>NC_061493.1:1745093-2383028 GCF_022539355.2 Hippoglossus stenolepis
AACCTCCTCTCAGGTTGAGATGTGTAAACTAGTGATGGGTTAAATCATCATTTTGCCAGTATTAAGAAATGTTCTTGTTCTAGTTTAGTGAGTGATTCATCACCTTAATATACAAGCTTTGTTCTGCAGAAAACCAAACCCAATGGATGGGGTGATGTCACAAGTGTGCTAAAAACCTATTTTCCTCACCAGTAGCGCGCATGTGTGTGTGACAATATATGGAACACATAGCCCTCAGGACATACACTGTTTGTGTCATGTCAGGGCCCCAGGCCACTGCCTGCAATATGCTCTCAGTGTTCGACTGCTTCCATACAAGCGATCACAATTCCTTAAACCTTTAGTAGCACAATTACAAAGAAAATATAGCCTGTTATATTGGTATATATATACACCCTTATCTTGGTGATGTTCTCCTTTACACTTGACATCTATTGCACTTCTGTCCGTCCTGGGAGAGGGATCCCTCACATGTGGCTCTCTGAGGTTTCTACCTTCTTTTTACCCTGTTAAAAGGGTTTTTTAGTAGTTTTTCCTTAATCTTGTTGAGGGTTAAGGGCAGAGGATGTCACACCTTGTTAAAGCCATATGAGACAAACTGTGATTTGTGAATATGGGCTATACAAATACAATTTGTTTGATTGATTGATTGATTATATATAAAAGTCCAGGTACTCAATAAAGCTTAATTTCCTGTGAGTGGTTTATTTTCCTTTATGCAACATCAGGACAGAGTCTCTCTTTTATTATTCTTGAAAACAAAAAATACAATAATCACGTTTTGCACAGCTTCAACCTGAGCAGCTCTAATCAGAAAATTCAATCCTTTACAATTTATTATTTGCTTTACATACAAATAATAATAATGATTAAATTCAAGGTTTGATCATATATCTATTTATCTATCTATCTATCTAACTAACCTTTTATATGTTCCATAAAAATAGACAAATATGCTGTATTTTATTTTGATGCTATCTTTGTGTTATAACATTTTTTTATGTTGTAAACAAGGTCAGTTGGTCAAAAACAGATGGAAATGACTAAATAATAGATGTAGGGCTTGTGTTGCGCATGAATGCTGCAGATCTTAACAATTTCAGTGTTCTGTGTAGTAAAACGTGTACTGTGTCTGTACTGTGGCATCCATTATAAATCACATCAAAATTGGAACAAACGGCCAGTAATGATACCTCTTTATTACGTAAAAACACAAATTGCAGTGAACTCAAAGCTAAATAAATCTTCAGTTTATTTTGATTCAGTCACACAGTCACTGTCCTGCTACCACAAATATGCATTACTGCACCAAATTTTGATTAATCGGCTTCTGAAAATAGTCCCCAACAAATGCTCAGTTTCCTCCTGTTTGAGTCTTGTGACAACTAAGTGACTGGCTGTTTTAGGAAATGACTGAGACTTACAAAAAACTACACATTTGTGAGCTGCTTTGAAAGATTTGCCTCGTCTGACGAACCACTGGGTTTGAGTTGAGAGCCACACAAGGGGTATATTCCAAAAGTACTGCTAAATGTGATTCTAATAAAAATCATGTCAGCATATCTTTTCCCAAACATTTAATTTAGCAAAAGCAGGGACAGGCAGGTAAATAGATCTGCATACAATCTTTGCTTGGAATTTAAAAGTCACCTTTTTCTATGGTAGTGTAAAAACCACTGTTACTGGGACTGCTTGTAAACCCTCATTTCAACTGGCTCCAAACACAGGAATATTCTATGTACCAGCTTTGTTAACAGTGCTGAGGGGTATGTTGTAATGCAGATATCTAGATTCATAATCTTCAAACTAGTTTTTACAATAACTACAAGATTGTAAGAAGAACAACTCCTCCCAGTCTTTGATTTTCCTCTCAACACCTGACTCTTACTGTGTAATCTCGACACATTACTATCTTACATGCTGCCTGTTGTTGTGTTAGTGATTTAGGAAGCTTTCACTGTACCGCACACAGTATAGGTCTATACAACATGTAAATGGATCAAGAAGAAGAGTGAGACTGACCTGTGGTCTGATCCTCATAATGTCTTCATGGTAAATATCCTGCTCTTCTACTGTGTCACTGTATTTCTGGTCCGTTTCGAATGTTTTCCTGCTCTGTTGTCACTTTTAGATTCTGGGCCAGCAAACCATGCCAGTCCAATAGGGGATAATGCTCCCTCTCTCGCACGTGCACACACACACACACACACACACACACACACACACACTCCCTCTCTCTCTCTCTCTCTCTCTCTCTCTCTCTCTCTCTCTCTCTCTCTCTCTCTCTCTCTCTCTGAGTCACAAAGACTCCAAAGTGTAATAGCTGAACATCACACTGATGATGAAAGCTACTATCTCGCTGTAAGAACTACTTTGGTCTGTTAAACATTTTAGAAGTAAGACGTTTTGGAAGTACATACGAGCTGAAGAGCAAGTGAAAAATAGACTTTTGGTTTAGTTTGACTTGGAGAGAAAATCCTGTAATAAAAACCAATGTTCAAATTGTTATGGAATTATTTATCTTGATGGTGGATCATGATCTTGCTGGCTGCTGACCATAGACTATGATTGCAGCAGGACTGCTCGATACATAGTATTTCTCCTCAGATACTTGACCATCACTGACAATAATCCATCAATTCATTGACTTTCAGTTATGCTTCAAAATGTTTATTCTTATCAATGCTGCTAAAACCTTTATCTTTCTGATGTTCTCCTTTACACTTGACATCTATTGCACTTCTGTCCGTCCTGGGAGAGGGATCCCTCACATGTGGCTCTCTCTGAGGCTTCTACCTTCTTTTTACCCTGTTAAAAGGGGTTTTTAGTAGTTTTTCATTACTCTTGTTGAGGGTTAAGGGCAGAGGATGTCACACCTTGTTAAAGCCCTATGAGACAAATTGTGATTTGTGAATATGGGCTATACAAATAAAATTTGATTGATTGATTGATTGATTTAAAGGATTTTGAAGTGAATAGATTATTTGTAATAAGTGGCAATACAATTGGATAATGTTTTTTTTACTGCAACCTCTTTGGATACATGTTTAAATATTTCATGGTGTACTTCTCGATTCAATTTGGAAAGACATTTCAAACGTATGGTCAAACCTTACACCTCAGCCCGTTCACTCCGCTCTGCTTCTGCCAATCGGCTTGCTGCTCCCTCACTGCGAGCTAACCACTCATCAAAATCACGACTGTTTGCTGTCCTGGCTCCTAAATGGTGGAACGAGCTCCCCATTGACATCAGGACAGCAGAAAGTCTACACATCTTCTGCCGCAAACTAAAAACACACCTCTTCCGACTATACCTTGAATACAATTTTAAAACTAACAATTTAGTAGCACTTAAATGGCACTTACTTATAGCACTTTGTAGTTTTGCTTCTTTGAAGAAATTGTACTTTCTTGATTCTTGTTGTTCTGGGTTTCTACCCTCATGGTTGAATGTACTTATTGTAAGTCGCTTTGGATAAAAGCATCTGCTAAATGAAATGTAATGTAATGTAATAATTTCTACCTTTTATTTCATTTCAGATTTTGTATGGACAGTTTTATTGCTCATTCACATTACTTAGTTTAGTAATTTAGTCATACAATAGTCACATTTTGTCTTCAGTTCCTCTCAGATTTAAGAAAGTAAGTAGGTGGTTGGTTTTGAAATCTGCTATATTTTGGAGTTATTGTGATGTGTTTGTTTAATTATAAAGGATGCTAATTTAATTATAGAATTTAATTGAATGAATTTGGCAAAATTTACGAACAAAGTGTATTATTTTGCTGGAAATTGAAGTAGATAAATATAAATATTAAACTATTGTTTAAAGTGAAATTTATTTTCAAAAATAAGTTTTAAGATTTATACGAAAATCTGTCTCAAAAACATATACACAATCAATGAGTAGGTGCAGTTACAGACAGAGCAAGAGAGACAGGAATGCAACATTTCTCAGTAAAATCTAAATATATGGATATAAGCATATAAAATGAACACAGGGGGCATTAACAGTTAAATAGATGTTTACAAGCAAAAGGTAGTTGTCCAAAAGAATTTCAACATGATATATTTGTAAAGGGAACTACAATCAGTCAGTCGAGCACATAGCTCCACCAAGGCCCCACGGTCCCCTGACATTCAGCCAAGATGAACCAAAGTGCACACGCCTATGTGATGTTTTATTTTTACCAGTAAATGTTGCACGGTTTTCTAAATAAATAATATTAGGAACAGTCTCAACTTCTCTCAGTATCGTCTCCTGTACAGCAGGTGGCAGTGTGAGCTACTCGCTCGTACCTCGGCCGCTACATGAGTCAAAGAAGAAGAGCCGACACTGTGGCTAGCACAGCTGGGTTAGCTAACATGGCTAAAACATTAAAATAAAGAAGAGTTCAAATGTCCTGAGGCTGTGAACAACTTGCTGCTCCTCCAGCTCACCTACAACAGGCGGACAGTGGTGCTTGGAGCCACATCACTGATAGTTATGGATAAAACGTTCAGCCAGTGGAAGAAGCAGTGCCTGAACAAGATGGACCAGAGTAAGAAGGGCTCCGTGGACCAGGACATCGAACATGTCGTGTCTCTGCTCAACAGCCGAGAGGAGTTCTTCACCACCAGCTCCTGCTCCGGGAGAACCATCCTCATCGACGGGGTGAGAGACGCTTTGCTCCGGACTGGTCCTCTGTCAGCACACAGTCCCAACAGGCTGACAGCTGGACACCCCCCAGTGTCCCACAGCTGTTGACAGTCTCCTGTCTCTTCTCCTCCAGGCTCCAGAGAGCGGTGGTGTCCAGAAACAGAACTGTACCTGGTTGTTTGTCTCCCACCAGAAGTGCACATCTGAAGACCTGGTGAGATCTGATGAACCTCTGACAATCCACAGGAGGATCATTCACACATATGGATGAACACTGTGTTTGTTCCTCAGATGTCCGGCCTGGAAAAGTCCAGTGGAGATGCTGTGTTGAAGTTCGAGCCCTTCGTTCTCCACGTCCAGTGCAGGAGGTTGGAAGATGCACAGCTTATGGTGTGTGTGTGTGTGTGTGTGTGTGTGTGTGTGTGTGTGTGTGTGTGTGTGTGTGTGTGTGTGTGTGTGTGTGTGTGTGTGTGTGTGTGTGTGTGTGTGTGTGTGTGTGTGTGTGTGTGTGTGTGTGTGTTTTACCTTAATGCACTCTGTGAACAGAGACAAAGTCCATACACAGTTCTAAAGTCTGTTTGCTCTTTGACTCAATGACTTTACAAATACAATTTGATTGAGTGAGATCTAGGTTTTTATTTTAAAAAAAATTGCAAGATGAGGTGTTTTTTCATATTTTTGTAAATTTCTCAAGTAAATAATAATAATAATACTTCTTAAATCGTGCTGAGATCTTTATGAAAAACATCACTTTATCATCATTATCTGAATAAGTCCTTATTAGCACTGATTCTAGCATAGACATTATACAGATTAATTATACATTACTTTTTTCTTTTGCTCTTACACACATCCAAAATATTCTATTAAATAGTCTATTAAGCACACAATTAATTTGTTTCAAAACTAAATTCTGTAGAAAAACAATATTGTTTTAGAACCAATAGGACAAGGGATCTTCAAAAACCATTTGTCACTTTTGACTAAAACTGACTCACAAACACTACACAGACATGGAGTTAGAGGGGTAGCACTTCCTGGCTTTAGTACTTTATTGAATATTGATCACTTTGTCAAATTCAATCATTTGGAGTCACAAATATTGAAGAAAACTTGCAGGGTTTCCCAGGGCTTGGTGTTGGGCTCATTGTTGTCCATAAATAATAAATGTGAAATGTCCCAAAATATTCAAGAATTATATTATTTACCAATGATAGAAGTGTATTTTGTAGTGGTATTATAAACAACGTTTGGATACAAAGTGAAAATATTAGGAAATTCCGTAGAGATGTTTTGATTCTGATAAAACAAAAGTAATAATCTTCAGTAGTATAGTAGTAGAATATACATAAAAGACAAACTCAAAATTGATGTTTAAATAGATGATGTCATAACTTTGATTTAAAAAAAAGACAGATAAATTGACCACGTGGTCATTAAGTTGTTTTTTCTGACCTCCAGCACTCTGTGGCCGTCAACTCAGGCTTCAGGAACTCTGGTCTCACTGTCGGCAAGACAGGAAAGATAATCACGGTATGTGTAGAGACATTAGGGACAAAATCAGATTCCTTTAAATAGTCATTTTGAATCAAATTGATCAACATCCTGTCGCTGTATTTTGTCCCTCTAGGCGGTCCGTAGCACCCATGGCCTGGAGGTACCTCTGAGCCATGAAGGAAAACTCTTGGTTGGACACGAGTACGTGAATTTCCTTACTCAGACAGCCAATCAGAAGATGGAGGAGAACCTTAGACGGATCCACAGGTCAGTCTGCTTATTGGCTGTTAAACCATGGCTGTTAGCTGCTACACACAAAAAGTTCCTGTTGATTGTGTCCATCAGAATTCATCTCAAACCTCTGAATGTGAACTTAGCCGCAAGGAGCTGTGATTTTTGTATTTCTTGTTTCGTCATGTCCAGGTTCTACCAGAACCTTCAGGCAGCTCTGATTACAGAGAAACTACAGAAACTACAACTCCCAGATCCTTCAGACTCACAGGAACCACAACACCCCCCTGACAGATTGGAGACAGAAAAAGAGGAGAAGGACAAAACAAGTGTGTATACACGGAGGCGTAAGAGAGAACATCAGACTGACTGTTGCCATGGTGACGGATCCAGTAGTGTGGAAGAGCTAGATGTCTGTCTGGATCTATTAACATGAAGTGGTGGCTCTGCACACATGCCAACTTGCTTAGTGTGTCATCGTCTGGTTAATGGTGTTTTTGTGAAGGCCTTACTGCTGATTTAGCCATGGCAACAGCAGATTTTAATCGTTTTAAATGTGTCTGCTCACTGGAATAATAACGCCTTCATTTCTTCACCAGCACGATATTGGCTAAGCTGCTACAATAAGGGGACAAATAATAAATATTTTTATACTTCACTTTGCTTTGATTGTTGTCATTTATAAAATAATCCTTATCCTGCATTTTAATCATTATACATCTAGGTGCAAGATCTAATGAACTATAGCTGCAATAGGGTTGTGTCAGAGCTTCTGTGGCTAAAAGTAAAGGATAAAACTGGTGTTTTATGTTTGTTCACACTGCAAAGAAACTTCATGCTCCATATACACACACACACACACACACACACACACACACACACACACACACACACACACACACGTTGTCTTGGGACTTACCCTAAACCATTACTACTTCCCTAACCATTGACACAAAAATCTGCTTTTCCCAATTGACCACTTTAAAGTCTGGATATTTGTCCCGAAACACACAGACACTTGTATAAACACCAGACTGTCACATCAGACACCCACGATAAACAGCACCCCCAGTACACAAATATACTATCACATACTGTAGTTCTCTGGATGGCAGTACCTTAAGTGTGCTTTTGTTGTTATGTGATAACATCCCCACTGGAGGGCAGCAGCACGTACAAGTTGCATGTAGGAAGGTGTTTGTGTATCTCATACAGTTACCTGATCACCACACAACTTGCTTTAGTATTCTCTCTCTGCTCGACTCGCTGCAGCACTTTGGTTGGTTTTGTATGAGATTGTGCTCAGTACATAAATAACTGGGACTAGGAATTCTGCCTTTTTTTATACTGTACTCGACAAACCCTGATTCAACCCGTAAAGTCAGGCCAGAAACACTTTGCGTTTGTGTCCAGTAGATTGTGAGTGGCTCTTCAGAGTTTGTCCAGTGAGACAGAATGAATCCGCTGGTTCTCTGCAGTCGGATGATTCAGGATATTCACAGGAGTGAAAGGACTAGGTTTCCCTCTCACAGCCAGAAAAAGGCAAAGAAGAATGACCCTGAATACGACGCTGAAGTATTCTACAAGACCTGTACAACTGGATTATACTTCTTAGTGGTTATAATACTGGATTATTAAACATCATTGTGGGTGTCATTAACCCACACTTAGTAAGACTGGATTATTTGCCATGGTTACACAAACAAGAACTGGGCTGAATTGGATTTTAAACGAACAACTGTGATTTTGAAGTTGAATGTCCGACTCTTCATCACCAAAGAATCACGACTG
Organism: Hippoglossus stenolepis; assembly: GCF_022539355.2. Lineage (NCBI taxonomy): Eukaryota > Metazoa > Chordata > Actinopteri > Pleuronectiformes > Pleuronectidae > Hippoglossus > Hippoglossus stenolepis. Next base: position 1,753,250 of record NC_061493.1, read on the forward strand.
GATTCCTCATCACCGTGGTAACTATTTACTGGACGTTCTACGGCTGACTCCACCATGCTGTACTTCCAGGTGGTGATTTTGGTGGCGACAGTGATGCTGGTTTACTACTGTGAGTTCACTGACACTTTCAGTCCAGCACAGCAGGGCTTCCTCTGCAGAGACCCGGCTTTAACCAAACCAGATCCTGGACCTGAACAGCTCAGCCTCATCCAGCCTGTAATACTGTACTCTGTGGTGGGTGGGCTGCCTGTTGTACTGGTAAGTCTACGATTTCAACTCAAGTAACACAAGTCATAGGTTAAATATAATATACTTTATATTCAAATACACAGTGTGAGCTAATCTTTATTTTACAATAGCAATGTCACCACTCAGATCTGTGAAATAAGGTAAATGCACTTCCTAATAATGTGCTTTGCAGTTAGCAGCAAAAGAAAATACTGAGATGAAAATAATGTTTTTACATTTTTACCAATAGACGAAGCGACAATGACCCTGACAGAGAAGTTGCACTGACTCAGCATTTCCATATACAAATGAAACATCATGAGATAAGACAAGACAAAACAAGAAAAGATAGGATCAGACAAGATTATATACTATTCGATACGGTATGATATGATACAATAAGAAAAGATAGCGTTACAGTCAGGATAAAGTAGAAAGAACAGATGAAAGTATTAAATAGACAATAAAATTGAGAATACAAAATTTTAATGAATATAAAACTGAGATTATGTAGATAATATACACTTTTCACTTCAGATGGAAATATCGTTTGTAGTGAAATGTACTTGAGTAAAGAGCAGTGGCACAGAATGATTGGATGAGGATGTATACTGTATTTGTGTATTATGTGTAAATAAATATTGAAATAAACTTAGTAATGTCCCTGCTTATTTTCTGCTAATTACTTCTAATGCAACTTCTTTTTTTCATGATGTGCTGCAGATCTCAGGTGTAGAGCTGATTATCTTCCTCCTTCACCACAACTCAAACAACCTTTACGACCAAGACAAGGTCGTTGTCATGGGTGACTGTTGCTATGTGAACCCAATGGTGCGCAGGACCGTCCGTTTCCTTGGTAAATTAAAATATATAAATAAACTTGTACTTCAATCTTAATGAGGACACTCATAGGCATAATGCATTCCTATAACCTAATTCTATTTCTCTATATTTCATCTAATCTATGTTTTTTCTGCAGGTGTGTATTTCTTCGGTCTGTTCACCACAGACATCTTTGTCAACGCAGGTCAGCTGGTCACAGGAAGTCTGGCTCCTTATTTCCTGTCTGTTTGCCAGCCCAATTACACTGCCCTCAGCTGCCAGGACACGGCGCACTTTGTCAGCCAATCAGACGCCTGTACTGGTGACCCTAATGACATTATGAGAGCCAGGAAGACGTTTCCCTCCAAAGAGGCAGCACTAAGTCTGTACACAGCGGTTTATCTGGCAGTGAGTAGCTCACGGAAGTTTATCTTCACCACTGCTAAACACAGTAGAAGCCTCACCTTGCTATATAACCCAGATCTTTAACAGTGTCACTGAAATACTGTAGAATAACCTTTGTTTGCAGATGTACGTCATGTCCTGCATTGGTACCAGCGGAGGTCGACTGACCGGCCCCCTCCTCAGTCTCTCATTGGTCAGTCTGGCTGTGCTGACGGGCACCAATAGAGTGGCCGAGTACCGGAACCACTGGAGTGACATCATAGCGGGACAAGTCATCGGGGGAGCTATTGCTGTCTTTCTTGTCAGTTGTGATTCTTCTCAGTTTGTCCTACTCATGTGTTTTCTCATTCATGCTCATTTGTTGACTGGTTACCTTAGTATTATACAGTGCATCAGGAAATATCATTATAGGGAGATGATGATCATGGTGAATATGTTTAGGATGAGCTCATCATTCTGCACACGCAGGCCTTCACATCACATGTATGTACTTTATCTAGTTTCTCCCAAAATTACCAGGTGACACACAGGGTTGGGCCTTTACATGTAATCAACTACAAGCCAACTCCTATACACAGGGTGCAGAGTATTAAGAGTTATTAATAATTTAGAAAACATTGATATATTCAAAGGTTCATGGAATGATTCTTTTTCTCTAAATGTTTCCATATGTGTGTTAGTAATTTATTTAGGTTAACACTTTAAACAGTTCTTCACATCAAGGAAAGGGATAGTGAGAGTGTGACGGAATCAAACTTAAAGCAAGAAAACACTATAAAGAATTAGAAATCAACAAATTGATGAATACATTCAATAAATCATTTAAATAAATCTAAAATAACCAAAATGAAGTCTAATTTAGTCTTGTTTTCTACTCAATTGCTATTTGCATTTGCCATTCAGAAAGTAAACATTCAGACATTTATATTTGTGAGTAGTTTTTTGGAAACATCTAGAGAATATTAGACCTGTCTGACCACCACTCTGCAGCTTTGCATCATTAAGGTTGGAGATGACCAGATATATGTTCTTTCCCTTTATAATGGACTAAATTGCTGCAGGACATATGCAGTCTGCGTGTTGTTGCTGCTTCAGTGAGTTTGAATTCGAGCTGGGTCACAGAGAATCAAAACAGAAACGCTGAAGGCCGTCCTCCCTCCTGACAAAGATACCCCAGAAATAAAAGTACTCCAATACACTTCATTGTGTGAAGTCGACTTGTTTGTTGTGTCATTCCTTGTCAGTGACTGTCTAGATGAATTAACATATCAATCTTACTATGGTCAGTGTCTCTGACTCTCTCCCTCTCTCTGCAGGTGGTGTTTGTGGTACAGTATTTTAAGAATAGACCTCTGATTCCTCACAGTCCTTCTGACGCTGGAACATCTAACACTGATGAGGCGTCACCTCAAACTGATCACACCATTGAAACCAGTGGAAAAGATAATGCTGCACAGGTAAAGTGAGAGCATTACATTTTTTTTTATATCTGCAAGATTTGGTTTTCATGTTCACATTGAACATGTGCATCATGAGAAAACTACTATTTTCGTATTTGCTGATTTTCTGATACATTTTCTGATACAGGTTAAAATGAGGTTACTATATACAATATAAAATGACAATTTCTAGAAATTGCACAAATAAATCAATTGCAACAAGATTCTGCAGCACTGTAAAAATTATTTTAAAAGGCAACTTTAACATTTTAAGTTGAATGATGTCTTTCTTTCCTGTTTATCTAGAGCCCAGGATCGTGTACAGAAGTCACATGACTATGACTCCCACCCCACTACATGACTAAGATGAAATGGACAAAACCTATTGGACATCAAACTTGGACCTTTATATAATCACGTTTTAGGGTTTATACTCTCTTTTGTTCAAAACATTGATAATCAAGTGAATTTATGACTATAATTAAATATTATTATACATGTGTATAGATGATTATATGTAATCATGTCTTTATGTCTAATATGATATCCAGTAAAACTGTGTATAATGAGTTCATATTTTACATCAACGAATATAGTAGTAATCTATAGATTACATGAAAAACTGTGTGAAATAAAGTAAATACATTTGTCCGTGGTTAACATCTCCAGGCAGCAGAGTGTGAGTCAAAATATTAGTTGATATTCTTTGTTCCTACAGATGAACACATCCAGGTTCTGTACATTTTTTAACGCACCCTCCCTGACATCCCAAGATGGTCGTCTGGTTCCATATTTCCTTAATGTGTTGTTATTACATATACATTGTCTTGTTATACCATGAATCTTAGTTTTGTTTTAGTTTGTTCAATACTGAGAGTCAAACTACTTTGACACCACAAACAACAAGCTTTACTTTATGTGTTTCCTAAATAAAAAATTCAATGTATTTCTTGTTCAGGTCAAATCTGTCACTGTTGAATATGTGTATTCTGCAAACACATAATTTTATTTTATTTATTTTTTATATTGTGCATCCAAAGGAATTTTAATGACAAAATGACTTATTGTCTTTCGTTCCTGAGTGGGTCAATGGATTATTATCTATCATAAGAAATCATAAAGTAGTCTTTGTAACGATTCTCCTATTTCACAGTTGGGTTCAGACCAGCAGTGGCAGTGGGTGGACGTAGTTCTCTTGTCCTGTATCATGATAAGAGAATGTGGTTTCAGAATGCTACACCCTTTATATCTGTATTGTTGAATTGACAGTAGTGTTACAGCATGTGTACAGATGTAAATATTACTTGAGTGTAATTTCTTTACATATGATAATGATGTATACAGGTACACATGCTTTTGAGGTGTTACAGCTATTGGCTTACTTTAAGATTGTGTTAAGTGTTGTCTTCTTCCCTGGCCATCTCTTGATGATTTTCGTGACTTTCTGTGATGTGTAGATGAGAAATTAAAAGTGAGGAAGATTATGAAAATTAAAATTGTCAGACAAGGTGAGGGCAGTGACATCAACAGTACGGTCCTGCTGTACCATGTGCTCTTAAGGATTGTAGAGTAGTCTGAGCAGTGCTGTAAACAACACTGAAAATTAAATGTCATTTGAATTTAAATTCAATTTTTCTCTGTTGTCTTGATTTGAATTCACAGATTTGGTGGGGGGGTAGAGCGGTCGTTCTCTAACCGGCGGTTCAATTCCAAATATGTTCTTAGAGAAATTGCTGAACAAAGATGCACTCAATGAATGTGTGTGTGAATGGGTGAATGCTTTGAGTGGTCATCAAGACGAGCGAAGCACCATATAAATACCGACCATTTACATTCATTAAACTATTATATCAGATCTACTCATAACAAAGGTCCAACCAAATTATAACCATAACCAACAAGAATCCTTCATATTTAGAATGAAAAGATTTAAACCAAAATGTAAACTGCATTCCCTTTATAAAGTAAAGGATTAAACCGATGTTCTATGTGATTTTCCACGTTATATTATCTTATAATCCTTTCTTAAATGACAGCTCCCCAAAATGAAGCCAAAGCATCTCAATCGCCCCCTGGTGGCTGGTTGATTAATAGATTGCAAACCCCACCACCTCAATGTTAATGGATGGGACATAGACCAAACTAAAAAGTAAACATCAAATAAAATCTTCACAAAGATGGTTTCTGACATTAAACATAAAAATACAGACTCTGGCTTCAAAATCTGGGATGTTTTGGATTTGTTTATGGATAGTGGGAGTAAGTGGAGTTTATTCAGAGTCAAGGTGTGAATAATGAAATATATGAAGGCTGAATTCCATTTAGCTGTGAAAGAATTGTGACACTGCCACATTTAATGTGGGGGACACTTACTGTTCATCAAGCTTCTGGAATAAAGGTTTTGAAACTGAACTGAATACAAAAAAAAGGGTAATGTTGAATGATTAGACAATCATTTACTGGCTGACATTTTAATTGTAATTTATTGTATTTAAATAAAAAAACTGTTTTAATATTTACATTAAATTATTTTTTATAAATATACCAACAGTTTATAAATTAATTCATTTTTACAATTAGGAAAACATGTAATTGGGAATATAACAATAACAAATATTGCTAGAATTAAGAGATCTAATAGTGTTGTGCTAAAGTGTTAAAATAGTCTTGGAATAAAAGGGATTGAATTGCAATAAGAGGGATTCAATTGTGTTGGAGTAAAATAACCAAAGTGTTTATTTAACTTAATTGAACCAAATTTGAATGACTTTGTATTAACACAAGTAGTTTGTGTTGATTCAACACAATTCTGTAAATTGCTGCCAAAGCAAATCGTCTGTGTTTTTTATTGTATTAATTAAATCAAATGTATTCTGTTTTTTCAGTGATAGGCTGTTTATAAAAAGCTCTGCACACAATGTTCAGACTCACTAATGACAAGGAATAATTCTGAAGTAGCTCCAGAGCATTAACACAGGTCAAGCAAACAGCCCATTCCAAACAGACATGTTCAGAACAGGCACTGCACAAGTCTTAATGAATTACCTGTGTAGACTGTGGACAAACTGTCCAAGCAAGTGAGGAGTTCCACAGGAGGTGACTGACTGTCTCCATGTGTTAAATAACAGCGGCATGTGGCCACTTCCAGATCAGTAAAGCTGACTTTCTAGTGGCAACACTGCTCTCATTGCTATTGGCTGACAGGAGGACATCAAGCTGTCAATCAGCTGTAAGACGACACCCTGAGAGCCCCGCCCACCTGCACCTGCCCCGGGGTGGTCCTGCGGGTCAGAGACACACTGTGCAGCAGCAGAGAGGAGAGGAGGGGTCCCACTGTCAGGTCAGACAACTCAACACTGCTCTACTCCTGTTTTATTCTTTTATTTTCACTACTAACCTTTGTTATTTTAAGACGTGTCTCTTGTTATATAATCAGCTCTACCTCCAGCTTTTCAAGTTAATTTGCTATAAAGTTTTCTAACATGCGGCCTCACAGTTTCATAGTTCTGAGTAAATAGGGACATTATCAGGTCCGAAACACCTGAAACAAGTTTAACATGTATTTGTGTTCGCTGGTCTTTGAGCATCTTACGTCTTAAGTGTGCAGCAAAGATGTGAACTCAATCTGGATCTATACAAATACATTGTCACAGTTTGGTAAAGTGTTTATCAGCTGTTTATCTTACTGGAGGAAACGGGTGGACACATAGAGACGAATAGAAAGAGGAGGAGATAAATCCTTAATTCTGTTTAAGCTTCAGTTTCTCCTGCTTGTCCCAGCAGGTGGTCAGAGCTACACTGCAACCTCACAGAAGTTAACAACTTTGAACTAGTAATAGTCAGCCATAGTCTCTCATTTCAATCCTTATGTGAAGAACATTTTGAATGTACCTCACACAGACAGTTTGTCCTCAGTAATCAGTGAAGGGACCTTGTCACAGTGTATAATTATTATATTATATTATATTCATAACTGAAACAGTTGTTATTCTAGGATTAGGATACTTTATCTGTTGAGCAAGAGAGTGACTTTTAATGACTATTTGTCAATTAAGTACAAATCTTTCATTGCACAGCTTGAAGATATTATTATTATTATTATTATTATTATTATTATTATTATTATTATTATTATTATTATTATTATTGACCTTAATTTGACACTTGTTCGGAGTGACCTGCATCTCAGCCATGTAAAGCATCGATGTGAGAGTCTGGTGGATTTAATGTTTTCATGCACATGATGCCGTGGTCATTTGTAAAATTAAAGATTCTTTCCTGAGACACTTTTAATCATATCTGTTGATAAATGTATGAAGCCTCAGAAGGTTATGCAACATATTTTAAATCTTCTCTGTATAAGATATTTTGTGTGCATATGTTGTGTGCACTGGACAAATGAAAGCATGTTTTAGGACTTCAGGCTCTATAGGAATGCTTGGTGAAGTTCCTGAAGGTGAAGTCCACATGCTGCATATGACTCACAGTGTGACACAGTTCCCTGCATTGATTATCAACTTAAATTAATATGGTTTTTGATACATTTGCTATAGGATCATATCAGAATATATTCATATGATTTAGATTCAGACAGTCAGGTACTGTGCACATGGTGTTCACACTGATCAGCCCACATGGACGCTCTGACTGTAGCGGGCAGACAGATGGTTTACACAGATTAACTACCTCATGAGCAGATTAGCTCAGTTTACCCACTGCTTTGCTGGCTGGTTTCCTGACAGACAGCCTCCCAGAAGAGAGAAGAAGTCTCTTATTTATTACTTACAGCCAGATTGGAATATGACTTCAGTCCCCACGTGATGTCTGTGTGTGACTGGAGGTGGGTCAGATAAGCCCCTGCCTCGGGCTGACAGGCTCCATGTCTTGTTTGAGGGAGTTGGGGCAGATTAACACGTAGTCCCTGTCCTTCAGTGTGGACACAATGGTTTGTTAGGATGACACGGAGCAAACTTAATCCGAGACCCTTTACTCCAGGCTGATCTTGGGTGAGGAAATGTTAGGATACTCTTTGGGCCATGTTGTTCATCACTGCTGACGTTTCATGCAAGAATCAGCTAAATTAGTTTGAACTCTTTGGTAAAAAGTGACCTGGAAATAGAAGCAGTAAATGTGTATGCTTCCTTTAAGGAATTTGCTCCACCCCCATGACCCCTTTATAGGCCTACACATGAACATGGCTGAACCCCCACTATTAACTCTCCTTACCCATATCTATATTAAACGCACAGTTTCTCTGACTCCCACAGTACACACAGCTGACTCTGCATGTTTACTTTTATTATAAGAAAAGACCCCTACACAATATATGAAGCATCATCCCCTAAATTGTTTATCAAGTAGTTGTAAGAAAGCTCAGCTCCTGGCTGTTGTATTGTTAAACAAATGTAATGTATTCAGACTCCACTGCGTATGTCACATATACTTTACATATACTGTACATATTGAAATACTAAATTACCTCAGGGTTAAAAAAGCACCTCAAAAGGTGACATGTTTAAATTGTAGAGCACAGTTAAAACTACAGTAGTATGAGTAAGATTCTGATCTGACCAAGCATTTTAATGCCATTTTCAGTAGCTGAGAGATTTTTATTTTATGTTGCCATGTATAGAGGTCAGATAGGACTCAATTAGTATGAAGGTTACACCTTGCCTTAGTAAAACACATCAGAGTCATTGTGTTAGCTAATGAATGAAAGAACCATCAGACCATAGACTGCTGAAAAAACACAAAACCATGTAAAACCACAACAATGCTTATTATTCCACGGGGACAGCTGGACCAGCAAGATGTCAACACTCCCCCAGCAGACAGCCCATTGGCCCACTGGATATTAATAAGGTTTGACCCTGCAGAATATAAAAAGCCAGAGAGCTGTATTTCTGAATGGGAAGTCCCACATATACTCCAGTTAGGAGGAGCTGTTACACTTTTAGAAAGATAAACATGTAGGTTTTATGTAAAAGAATAAAACATCACGTGGTCACAATGAATGATATTTATATGTACTGCACACATAAAACCCAATTTAACCAGAAATGATACTATGATCAGTGAAACGTGGACGTTGAAAGAGTTGTTTTCAATATGATCTAACAGACTCTACGTGGCAGACTGCCAGTCTGATGGAAGAAAGGGAGACTCACACACACACACACACACACACACACACACAAACACACACACACACACACACACACACACACACACACACACACACACACACACACACACATACACACACACACACACACACACACACAGCAGCTGTAGTTTGAGGAGTCCTGTAAATCAGGGTCCTGTCAGACAGACGTCTTCTGAGTTAATAGATTGACAAAGTGAGGACCCGGAGCTGAGGGTGAGGTGGCTGCAGTGAGAGGTAACAATAACACTGGCCTCAAGGTTCTCGAGGTCCTCAACGTGTCTGTAGTTGTGCTGGAGGGAAGCACCTCCAGCTGAAGGAAGATGATGTCGGTCAGTTGTCTTGGAATGAGTGTCTTGTCCGGTTGGACAGTGAAGAAGCATTGATAATAGGCTGCTGGGTTAGTGTCACTGTGATGTCTAAAAACCACCTTGTGTTATTCCTAAGTGACCTAATTTATAACATAAGACTGTACAGGTTTCACTGTTTTCACACATCTGAAAACATAGAACATTCATTATCTTCAAACATTAAGCACATTGGAATATGTGTCCCAATATCTGAAAGATAACAATCCAATGTTTAGTGAATGTTAACATATGTAGAAGCAAGTACAGAGCATGGACCAATACCGGATACTATAATATTTATAGTTTAAGGGCAGAGGATGTCACTCCTTGTTAAAGCCCTATGAGACAAATTGTGATTTATGAATATGGGCTATACAAATAAAGTCGGATTGATTTATGATAAGATAGTTTGCAGTGTGTGTTTCAACTGTAAGACAAAGTGTTTCCTCCTCAGTGTAACATGATTTACGTGCAAAGATATTTAATTATTTAAAATATAGAAATTAGTAAAAAAGCTGGAACTCTGCATACATGTCAATGTCAATTTTATTTATATAGCACATTTAAAACAACTTGGTTGACCGAAGTGCTTCACAAGTATAAGGTACGACAAGAAGACAGTAACACGCAATACATCAGAGTACAAGTAGTAAAATAAAATAAGATAGAAAGTAGAATCATTTAAATTAAAATATAAGATATAAGGCCAAGAAGATTTGAAGTGTGCTAGAGAGGGGGCAGATCTAATGTGGAGTGGTAAGTTGCATGTGCATGTGTCCAAAGTAAAGCTAAGGGAGGCCTCAGCAGCTGATCACACGGATTATGCTTCAATAAAATATATATTAATATACACATGGCCGCTACAGTTGGAGTTAAATCTGGTTTTGATGTGTTGAATAAATGTGTGTTGGACCTGTGTTTATCAAGACTGCTCACAGCATAAATCTGAATGTTTTACTGTTTTATCTAAGTGTTGTTGGCTTCTGACCAAATATTTGATGTATATATCCAAGTTCATGTTATAAATGAGATTTAATTTGGACTTGTCCGGGTTGATTAACGGTTATATCCACTGGAATTTTCTTTTGTAGTCATCCTTGCTATGTAATGGAATAGAATGAAATACAATACTGGGATGCAGTATATAACACTGAGGTCCATACGATGGTTCTTTGAACATTTGAATCCCAATAAACTGCTGTTTTCCCTGCTCCCAGTTGAAATCCATTTCATCACAGTTGTGTGGCTTACATGGATAATCAGTGCAGAATGCAGAACATGCTGAAGATGAATTTCTCTCTTTCCATCTCTCTCTCTCTCTCTCTCTCTCTCTCTCTCCCAAAGCAGCATGGAGGAGTCTGACTTGCTGAAGGAGAGGCTCCAGGCTATCACTGTAATGCTCTACTCTACTGGTCTCATTTCAGTTTTGTAGCCATCTGCTACATTGAACCAACCTAAACATCCATTCATGTTTGAGTGTATAGTAGCACAGAGAAGTAATGTGGAAAAAGAAAATTACCTATATCTGTATTGCTTCTGTCATCTTCAGTTTATTGGGATCTGTTATAAAGACAACTTAAGTCACTAATGCAAACTGTCTTTGGTGATTTAGGAGAAGCACCGCATTCAGGAAGACATTAGACAGAAGAAACTGGAACTGGACCGAGAGAAACTGAAACTACAGCATCTAAAGGTTCAGCACATGTTTATCTTTCTGAATCAATCTGTAAATGGTCAGCAGTGACACCAGATGAGGTGTGATGTGTGGATGGATGAGTATTATCTCTTATTGAGATGAATTGAAAACAGTAAATACTGTGCCCATCTGTTTGTCTACACGCAATTATTATTCATCTGCTCATGATCTACATTAGTGAAGCTCTGTGTCCCTCTGTTCCATGAAACGAACAGAAAAAAGGTCTGAGAGAGCGGTGGCTTCTGCAGGACTCAGTTTCCCACAATGCAACAGACTCTTCACAGCAACAGAGCCTTGTGTCTGACCAGCAACAGACCAGGCTGCTGCAGCTCAACATCCACAGGTGCTCAGCACAAACAAACACCACACCGCACCACGTACCAGTGTGACCTGTGTGACCCAGGGTTAGGGTTAGTTACTGACCTGCAGCGTCTCCTCTGACCCACTAGGATAGAGATGGAGGTGGAGTTTCTGGAGCGGGAGGAGTCCATGATTTCCGCCAACGAGATTTTCATCCTCGACAGGCTGAAGGCTGTGGAGAAAAGCCCAGAGGAAATTATTAAGGTACACACACACGCACGCACGCACACACACACACACACACACACACACACACACACACACACACACACACACACACACACACACACACACACACACACACACCGAGACATACACACAGTGATGATTTCAGAGGATATTACATTCACTTACATTGATTACCTGCTGACTTGCTCTAATGTTAACCATAGTTACTACTTGCCTAACCCTAAGGCTGTAATGTACCTTATGTGCTTCTATTACTTTGCCCTGACTTATTTGCATTTGTTTTCCAGGAGGCCCATGAAAACTTTGCCCCTGGTAAGTCGAGGCACTATTTACTGGATATGAGCCACACCAGAGATGAATCCATGTTAACAGCTTTGTTTTTCTGTGCCACAGAACCATTACGGGTCGCCACAGTGATCCCCGATGTCCCAGAATCCCTGTCTCCACCAGCCAATAATCACATGGGGAAAAACGCAGCAAGAAAGAGTGGGATCATTTTTTGTATTTTTCACATTTCTAAGGAGTCACTCAAAGCACATTGTACTTTACATGGTTTAAGTTGTGCATTTATAGTTTAAGTTTGGGATTGAGTCACAGCCCTGTGGTGTGTTGTTGATAAAACTAGTAAGTAATGCTGCACCTGTGTTTTGAATATCAAGCTGTAACAATGCACAGGAGACCAGGTGTAAGTCAAAGTCTCAGATCTTTACTGGGAGACTAAAAGGTCGAACACAGGTGGTAGACATGTAGCCACAGAACTAGCATAGATAATGATACTCAAATAACCTGAACCGAGTCAGCATTTATATGGTCTACTCGTGACTAAGATAGGATATCTGGGGGAGACTGTGAGAGACACAGCTCACTGAAGTGTGAATGAACATTTATACAGTCTGTCTTCCTCCTGTGTCTCAGCTCTGTTTGCCATGGAGATCAACGTGACCAAAAACCTGCTGACTGGGAAGAGCACCGTCCTTTCTACAGCAACTGTCCCCCCCGAGGAGTTAAACCAACACACCGGGCTCAAGGTTTACGATGACGGCAGGAAGTGTGTTTATGCACTGAATTTAGAAGAGGTATCATAGTTAATCATAATCATTACAATCTGTATTTGTGTAGAGCAAGTTGCTTCAAAACGATTCTTATGGGAAAAATGACTGGAACAAGACAAAGATAATTAGGGACTCTGCAGAAATAAAAATTAGGGAGATTTAAAGGAAGTTCACAAATATATGCTTGAGCCAGTAACGAGTAAAAGCATAGAATTCAATCTGAAACCAAATATAAGTCGATGTAAAGAGGCTAAAATGAAGGTTATGTCCCTTTTCTCTCGTCCCTGTCAACAGTCTGCCTTACAGGACGCTGCATTACTTGAAAGAGTGAGTTGGTAAAGTTAGACTTACAATAATCAGTTCTGGAGAAGGTAAAGACATGGATGACAATCTGATTTTAATAGAAACATACTGAACTACATTTTTATCAGAATCAAATTATACATTATAAGATATTTTCTTGGTCATAAAAGTAAATTGTCTTCATTGGGTGGAGGAAGTTCAGTTGTTCTTTAAAGGTATCACACTGCTGGTGGTAGTTTCATGTCATTGGCGTAGTAATTAGAATAGATGATGAGAACTCTAAACTGTCTATTTATCCTTTTGCCTGTTTCTCACATTTTCCCAGGATCTTCTGCTTTTTCTGCCTCTGCCACTGGCCTGTCTTTGTGTTGATCCATATTCCTCTCTTCTTTTAGGAGTCACGTGACAGAACCTCTGTATCTGAGCTGTCGGCCAGCGAAGTGGAACAGCTGCTGAGAAGCGCCACAGTGCATCGTCAAGTAAACTTTCAAAACTACCACCAGAATCCCAGCAGGAGGGAGGAGCGCTGTTTCTACACCCACCAAGATGAAAGAGACAGAGTGGAGAGGTGTGACGTCAGTAACCATGGAGGACACTATGGTAACCATGTCCCCAGGAACAACGCAGCACAGGAAGACCCTGGCTGCATGCAGAGAAAACTCCAGGATGAGCACCGCCATGGTCACCAGGAGCGCCTTCACAGGAGGCAGGAAGTGAGACTTAACCAAAGCAACCTGAGGGACGGTAATGGCTTTGGAAACCACAAGGGGGTGGGTCCTCACTATGGTAACCAGAAAGATCATCACCACAGTTCTCACCAGGTGAGAAAGTGTCACAGTGTTCAGGAGGGTCGGCCTCCAAGTCACCAAAGCAGCACTGTCATCAGGAACAGTAGGATAAATGGAGTCAATGGATCCAATGGCTGTCCTCCTCCCAGATCACATGACCAGGAAGCAGTGTCGGCATACCAACCTCAGCTCTGCTACACTCCATTAAATCATATCCCTCTTAAAGATTACATTTCTGTTGATGAAGAAGAACTTTATTGTTACAACCCACCCTTGTACCACTCTGTTCGGTACAGTGGCCCCGCCCCCTCTGACAGAGTGCCCTCCCCCCTCTACCGAGATGACACCCCTTACACCATCCTCAATGCCATGGAGCCCACCGAGCCAATCACAGCCATCTTCATGGGCTTCCAGACGGCGCAGGATGACAGTGGGCAGGGTCAGGAGTTTGATGGCTCTCTGAAGGCCGAGCTGGTCATCATCGAGGACACCGAAGACGATGGTAAGCACAGCAATGTGAAGGAGAAGAAGAGCCACGCCCAGCCGGGTGTCAGCCACTATTCAACAGGAAGTGCAGCCAATGGAAGAGTGGGATGTGAGGAGGGATTTGGAGGCAGACGGACAGAGAGACGGGTGGAACCAGGTATCAAAAGGATCCCGAAAAAACATAAAACCTGCTGTACTGTCTGCTAACTGGACTAACTCATGCATGTGTGTCCGACACTGACTCTAACTGCACAGACTAATTCATTTCATATGGTGATGCTTAAAACTGACTAAGCTGTTGAGGTAGACTGAGAATAAGGTTGGATGTTAGAACTCACTGACTGAAGCCGCTGCTGCTTTTATGAAACGCTACATCTGAAATCAACACACATGGGTAACTAGTTAGATCTACAACTTGTTGATAAACTACTTGGATCTAGTCCCCGTATGTTTTAAATGTACACATTCTTAAAGTTCTATGACTTATTTAAGGAGAGAACGTTTTATCAAACGACTGCATGTACGCTGCAGCTCTATGGACATGAATAACCTGTAGTTTAGTCTGACTGCTCTCACCAGTGAGAACACACTGATAACCCCTCTGTAAACTACCTACAGCAGACGCACACTTAGCAGCCAAAGAAGCTGATGTTTTCATGAGCTGGTGGAGACCAAAACAGAGGGAATGTTGGATTTGAATGCATGAGGTGGACACAACCACACCATCAAATCAATGCATGTGTTGCTACATCGGTCCTGGGCAGCTTGTGTGAGAGATCTGCCTTCAGGTGGCAAAAGGATTAACAGCTTAAAAGCAAAAGCCTAATCAAAAATGTGTCATTTTAATCTTGAGCAGAGAACGTGCTATGGTCAGGGCCCATTTTCACTGTAGAAATCAAATCTAATGGAAATTCTTAGACCCTTTACCCTTCAAGTGAAGTCTAAATGAATATGTGCAGCACAAAATGAAAAGTGGTAACTGCTTTCAGTGTTTGATGAGATACTTACACTGATGAAATGAATGATACAGATCTAGCTGATAAACCGATCGTGCTCAGGGTTAGATTCAGCTGTACTGCTCTCCTCTGGCTCCCTCTGCTGGTTTCAAGGTGGTTAGGTCAGCTAGTTCAAAATAATGAGCAGCTATAAAATCTCAAAACCTATGTATCAGCTACAATGACTTTTATTTTTTATGATGGGCTCAATGATATTATAAGGGCTATAGTAATATTGTATAGTGCTGTTGATTATATTCAGTTTTACAGTGTTTTCCAAAGTAGGTTTCAGAGAGAGTTAGTCCTTCCCTGAGAAATAAAAGTACTTCACATATTTCAGTTGAGTACTATCACTCCTAGATGCTAATCCAGAATAGTTCTGATCGATTATGAAGCACATCAGACTCATACAAAATGAGATCTCCATTAAATGGGATCTGAATGTGACATGTCACACAAAGTAAATTGAATCACTGTGGTGTCCAACATGCAATAAAACCAGTACTGATTTTATTACATGTTGGACACAACATATGTATATGTTCCCAAAATACACAGTGTAAGCTATTTGTGTTCCATTCACACATGTTGAAAATACCAGACACACTTAATTATTCACAGATTGGAAATGTATTCATATTAGAACATGTAGAATCCAAGACTAGAATAAAACTGATGTTGAACTTTTTATACTAACTTCAGATGTTTGTACTATGCATTCTGTATGTTTGACCACAGCATGTGGACAACCATGTGACATGAAGCTAATAAACCTTTGTTTACTGATTGATGTCTGCAGTTCGTCCTGTCTGTGTGAAACTAACCATCATAACAACACAACACTTTGTGTCTGTGTGTGTGTGTATTTGTCTGTGTGTGTGTGTGTGTGTGTGTGTGTGTGTGTGTTCGACATTAACATCAACCCTGTATGATGTGAATCAGATCAGATGGGCCCTAAGCAGTCCTGCTGGATATCAGCTTGTATTAGTTTACATTGGCAGTGATGCATGTCATACCCTGTGTGTGTGTGTGTGTGTGTGTGTGTGTGTGTGTGTGTGTGTGTGTGTGTGTGACATCCTGCAGTGTGCAGCTGACAGCATCAGGTTTAATAACATTAATGACATAAGTACCTATATCATTGGCACAGACACACAGCCAACATTAATGAGTCATTGTACACAGTGGTGGTGTTATGGTCATGGTTGTGACTGCAGGACAGGATATTTATTCATATCAGTGACTTGAAGTCAGTACTGTTTATATATAGATTTCCTGAAACTGGAGGAGAAGAATGCTGCTTAAAATTTAAATTTTGTTTCATCATTAGTAAATGAAATAACTTGGTCTGGAGATGTTCTGTCAGTAGCACACAGAGCACTTCCTTTTAATTTGTACTAAAGATAATTTCCACTGGAGTCTTTTTGTTTACTCCATCTCCATCTCTTTGCTGAGCTTGGCAAACAGCCCCAGCCAAGAAAATTCTCTTCGAATACAGACTATCCCATTATCAGTCTGTTTTGACACATTGCCCTTATTGATGGAATAAATGACCACCAAAGTACTTGAGAAGACTATACAGAATGTTTAGGAAACAGGATTTATTTCATCATCAGTGAATGGAATAACTTTGTCTTCATATGTAGTTCTGACAGTAGCACAGAGTTCTTCTATCATAAGTTCTTCTGCAGTAACTCACTCACCACGCATCCCACACAGCTGACAAACCAACCACAACTCAAGGTCCACTTGCTTGTTCCAGGGCTGTCAACTGAATCACACACTCTTCACCCGCAGATGGATTTGTTTTGACAACTGTGTCAGCTCAGAATAATCTAAAAGCATGTGAACATCTACAGTTCCTCAAGACCAAACTTCATCTGCTGGTGAAGACCATGTGATTCAGTCAAAAGCTCCAGAACAAGCAAATTAGAGGACCTTGAGTTGGGACTGAGAACAGCAGCTGACATATGAATGAACTATCAGCCTCCTCAACCATGTATAATCCCCGTTATTTTGTATTTTATATGGTGAATAGTGGAGATACCAAACATGTAATAATTTTAATATTATGTAAAAGTCAGAGGGAATTGTTCCCTCTCGTTGCTTTTTATTATTGGCTGTTTCTTTCACGTAAAACACTCCCTGAAATAGAAATCACATATGAAAACAATACTGAATTAACAGTTTACTATTTGAATATACATCATTTACTTTTATTTTCTAATTTTTTCAGCTAGTTACTTAGACAGTGTGATTTGTGCCATGTGTTTGCATTTTGTGTCGTAAAGGAAACGCACATTAACATGATATTAACAGTGGACAGTCCAAGTGTTACAGTAGGACATTACACTGTGACAGTGAGTCAGCATGAACAACACCAAGGCCCTAAACTGAAGCAGCAATATGGAATTTGGCCATCATTCATTTTACTATTAACACTCATGCTTTTCCCGCTGTCGCATGTTAAACTGTCTGCTGTGTAAAAGACTTCCCACATTTCAAATGTACAGACTTTCACACTTTAGCTCAAATTGAAAGAATCCAACATGAAACAGCATCTTCTTCTGTGGTACCTCATTTTGGTCAAATTGGTGTGTGAAGTAATATAACACATTAAGCCAGCTCATGCCACACTAATGACAGAATGTGTGTGTGGGGGTGTCAGGTACAGATGACGCGTGAAGGCGGAGGGTCAGTCCATCAGTCCATCAGACCAGCTCATCAGCCGGCTGCTCAGCCTCCCCTGCTGCCTCCATGTTCCACGGCTCAGCCTCTTCTTCTGTTACCTCATGTCGAGCTCTGTGTATACGCCACAACGAGGGCTGCTGTCATTCTCCTGCTGGGATTCGGTCCTGTAGTATGATACGACAGTAAAAACCGAACTTGTACTCAAGATCCTTTCCACTGGAGCGTTTCTTTTCTCCATCATCGTCTCTCTGCTCAGCTTGACAAACGGCCACAGCCAAGTTCAAGAAGTTTCTCTCTCAGCTTCTGCTCACAGTCAGTCTCACTATCAGTCAGTTTTGACACATTACCCTTATTGATGGAGCGAAGTACATGAGAAGAGTATAGGATTTCATTTCTGATTTCCGGTTCTTCAGGGCACCTACATTAAGAGTAAGTCTGGGAATTGAAAGGCTGAATGTGTTTGTGTGACTCACCCATGCGGAGGTTTAGCTGAGCAGGAGCTGCAGATGGTTCAGCTTGTGGTTTACAGATGGTCTACAGGCCTCTTCTTTTTTACTTGAGTAGGATGTGAGTTCATCAGTGTGACATTAAAGAATTTCAGTATCAGTTTCTGGGTGTTTTATTTTTTCAGGAAACATTAAAATTATCCTATTTTATTATGCTAAAGCCAAGGGCCTAATCCCTCTTCCCCCAAACCACACACACACCCACACAATTGTAGTTGCCCCCACTTTTACAGTTAAATTAGCTTTATCCACTAAAATATCTCTCATGTCTCTGAACAGTGTCCTACATCTGTCCAATTTAAGAAAACCTCATAATCTTTCATTAAAAGCAACCACATAGTGACAGTGTAATAATAGCACAAGAAGGGACAGAGAAACATGATCGGTGAACACGCTCATAGACATTAATGACACAGTTTACTGACCTAGATGTTTCTTTACTTATTTCAAATGTTTGTCTCACTTTTATATTTTTTTTAAACAAAAGTCACTGGAACCTTAAGATAGGCCTGTAGAAAATGCTGTTGTTTTGGTCGAGTTGTACATATATTTTTTAGAGAAACTTAAAGTTTAACTCATAAATGATTTGTCGTATATTGCTTAAAGCTTTTTAAATTATCTTTAAACACTAATAAAATTACAATAATGATGTTTTATGTGCAAGAATTCTCTACAGTTTTTATATGAGATATTTCATAAATCTCTGATTTCATTCCGAAACCACATTTACTACTTTTTACCGGGACCCAGGGGAGTTACTATATTTAGCCAAATTAATATCTGATCTGGTTTTCACTGGTTACTGATTCACAGGCTATTTTTTCCACGCAGGGGGTTTCAGGCAAACTGAAATCTTGATTGCTTTTTATTTTAAAACCTTACCCGCTGACAAATTTCTAGATATCTGCATCTATTTACTATGTACATGTGTGTGTGCCAATCAAAACAGTGGCTGACAGAGAAACAGACTATAAACAACAGGAGGTTTCAGGAGTCACAGGCTTTATTAAATATGTCATCACCACACTTTTAATTTGTCAATAATAAATGACTGGAAACTCAAGGCAAATATATGAAGAAATTAAGTAGAATAAATGACACTAGTGAGGAAATGGTGTAATAATCAGGACGGCTGTTTATATGAGTCCATGCAGAATTTCATTGCAAGTGGTGTGTGTCACCCTGTAATCATTGAGAAGTGGCATGGACACTACCACACCTGACAAGAGACAATCAGAAAACGTTTAAGAAACATAATGACTAAATACACTTTCTCCTCCAAACTAAATCTACTGTTCCATAATAATAATAAAGTATCTTAAATCGTTGATGGCGTGAACCGCACTAAAGCTACAACTGAAATCAGACCAGGTATGGAGGTGAACACAAGACCCCAACTCTAATGAAACTCCAGGGCAAACACGGAGCGTGCAGAAGCATGTAGTATGTGCTATCATAGAGTAAATCGAACACAGTAACACAACGACATGTGGAACTTTGAACTTGCCCTGCTTTGTATCATTGTGCATCCAACACATCTCAGAATCTGATTAATCTCAGCTCGGAGCTTTAAAGGATAACATTTTTCAATTCCTTCCAATTCAATTTGTTCGCTGTTCGTCCTCTGACCAGAAGGTTGGTGGTTCAATCCCCGTCTCCCTCACTTGGCATGCTGAAGTGTCCTGATACTGAACCCCAATTTGACCCTGACGGCTGTGCCGGCAGTGTGTGAGTGATGTGTGATAGAGAAAGTGCTGCACATAGATGCACTGTATGAATGGGTGAATGGCAAACTGTACTGTAAAGCCCTTTGAGGGGTCATTAAGACTAGAAAAGCGCTATATAAATACAGACCATTTACCATTTATTACGCTGCCATACTAGACTGAACATTTTATTGATACTGGCCCAGACATTCTGTGATCCATTCTGTGTAAAAATGTTTTTTTGCTGAAGCTGACGTGAGGGTCTAAACATTTGAGTGAGCCGAACCAAGAAGGTATCCCATAGTTACAATCTACTTGGACCACATTTCTACGTGTGTGGTTTGCAAAATCAAAATATAATGACGCTAAACTGAAACCGCTGCTGTTAGAGTTCTGTCGTGGGAATCTGGTATCATTTCAGCCTGGCAGTTCAAATCATCCCATTCCTGAGCTGTCCTGAATGCACCTTTATCCCACAGCTGAGCCCAGCTTGTTTTACAGGGGCCTCCGGTGAGTGAGCTCATTCTGGAGCCAGAGGCCAAAGTAAAGAACGCCCTGAATGTGTGGAGGATGGATTAGCATACACTCGTATACACATGCACACACCACGCATTAACGTCATCTCCTAAAAAACACGGCAGACTTCCAATTTCATTAAGTCACTCTGACACAATATATTATAAACTTTTTACAAATAAAAGCTTCAAGGATTCATAAGCACTGTTCAATTCATAAATATATGCAGCAAAAATACAATACAATAAATCTCTTTAGGAATCAAGACAGGACATAAAAATATGTAGAAATCTTCACTAGACAAAGGGTTAGAATATTGGACTCATTCCGAAGTGCTAAGCTTTTCTTTGCTATAACAGCAGAGCCACAAATAGATTGAGTCTATAAAGAAAGACCATAAACTGTTGATAAAGATGGATGCAATGGCAGCTTCCCAAAAGTGAAGCCAAATCATCTTGATCTCCCCCTGGTGGCTGGCTGCAGTATACATCATAAATCCTGCTAACTCCATGTTAGTGGATGAGACATGGACCAAATTAAAAGGTTTAAGTAGGCCTATATGTTATCTACCTTTTCTGGTAAGTTTGGTTTCTGGTAAGGTCTGATCCCTACTGTGCCCAGACTCTGGCTCCAGGTGACATCTTTGGCACAAGATGGCAGCATTCGTATCCGAAATATTTTGGCTTCATTTCTGGATAGTGGGAGGAAGTGGAGACACTTAATCCATCTTTACATAAAGTCTATGGCCTGCACACAGTCTCGCCCTTTTTTCTCTGGTATCCCTATTGGATTTTTTTTCATTTCTCAAATCTTCTTTGCAGTTGTGGCCACATACTTCTTCAGAAGCTAATGGTTGCTGACTACGTCCGCTTGCATGGTGGAGTGTAGCAAACAGAGTAAACCCAAATTAGTGTTATAGCTAGCTGATAAAAGTTCTGTTGTTTTAAAAGTAGGCCCAATTTCAATGTGCCTTTGTATGTTTTGTGTAGAGCATCACCAGATTTTGCAAAAATGTCCATGACCTATGCTGTATGCTTTTATTCTGATGAAAGAGCAAAGGAAAAAATGCACTGCATGCAGCTTTGAGATTAATATACTTTTCAAATAAGTATACATATATTTATTCTTGCTACTTTGTTGATAAAAGCCCACAAAACGGAACTCTATCTGGGTTACAATATTCTAGTATGTGCAATGTGACCCAGATGATATTCTGTTAACAGTTAGCACTGTCAGGCGACTGAGAGGGAAACCTCGACCATCCAAGTCTTTTGATTGACGGCTCATTATAACTAAGGCAGTGATTTTCAGTCTCATTTAGGTCTGGATAGGCACCTTTAAAATACATGTATCACGAAAAGAACACGCTAAATTATTTTAGCATGTATCGTTTCAAATCTCTGCACTGCATAGCTACAGTATTTTGAAATAAAGGTGTACTTTCAAAGTAGTCACTTTAAAAAAACTTCTAAATTAAGATCTGAAATTGACATGTGGCTGCCCAGAATGGGTTTGAAAATCACTGCATTACAGTCAGTCATAGTAATACAAATCAATCAATAGCAATAAATATTTGTAGGAGTACTATAAGTTAACATCTAGAAATCAAAGTGCAGTAAATATTAAATATTGAAAGAGAATACAGCAGCTTTTGACATGTTTCCAAAGTTTCCATAAAATATGGACCTGTGTGTCAAAAGCTGTCGTATTATTTTAATTGCAATTTTATAACTAAACACCTCCTAAGAATGTGCCATAGAAGTCCACAAAAGCTATTATAAATAAAGAAAAAGTTCAAACTGTGACATGTCAGGCTGCTCTATTGTCATACTGTTTCAGACAGTAAAAACTCCATTTGACTTTGACAGCAGGACTTGTCTTATTCCAGCCACAAAAAACATAATGAAAACACAGACTAGTTAAAAAGTCTTTATCTGTGAAACCAACCTTCTCTTTAAACATGTTCTCCCACAAAAAAACAGACTAACCCGCTGGTTCTCACCCATAGTTCTGACAAGCACTGCAGTAGACAGTGGCTGCTGACAGACAGGGATGTGTGTTGTTTTATGAACAAACTAAGGAATAAAACAACTGTGGGACTTCCTTATGGCTTTTAAATGGCTGACAGTTGAGGGCTGTTGTTGCTCAATCCTTCTTCTGATTGGCTAAGAGGGAGGCCTCCCATCGCTGCGCCATCGCGTTCTGTCGTTGAGGCACTGAAGAGAGGGAAGTAGGGAACTGGGAGGGAGGGGGAGATTCAGCTAAACCACTGGAACCAGGTTAGATGGATGGATGATGGATGATGGATGGATGAATGGATGATGGATGATGGATGGATGGATTTTGAAAAAGCCAAATGAACAGAGGATGGGACAGTTGGAGAAATTGTGGGGGAGATGGATGCAGAAGTGATGGGTAGATGAAAAAATGAGCTGAAAAATGTATATATTTGCTAAATTGTGAACTAATGGATTAAAGTATTAATCAGTCCAACTGATTAACAAATGAGAAAGTTCACAATTAATTAAGGTAACAAATGAATGAATGAATAAAGGAAGAAATCAATTACCCAACAAGGAAATTGCAAAAACAATTTCATGCCATGTTCTTAAGCATATACATATGACATGACAATCCAACACAGTGAAATCAAATCAGCAACAATTTAGTGTACAGTGCAAAAGTCATGAAATCAGGTGTATCAGGAATTCTGCACTTTTACTTTGAAGTACTTTTAAAACTCAGTGTAACTAGATATGGATATACAGTACCTGACATACAGACTCCCTATTTGCTTTGATACTGAGGCTGCAATGACTGAAAATCTTCATCCTGATGGATAGACTGGTATATGGAGTAGGAGGAATCTATGTGTGTGTGTGTGTGCGTGTGTGTGTGTGTGTGTTTGTAAGCCAACCTTGTGGTCACAAGACAAACTGGATCGTTCCATTTTGCGGGTTCTGGAGGGGGATGAGGGGGAGGAAACACATCTGTCTGGAACCTCTGGCACTGGATTAAAAGTAAAATAATCAAAAAGACTATTTACATAACACCAGGAAATATCCTGAGAGTATCCTGAGAGAGAAACAAAACAACCCACTCATCCTACACAGCTCTGTTCCTCGGACAGACAACAGCGTAGCAGTCAGTGAAGGGTAAATCACACCATCATTTGCAAACTTGTGAAGTACATTTGCTTGTGCTATTTGTAACAGTAGATTTATAGAATTTGAAAAAGACTCTGAAATTGAAAAGATAAACAGGCCTGAAAGTGAATCTTTTGCATACAACTACGGATAACAAAAACATTTCTGGAATGTTCTGTCATACTTTTAAAGTTCATTTCCAATATTTACACCTGTGGACAATACGTACCATTGAAACTGATGTTATCGTTCAGGCCCGGAGACACCAGCACAGTATCGTACCTCTCTCTGCCTCTCCTCCACTCCTCCTCTCTTCTCCTCTTCCACATCTCCTCCCTCTGCCTCCTCCACTCCTCCTCCCTCTGCCTCACTATCTTGATCTCCTGTTCCACCAGTGACTGGCTGCTGATGGAGCGCAGCTTAAAAAACGGATTGGATGAGAAAGTGCTCTCCTGAGTTTCCATCGTCACGGGGGCAGTGGAGCTCAGGCAAAACTCAGAAGCGCTGCGAATGATTAAGTTGGAGGTTTCCACGACAATGACGTTGGTGGAGGGCACCACATCCAGGCTTGTCGGCCAATCGGAAAGACCCCCGATTGTGGAGGAGATGAGGCGGTTTCTGGAGGCGGAGCTGGAGGAGTCGGGCTCCAGGATGATGACGTTATTAGCTGTCATTTCATGGTAGACAGATCGGGGAAGGGAGGAGGAGCAGGGAGGGGAAGGGGAGACGGACAGAGTAGGGGTGCGGCAGGCGGGAGGTCGTGGTGGAGATCGTCCTGTCTGCAGGCTGCATGGTCTGAGCACAGAACAGAAACATCACAAGGGTTTAGTTTTGACTCAATTTATCCTTTTCAACCGTTAAAGGAAATTACATTTTTGAATCATGTAACTGTACATTCTTAGTTTTGTTTTATTTACAGTTAGATCTTTAGATATTTCCTATATAGAGGGTTTGGTAGTAATACAACTTTAACAAAGGATGAAATCGCCAACTCCATTGCACACCTTTGCTCTGCTGTGCTTATGTTTCTTTTAGCTTATTGTTTCTATACATGCCTCTCTCAAATTATCTTAGACATGCAACAGAAGTTTTCAGAAAAAGCTCTGACAAATCCACTGTCCACTACTCCTTGGTGATTATAGTGGAGCTCAAAGTCCAGATCTTTTCCTCAGCGCTAAAAGATGGTGAATACTGGAATTGCAGTTGTTAGGTGACCAGCATGACTTTAAATGAATGCTAATATTGTTCAGTGTCTGCTGGATTTGCACATAATGAAACTCTTTGTAAAGCAACAACTCTATCACTATGATAATGTGTCACTGTGCAAAAATACATTTCATCATTTCATCAGGTCATAAAGGCTCAGATTTAGAGCCAGTGTGGTTTAGTTACATTAAGGAGCAGCTCCACTAAAACAAATACATCTGTATTATTAAACACATCATAGTCATACTGTCTATGCAAACATGCAAGTACCAGTTTATCCCACGGAACCTGGGTCCTGTTTCCAAGCATGTTGTGCATATATGATGATTGAACTTCCAATTGAGCTAAGATCATTGAACAGCATGGGACCAGCTGCAGCTACAGCTGATGTTCAACTGGTGATGATATTATATCCATAATGACTATAATAATGTTGATTTGGGTGTCTAATGAATTATACTGCTGGACAGGATTAACCTGAAGCCAGAAGAGGCCTACACATTACTAAAGACAAAGCAAAAAACTGTGATGGTGGATTGATTTATTTTACCTGGGTATAATCAGACCCTGTGCAATCATCCCCCTCTCTCTACGGTGCCTTTCTTCTCTCTCCAGAGTCAGTCGGATCTCTCTCTCCACAGCGCTCTCCTGCTCCTCCAGGGGGCTGCGGTATGACGAGTCATCCAGGCCTGAGTCCTCTGAACTGGGAGACAGGGTGGAGGAGAGTGGGGGCTCCCTGGGAACTGGTGGATTGATCTCCCTTATAAAGGACAAGAGCATTCCAAGCTTAAGTTAAGATAAACAAACACCAACAAACACCAAGACACCAGAGTTGTTGAAGTTTTTTGAAAAGATTTTGACATTGATTCTTTTTGTGTGTGTCTTTCTGCTCATTAGTAACGTTAAATCATATGCATGCAAATGATGATGTTATAGAAGAAGCACAATCAAGTGTGGATGCATCAAGGTGTTTTTTCCATCAGACCAACATTAAAGCTTTTGATTTAAAACATTGTATTCAAATCTATATTGATATTCAATATTCTTGGACAAATACAAGAGGATGGAAATGTACCAATTTACAACTGCAACTATCAATTATGTGCCTTATTCACGAATCTTTTATCAATCAATTGTTGTTTTGGTCAAATAAAACCCTCAGAAAACAGTGAAAAATAACATGAAGACTTGGGTTCACTACCAAAGTAAAGAGTGCCAAATGTTAACAAGAACGTTGAATGGCCAAGGTAATTACGGACAGAGAAACTGTGCATTGAATGTTGTGATTGGTGGATGGGAATGGGGTCGATCTATGGGCACACAACTGTTTGAGATGGTGTATATATGTCAGTCATGGGCCAAACTGTGTGGCATATGGGCACAGCAAACTGAAGCCTTGCAGCCTGTTTCAATAGCTGCATAGATGGCTTCTTGAAAAAGAGAATATTGCTCGAAGTGTTCATAACCAACAGTGACACTTTTATTAGCTCATTCTGGGGAAAACTGGGATTTATGATTTTTAATAACATCAGCCAATACTCAGCAACTGGCTGCATGCAGAGCTCCTTACCAACATGTTATTTAGAACAGTAAAACTGTATCTGACATTTTAGTATGTCTGAAGCAGAGCATGAATTTTATACTGTTTATGGGGATATATTAAATTAATATCACACTATCTGAGTTTATTCATGTATATATTGCATATACATTGTTTGGCGTAATAATTAAAATTGCTGTTTATGTTTGGACTGAATTTTGCATTTCTACTTTGGTTACGTTTTTGTCTATGTTTACATGAATCTGTCAAATAAATACACAAATCTCTATCTGTGGGACTATATGCGGCTCGCATATCTCAAAATCTGTTTATCTTATCTGCTTCAGAGATGGAATGTGAATTGTTAAGGGCCCAAGGAAGTGCAGTGTCGAATTTGGTGTCATTTAGACAAACAGGCAACCAGTGCTCTGTAGCAAGTGTAGGCAGTGTTCATAAGATAGGTAGACAACTGGCGCCTTCACGACAACGGCATCAACCCCCAACTGATTTTCCAGTAGGGGTTCTGTGTACTGAGTCGAGCTTCACTGAACTTTGAATTAACAGGTGAACATATTTTGTGTAGTAGTGGTGGAACGGCTTCAGGGTTCAGTGGAATGAGTCCTCCGGTGGCTTAATTCCAAAATGAAGCCTGCAACCAGCATCACCCATAGACTGTTTATAAAGAGGCTTCACCACTGGCCAAGCAAACAGCCCATTCCAAACAGGAATGTTTAGAGGGGACACTGCATCATAAATCCTAAAAAGCAGTAAAACATTAAATCAGTCACTACCTCAAGAATTGTCTACCTGTGTTTGAGTCGAGGGCTGCGAGTTGGGGGGTACAGTGAAGTGTGGGTGCCCTGGAAGCTCCCCTGAGCTCTGAGCCCTGGTTTGGGGATGGGCCGACCTTTGACCTCCTCCTCCATCCTTTTCCACTGCTGACGGGCCAAGAGAAAGTCTACATGCTCAGTGGACACATTGTCACTGCGCATCTTCTGGTGCACACAGAAATCTGCAGGAACCTGACGGGAGATGAGGAGCAAGGTTAGGATGAATAAACTTACAGAACATGGAGAGATGTTTTGAGTGTAGACTGTTTGTAATGTTTGATATGTTTTGATATGAATCCCAGCCAAGACTACTGATACTGACCTGATAAACATGGTGAAATAAGTCAACTAGATACTCTATTAATTGCGTGCTAAAGAATAATCCAGATTGAATTTCTGTGGTTACTGGGGCACAAAGTCTCCTGTATCTGTAAACGTTTTTGGCTAATAATCAAATGTAGTTACTTATAAAAAAGGAAGTTTCACTCAAATGTAACTCAAAGATAAAAAAAAACCAAATGGCTCACCCTCCTGTCAGGGTCTGTGGAGCTGGCTGTGGAGCTGGCAGAAGGAGACCGCAGGAACAGATCTCTCCTCCTCATCAGTTCATCATCCTCCTCATCATTCTGGCCTCCCCTCCTCTCCTCCTCTGTTTCCTCCTCTCTCTGCTTCTCTCTTCCACTCTCTGCCTCTGCCTCCCTTTCTTCCTCTTGCCTCTGCTCATCTTCCTCTACTTTCTTGTCTTCCTTGCTCTCTCCGACAGATGCTTGCTCCTGGTTGGACACCTCAGTGGCTGTGAAAGCTGCCCACTGGTCGTCTCCGGCATCGCTGTCGGAGTACACAACAGCCAACTCGGCCTGGAGGCAGTCGCTAAGGTGACCTTCGCTGAGGTCATCTGTGTTGACAAGGTCGTGACCCCACACATCCTGCGACATGGCCGCCGCTGCTGGCTGCTCCAAGGGGACAGTCAGGGGCTCAGATGATAAGGGAAGCAGTGGACTGCCAGAGATGAAGAGAAACTCTGACAGAGCATCTTCTTTCATCCCTCCCTCTGTTTCTCCACTTTCTCCATCTTCACCCTCGATTTTTTCCCGCCCTTCGTCTTCTCCCTCTATTTCTCTCCTCCCCCAATCTTTGTTCTCTGTTTCTTCTTCACTTCTATCTTCTCCCTCTATTTGTCCTCTATCGTCGTCTTCTATCTTTATTTCTCTTCTCTCTTCAACTTCCCCTTCTGTTTCTCCTCTCCCTTCTTCTCCCTCTATCTCTCCTCTCCCTTCATCCTCTCCTTCGGTTTCTCCTCTTCCTCCATCTTCTTCCTCCTCTGCCCGTCTCTCAGTGTCTTGTCCTTCTTCACTTTCCACTACTCTGTGTTTTCCTATCTCAAAAACAAGATAGTCACACTCATCTCCATCTCTTTTTCCATTTTCCCCCTCTGCAGCTTCTTCCAACCCATGGAACTCTGGGTAATGGAGTTCCTCCACTTCATGGCTGCGGCAGTTAAATAGGTTGTCTCTTTGCAGGTCTGTTAGAGGTGGTGATGAGCTGATCTCCATGGTAACTGGATCGGTTGGCTGTGTGGGAGTGGAAGAATCGTCCGCAGGGTGACTGTTGCCAGAGCTACCGTCGTCGAGGTTACCGTCAGTTAGCTCAGCTGTTGTCCTCCTTAAACCAGCTGTGGCTCTCTATGGAAATATTTTAATTAATATAAACAATATAATATAGCTTATCACTCAAATGAATAGGAAATATGTTATTCGGTGGAAAAAAATAACTGCTGAGTGATAATATGTAATGGATTAACTGTATATGGTTTTTACTGAAATATAATTATCAACAAGAAGACAGTTTGAACCCTTGAAGCTCTGAGACAGCGATGCAGACTCAATCAGCTGATGATGATCCATTGTATAAGTTCCAAAAAGGTATCTTGAGTTGAAATGGTTTTGTCAAATACAAACTCATAATTCTTACTTGGTGGGTCAAGTTTTTCACAGGTCCCATGAATTTAACTTTATATATCATACTTTTTTGTTGAGTTTTTCATCTTTTTTAGAGCCACACTTAGCAACACTATCATATTAATGGTACATACAATTATTATTATTATTGTGTCACACAACTCTGTACTTCAGCTTTGTGGACAATTTAGCATCTTTCAGGTCTTTACTTCTACGGCTGAGGCGTTTCTGTTTTTGTTCACTTATCAGTACCAAATAGCAAACAGAGGTTTTACTTATCAGTCGGTTGAGACAAAAACAGAGATAAAAGGATAGTGAGAGACAGAATATATAACAGAAAAATAAAATGATATCAAAGAAATTGCAATAAAAGAAACGAGCAATGACAATGACAAGATCTTAGGAAAACCAAGAGTATAACAACACTTTCAGGATGGAACTGGATTTGTTGTGTATTCTAAAGTTACATTCATCCAGTCCTGACACACAGGCACATGTACAATACACCTTCAACTGTTAAGGCACACAGGCACATCAATAACACTACAGTACATACCCCCATACACACAGCAGAGCAGATTAAAGCACAGTATATGGCTTGTAAATGTTTGATGGGCTAAAATCAAACCTTCATATTGTTACCATGGTGGCAGTGCGTTGGCTGTGAGTGGGCCAGCAGATTATTATGGTCTGTCGTTCCAGGCATGTGCTGGTGACAGATGGGAGGTGTTGCTATGGTAACGCTAAGTATAGATGCAGAGGCAGGCAAGCTGCTAAATCAGTTTTCCTTTCAGTTAAGTCACAGTGTTTGGAGGAGGATCAGATTAATCACATATCATTCACATCATTTACTTGCCTTATTTATACTGAATTTACTGACCTGTCTCAGTGTAGAACACTGACAAACACAAGACCTACAGTAAAATGACTGCAGAACATACCTCAGCCTCTGTGGACTCAATAAGATAATTTATGAAAAGGTTGAGCTTTAAAGCACCTATAACATGCTACCAGCTTTCTTCATGCACATGGATTAGAGCTTCTCTGTGGTGACTGAGTGAAAACAAAATGGTTTCTTAAACTACAGACTAATTACAATCAAGTGTCACAGAATTGTTTCTTGAGGCCAGTGTTTGAAGAAGTAGCAATTTATCTCTTTCAACTTATTATTTAGACACCATAACACACAGTATATTCGTTATGGTGGTCACAACAGAAAAACATTTTAATTTTCCTATTAACACACATTTTGTGTGCTATCCTAAAGATAGATAAACTATGTAGAAAAGGTTCACCTTATTATTATTGTTATCCATGCCCAACACAACAGTGTAGTGGTAACACTCAAAGGGCATTCTTCTTCAACAATGTCAGGCTGGTTGTGAACTATCCACCAAAATCTGTTCTACAATCTGACAAAACAAGAGCCACACCTTAATGTCTTCTCTAGCAACAACATAAACTGTGTCCCAATTTAGCAGCGGCATCCTTCGGAGGCTGCATTTGAACAGCGATTGCATCACAGTGGTGCAAATATACTCTCTCATTTCCCCTTGACAAATGTGTCCATCAATTCCCAAGCAACAAAGGAACCAACTTGGATCATTCTCGGGCTAACCGATCCCAGGATTCATTGCATGCCAGTGATGAAGTTAATAAGCTAAACAAGTAGTGAACAATGCAATGATAAGATTGAGACAAGCGGGTGACACAATAGACCAGACCATCTTGTTTTGGTCCAGCCTTTGTGGCCAGTCTTCTGGAGGTGGAGCGAACACAGCTATTGGTTTCTAGTCATCACTTTCCAAAACTACCCTTATGGCCATTTTTTGATCTAGCATCTTTGCTGCTGAGCATTTCCTGTGTGAAACCGATAGTCAGTATTGTTTCTTTATTTAACGACCATTCCACAACCTTAACCACGTTTATTATCATAATCGATGACAATGAAGGCCGTCTAACATTAAGGATGTTCCAATTTAAACCTGCACTTTGAGATAAGACAAAAAGCCTGTAAGAGGTCATTTCATATTCACATAAAGATACACATGGTAAGTGGTTACTCATACCTTTGCTTTACTCTATCTTCCCAGATGTATCTTGTAACAGCAGCTGTTGTCTCCCTCCATCTTTGTGATTCTTTACCCTATGTTGTACTGTTGGCCTCTTGCAAAGCCTGAGCCTGGGGTTTGTTTTAAGCACTCAGCTGCAGTTTTGTGGTGCTTATGCGTAGACTCTCTCCGCACTGTTTGAGGTGATTCTGGTAAAAGTTAGTGGTGTTTAGGGTCTGGTGTGGGTGCCGGTATGTGGCTACATTTGTAACTTATGGTTTGTTGTCCTACCTAAAGCACCTCCATGTGACACAACTCCTGGCTGTTGTTTTGACTGATTGGAGTCCTCCTGTTTGTCTCCTATGCTAGCCATCCACTAAATTTTTCCTCAACCAATATGGGAAAAGACCTGCCCCTCACCTGCCTTTGTTTGGTTTACCCCTTACTCTAACCAATATTCACTCTTCATGCTGAAACCTTCCCTCCATTCAATGAAGGGAATTAGTACAAGACAGTCAGAGGAAGGGTAGGGACAGGGTGTTCGCCCCCCACAGGAGGGGGAAAAAAGCCGTGCAGACCTCCTCCTAGAATTTCTGAGATACTACAACAATGACACAAAGTGGTTATAATTAATAACAATATAGCCGTTTATATGTCAGGAACAATATTTGGCAAGTTACTTGAGAACTGGGTTAATTGACCTGTTCTTATTCCAGATTTACAGGTTATTCGTACATCAGACTGTTCTTTACCTCGCAGTACTTAATACCCCCTCTATCTCTCAACAAAACTGTTACATGTGAACGTAGATATACTACTACTACTGTTAGCAGGCTAAAATCAAACAACAGGTGAGTAAGACAACTTTGGAATTTCCAGGATTCACATTTTCCTGTGCCATGTTGAGAGGTTCCAGCCTGAAAATACTGAATTCAAGCCTCCATCTAATGTTAAAGTAACAGCTTTACAGGGATTATTGACTGTAATGCCCTGAATTTTTTTATTGTAATCAGACTACTCGTTAATGAGAAAATACATTACTGTGATGATGTACTAAGTTATGTGTCACTACCTGACGCTGGTCAAGAAAACATCAACATAGCTTGTTTCATTGCTCTAGCTTGAATCATGTAACAATGGCTTGTTGAAACAGTTGTGCACAGTGTGGCAGTTTTTTTAAGAGGCAGTGAGTCAGCATGAAAGCACAAACACAGCTAAACCATGGGTTATCAGGGTTATACTGTATCTTCTTGCAAACAAGCAGGAGGGACACACAAATAGCGTGTGCGGGTTTGGAAGCATAAGCTAAAGGAGCTAGCCTGGCTATGTGAGCCAACAGCATGCCACACGATGAGTATTATTCAATTTGCCATCGACCTCTTGTGCCCTTCCTCTGCTTCTTATGTCATCGGGCAGTTATGTAAAAATATGGATATTGAGAGTCAGTTCCAGCTTGTATCCCTCTCACACACATACACTGTACACTGGGGATTTCAGAAATCAAAGTTTAATCAGACGGAACTCTGTGTGAGATGATCAATTCATGACAGGAATCGAATGTGTCTAGCGCACATCTGGTTTTTGGTGTGACCCGGTCCGAACTCACTGCCTGTTACGACACATATCTGCCAGGCACAATCAATTCTCGTGGGTGTTCTCCAGATTTTTAAACTGCGGCAATAGTCTGGCAAAATCTGGCTCTGAAAGCACATCATTTAGGTCTCCAAACTTTGCCAAAGTGCAGGGAAACAGCTAAATGTAACTAACCTTCTCTCATGACAGCAGGAACAGCCTACATGTATGTAATATCCCTACAACTTAGTTTCATTCATTGATGATTATTAGCCATAGCGGTGAGCCAACCTGCACAGAGCAGGAACAAGAGTGCTGGGACTGGCACAGCAGAATGGAATGGAGCTATTAATAATGTTTTTAATTACAGGCTACACTCAAAAAGTCCATCATAGGACATTTTGCTGCCCTAATCTAACACTGGCTGATAATCTCTCTCTTGTCATTCTGCCAGGTTAGAGATTTTGAGAGCATGTGGCAGTCAAAACAAATCTGATTCCAGTACATGAGGGGCTTATCTGGTCATTATTCCATAATAGTTAAGAACAAATGAAGACCAAGCGCGCCTAACAGTCAACATCTCTCTGCCTCTCATCTAACCTTAAATTGAAGGCGTGGTTATGATTATGGTTCTCTCATACAACAAACTACACAGCAGTTGTGTGCTTGACAGTATACCACTCAACTCTGAATGGTATTTATTTTTGACCTATCAAAAAATCATTCAAACAAACAGCTGATGGTAAAACATGAGGGTGACAGTGCATATCTGTGGTCATTCAATGATGTAATTCTCAATACATCTGATCT
Source organism: Hippoglossus stenolepis (assembly GCF_022539355.2). Lineage (NCBI taxonomy): Eukaryota > Metazoa > Chordata > Actinopteri > Pleuronectiformes > Pleuronectidae > Hippoglossus > Hippoglossus stenolepis. Next base: position 1,787,055 of record NC_061493.1, read on the forward strand.
CCAATTCTTCAGAGACGTCACAGCAGATGGAGAAGAATTGGAGTGTTGTTGCACACCCTTCTGATCGCGGCCTGCCTTCATTTGAACTGGAACCATCGGTGGACCTTTCCAACCCTGTCAACTTCCTCATATTCCCATTGAAATCATATGAGACCAGTGTCTTCAACCACACTAAATTGGCTTCAAGGTGAATTCACTTCTGGCCTCAAACCTCTGTCTGCACCCCCCACCCCCATCAACATCTGGAGACAGCATAATCAGTATCATTCCATCAGCTATCTCTCTCTGTCTGTCTATCAGAGAGGATTATAGAGCAACTTCGGGCACCATGTGTTTTATGGAGGGTGGGGAATGAGTGACAGCATGCTGCCTCATCAGCTAGCATTCAACAATTCACTATTAAATGATGTCTATTCTATTCTGCTGACATCCTGATATTAATAAGAATCTGTCATGCTACAGCACTCGGTTCCTTCAGAGGACAGTTGAGCCCAGTGTGTTACATAAAATCGGGCATCGAACCAAAATCGTGACAGATAAGCGCGCGCACAGAAGCCAAGACACCGGGGCTTCATGGTATCACGAGCTGAGCCAAAGCTTCGCGCGCGGGGCGAACACGGTGTCCCGCTAATAACGGCCCCAAATCTCCGCCGCACGAGGAGGAAGAGGAGGGCTGTTACTGGGGTTTCATTCTAAAGACGCCGCTGACATGTGTCGCTGGTTTGTTTACCTACCAACAGCTTCCAGCACAGCAGCCAGAACGAGATCATCTCCAAGCGGCCGCGGCTCGCGCATTCCTCTCCACCTGTCCCCACCGGCAGCGCGAGCAGCCAGGCGGCCACCCGCTGGCGCGAGGAGGGTCGCATACAGGCTGGCAGCGGCGGCGCGTGTGTGCGTGCGTGCGTGGTGGAGAGAGGTAGAGAGTGACAGGACCGGAGCGAGAGAGCGAGAGAGAGAGGTAAAGAGAGAAAGAGAGAGAGAGAGAGCGGGAGGGAGGGGGGGTGATGTATTGAGCTGCCCTCTTATCTTTCCGGTGAATTAGAGCAGAAGAGAAAAATCCATATTGGCAGACTATTGTACACCTCTCTCTCTCTCTCTCTCTCTCTCTCTCTCTCTCTCTCTCTCTCTCTCTCTCTCTCTCTCTCTCTCTCTCTCTCTCTCAATCCATCTATCTATCTATCATCACGCGCATGCCGCATCCGGCCGTTCCCGCCCTCCAGGCTATAGCACTGTAAAACATGTCTCGCAGTGGTGTCACAATTCCATCCCCTTTGAAGTTGTGGTTGTATTGCACTGTACGACAATGCAATACAACCAAAACTAATGTTCCTATGGTAAATGTTCAGTGTGTAGAATCTAGTGACATCTACAGGTGAAGCTTCACGTTGCAGCTGAATACCCCTCACCTCCCCCTCCCCTTCCCAACATGACAGAGAACCTGTGGAAACCTTCAGTTCTCATACAAACTCAAAAGGTGTTTAGTTTGTCCAGTCTGGGCCACTATATATTATAAAAAACATGGCAGCCTCCGTAGAGAGGACCCGCTCCCGATGTAAATATCTTTAAAGGCTTGGCCCCGCATGGACAACTCCCATTGTGGGCTGAATCCAGCACCACACAGTATCACACCCAGTGTTATTTACTTACACAACATACTTTAATTTTAATTCGTTTTGGGGTTTTTTACACTCATAACGCAGGGTGTGCAGTTTTCAGTATGGTTGCCTGTTACAAAGTCACTGCTTAGTCTTACAAACACAACCATGGAGCGACACATGTTAAATGACAGTTTAGAGTGCAACTTTATGACTTCAACAAAAGTGAAGTTTGAGTTGGTTTTCTTCTTCCATCCAGAATGTCCTGAAGTGGACTTGAGTGAGGTGGGGGATGAATTCTGGCCCCAGTGATGCTGCTGAGCACGGAGATAGTATTGCTCTCGAGAAAAATGTCAATTGCAAACATACATTACAGTGCTTTGCTTTTGAGGGAGCTGCTGGGCTGCCCACCTCAGAAATCAGAGGTGTAGACCCACTTGACCCAATGTCAGCATTGGCCTTGCAAGGTTCATGATGACCTGAGGGTCAGTGACAAATAAGGGAGGGCATCTGATGAATTCAGATGCCCTCCCTTATTTGTCTGTAACTGTAAGTTTGTCAGTATCACTCATATAACAAAGGAACGACTGGGTGAGTGAAGATTAAAGCTTGGAGAAAGAGATACAGACAGATAAACAGGAATAGAGAGGCAGCCATTATGGGATGCAAAACCCACATGTGACCTTCTGATACAAAATCATTATTGAACAGCCACCAAGTTAGACTCTTTATGTAATGACTTGGCCTTTAATCTGGCGACAATCTGCTTTTAACCCCTAGATAAGAATGGATTAGTTTCTTATTTCAAAGTATTGCTACGGATTACACATTGTCACTAAAAGTGGGAAATTGTAACCGTTGTCCTTGGAGTGTGTGGGTAAAACATTTGGCTACAGGTCAGATCAGTGTTTTCCACCGAATTTGATTCAATCTGCAGCAGCAGGTACCAGAGTGGTGGCGATGGGGATTCATTATTGTGACCTGAAGGACAGGGGTTATTCTGAGCTCTGCCTTTCTCCCTGTTGTACACAGACTGTACACAGCTCTCAAATGAAGCAACGACACAAAACATCAAGTTAGAGATCTATTACGTGTTTTATGAGAGCTGTAGGTAATGAATTGGAAACTCTGTGGAAACAGGGAAGGCTGATGACATTGATGTGTGGCTTCTTCTCCACTGAAGTGTAAGACATAATACCACAGCCCGTGATCTGACTCAACTTGCTTCCAACCTCAGACAAACTCTCCTTAACCAAACCAGCTGCACAAACACAAGAGTTTGAATTCAGTATGAACAGATCTGCAATGATCGTGAGATGTTATGTTATGGTTGAAGTCATTTAATCAGCCAAAGAGTTGAATATTATGCAGTCTCCAGCTCCAGATAATTGGTTGTATGAGATGAGCAATATGAAAGCATCACATTGGGCTCAAGGAACCTGTGGTGCAAATTGTTTTTCTGGCATATCAAAGAACCAATTATTTATGGAAAAAGATAGTAACTACATGTTGTGAGAGGTGTGAATCCTACAGTATGCTGTGACTTTTAAAGTCACCAGCGACATGTTACATAGCGCTCTTCACCACCACCACCATCAAAACACCAAGTGATGACATTTCTAATGAGAGATGTCCATCCCTCCCGTGGGTGTGACCGGACTAGATTATGTATTGGTGTAATCCTACTCTTTGAAATGGCTATATTGAGACTGTATTTCTAGTGGTAGATTTTTTCCAATAATGCAAATCATTACATGTGTTTCTCCTTTGCCTACAGACAAGGTCACAGCCACTGAGCTGCACGCACACACATGTTCCTCCTCTGGTCACTCTGCGTGAACATCACCAGTGTTTCCTGTATTGCACACACACAGATCAATCAAGCCATGGGACAAAAAAATGCACATCCACCGACCCCACCGCCCCCCCCCGCCCCCATGTGTTGCAGGTATTACTGTGCAGTGACACAAATACAAATGAGTTCTGCAAATTCCATCATAGACTACCACAGCTTTTTTGAGCCTTGTATTAATCCATGTAAAAATGGTGGTGTGACATTATAGTACGATGCAAGTTTAATCAATTGTAGAACTATTACAACACACTTTCAAATCCAAACTAGTTCCCATTAAAATAATTACTCCTCCTCACACACACACACACACACACACACACACACAAACAAAATTGCTGCATGCGTGAGATGCTCAGGGATATTGTCCATAAAAGTGAAAGCTGCCAGGTCTACTTAGTTTATTGTTACTACAGACAGCTCCATCTTTTATGGTGAGTGTTGCTCTAGACAGGACCTTGCTCTGGATTCTGCACAGACAAACACAAGAAACTCTGACAATCGATGTTACTTATATAATGTTATGACTATGGATGTGATCTTTTTGCTAGATTTAAATTGAATGTGTCAGATGTAAAGACAAAACAATGCCATGCATTGTGTGCACTAAGGGACAAACTTTAGCTGAACATCTGTCGAAACTTTCTCAAGTTTTATCTGAGATTTTGTTTGGGTTCACCTCAGAGTAATATAAATATAAAATGCCAGCTCTCAGACTACTCCACAATGAATAGATCACATACCTGGACTGGATTACTGAGTGTTACATAAAATACACACCAGGCTGTAACATGGTGGCATCAACATAGGTATCATAACTGTAATGCTGACCTTACACACAACCCACAAAAAACAAAATTGAACAATTTCCTGCCCATATAAAAATAGCCACATGCTCTCAAATAACTAACTAACCCTAACCCTAACCCTAACATTTATTCTTTAGCAACAACACTGTCTTATAAATGTGTTTCATAGGTCTCACACTTTTAAAACAAGCACAGAGAACATAAAGACAGATGTGCCTTACCTGCTGCTGCTGCGTCTGGTTGCCACTGGTTACAGTGGTATTTAATTGTGATGAACTGTGTTTCTATATCAATGTGTGTCTCCACTCCCTTATATTATTCGTCTCTTTCCCCTTTATAACCTCTCTGTCCCTCCCCTCCCTCCTCTCTTCCTCTCTCTCTCTCTCATGCACACATCTCAGTGCCACTGGGGTACATTTTGAGTGTGGGTGGGCCGCAGCCAATCAGAAAACCGCGGCTTTAGGGACATTTGCGACACAGACACATGTTCAGCCTCACACTCTCACACTGGCACACTTTAATATAGGATGGATACAAGCATACACAATTCTCTCTCTCTCTCTCTCTCTCTCTCTCTCTCTCTCTCTCTCTCTCTCTCTCTCTCTCACACACACACACACACATCTGTCATCTGCGACCGTCTTATCCAACCTTTCAGAGGATTAGTGGGGTTTTTGACGTCGAAACTCAACTTGATAATCTCCTGCACAGACTCAGTGTGTGTCTGTTTTGTGGGTCTGTACAGAATGCTCATTGCATCATTGTGATTTTGTGTGTAATGTCGTTGCAGAATTACAGTCCTCGTGTTTCAAATATGACATGAGCTGCGGTTTTTGATGTCACACTGATTAACATGCAATGCTGTGTGGGAGTGAGGATGTTATGTAATATACTGATACAAAAATGTGATGTAGCAGCAATGTAGTATGCTACAGATGATGGAACTGAACTAGACATTAGCCTCAGGAAACCACATTCAAATATGTAATACACAAACAAACAAACTAAAATTATGGTGCAGGTTTAGTTGCATGTTGAAAAAAGAGATTCAGTGGTTCTGAGAGCTCATTGTCCCTGAACCTTTATCTGCTCAGGTCTATTTTGTTATCACCACTAGAGGGCAGAAAAGATGAAAACAAGTTCATCAAATTGTGATGAAGTGTATATGTTTGTTAAGTGTTAAAAGTGTTAAACACAAACACACTTTAAATGTTTCCACACTGCTGACTTTAATGTGGGTCTGCACTCTCAGACGCTTATTACCCATCATCTTCATAAAGTTGGAAGACAATACAATAGTTGTAATGTATAATATTTAATAAATAATACAGCCTGTTGGAACTTGGGGTTTGAGATTTGCAGTTTTGTCGTCCAAAACAGAATATGAGATTGAGGACATTTGCATTGACTCTATTGATTTACATTCTGGGAAATTGAGTAATATATATAACCACAAATGAATAGAGACTCTCCAAAACAGCATTGGCCATTAGATTGGGTTAATCTAATCTAGTTTATTGTTTATATGTTCCTGTTTCGTACGTTTCACAGAGTACAGCCTCCTCATATGTTAAATGTAGAATATACATCCAATAAATGCATGTACTATTTCCTCCAAGGCCCTAAAGTTACCTTAAATTAAATCAAGCTGCACTACATTTCACTCACTCAGATATTATATATGTCCTTCAAGATTATTCTCTGAGAAAATTGAGTGAGAATGAGTGACTCTTCCACCACATCCATTTTGTGGAAATCTGTTCAGTTAGAACATAAAAATCAACCAACGAACGAATGGACAGCTGGGTGAAAAGACGACCTCCCTGATGGAGGTGATGAAGATCAACATCAGGTTCCACACAGCCACACAGGGCCGATCTAAACTATGATCACTTACAATTAGAACAAAGTGAATATGTACTCTTTTCAGATAATGACTTGATTATATTTCAGCACCATCAGCATGCTTGTGGTATCTTGTGGTTTAGCTGACAAATGTGTATGAGCAGGTTACACTATTATTTTTTTTCCTCTCAGAAAATGTATGATGGCTTTTGTTTCTATTTAATCTGACTTTTAAATACATGGAGCAGTAAGGTCTAGTAGTAAATTACATCATTCAAAACACAAACTACTCAGCTGAACATTAATTACAACCAATGACTGTGAGTCAAGAGTCACCTTCTAATTCAAATTCTAAATTCTAAAACAAAGCTAGATGTTTCAGTGACTTTGCAATATTCTGATAGTGAAGAAACTATTGATCAAGTCAGACAAACATTTGATCGTGTTACATTTGACTAATGTATGTACAATCTGCCACTGTAACCTGCCATAACCTTCAAAACGAATCAGAACTTCAGTATGCACAGACACTTGCGTTTATTAAGTTGTGTTCTGGTACAAAAAGCACTAAACATGCACAAAAAAGAAAGGAAAAGCATTAAACAGCATGTGTAGGAAACTATTTTGCTGATTCAAGTTTTTTCTCGAGGGCCTGGAAGTGCCTCTGTTAAACCTTAACAATGCCACTAAATATAGGAACAGAAGAGTCATTAAAAACTAAACTAAACTACAGAAATAAAACAAAAATCGTTTGAATATTACAAAAAGGAAACATTTATCAAAGTAGATCTAATTTAAAATAAAATGTTTGTAGTCTTGACATTATTTCTTTCTGTCATGGGGCTTTGATTAATTGTAGACCAAGCCTTGCTTAAAAGGTCCTGAAAGTTATTTCAAATTTCAGCAATAGAACACAACAAGGCCACCAGGAGACCAGAGTTTCCCAAAGCCAGGGCAGCCAAGATGAGGGACTTTTTGAAGGACCCCTGAAACAGAAAGTACAGTAAAGTTACAGAGTATAGACACAGAATGGATCTTTCCTGCAGCAGTTCAAAAACCTTTCTCAATCCGTGTCTGTGTGTGGATTTGTGTAATCAGCTCGAGTAACATCCTCATCAATGTCAAACATGACTGAAATACCTGAAGGCGTTCTGACTCTACCCATTTTTATTGAAAATACTTCTCTTTTCAATAAAGAGACCTGACCATTGTAAACTTGGGATAGAAAGTATCACAGCAATGTTAGAGGAGAAGATATCAGCGACGACATAACTGTGACGTCTGCTTTGCCAGTTAATGTAGTTCACTCTGCCAATCATTCAAATTGTATTTGTAGAGCCCTTATTTACAAATCACAATTTCCTTCATATGGCTTAACATGGTGTGACATTCTCTGTTCTTAAAAGTCAACAATAGTGAGGAAAAACTACAAAAAATTATCAAGGGAAAAATAAACGTTGACACCTTAGAGAGAGCTGCAATTGAGGGATCCCTCTCCCATGCAGGACAGACAGTAGCACACTAGATGTCACGTTTTATAGAGCAAATCAACAAAATAACAATATTCATGTATACAAAATATAGTTTAAAGGGGACATAGCATGCCCATTTTACCACTAGTTGATATGGTTCCTTGGGGTCTTAATGAAATGTCTGTAACATACTTTGGTCAAAATACCACAAGGATCATATAAAACAGCACCATTTTTACCCTGTATAAAACAGCCCTCCACAGAGTGACCTGTTTTGAGTGCCTGTTCCTTTAAATGCTAATGAGCCAGCTCCCCCTCCCCATGATTTTAAACGATATAAATGACATATTTTATATGATATAAATTATCAAATATGCATCCCATACTTTGTATTCCCCTTCTGTTGTCCTGGAGTTTTAATTTTCCCAATCACATAATTAAATGTCCCCCTCTGCCCATCCACTACAAGCACACAAGCAGACAGACAGAGAGAGAAAGAGAGGGGTGGGGGGGGCTATGAAGACCATCATTTACCCCCGAACCCCGACATTCAACAGGTACAACAACAAGCGGAGAAAGCAGAATCGCGGGCTGACCTTATATATACAGTCTATGGGGCTGACCAGCGCGGAGAAATGCTCGTCCCGTGTGAACAGCCAGGCGGCTGCGCGCTTGAGAACGGCGCTGCGCTGCGCTGCCTCGCTGCGCGTCCGTCCGGTGTAAACCCGGCGTAACGAGTGGGGGGGCTCTGTGTTTGTGCCAGTGTTACAGTAGTGCTGAACACTGCGGAAGTCTTCCACACTGCTGGCTGTGTGGCGTTGACACAAATTCCAGCTCACGCACGGGAGAGCGAGCAGTCGCGCCCGAGCAACTGCTGCAGCCTCCCAGTCCCAACGATCCAGACAAATGCCACATGTGAGTGAATCGCGGGCTGACCAGCGGAGAAATGCTCGTCCCGTGTGAACAGCCAGGCGGCTGCGCGCTTGGGAATGGCGCTGCGCTGCCTCGCAGCCTCGCTGCGTCCGGTGTAAACCCAGCGTAATGAGTGTGGGGGACGAGGGGGGAGGGTGGGGGTGGGCCAAGGCCATGTAGGGAGACTTCCAGTGCCTTGTTACGACACAATACCCAGGAAGCTCAATCGAGTCGCTCAAGCATGACGTTTCTGACTTAGAGGAACTATAACAAAACGCGCTAGTGTTTTTCCCCCAGAGTTTTTGGGTTGGTAGACATGCCAGATACCCACATTAACGTGTAGAAGCACTAACAAAGTGGAATTTGCATGCTATGTCCCCTTTAAAATCCTTTGCTTGCTGGCAGACTGGCTAGTCATCACTCTTGAGTTGACAGGCTGGTCAACGTCCGAGGTCATCCTGCCGGGACGTTTTACTTTAACCAAGCTCTCCTGTCATTTTGTGATTGGAATGTCTCCAAAGCATTTTAAAAAGAAGATATATATTCTTTTGGAAGACTTTTGTTGAAATGTAGTATTTAATAACAAAATGTTGGGTCCTATACCGAATGTAGCCTACGACACATAAAAATGAATAAACATATGTAGATAAAGACCAATGTGACATGCAACAATAAAAAACAATACGTTTTTTTTTATCATAAATACATATGACAGTGAGGATAGGTTGGCTTGGTAGTTGGAAGCATTGCTGTGAAAAACCTATGGAAGTGATCTGTAAGGACGAATGCTAAAAGAAGGTGTGAAACAGGGTCTCTGTTACAGTTATGTTGGGCAGCTGAGCAGTTGTGGAAACACAGAACACTGTTACACGAACTGCAAACGTACTCCCCGGTTCAAGTTACTGAGTTTAAACGTTCAAGGACATGAGCTGGAACATAATACTACTCTGTACTGAGAGAGGCCTGATTAGACTTGCATATAAGTCAAAATGACTCATATGTAATTAATGTCTGAATTTGATTCATATCTATCTGCTATTTCAAATCACAAATTTAAAAGAATAAAGGGTTTGATGTTGGTGCGGAGAAAAGTCATATAGAAATTGTATGAAATGAAAACACAACTATTGAGAATGTGGTGGTGTGAAGTGGGTACATACCCAGGTAGAGGGCTCTGATTGGTCGGAATAGATTTCCTGTAGGTCATCTGACCGTAGTGCTGTAGGTAAAACAAACAACAGTTGGAATCTGACGTGCTCTGCCAACTTACATCACCTCATTCCTTATCGTGACAATTCATCAATACACACGTACACCAGTAGAAAAATTCATTCATAATCAATTTTGTTTAAGTTTCCATACCTTTTTTGATGTGAAGGTGTTTGTGAATCAGAAGCATGAATCTGAATGAGGCCACCCATGTCACATAGCCAATCAAAACATGCGTCGCCCATGGCTGGGGGAGGAGCAGTGATGATTGACGTGTACCCAGGAACATGGTCGCCACTGTAGACAAATAGAGAAGACAATCTAACTTTAAACAACCAGGTAGGATGTCCTGTGAAGTAAAGTGTTTAAAATGTTTGTAGAGAGACCTCTTTGGAATTTAGTCTTCAAACTGACTCACCTGCCATGATCTCAATCAGAGATCCAAGTCCCCAGTGGGCCCAGTTAAAGAGATATCTCCTGGAGAGAGACACAAATAATAGTAATAACCAATGTAATAACCAATGTTCTTAAATGTAGATATGGATAAATCTTTAAGTCACACACTCCCTCAATCAATCCTCTAATTTGTCAGCCAGTTATTTTCACGCTGACAGATGTTTGGCCTTTGAGCACCATAAAAAGGTTAACAGCGAGATCATACTCAGCTCTCATTACAAGAATATTTTCAATTCGCTTTTTCACACCAAACACCCGGAATATCCCTTGTACGTTTGAAGGTCTTCTGCACAATTTAGGATACCAAATACCAGTATACTGTATGTTAGCAGGTGTTAGTGGCCACGTGGGATGTTAGGGACATATACATATACAATTAGCTGTCAGTCATTCCATGCTCCTATCTCACCTGGAAACATCAGTCAGCATCACAGACTCTTCTGGTTCAAATCTTATCTCTCATACTGACAACAATACATATGCTTCTACAGCTGTAAATTCTCAGATACTCCTCTCAAAGAAGTAGTCCCCCAAGGTTCTAAGCATGGTCCCGTCCGCTTCATATTTTTGACAGGGTCAAAACAAAAGGGAGGCAGGCTCAGAGGAATTCTTGTTGGTTCAGATGTGCATAGTGTTATTTACAGTGCTCACCAAGCTCAAAGTAAGTAAAAAAACATACAAAAAGATACAAAAAGAAGAAATAACATTGCACTACACTACGGTTCCCCCTTCTCCACGATACACAACCTCTGTGTCATTTTTGATCCCACTGTCATTTGAGCACCATACAATCCCAACATTGTTATTTCAGACACGTGCCTGTACAATAAATGTGTAGTGTTTACCTGTGAGAGTCAGGTCTTGGTCTGAACACAGCTGTTATTGGTTGAATCAGAGTTAATGTCACAACACAACAGCCCAGGTAGGGATGGACACCTGCATGCTGCCAGCCAGCCAGTGCACACACACACACACACACACACACACACACACACACACACACACACACACACACACACACACACACACACACACACACACACACACACACACACACACACACACACAAATATTAAAAATACTCTATTAACCAATGTATGTTCTGAAGTTATCGCTCGTTACGTCCTCCAACGAGGTTATGTTTTCATTACCATCTGTCTGATGAAAAAACGACGTCCATAACATTTTATGGAGGGATGACCCAAGGAAGAACTCAATAAATTTATGCTGACAATTAAATTAAAATTCTATGATTGTCCAGATGAGTGTGTGTGTGTGTGTGTGTGTGTGTGTGTGTGTGTGTGTGTGTGTGTGTGTGTGTGTGTGTATGTGTGTGTGTGTGTGTGTCTACACTGTACCTTGCTCCAACCTTTCCTGTAGATAAATGGTAGGGTAAAGGCTACAATGGTCAGCGTCACAGTTAGCATCATTAGGCCTCGATGAACCTAAAAACACAACACACACACACACACTATATTAAAACATCCAATATAATGAAAATCATCAGAGGGGCTATGTTTACCCTGCGTGTGTAATGTTACAATGTTACAATGTTACAATGTCACACACACCCAAGTGTGTGTGACATTGTAACATTGTAACATTGTAACATTGTGTTTGTGTGTGTGTGTGTGTGTGTGTGTGTGTGTGTGTGTGTGTGTGTGTGTGTGTGTGTGTGTGTGTGTGTGTGTGTGTGTGTGTGTGTGAGTGTGTGTGTGTGTGTGTGCATTATATATCTACCTGGAACCACACTTTCTGGCCATACAGAGTTTGATTTGGCCAATCCTGTTTATAGAAACTGGCGATGAAGGTACCAACACTCCCAGTTAGCATCCATGCTAACAGCATTAGTGCACCTACAGAAGTAGAGCAAATTCAGCAGCATGTATTCCTAATGATTACACCAAGTGTTACACTGCAGGCTACAGAACATCACAATGGCAAAGCTATTGCATCAACTACTCCTCCTACAGTTAAATATTATATACAAAGAGATGTGATTATATGACATTATATATTTTACATTCTGTACGTTTAGAATCAAACCTGGCTAAGCCTGGTTAACATGTCCTTGGGTTAATATGACAAATCTTAAAAGTCTTATTAAGTTATATTAATGTAATGTACCATGCGCTTTCATTATGGTGGGTCCTCTGGAGCCTGTTAGTACCTCAGAGGGGCCTGTGATATGTTTCCTCTGGACGGACACTAATGGTTGTTGATTATGTTTCCATATTTTACCTGGAGGAAAGAGACCAAGAGGGTGTTTGTTAAATCCCTCTGAGGAATATAGTTTTGTAACTATACAGTAGGTCAGTGAATATAGTAAATACTGTCATAAATGCATTAGTGTACAATAAGACATTCACAAGACATGCTCTATAAAGGTTTCCTGTGTTACTGTTTAACAGTCCTGTTAAGAATCAGATAGTTTGAAGTCAGATTACAACACAAGGCTGACAAACAGCAGGAGAAACAACCTTATCCATATCACACAACAGTGGGACACCAACCAGTGAAGAAGCCACTACTTCTTACTTTCTTTGCACTTTGTAACTTTGTTCATAAAAGTGCAATATTAATAAAGTTTATTTTTAGTTTTGTCCTTATTATATTGGACTTTATGGCCTCAACATTTCCTGTTAATGACATCTTGATGTCCAAGATTTAATGCTGATCAGACTGTCATGTGACATAATAAAACCGATTGATAAGAACTTCAATCAGCCTCCAAGATCCAAGATGACGGCCAGGGTCAATGGGTTCAGAACTCAGGTAACTCATGTGTATTATGCATACCATACTGAGCATGTCCGCTGGTTAGAAACAGAAAGTACTCTTGGTCCAGGTCATAGCGGCCTGCTTCCTGATTGGCCATTTTGACCGGTCTACTGAACCTGCACTGGATGGTTCCATCTGCCAGCCGCCATGATACTGAGAAAAGTCCAGCCTGCAAACGCACTCACACAGAGAAGAAGAACGATAACATTTAGCTGGCTTTGGCCTTTGGGGGAAATTGATTTGTTTGCTTTCTACTGTACTGTACAGTAAACATACTCCATATCTATCTCATGTGCTGTGCCGAGACATTCAAATTCGACCTGAAACGAGGTCATTTCCACTGTGTATTAAGCCTAAAAGTCCACCAGAAGCGGCTAAGGTAGCAGAATTAGCATTTCCGATGGTCCCTGAATGTAGATATAAGTGGAGATCTAGGTTTAAAACACGGTGTAAATGACGCTAATTCCAGTCAAATATAAATGTTGGGGCTTGAGGACACTTGGATGACACCACACGAACAGCATGGAGGCATGTTATGGTTTTTCTGTTGTTTTATTACGTCTGAAGAAGGACTCACCATTGACTTCAATTGTATTGGATTCTGCTCTAACAAAGTTTACCCCTGAGACTCCAGCAGTGTTTTGTGGACTCAAACACTTCACCCACCCCTCCATCGGCATAATGGTGGGTAGATAATGAGTGCATTTTCATTTTTAGATGAAATATCCATTTAAGATCCTTGAAAAAAGTGTCTGAGACTAAAATGTCAAAATGCAGTTGAAGAGAGAGATTTAACTTTGGGCACAGGCAAGATGTCCCCCCACTGATTCCTGTCTGTTCTTAACTAACCACATCCTGACTCCAGTTTTCAATGATATTTATTTTTCTTCTCCTTAATTCAGAGAGATTCTTCTTGTATTTATCCAGTGTGTTTGTCATGTGTCACCTGTGTCTGGTCCTCAGGATGTGTCCGTCCACTGACGAAGGCAGCACTCACTGAGACACTGTCCCCATCTTTTACACACATATACACATCATCATTGCCCTGGACACACAAACACATGCAAAAACACAACGTATACATGACATAGGTTAATAGAGGTTCAATGTGCTTGCAAACAGATCATAACAGGACGTTTGTCATATTATATTAAGAACAAAGCTGCAAATGGTTTTCAGACTACACTGGATATCACATCACACATTACGCAGTATTTAGGGTAGGTAGGTAGAGGTACTAGCTTACCATCAATGTGTCCCAAGACAGAGCAAAGGCCACGTATCCCTCCGCTGGGCCACTCAGCTCAAACATCACAGACTGCAGACAACATTGATGAAGATACATAATATGACTTTACAAATTCTTAATACATGTATATAATATTCTTGTAATTTCAAACACTCCAGTCTAGATGCTGTTATGAACAGTGCCAGGAATATAATTTACTGTTTCATAAACTGTTTAACATTGTGTTCTATTCACTGTATTCTATTAATATCTATTATAGTATTCAGTCGTACTGCATTCAGGAACTGACAGTGGGTGTGTTTGTGTTGGAACACAACACATGGAGTAACAACAAGATTCTCAGCAAAACCAGAGACACAGAGACAAAGGTCATCATTAATCTTCGTATTTATACAAATTATTCGTATATTTATTATTTAATTTTAAAAAGCAGCAGATTAACTGGAAAATATACCTTGTGAAGAAAATATTCTGCTTTATTTTGGTAAAAATACCATGTATCTTTAATTGTATTAAATGTAATTGTTAAACTTCAAACCGTTTTGTCTGGTCCCTCAGTCGTCATGGACAAGAAGAAGCAGTGAGGATCCTTTGGATCACAGCCTACAGGGTCTAGCAGGCAGGATTTCGATTGGCCGCAGCTGCCAGACGTGAACTAAACATGTAAGAGGAGAGGAGAAGTGTTTTTATTCTCAGTATTTTATCATTTTACTGCATGTTCACACAGTGAATCAGTGTCGCAATGATTAGTTCAAATGTTGTAACACTCACAGGTCCTGGCAGGAGAGAGGCTGTGGTCGTCTGCACTGGAGCAAGTGTAGTGGTTGACTGAGGTGGGCGAGGTGTGACACCATGGCGATAGATGATTGGTCCAGGCAGCTTCACCCAAAACACATTGTAGTGTTGGACTGCAGTCACACTGGAACATATACCCATAGAGACCCATTAATTAAATCAAGGATGTACACAAACACACAGCTTCTGCTAAAACAAATAAGTATTGTTTTTCCAAGTGCTGTTAAGAAAGACAGACTGTTAAGGTTTTAGTGAGAGTCAGGGAAAAATGACAAAACTGAAATCTTAGAACACTAGTAGAGGCTGAGCCCCAGTCACTAAAATGTAAGGTAAATGTGTAGCCTACATGATTACAGATGTAAGCCTTCGTATTTTGAGGTTCCACTACAGAGAAAAGGGAGAAATATTTGGAGACAATTACAACTCTAAACTGCACCAGCAAATATTTCTGTTCCTTTTCTACTTTTTATGTTAAATCTGTTATATCATCAACAAATATATATAGCTTTTTTTTCACAGCAGACAAATTGACAGGAAATAGTCAGTGTGTCGGTGTGACATAGATTTCCATTCACTCCCTCTTTAGCAATTTATCTTCAAAGTAAAAGCACAACATTTGTTTAGTGGCTGCAATGCGTTATATGGAGCTGAATTACATTACAAGCTTTTGTAGTTGTGCAGTTGTGAACTTGGGTCTGAAGATTCAGTCAGCAGGTCAGTTCAAACGTATATACAGTATAAACCTCATACGTAAATGTTACTAAAGCATATTTAGTTTTATTTTATGAAAAACATTGACTTGTGCATAAAAAGCTTGGCACACAACATTCAGCACACAAATAGTAAAAAAGTGATATTGTTGCACTGTTAGAAGAGGACTCACTAATGACAAGGAATCATTTTGAAGTAGCTCCGACACATTAACACAGGCCAAGCAAACAGCCCATTCCAAAAAGGCATAACTTTCCATTTAAGAGGATGAAACTCACAAAAACTGAACCTCACTGGGAGCATCTTTGGGAGCATTCCAGAGGACAACAACCTCTGTCTGTTTTTTTTTACTCGTATGGCTCACTGCTGAACCCTAGACTCTCACACACACACACACACACACACACACACACACACACACACACACACACACACACACACACACACACACACACACACACACACACACACACACACACACACACACACACACACAAAATGTTATACAATATTAGGTTTTTGCTATATTATTGAATGGATGGTACAATGTTAATATTGAATATTAAGATAAGGAAACATATTATTGTATTAAGTGTGTCTCCTTATGTCATCACTACTACTATGTGATGTCTTTGTGTACATGTGTGCATATGTACCTGCTGCTTATTACAGGTCAGCAGCTGTGTCCTGTGGGGATTGGTCAGGGTGAAGCTGCCGGCGGTGGGTGCTGAGCCCTGATTGGCTGCATCTCTGGCCTGAAGCAGGAAGCCCTCAAAATATGATGTTCCAGATAGATTGACTGGAAATGTATTAAAGCAGCATGTTATTAGTGTATGTCATGTCATCACTTCCAATGTACTTCTTCTACATGAATAACTTAACCAACTAAACCTACTGAATTGAGCAGAATTTTGGCAAGGTGCAGTCTTCAGTTGAGCTCTTTTGAGAGTTGTGCATTAATAAATCCTTTTGTTCAATTGTTTTGGCAAACAGAATCAGTAGAAGTCTGAATGAAACTATATCTACATTTCTCAGAGGAATGATCACGGCACTGGGTTTTCTTGATATTTGGGCTGTTGAACATTTGGATGCTAGTTGTTTGTTACCTTGGATATGCTCTCCGGGGCTGAAGGTGCTGGTGTTGGTTGTTAGGTGGTAAGGACTTTGAGTGGTCTGAGCCGGGGCACCGTGCTCGGGCTCCATGCCCCCACAGGCTGTGGTGACTTTACCATTGGCATAGCAGCCTGATGGCACCCAGTAACACACAAAGACAGAGGAGAAGAGAAGACAGTACCAGCCCACCGAAGACATTTACTACATCAAGTAGAGGGTGTGACAGGAAGCCGAGGGTGTCTACAAAGAAACAGAAATAATTCGTTACATGACAGCTTGTGTTTTGTCACAGTAAAGTAAACTGTGAGCTTCCCACTACAGTGTGTATACTTATATTAGCATTATTACCTAGTCATCAGGGTATGGTAGAAATGAATAACATGTAATCAAAATTAATTTATTAGGACCTAATAAATTAATTAGGGTTAGGGTTAGGGTTACCTAATAATTAGGTAACAAAAGTATCTATATAAGCAAATCTAATCATCCCAGATTCATTAAAAAAAATGTGTTATTAGATTAGGGTTATATTGAGAAAGATTACATGATTGTATCTTAAAAAATAGCAAACATAAGTATTTAAACTCACAATAACTAAGGATATAAAAGTGTGTCTGACATCTGGAGTTTGGTAAACAAGTATTCTACTTTGTGTTGGCTGAAAAAAGAGTCCATAGAAAGAGCCTCCAATCCTGACAACATTGCCTTCACCTCTACTTTAGAAAAAAGCAGAGAACAGTGTAGAATGGATGTGGCATGGCTTTAACTTGAGTTTATTTTTTAGTTTTGTTTTGTTTTTTTACTTTAACTCGTCTCAACCTTGTACCCCAAGACTCATATGCGAGATAAGGGTAGTGATGGCTACTTCATTGGCTGATGCAAAAATGCTGCATATAATGTTTCAAGACAAAAAAAAAAGAATAATTATGGCACAGTCCATTTTTGAGTATGAGGTGCAATATAATCCAAATTGGAGTACACTATTTTAAAATCCAGTGGACCATGTCACTAATTACTAAAATGACCATATTGTTAAATTCGGTAACTGACTATTAACTAATAATAATAACATAAGTGATCTGACCCTGTCTTATACTTGTAGTGCAGGTATTCTGTATTGGTTTAGTTTTTAGTTTTTTCCAGTCTTGGAGTTTATTGTTAAAGCAGCTGATAACAGTGGGTTGTTTGGGGATTAGCAGCTAAGACACCTCACTGACTAAGACAATAAGTGAGACAAAGCTGTTCCACGAGGATACTCAGACAAAATTGGTTTGAGGATTTTCACCTTTGTCCATACATTTGATCGAATGTATGGTCACTTATGCAACCACCACTCATTGCACACACCAACCTTCCAATGAGAACACAGAAACAACAACAGAGGCTGATTTAGACAATAAATCTAATTTTCATCTAATAACAGAACACTTCATCTTGTATCTTGGCCATTAGAAGACCTCTTAAAATAAAACCTAATGCAACATGTTTCCTTCACAAGAAAAAGTAATCACTGAAAGTGGAATGAGTACTCACCACTCTGCTGCAGTTCAACCAACAACTGCCTCAAGTGGAGCACGAGGCCATACTGCAGTGATTTTTATAGCCTGAGTGATGGACTATTGGAACTGTTACTCTGGGGCATGTCGTTTCCATTACCTTATCACATACACATTCCATTCATATCAATAAAGCCTACTGTGCATAATACAGTGCATGTAAATATGTAAATAATACAGTCTAGAAGTACATTTTCTAAGAAATAAAGTCAGCTTTATCATTGCTTTAGGTAGGGTTTTCCATTAAATAGCCCCACATAGCACAGAAAGTTGCTGATGAAAAAGTTCTGTGTTTATGGTCCCACAGAGTGATACCCTGTAACCTCACATTATCACACTGCTGGCTGGCACTTCTGGCTTTATTAGTTTATATTAGAACCATTCTATCAAATAGTAATAAATCAAATCGCTCTACAGAACAGTTTGGCCAATTACCCCATTCACACAGTGCATCTATGTGCAGCACTTTCTCTGTCAAACATTACTCACACACTGCTGGCTTGGGGTTCAGTGTCTTGACAAGGACACTTCAACACAAGGAATGGAGGAACCAGGCATTGAACCACCGGCCCTCTGGTTAGTGGACGACCGCCTGTACCCTCCTGAGCAACAGCTGCCCACAGCTGTTTAACAGCTGTTTGTTTTGTCTGATCGTGTGCTGTGCAGCATCACACAGTACAACGCTGTTCCTGAGGGCTTGGGTTCTTGGCTTTTGGAAACAGGACAAAAACAGTCATGTAACTTTAACAGATTCTTAGCAGATGTCGTTGGATAATCACATTCTGTCGTGCTGTGTGTATCATAAGAGAAATCTCAAACTGTGGTTCTGTGACTGCTGAACAATCAGACACACTGTTCAGAACTGCTTGTTTGGCCATTCAAAACAGAACTCATTTGACCCAGACGTTACACTGAATACAAGATAAGTGAGATAAGATAAGATTAACTTAAACATTATTAATTAACCTCATTAACCTTATCAATAGCATGGCAGGAAATTTGCATCATTACAGCAGCAGCAGGATATAGACGAAGGGAGGAAGACGCCACCACAGTGTCATAAACGGTCTGGAGTGCCCCCCTGCTGATTCTACACATTGTTTTATTATTGAGACAACATATTTACTAACTAATACATGTTTGCTGCAGTGTGCTGCCTTGACTTGGTCAGATGACTCTGACTATGGTGATTTTAAGAATGTCACCTTGATAAACTGCATGAATTCAATGAGCAGAGGAGAGGTGACAGCAAAATTGATTTGTATAGCCCATATTCACAAATCATAACTTGCCTCATAGGGCTGAACAAGGTGTGACATCCTCTGTCCTTAACCCTCAACAGAAGTGAGGAAAACCTACACATTTTAGCAGGGAAAAACCCCTCAGTAAGGGACCCCTCTCCCTGGAGTGACAGAAATTTATGTTGCGTGTAGCAGAGCGCATTGACAAAGAATAGTTCCACAGGAGAAGAGCTTGATAGCTGAAGGCTCTGGCTTTTCCAACTTTTGATTCTTGACAATATTTGAACACAAAAGTGTTTTTAAATGTGAGACACTGTGCATTTAGACCAAGAGAGAGGAATCACTACAGCTATGATCAATGGATTCTATAACATCTTCGAAATCTTTGTTCCACATTTGTCTTAGAAGCCAGAGAGAAACAATGTTAACTGATGTCTAATTGCAAAGGTTTGTTACTGAAGATTCTTATAAAATACGTTGACTTCACCTGTTTCTCTGCTGTTGGGCACCACAATCTGCGATTTACATCAGAATGTTTTTTTTACAGAATTTTGAGTTTTCTGCCAACACATAGGTTCACTGCTTCCAGTTCAATGCCAGTGTATCAACGTCAGAACCAGTGCCACCTTTGGTCATGTGAATTTATGCCAAGATTTCACCGGTAATGATGTATCATATCAATTTGATGGCTGCAGATTGTATATGTCAGCTTTATTACCTCCTCACAGGAAGTTATGTTTTTTATTGCCGTTCATTTGTCTGTCTGCAGGACTCAGCAAAAACTACCCAACTGGTTTTATTGAAACTTGGTGGAAGGGTGAGGGTATGGGCCAAGAACGGAGCCATTACATTTTGACAGGATTCGGACAAAGGGGAGGATCCAGGAAAAAATGAGGCATGTTTAAGGGAGTGATATCCAAGCAGACGGTTGGGCGTTGGTGGAGGTATCTGAGTGCTATATCGTTTCAAATGAAATTACCATTACCTGACAATTATAAGAGGGATGCAGGCCAGAAATAACAATAAAAAACATAATAAATCTACAATGGTAACAACAGTAAAATTTGATTTTATAACCTAAATATATTTTATTTTGTGGGAGTATGTGTAGTGTCGTTATTAATAACACGAATATCAGGGCAAGCTGATCAGAGGCAGGGTTAGGACAGGATGACAGAACTAACACATTGAATAGCTGTTCTAGATATATATACATAAATGTAATAGACAAAGAAATGATAGGTTTGTAAAATAAATGATAGGTTTGTAACTAATGTCTAATGATGTCAGCATTTGTGATCGAGTGTATCAACTGAATCTCAATATTTAATAGATCCTCTCAGGGGATGATATAATATCAGCATCCTGTCACTGGCCGGTGCTCCAGGCCTGCTGTGCTGCTCTCTGTCTGCCTGACAACTGCACTGCAGTGCCAGGTTACGTAACTGCCTGTGTGTACACAGAGCTTAGATGCAGCGCAACACAAATTATGTAATTCGATGTCCTTTGTGAGCATCATGGCAGCATTTTCCAATCAGATTATACCATTGATTTCTGTAAATATACCAGATTACACCAAGGCCTGTACCTCTGCTGTCCAGCAGAGGGCACTGTCAAGACTGTAGGGAAACCAGTTTATGAATTTATGATTGAGTCCGTTTACAACTCTCCTGTTTTGAATATGTGCTTATGAGAATTATTTATTCTACAAAAATAAGATCTATGTGACTGGGGTTGATGGTTTGAGTCCAAAGGGGAAATGTTCAGTACCTCTGTGACCACCAGAGATTTGCCTTTGAGCAGTGCAGCAGGTTGCAGGTTCAGGACAGTGAGTATCTACAGGGGCTGCTGGGCACAAGTTAACACTCAACACGGGGGTTGAAACGAACAAAAGGAGCTTCTCTCTTCCGCTGCTTCTGGTCCCGCTTTACTCGGGTCATTACGGTAGCAGGCCCCGGTCTGCTGCACGTATCCGCCCCCCTGCTCCGCCGCTGCTGATAGCACACAGACTGCACAGGTTCGTCAGTGATCTGTTCTCCTGCTGCTGTGACGGGCCTGACACACAACTGACAGGTGAACCGCACTGACATTACACTGTGTTTGCACTGTGGTGTGTTACGGTCGAGCTGCGGCTGCAGCCCGTGAGGTCTGAGGCGAAGTGACGAGCTGCGTTAGCTCCGGGACCGAAGTTTAGCCGAGTGCTGCAGCCTTCATGTTTTTCACGTTGTGTTGAATAATCCACGTTCACGTCCTGATGTGGTAAAGACTGTCGCGTGTTGAGAAACATTTCGAAACGTGTCGCTCATGTCTCTTTAACGTGGCCTGGCTCCGAGGCGAGCGCACCTAATGTACCACAGGAAACCATTGATAGTAACGTTAGACCCAGTAACAGACTGGAGACCAGCAGGAGCCGCGGTGCTTTCCTCTGTGTATTTCCAACTTGACGGCACCGCCCACCTCTGTGCGTTCAGTCGGGGGGCGCCTGTGTGAGAACCGAGTGTAATCATGTAGTTTTACGGAAATGAGATGCTAATGTTAAATTGTAAGTGTGCCGAATGATTACGTAGTCCCTAACAATTAGATGTGCTGTTGCTCAGTGTTCTGTAGAGAACCAGGCTCTGCTGGTGAGCAGGAAGACTTTAAAACGTCCCTCTATTGAATGGGAAACCGCTTTGCCGCTTCACTGCATCACCACTGCAGTCCTCCAGCGTCGCCTCCATTAGACCCCACTGTAAACTGTGTGTCAGTCGGTGTGGACACTAAGTGCCAGGCAGGGCGAGCAGCGGAGGGAAGGGTTTTATAAATAGTGTGACATTAAGGGCCGGATGCCTGACCTTGTCCTGGTGGGGCCGAAGCACTGCGCAGACTCACAGGGGCCCAGGGGCTCAGGGGCTCCCTTCTCTGGATGTGAACCCACTCCTGTTGCTGGAGAACTGAACCCAAAGCCCCCTCTGAGATGTGAGTACAGGGGACTGTGCTGATACTGCTGTGCTCTCAACGCACCGCAAGTTCCCTCCAGACTCTAGGGGTCCACTGAGTTGTACATATATATATGCACATGCAGTTTAATTGTACTTTCATGTGAGTTTAGCTGGAAATAAAGGCCACTGGTGCAGGGCCCGTTCTAAGCCTGCCTGTTTGGAACGGTCTGTTTGCTTGGCCTGTGGTAACACTCTATAGAGTCTGATTCTAGTCATTTAAGTGTCAGTGACTTGTGTATATAATGTCCTGTCTTGTAAATCATTTTGTGTAACTTATTTATCTTAATCTGAAAAGTCAGCTGTGGACCTTTAAAATCTGATTGTTGGCTTCTCTCTTAAAATCAATTTCCTCGTGTTGTATATTGCGCAATGTAAGGTAAGAACTAGTACACACATGTTTGTCACTTTAAAGTTAAAATACTGGCACTACGCTGTAAAAGTACTGCATTCAGAAGTTTTAGAAGTATAAACAGCATTTTCAAATAGCAAATACACAGTCTCATTATGCTAAATGGTTACTGTCAGTGTTGTATCATTCCTTTATCATTAACACTAAGGGGCGGTACTTTGTCAGCAACCTTTTCATTTTGGAATTAGTCAATACCAAAAGGTGTTTGGACCAACTTCCTCATGCTGTGTCATAACAGTTTGCACAACGCACATCTGTTTAAACTGCTAAAACTGCCTAAACAACTCTGGTCAATATTTAACCCCTTTTATAAATTAAACAACTACAGAGAAAACGATACAAGCACTACAATTAAATATACAGAAGAACAAATAAATCACACACACAAGACACAAACATCAACAAATAGCAAACATTTCACATATTGTCAAGCATAACAATAACAAAATCAAAAACTTAATTGGCATATAAATATAAAAACATTAGAATTATTAGAAAATAGAGACTATTGTATTATAATTCTTTTTCAGTGATTAAAACTATTATCAAAATATATAAGCATTTGAGAAACTTGACATTAAAGGACATCTTTCTGACTAAATAATGAAATGAATCCCCCAGCTCAACTGAAATGTTTGTCTGGAAGCTCAGCTCCTGCATCTGACCCAGTGATGTCCACAGTCTTTATGAGAATCTATGTAGCCATGTGGTGATGTGCAAAAACTGCCAGGAAGATTTCAGCCTTGACTTATTTATTTGTTACGTACAGACCGAATAATGTCAACATACTGCCAATGCATCACAGTGTGGCAGTGAAGTCACAGAACGCAGACCCTCACCACAGAGAGATATAATAGTCTAGAAGCTAAAAAATAGTTGATGATTTTAAAATACCTGTAGTAGATACATCTTTTTAAAGCCTTCTTTTCTCTGCACAGGAGGCCAGGGATCAGTGAACTTCGAGGAGATCTCCACAAGATGTTACCTCAGCACCTGAAGCAGATCAGAGTACTAATGCTCAACGACAAGGAAAATTCGGAGAGGGCTCTGTTCAGACTTGAACAAGGTGAGGCTCCTTTTTAAACAACAGTCTTCCACGTAACTAAATGACTAAATCTTCGGTCCTATTCAAAAACAAGAGACGTCTGGTGAAATGGCGAAATGATTTACTACCAACTATTAGATGTTTTACCTCTGACTAAATTTTACACCAGCTTGATGAGGATGAGGATCACACTCTGACTCTGTGTGTGTGTGTGTGTGTGTGTGTGTGTGTGTGTGTGTGTGTGTGTGTGTGTGTGTCTGGTGGGGTGTGAGTTTTCCTTGTTTTTGTTTTTTTAAAGCAGCAGAACTGTGTCTTGGTAAGAGTATTTAAAATAAGAAGAAGAAAATGAAATTTAATTCAATTCAATTTTATCTATACAGCACCAAATGTAACATACTGTCCTAACTTTTTCTGATTGGGGGTTGTATTAAACAGACCACATACAACACCTCTCATAAGAAGGCTGATGGATAAGTTTGGGGCCTATAAGATAGAAGGAGATAAATTCCACAGCTCTCTTTTTTACATGCATGTGCAGTTCAGTTCTTTGAGTGATTGTGCTGAAAGTTTGAAATTAATAAAAACATTGCAAGTCAGCAGTCTGTGAGAAAAAGGACAACATCTGCCTTTGTGCAGTCATTAGCTTCCTCAGTCTGCAGGACTTTTACCCAAGAAGGTCTATAAGGAGTTGGTGGTAACACTAAGGGAGTAGACCTCTTTTTACAGAGTGGTGAAGAAGTGGGCTGCTCATTTGAAACATAGCAGAGAGAGCATGGTAGATGACCCCTGTCCTGGAAGGCCGATCACTGTCTGAAGGTCCAAGACACCGACAAAGACGAGATCTATTTGCTCCGTGACCACTGCACTAAATAATGGGGAGAGGACTATAGGTTTCCAAAACTGACAACTTCTACCTCAGGCCAGGAACTGATCAATTAGCCTTTGTGCACTACCTCGATTTATCTAGTGTTTGGTGCACTCAGTGAATGCAGTCTCTTACTCCTCCACTGTAACTATTTACATTTCTGTCTGTATGTGTACACACTTCCATCATGGTTTAACTGTTTTATGTCTTTTTTTAAATGTTGTTATACATTGCATCAATGCCAACATCAACAGCATGTGTGTGTGCGTTTGCCACAGTCAAAACATTTTTGTCTCCTCAGGTTTTGAGCTGCAGTTCCGCCTGGGTCCCAGTCTCCAGGGTAGGAGGGTTCTGGTGTACAGCAACTATCCAATCGAAGGACAGCAGTTTAAACGAAATAAATTCCGTGTTTTGGCATGGAACTACCCAACAGGGGTAGAGGATGACTCCGATAAATTCTGCTCTCTAGACCTCAAGACTGCTGGGACCTATCAGTACTACTTCGGACATGGGTAAGTCCGCCCTGATGAAACACTGATTTATTAGGATGTCAAAAACGGAAGGGAAATGTGCTACCTAGAGAGTGACATCATGTAGTTTTACTTCCATACTGGAGAAAGTGCATGTGGGACACTAATAAACTAAGCTTTGGATTTAAAACCAAACGGCTGCCAACATACAAAACTGAACTAAAAGAAACATTGCTTAGTTTTAAGTTGACCAAACTGCGATTTTTCATTCGTGGAAAGTCTGGCTTTGATTATATTTACAAATCATGTTTCCTTCGATTCAGATTTAATTCCATCTTTACGTTCATACTCCGCTGTTGTTTCAGGTCACTGTACTCGTCAATAGAACGGTGTGTCCTTTCAGCTGTGTAAAGTCGACCTGCACCATTTCTGTTTTTCAACCCAGGATCCTGATTTGATGTTTACAAGAGGGGAGACTATCACATTTGTGTGGAGGCCTTTCTTTAAGCGTTTACTGTAATGTCGTAGGTTTAGTTTACTTATATAAATAAAAGGTTAGTGTACACAAGAACTGATTACAGCTGCTGTGTATTGATTTGCACTTTGGGCTCAGGCAGTTCATTTCTGCACAACCCTGTGGAATACTGATGTCTGAACATGGTAAAAACTATTTATTTGATTGGCCCTGATCCAGGTCCCGCTGTTCTTTTCAGGACGCTCATGATATCCTCTGCTACCGTCTTTCTATTTGAATTATTTGTTGATGTTTTTGTTTACTCTGTGACATTGTCTTTAATGCTAATACTAGTTCTTAGGAGGCAAATAAAAGCTATTGTACTCACTATCTTGTACAGTTACCGACTTGACTTTGTCTCTTGCAGAGACACAGAGCAGTCAGGAGGAGGATACGTTGTGGTTGATCCCGTTCTTCGTGTTGGAGCAGATAATCAAATCCTGCCATTGGACTGCATCACCATCCAGACCTACTTGTCCAAATGTCTGGGACACTTAGATGACTGGACAGATAGACTCAGAGTTGCCAAGGAGTCAGGTGTGTGTATTTTATATATATATATATTATTTTCAGAAATAGTTTGCCTCAACGTTATTAGGGCCTGAGCACCAACAGTTGCTTTTATAATCCAATGGAATATTGTTACTTCTGTTTCTCCCACATTAATTGTATTCTTCAGGGGCTAAACATAACTAAACTAAAAACTAACTAAACTTGGCACATACACTACCGTTCAAAAGTTTGGGGTCACTTAGAAATTTCCTTATTTTTCAAAGAAAAGCACTGTTTTTTCAATGAAGATAACATTAAATTAATCAGAAATACACTCTATACATTGTTAATGTGGTAAATGACTATTCTAGGTGGAAACGTCTGGTTTTTAATGAAATATCTACATAGGTGTATAGAGGCCCATTTCCAGCAACTATCACTCCAGTGGTCTAATGGTACATTGTGTTTGCTAATCGCCTTAGAAGACTAATGGATGATTAGAAAACCCTTGAAAACCCTTGTGCAATTATGTTAGCACAGCTGAAAACTGTTTTGCTGGTGAGAGAAGCTATAGAACTGGCCTTCCTTTGAGCTAGTTGAGTATCTGGAGCATCACATTTGTGGGTTCGATTATACTCTCAAAATGGCCAGAAGAAGAGAACTTTCATGTGAAACTCGCCAGTCTATTCTTGTTCTTAGAAATGAAGGCTATTCCATGCGAGAAATTGTGAAGAAACTGAAAATTTCCTACAACGGTGTGTACTACTCCCTTCAGAGAACAGCACAAACGGGCTCTAACCAGAGTAGAAAGAGAAGTGGGAGGCCCCGGTGCACAACTCAGCAAGAAGACAAGTATATTAGAGTCTCTAGTTTGAGAAATAGACGCCTCACAGGTCCTCAACTGGCAGCTTCTTTAAATGGTACCCGCAAAACGCCAGTGTCAACGTCTACAGTGAAGAGGCGACTCCGGGATGCTGGCCTTCTAGGCAGAGTGGCAAAAAAAAGCCATATCTGAGACTGGCCAAAAAAGAAAAGATTGATATGGGCAAAAGAACACAGACATTGGACAGAGGAAGATTGGAAAAAAGTGTTATGGACAGACGAATCAAAGTTTGAGGTGTTTGGATCACACAGAAGAACATTTGTGAGACGCAGAACAGGTGAAAAGATGCTGGAAGAGTGCCTGACGCCATCTGTCAAGCATGGTGGAGGTAATGTGATGGTCTGGGGCTGCTTTGGTGCTGGTAAAGTGGGAGATTTGTACAAGGTAAAAGGATTTTAAATAAGGAAGGCTATCACTCCATTTTGCAACGCCATGCCATACCCTGTGGACAGCGCTTGATTGGAGCCAATTTCCTCCTACAACAGGACAATGACCCAAAGCACACCTCCAAATTATGCAAGAACTATTTAGGAAGAAGCAGGCAGCTGGTATGCTGTCTGTAATGGAGTGGCCAGCGCAGTCACCAGATCTCAACCCCATTGAGCTGTTGTGGGAGCAGCTTGACCGTATGGTACGCAAGAAGTGCCCATCAAGCCAATCCAACTTGTGGGAGGTGCTTCAGGAAGCGGGGGTGAAATTTCTACAGATTACCTCAACAAATTAACAGCTAGAATGCCAAAGGTCTGCAATGCTGTAATTGCTGCAAATGGAGCATTCTTTGACGAAAGCAAAGTTTGAAGAGCAAAATTAATATTTCTAACCTTGTCAATGTCTTGACTATATTTTCTATTCATTTTGCAACTCATTTGATAAATAAAAGTGTGAGTTTTCATGGAAAACACGAAATTGTCTGGGTGACCCCAAACTTTTGAACGGTAGTGTATATCTCATGGTGTCAATTTACAGAAGAACCCCTTAAATATCAGCATCTACAACATCTAGATGCACCAACATTTGTAAGCAGGAAGTCAGCCATTTTTTATGTAGTGGTTATTTTTCCCAATTTACTGCCATTGTACATCATCAAAGTTCATCAAACAGATGGATGATAAAGTGTTTTAAAAAGAGGGGTTTTTGAAGGGTGTGTGTTTTGCGTGGCCTAAAATTTTTAAGTGTCATATATTTAATAAAAGTCCATAGCCGGAAGACAATATTCACTGTACTTGTATTCCCATATTATATACCAACATTCAATGTACTGTTTTACATAAATTACCCCTTGTCAGAGTCACAGGGGGTATGGGGTGTTTCCCACCATGCAGAATGAACATTACAGTGTGTTTTTCTTCCAGGATACACCATGATGCACCTCACTCCTCTGCAGACTCTTGGAGAGTCCAGGTCCTGTTACTCTTTAGCCGACCAGCTGTCCTTTAGCCCTGAGTTCAGCCCAGCAGGTCAGAGCTACACCTGGGCAGATGTGGGGGCGCTGGTGGAGAAGATCAGGACAGAATGGAACATGCTCTGTATTACCGATGTGGTGTATAATCATACTGGTCAGTATGTTAATGTATATTTATGTGTGTCTTCTCTTCTCTTTCAACATGTACAGATGCACATTCAACTATACATAACCAACCAGAAAGACTTAAGCCATTTTCAGACATGAACTTCAGAGGATGTCTGCAAATTTGTGTCCAGACTTTCTCCGGCTTTTTTCCTTTTACACACACACACACACACACACACACACACACACACACACACACACACACACACACACACACACACACACACACACACACACACACACACACACACACACACACACACACACACACACACAGGGGAAGTAAAAGGACAGTGCAGCTCTGTACTGTCTGTGCTTGCCTATATTAGGACTGTGTGCTTGGTGTGCACCCATCTGCCCTCACCACCTCCTCCTCCCTGAAAGGTCAACCAGTAAAATGAGCCTGGTTTAAAGGTTAAAGAGAGACTGAGCGCTTTTTTTACACTTGACTACATATCAAAGTTTATGTTGACCCTGTAGTACCAGAAACATGTCATTCTCAGAGAGTCAAAATAAATAACTTATATTTAATATGATAGCCCTTAAACAAGGCTTGTTCATAATCTGTTGCTGAATATATTACATGTTGTATAGTATAGTTATTTTACAAAACTTCACCCTAACATAACATAGCATCTTTTTTCAAATGTGCTGATCTTTTTTTTTTTTGGAGTGAATTAATGAAGTGAAGTCCAGTCCAGGATATGATGACTTCTCTCAGTTATAAATACAGCTCACTACATACAGTATTTCATCTCTGGCACATTGTCACCATAATTGCCAACAATTTAAAACAATCTGTCCCAGCATCCATCACACATGAACCTGCTTAATAACATGTTGAACGAAAATGGTGAAATTCTTTGTGATTTTAATTATTTGTTTCTCCTTCTTTGCAGCTGCTAACAGTGTGTGGATAAGAGACCATCCTGAGTGTGGGTACAACCTGGTGAACTCTCCGCACCTGCGTCCAGCCTGGGTCTTAGACAGAGCTATCTGGCATTTAACCACCAGAGTAGCAGAGGGACGCTACAAGGCTAAAGGCCTGCCTGCTGATATTACCAATGAGAGCCATGTGAATGTGAGCACACACAGCTCAGCCACACACTGCACATGTTGTACAGTCTATGCAAACACAGGATGGGACACACTTCATGACTGGTCTAAGGGGCAGCTCAGGAGGTGGAGCTGGTTGCCCACTAACCAGAAGGTCGCTGGTTTGATCCTGGGTCCTCCAGTCTGCCTTCTGAAGTCCATGTGTGCAAATAGAAAAAGTGCAGCATATGGTAACACTGTATGAATGAGTGGGTGAATGGGACTTGTACTGTAAAGCAGTTTGAGTGGTCAATAACACTAGAAAAAGCACTGTGTAAATACATTCTTTTTGCCATTTATTGACTGAGCTGTAAGGATAGACATGTGACAACCAGTGGGATTTGTGTGAGTTGACAACATAATTAATCTTAACATCATGCTGTGCCACTGGGATGTAACAAAAACCCTAACATTACATTTTGCTTTCGAACCTTTGACAAAATATAAAGTAGATTTAAAAAAAATGCTGAAAAATGACATTAAGATTTGTTGTGACACTCAATAAGGAAACAGTTTTTTTCCAGCCTGTGACTTGAAATGTGTATTCCTTTATTAGTAAATTCAGATAGTGACATGAATGAATGAAATAAGTAAAGTCTGAGGGGGTGTGATGCCCACACCGCGTCCTCAGAGAGATGACAAATCACTGTGAGAAACCATATCAGTTCAGTTCAAATGTCATTTTATTCAGCAGCATTTTGCAGGCCTTAACAGTGATAGTAATAAATATTTATTTAGTAAAAGTGACAATGTATGTATTGTGTGTATCAGGCCATCCGCGGCGTGCTGTGGGAGGACGTGTATCCTCAAATCAAACTGTGGGAGTTCTTCCAGGTCAAAGTGAGCAGTGCTGTGGAGCGGTTCAGAATCCATCTTCAGAATGGTATGTAGATCAGTATGGTATTGTTTAGTATTACTGCAAAACAGTGCACACTTTCTAATGGTTGCAGAAAGGCGTTGGCATGTCAGCAGAGCAACAGCAGCTTCAGTGTCCTCATCAGAGCTCTCTTAGCCGGAGCACATCCTGTGCACGTACTGCTGAAGTGTTATGATGTTAAAATTACTTGTATGAAAATGAAAAAAGTCCACTTGAAGAGTAGAAATGAGCTCAGCTCTAAATCCCTGAACTGATTCTCTCAGACACACATGACAGATGACTGAAAATTGTGACTCCTCACGTAGACGGACCTCTACAGTTAGGAACTTTTGTTTGAATGAAATGCCACACCTCTGGCAATATCCCAACTCAAAACTCTACAATATTAATTCAGATTCTTCTATATTTATCTGTTGATGGGAAATATCCAGGGTGTTGCTCTGACCTGACAGACAGTTGTGTGTTGTTGCCATTTTACTAAAGGAATTCAGCATATAGATAAACTCAACATCAGTACTTGCTGTTGAAGTTCAGTGTGTCCAGTAAGTTATTATCATGGCCAAGCTGCTGGTGTGCTGATGCATTGACTTAAAACACACTTTGTTTAAATATTCTCTGCATGTATTTGTGTTCAGGCACGAAGCCAGACCACAGCAAGACTGGTGGGAAGAAGGGCCTAAAGATCATCCAGGACCCAAAGTACCGTCGTCATGGTAACACAGTGGACATGGACTCTGCCCTGGAGACATTTGTACCTCACAGGTCGGACTCTCAACCACAAGCTGTTGTTGTTATTGTTGTTTGAGTGCTTTCATTAATTCATGTGTGCTGATTTGAAAACCAGTGGAGTCTCCTTTACTTAACTGCGGATGAATGTTGATAAAACGAGAATGTTATACACAATGTTTTTGTCAAAAATGACCACTAAATGTAAACTAGTCATAAATTATAACATAGAAAACACATCATTGTGGTAAATTTATCTTCTTGATACTTCTGGACACATCTTCAGTGATGTTCCTGGAGTCGTTGGATGTTTAGGATCTTTCAACATTGCAAACCCTCCTCTAGGTGACCCAGCTCAGGCCTCTTCACAAGGATATAGAGCAGAAAGCCAGTGGGGGAAAGTAGGAAGCTAGGGGGCCCAGAGAAAGACTGTAAAAGCCCCTCCCAAGTTGGGCTGATCAGGTCCAAACTTTGGTGGAACTCCTCTCTCCCTCAATACCCAGCAATCTAAAGGCTCTGAGTAGAGATGGGGCTGCCATGCTGCACCCAACCTCCACTGGCAAGACTTGCTCACAGTCACAGTGTACCAGTGTCATTTCTTCTGACACAGAGTGAACAGGTTCAGCAGCACAGCCACTTTCAGTAATCCTGAACTGAAATATTTTCAGTGTACATTTATGTGCAGTATGTAAACATACATGTATGAAGAACTCTGTTGAATGCTTCTTGTTCTCTCTCCTTCATAGCTCCTCCCCACAGCACATTGAGGAGTGCTGTGACTGGCTGAAACAGAAGCTGAATCAGCTGAATGAAGAGCAGCACCACATCATAAAGCAACATCAGGAGCAGGTGAGCTGCTGTGTAACTTAGCACCAGACAGGACTGTTGATAATTGCACCTATGTAAATAATTAGAATGTAGCACAACATCAAAATACGACTGAGCACTATAGGAGGGTCAGACAGCAGCTGGAGTCAAACCTGACACCTGCTGGCTGTTAGCGCAGTCAGGGAGGATCTGAGATGTCGAAATGTGTGTACCAAAGGAAACTTGTACATTTAGGCCCATCGCTTTTCATCATGTTGTTCTTCTCGCTCCCTCCAGGCTGCCAACTGCCTTGTGGGAAATATAGTGTACGAGCGTCTGGCCGACCATGGCCCCAAGCTGGGAACTGTTAGCAGTAAGAACCCTCTGGTTACCAGGTAATGCATTTAAAGGTGATTTTGGAGAGGAATGAAAAAGAATGAGCTGGAGGGCCTGGAAGGAAGAAAGGAAGGGCTCAAGACATTGAGCATAAGGTTCCTCAAATGTACTATTTACTGTGAGATGCCTTTAGTGTCAAGTTACGTTAGGTGTGTGCAAAGGTGAAATGTTGGATTGATGGCGGTGGATGAAGAAAAGCTGATGCAATAGAAATGGAGAAATGGAAAGTTGGGAGCAATAATATTATCAGTAAATTTTGATATTTATTTTGTACATCTAGAAATTTCAGCTCGACTGAAGCACTAAAAAAAGTCTATACAAAATAAAAGCTTCATCAACTGTTGAGAGTAATTCATGAACATGTATTCTGAGTTTTTAATAAACACCAGCTTGTGTTAATAGAAACAAAAGGGCAGAATATTTTTGGATCATAATTTTACATATTTTTGTATTTTTTTTCCTCCAGAATTGTATTAGTGTTAATGCAGACTCTTTCCGAGCAGTACCTACAGTACATTATTCTCGATCATCTGTAACAATCGCTGAGCTGCAGCCCACACAATGAAAAGTTCTGAACGTTCAATCCAAATCTTGGATTCATGCAGCCAGCATGTTTGTACTGTTTTTGTGTTGTTTTTTTGCAGGGAATTAGACACTCTTGCATTTATGGATTGGCAACACTCAAGATGATAGTACGAATTTGCTGAATCTCAGTGGTTTCATCTGTCTGTCTCAGGTATTTCACCTTCCCATATCAGGACATGACTTTGCAGCAGGAGCTGCAGCTGCTGGACCAGCCAGACAAGACCTGTCACTTTCTGGCTCACAATGGTTGGGTGATGGCAGATGATCCACTTCGCAACTTTGCTGATCCAGGTGAGAATGGGAGCCTGACATAATTCTTAAACCTGTAACATGAACCAATTGATACATAAGTTCATGTACAGCTGAATTTGTGTTTCTAACCTGACATTAAGGACCTGAGACTCTCAGGCACTAAGAGCTAAATTCAGGTTATATGTTGAACTATCTGCACTTGAAGGTATCATTTTGTTGTCCCAGTACTGACGTGCATCTTTGCTCTGCGCAGGCTCTAATGTGTATCTGCGTCGAGAGCTCGTCTGCTGGGGGGACAGTGTTAAGCTGCGATATGGCAGTGGCCCTGCGGACTGTCCATACCTGTGGGCCCACATGCAGAAATACACTGAAATCACAGCCAAATACTTCCATGGAGTCAGACTGGACAACTGCCACTCAACACCATTACATGTAGCTGAGGTATGGTCAAATATTATATTCTCATACGGTTAAGTAGATGTGAGCTGGGTCTCAATTCAGGGGCTGCATCCTTCGGAGGACCCACTCTACACAGCCTAGCAACGGTTGATCAAAAAAGTTTAAAAAAGATATTTATTTTTTAACATGTGTATCTTTAGCTGTTATGTTGACTACTTATATTTAAAAAAAATCAATGAATTCTTCTGACGTTTTCGCCTCGCTTGTTGAGGCCAATAACTCTTTAAAAAACAGTCGCTGAAGCGCATGGGATAAATAAGGCAGCGATTAGCAAGAATACACAAAAACTACTCAAATGATTTCCATTAAATTTAGTGGAGGGATGGGGCATCACCCAAGGAAGAACCCATTTGATTTTGGCTTGTTTCCAGATCAGGGGGCAGATCCAGGACAAACATTTTCACTTTGAAATTAATATTTAGAAAAGCCATATTTATGGGACTGATATATATGAGTATGTTATTGGCTACTGTAAACCATTAAAAATAGAACAATGCCACATTTGTTTAAAGTAGAGTCCAGTCTGAGGATGAGCTTAGTGATATTTACAAAGTCTAGTAACAAAACAAAACTGATTATTACATGGTGAAATTCTTATGACATACCCACAGGAAACAGTAAGCATAAGCCGCAGTCTTACCCAATGCCACAGACATGTTCATGCCAAGGGTGAATTCAAACGTAGAGCGCACACAGCTGCTGTAGTGTCCATATCCTGTGTATTTATTGTACTTTTACCATTGCAATAGTGGCATTTTGTAGCTTGAGTTGGGATAGAAACAGTCTGAGAAGAAATAGTAAAAATATGGGAGGTGAAACTGTTTTTTGTAACTTGATGCATACTGTATGTCAGCGTCACCCTTTTGACAGCAGACTCTTCTTCTCTCCCTGTCTGTACTGCCCATGTATTGTCTTGTCCAGGCCATGCTAGATGCAGCCAGAGTGGTCAGACCCAATCTGTATGTGATAGCTGAACTGTTTACAGGAAGCGAGCTCATTGACAATGTGTTTGTAAACCGGCTGGGAATTAGCAGCCTTGTACGAGGTACAAAAAACTCCTGCATGAACTAACTTGAAGCTTTTGTCTCTTTCTTCTCTTTTCACTACATTCATCCCCTCTCTATTCCTCTATCTCTTCACTCTCACTCCGGTCTTGGTCTCTATGACTGCACGGTGTGTTTACTTTGAGCCCTGTCACCACTAACTGGCTGTATCCCCCTCACATTCACTCTCCTCCTCTTTCTCCCTCTTTCCAATCTATTTTTTACTTGCCTCCTCTCCCTCCCTTCCCCTTCCCACCCTCCCAACACTCACCCCTTTGTTTGTTGTTGTGTGTTGCCTTGCTGTGGTTGACCAGTACATGCTGGACGTGGCCAGAACCGTGTGTCCTAACCTGTATGTGGTGGCTGAACTGTTCACCGGCAGTGAGGAGCTGGATAATGTCTTCGTTACCAGGCTAGGGATCACATCACTGATACGAGGTACTGTATGTGTTCAAAGTTCACACACATTATATCCACTGTACAAACATATACAGTGTATTTAGAAGACAATGCCATGGTAGGTGTTTATGTTGCTTGAGCAGTACATATACACGGGACAAGTCCAAATTACTGTTTAAAACTCTACTGGAGCCATTAACAGCATTCTCCCCCAAAACAGTGTTGTGTTGAGCCTGCCTTCCTCCTTGATATGCAGACACAACATCCATAAATGTAGAAATATATAAATAAATGAATGAATGAATGTGGAAATACAAATAAATAAATACACATAGAAATGCATTCTGCGTCGGCTCTCACATGCAAAACACCTTCATCAGCTGCATGGAATGTGGCCAGAATTACACTAACTCGGTCAGTGCTGCAGCAGTGTGGTCAGTGTTGTGTTAACTGCAGTCCTTCCTGTCTCATCATCTGTTCTTACCCATCCATCCTGTCCACAGAGGCCATGTCCGCTGGCGACAGCCACGAGGAGGGACGACTCGTCTATCGCTACGGAGGTGAGCCAGTAGGAGCCTTTGTTCAGCCCAGTCTCCGCCCACTCATGCCCTGTATCGCCCATGCCATGTTCCTCGATGTAACCCATGACAACGAGTGTCCCATACAGGTGGGTGTTGTTTTTTTTTTTAATAAATTCTCATAATCCACAAAATTCCAGGAATAGAAGAAGACTACTATGAAATGTCGTAGTGGTCTTCTTTCTGTTTTGTCTTTTGCTAAAATCTTGGATAAAGAACCATTTCTGAGGTCACTGTGTTCAGATGTAACAGATTAAACTGCAGGTATATAACTGCTGTGTTTGACTTTGTTTGACAGCTGCGCTCAGCGTTGGACTCTCTGCCCAGTTCTGCTATGGTCTCAATGGCCTGCTGTGCTACTGGCTCCACCAGAGGATATGATGAATTAGTACCACATCAGGTTACTCTAACACACACACACACACACTCACACACACAGAAGTTATATTGTTCACATTATATCTTCTTTCTGTCCCATATTTATTCCGGTGGTGCAGTGATAAGCACTGGCATCGCACAGCAAGTATGTTCTGGGTTCAACCTCCCGGGTCTTTCTGTATTTGCATGTTCCCCCAGCCTCTGTGTGGATTTTCTCCAGGTGCTCCAGCTTCCTCCCATAGTCCAAATACATGCAGGTTATGCTATGAGGCTCTAAATTGCCCATAGTGAATGTGAATGGTTGATTGTGTCTATGTGTCCGGCCTGTGATAGACGACCTGTGCAGGTCCACTGTCAGCATAATGGTTTGGATCATCAAGGATCACCATCATCTAGGAAGTCTGTGCAAAGATTGGGAACACGTTTGTGTTTCTATGGTTTTCCACTCACTGAAGATTTGAAAAAAGATGCTTCGTAAAACAAACAAATCTCTAATTCATATTGTGTTAATTTGGCTTATCAGCATATTGAAATGTGTATGAGTATGTGACAGTAAATAGTTTTTCTCAATCAATCATTTAGTCTAAATGGTGTAAAAAATAGTTTGAAGCAAAGTCAAGTTCCGAAGATGGAGGAGGCTCAATCTTCTTAGTACTCTGAAAATGATGAGATGTGATTGAAAGCTCCAGAAAAAGCCATTAAGACATTTACATGATTTTATGTTACTATCTGTTTTCACACTAAACTTTACATGTTTAGTCAAAAACCTAAGCATTTTTTCGATATAAAAACACAGTACAACAAATCATCATATTGGAGAAGGTGAAACCAAAAATGTTTGACTGTTAATAATCGGAATTGATGTAACACACGTCTGCCCTTGTGTTTACTCTTCTACAGGAACTAATGAAGAAAAACAAAAAAATGTACAAATAATCCTTGTGTGTGTGTGTGTGTGTGTGTGTAGATCTCTGTGGTGAAGGAGGAGCGGTTTTACCCCAAGTGGAACCCCTCGGCCTCCCCCACCTCCACTGGTGAGGTTGGATTTCAGAGCGGTATCATAGCTGGGAAAGTGGCTCTCAACAAGCTGCACCTGGAGCTGGCTGCACAGGGATTCATACAGGTGAAGAGCTCCAGTGTGCTGTATGAACACAAAGCAAAGCAAACATCAGCTCACACTTTAAATGTCATTTCACCTTCTCTTCAAGGTTTTGACTCTAAAACAGAAGGCAGCATGGCCATTAAGTTAATATCTCTGATGCAACATGCTAATTGTGTTTCTTTGCTACATTTCCCAGAGATCACTAATCAGAAATCATGTTGTCCAAGTGTAATCTCTACCCATCTTCCCCATCAGGTGTACGTAGACCAGGTTGATGCAGACGTTGTTGCAGTCACTCGTCACTGTCCCAGCACGCACCAGTCTGTGGTGTCAGTGTGCAGGACAGCCTTCTGGAACCCCAAAACCCACCAGTACGACGCCAACGTCCCGCCCATGTTCATACCTGGTATGACCACAACATCAGCACATTTATATTTTCTTCTTTTTCTTCTTTCTCCTTATATACAGTATCAACCACTCAACTTGTAAGATATAACCAGGTCAAGTGTTATCCAGGTTTCCCAACACTGACCATGTTTCTCTTCTCCTCTCTGTCTTCCTCTCTGTAGGGAAGATAGAGGAAGTGGTGCTGGAGGCGAGGACAGTGGAAAGGCATGCTGGGAGCTATAAGATGGATGACTCCTACATCAATGGCATGCCAGAGTATACTGTGGAAATAAAAGAACATATACCGGTAAATATCTCCATGGTTATTTTTGGGATTGATGTAATATTCAAATGAATGAATGAAGTCATATCAATTAACTCATTCTAATATGTGTTTAGTTAGAGGAGAGTGAAGTGGTAAAGCAAGCTGAGGTGACATCGAAAGGTCGATCAGAGTTTGTGCAGGAAATCACCTTTCAGAAGTTGACACCTGGCAGTGTCATTGCCTTCAGGTAAAACACAAACACACACACACACACACACACTATAAATTATAGCATCTTTCATCCCTGGTTTATTATTTAAAGTAAATGTCTGTCTCATTGAACATTCCCTCCCTCTCATTCTAACAGGATCAGTTTGGACCCCACCGCCCAGAAGATGGTCGGGTTGCTGAGATTTTATCTGTCCCAGTTCAGCCCAAAGTACAGGAAAGGCAGCGTAGCAGATGTAAACCCACCAGAGGGATTGCAGAAATCTTTGGCACAGTGAGTACACATGTAGCTTCAAGTGTTAAGTGTAAAATAAAAAAATAGTGAGAAGGAATTGAGCTAATCAGACCTCTGTAGTCTGCCGCCCATCTCTACTGGAGGCTAGTGGCTCATGGAACGGAGAATTGGGTCCGGAGTGTACCCAGAGTTTGCCTTTCGCACATGCATGGCGCAGCGAGAGGTTCTCTGCACAGACGCGTTCACAACAGCAACAAATCCTCCACATTATTCAGGTGAGAGGAGGAGCAGCCGGGTGCAGCAGACAGAGGCAGACTTTATATTAGGAGGCCAGGCTGAGAAAGTCCGCAGATAATCTGGAGCCCCTCACTCATTTGTATTCACACATGCACCTCCTTAGGAGAAAATACGGAGAGTTGCAGAGCTCAGTGCATGTCTGAAAGCAGCTCAATTAAAATGTGTCTTGTGGATACTGGAAAATCTCTGAAGGCAGAAAATACAGTGTGATATAAGTAGAAAGCAGCACCTAACGTGGTAAAGCTGTAGGTGTGAACTTTTTATCTTAAAGTCTTGTGTGTTTCACAGGCTGATGTCCAAGGTGACGTTAGCAGACCTGAATTTCCTGCTGTTTCGCTGTGACTCTGAAGAACAAGAAGATGGTGGAGGCTGTTACAACATCCCAGGATGGGAGACCCTCAAATATGGTGGACTACAAGGTAGATATTGGATAATATATGAAGCTGCACTCACACAAACCATTTACAAACAGCATCCACAGCAGCTCAGTATTCAGCCATCTGCAAAAACTATCACTACAAATGAGCCTCTGATGATTGAAGCCCTTGTTCACTACACATCACACACCAACGCACACTACGCACACACTTACTACACATTCACACTACACTATACACAAGAGGCACCTCATTTAGCCTTGTCGAATCTTGCTTTATGTCAGACACTGGTATTTCTTCCTGTGTGTCAGGACAGGAGTGTAAATGCAGATGTTGTCTCTCTGCAGGTCTGATATCAGTGTTCGCCGATATCCGTCCCAACAACGACCTGGGCCATCCTCTGTGTGCTAACCTCAGACAAGGAGACTGGCTGATAGAGTTTGTCTGTAATAGAGTGATGAAGAGAGAGGGACCACTGGCACAAGTGAGCGTTTTACAGGCTTAAAGGGCCATTTCACCCAAATGACAATTTACAGATCATTTTTGTTTTTCACTTTTGATGTAATCACCTCTGAGATTTCTGTCTCCAGCCCAATACAATGGAGGTCAATGAGATTTTCTTTGTGCTCGGCAGTAACATGCTTGTCTTGAAACAATGCTGTGGTTATTCTGCAGGTGGGTCAGTGGTTGGGAGCCATGTTTCATTTCCTGAAACACATCCCACGCTACCTCATTCCCTGTTACTTTGACGCCATCCTGGTATCAACCTATACCACAGCCCTGGATGCAACTTACAAACTGATGTCGAGGTAGGATAGATGATCACAGTTGTGTCATAGACATTTTAAAGGACTGATGTGTTATAATTCAGTGACATTTTGAATAAGTGCATATTCTTGCTGCAAAATGTTTCCCTTCGTGTCCAAATAGTTTTGTCCAGAATGGCTCCAGCTTTGTTCGACACCTGGCGCTGGGATCGGTTCAGATGTGTGGAGTTGGACGCCTAGCCGCCCTCCCTCCTCTTTCTGTGAAAATAGAGGATGTTCCCTATCGCATCAGTCCAATCACAGGCCAGAAGGAACAGTGCTGTGTCTCACTGGCCGCAGGTAGCCAAGCACCACACACTTATTAATCTCATTTCCAGCTTTTTTCTCAATTGAGCCTCTGACTAACATTCTGCTATGTTTTTGTTTGAAAAATACATCGACTCTGCTACAGATAAGCCAGGCGTCCACACTACTCCAGAGTTTTACAGCCGCTAAAACAGAGAAGTTTGGAAACACTGCTGGCCCCATTTTAGTTTGAAATCTCTGGGGCTGTGTCTGAGATGGGCAGAAATGGAGATGTTTTGCACTCGCAACCGCTTGCTGATGGGGCCTTGTCGGTCACAATGTAACCGTTGCTGATTTGTCAGGGTCCTATCACATGACCCTCCTCAGGAACAAAACAATCAGCAATAGCCTCAGCCACCAGTGTAGAAGACCAAATGAATAATCAATTACAAGCATGGCTGACTCAGCTGTCTTTGCTAACAGTGGTTGAGCAGTTCAATTCTGTATTTTACAATGATACAACTGCCTATATTTGAATGAGACAAGCTTTTATTTGAGCAATCTGTGACAATTCTGCAACTAACAACCAAATGCTTCCTGTGTACACCGGCACACGCATGTTCAGTGTACGTGTGTGGTTACATTATATGCGTTTTCTGGCGTGTAGATAAGGACAGAGATTATTACTGATTCTCAGACAAAAAAGCTTGTGTGGGTAGAGATCATTTTAGTTTGAAAACGGCGTTCTCAAAATTAAAAGTAGTCGTATGGATGTAGCCTTAGTCTTACAGATGTGGAGGTTGTTAAAGCAAACTAAGTTACTATTAACTAAAACTAAGTAAAAGAACGTAATCGATTGGAAATGGAAACTTCTCAGTTGTACTTGTTCGAGCTAGATTTTGATCCAGAATATGAAAGAACATCTGCAGCAACAAATAATACAGCAGGACATCTGCATTTGCCCATTATCGGCTCACTGTGACACACCAGGGTGGATCATCATCTTCACAACCACAGTCTTGTTTTCTTCTCTGTGTATGAACCTGTTAATTGTTTTATGTTTGCTGACTAAAATAGAGTCAACGCTTTGAGGAAAACACAAGAAAATACAAATGCTATACAAAAATGATTTGTACAGTAAACCTGCACTGGTAGTTATTAGTATACTGCAGGACATGAAATGACTTAAATACGACTGTTCTGGGAGAAGAGCTGTGATTAGAGCAGACAACAACAACACTAGTAGAAAAAAAACATTGGAAACTTCAGCATTCAGATCGCTGTGACATATTTTAACATAAATTGTTTCATTGATTGTTTGAATTTTCCTCAGGTCTTCCTCATTTCTCCTCTGGGATCTTTCGCTGCTGGGGCAGAGACACTTTCATCGCTCTCAGAGGCCTGATGCTGCTCACTGGGAGACACACTGAGGCTCGGTGTGTGTCTGCATGAACTCAACTCTTATTGATAACACACTTGGGATTGATCAGGGATTGTGGGGTTTTGTCACATGGAAATTGTTTTATTCTGCTCTTATCTTAAAGGCGTGTGATCTGAATATTAGCGCTAAAAATGTTTTCCAGTGAGATGATCAAAAACTGTGCAAAAAAACTAAAATGAACCATTTGGTGTCATCGTCTCAATAGTGACATCATTTTGGCCTTTGCGGGGACGTTGCGTCACGGTTTGATTCCCAACCTGCTGGGTGAGGGCCGCTGTGCCAGATACAACTGTCGTGATGCTGTGTGGTGGTGGCTGCAGTGTATCCAGGTAGGCACACAAATGCATACACACTGGCACACAAACACACACACACAATGTAAAAAATTGTCAATGTCAGAATACCTTGTTGTTAGTGTGAAATAATTACATGATGTACCAAAAGCAAAGTACACTTCAGTCAAACCCTTCCTCAAAAACCCCACGACTTCCTGGATCCAGTCCTCCCTCCTCACTTGTCAGCAGCCTTGGTATCTGAGGAAGCATATTAAGACCTAGTTAGGCCACTAAAACCTGTGTGTATTAGCATAAATGCAAAACAAGCATGAGCTACAAAGCACGAGACAACAGGGTGTAAGTCAAAGCCATTTTCCTCCACAACTCTTCAGATACAGGACAAATGTTCATGTCAGTGTCTATCAATGCTGAACGCTTGACTACAGGGAAGGATATCAATTCATAGAACCTTAAACTGTGTAGAAATCCCTGTGGCAGATCCAACAGTCAGTCAGTCCAGGTGCATTAAAGGTTTTTATTATATGGTCAGTTTGTAGTCATTGGTCCCCAAACAAATATGGTCATCACTAACATTTATATCATTTGCTTTTGTTGTGGTTTTACTCATGTTAAAGTGGTGGAATTCCTTAGTTCAAGAGCTCATTATTACAAAATGAAGTTGTCACCGTTAATAAAGGAAAACTGTATTTTCAGTATGTTAATTAATTTGATCACTATGACATCATCGGGAAGTATGTCTTTGTACTTGGTGTAATATCATGTTCTAGAACTGCATGTTAATGATGCTGCACTTTGTTCAGGACTACGCTACCCACGTTCCCCAGGGACATGAAATCCTCAGTTGCCCAGTGACACGCATGTACCCTACTGATGACTGTGAGCCCCGCAAACCTGGAGAGGTGGTATGTACACACACACACACACACACACACACACACACACATTGTGTGGCTTTTTGATGCTACCACACACTATCTTCACACACACAGACGCAATTAGTGTGTTTACGTGTGAGTGTGTTTGTGTTTGTGTGTAGGAGCAGCCTCTGTATGATGTCATCCAGGAGGCTCTGCAGCGCCACCTAGAGGGAATTTCTTTCAGAGAGAGAAACGCTGGATCTAAGATAGACATGCACATGAAAGATGAAGGTACGACTGTGTGTGTGTGTGTGTGGGTGTATGTCTGTGCATGTTTGTGTGGCAGACACATGTTGCTTCCTACACTTTTCTTTAGGGCAGCTCCAGTAGCTCTGAGCTCTTATCGTCTTTTCCAGGCTTCAGCGTGGTTACAAAGGTGGATCCAGATACAGGCTTTGTCACTGGAGGAAACCGCTTCAACTGCGGCACATGGATGGACAAAATGGGAGAGAGTGAGCGAGCGAGGAACAAAGGCATGCCTGCTTCTCCGAGGTAATACACACCAGAGCCCGACTGACACTGGATCTTTGAAGCTCTAGCTGACACAGATTTTAGGGGGTGAAAAGGTCTATAAATGCAATACAAGGCTCCTGGCTGGACTAATAATTATTACACCATTTCGAAATAACTCCAAGCAATATCTTATGCTTTGTGCACCGAAATATTAATCAAGCTTTAAATACAAACCTCTCACTCTTTTTATAAGATACTTATCACAAACTCAGAATTTTAAAATCTGAGTTTTATTTTGGAGTTGATTCTGAAATGATTGATACATATTATTAGATTGTTTTAAAAGTTCATAGTTCCAGCCTCCCTCATGTGAGGATTTTTGTTTCTTTCTCCGTCCAGAGATGGAGCAGCAGTGGAGATAGTTGGTCTCAGTAAGTCAACTGTTCGCTGGGTTGTGGAGCTCCATGCTAAAGGACTGTTCCCTTATGATGGAGCCAAAGTGCACAGGAATGGTACGAGATGCTTACACACACACACACACACACACACACACACACACACACACACACACACAGAGACTTCAGAGACTGAACATTCAGTGTCCACTCTGTTCCAGGTACGGAGTCGTTCATCTCCTACTCCCAGTGGAACCAGCAACTCCTGCAGTCCTTTGAAGCAGGTTTCTGGGTGTCTGGGGAACCAGAGGACCCCAACGA
Source organism: Hippoglossus stenolepis (assembly GCF_022539355.2). Lineage (NCBI taxonomy): Eukaryota > Metazoa > Chordata > Actinopteri > Pleuronectiformes > Pleuronectidae > Hippoglossus > Hippoglossus stenolepis. The sequence continues at coordinate 1,831,241 of NC_061493.1, forward strand.
GAAACACCCTGACCTGGTGCATAAAAAGGGCATCTACAAAGACAGCTACGGGGCCTCCAGCGCCTGGTGTGACTATCAGCTGAGACCCAACTTCCCTATCGCCATGGTGGTGGTAGGTTTTTCTAAAATACTGTCTGAAGAGAAATGAGGTTATAAACACATATTTCCTTGTACCGGTTAATTAACTATATATTTGGTCTGTTGAATGAGTTGGTCGCTGAGCTGTGATTGGCTGCTTGACATTTCCTCTGTTTGTAAAGGCTCCGGAGCTGTTCCCAGTGGAGAAAGCCTGGAAGGCTCTGGAGGTGGCTGAGAACAAACTACTGGGACCACTTGGAATGAAAACACTTGACCCTGAGTAAACTCACACGCACACAACCACAGCTTTATCCCAGCTTTAGCAGAGTAGAATGTGTAGTGAGAAAAAAAATTGAGTATTGTTTTGTATCTGATCTCATTTGATAACCTGTTGTATATTCAGTGTCATACTCACGCTGTTTGTGTTGTCTCAGTGACATGGTGTACTGTGGCATCTATGACAATGCACTGGACAATGACAACTACAACCTTGCAAAAGGTTTCAACTACCACCAAGGCCCGGTGAGTGAGACCAGCTTCTGCTGCTGCAGAGAATGACTGTGGAGGACGTCCTCCAATGTCTCTGCACTGAGCCTTCAAAGTTCCATTTGTTAATTCTATTCAATTCAGTTCAATTTTGTTTGTATAGCGACAAATCACAGCATACATTATCATCTCAAGGCACTTTACATAGTAAGGTCGAGACCATACAATATTCTAGAGAAACCCAACAGTTCCCACAACGAACAGCACTGTGGAGAGAAAAACTCCCTTTTAACAGGAAGAAACCTCTAGAACCGGACTCTGTGTTTGGCCCTCTGCCTCGACTGGTTGGGGTGAGCTGAGAAAAATGGAGAAGAGAGGAGAGGTCGGCGGGAGAGAGGAGAGAGAAGAGAGAGAGGGGGACAGAGACAAGAGAGAGACCTGTTCTCTAACTGCGTCTGTGTGGGAAACAGTTTATTTCGAAAATAGTATTTTACTTCTTTAGTGTTAAAAAGGTAGAAAGCAGCACAGAGCGGAGAATTCTTTAATTATCCCCAAATTCATATGAAATGGAGACGTAATAGTTTGCGCTTCTGCAGCACTCGATCATTTAAACACACATAGGTCCTACTGTACATTCACATACTGACACTCACAAACTAACTATCTCCCTCTTTGTGTGTGTGTGTGTGTGTGTGTGTGTGTGCGTGCAGGAGTGGCTGTGGCCAGTAGGTTACTTCCTACGTGCTAAACTCTACTTTGCCAAGAAGTTGGGAGAAGAAACTTACTCTGAAACATTGAACCTGGTGAAGAATGTGCTGTCTCGACATTACACCCACCTGGAGAAGTACGACCATCATCAGTTCACCTCTTCCTCTTTTTGATTCTCCACTTTGTGTACTTCCTGTGAGTCATAACCCTCGACCTGTACTCTGTTTTCGCAGGTCTCCATGGAAGGGTCTGCCAGAACTAACCAATGAGAACGGACAGTACTGCTCGTTCAGCTGCGAGACCCAGGCCTGGTCTCTGGCCACTGTGCTGGAGGTCCTCTTTGACCTCTAAATGACCTCGGCATGGCCATCCTGTCACAGCAGAGGTCACTGCAACACAACTCTATAACCTCTGACATCACTTCCTGTGATCAGAGTGCTTTCTGTGCATTCATGTTCAGTGTGACAGATCCTGTGTTAAATACGACAGAATACTTTGAATCTGGTTAACCTCAACATCTTTGATGCTTGTCTGAGTTCCTGCTTTGCAACTTAACAATCAGACTGAAGCTCCAGTGAGTAGTTATCAATTGTAAACAGTTGTTAGGTAGGCAGCTCCAATGTTGTACTCGCTTAGATTCATGGTATTTTCAGTTATATTTTAAAACCTGAAGTAAACTGTTTGTTCATTTAGAAAACTCTTATTTACCAGCTTTCACAAACATGCAGCATATTCACAGGTTGTGCCAGTGTTTTAGAACAAGTAGCAGCTCCAGAGCATATATGGTGCCAGGGTTCTCAAGTGTTAATACTCACACTGCTGCTCCCTTACTAATATCAAGGCTAAAAACCGGGTGAGTTTCTTGTCACGGTGTTGACCTGGTAACAGAAACAGAATCTATTCCTTCTGTCCAAAACTGGTTGAAAACTCTGCATTTACTGATCTGACGTTCTACGGTTCATCTACTCAAAAAGGGAGAAATCCCGTCACTGGCTGGTAATGAACCGCAAGCTAAACTCTGAGACTGAGTGTCAGAGTGACTGTTTCTATCACCCTGACATGTGTCACACTGTAGCATCACCTCTGAACCAGAGCTCAGCTCGTATGTCTCTCACTTGACCCACTTCAGGAGGATTATTCTGTTTAGAAACAATTCAGGAGTGGGACTGTTGAGTGCGATATCTGCCTTGATGAACTGAACTGATCTCAGCTCAGCCGTGATATGATAGTATTATATATTATGCATCAAAGCACTTTGACTCTACAGCCAGAAGTCTAACAAAGAGAGCATCCTGTTTATTGTAACTGGGCAGGTTCTCTGTTCTATTTATAGTGCGATGAGCCGTCACCTGTCGTCATGTTCCCTCTGTGTGAACAAGTGGCCTGAACCTTACGTCTCCATAAAGTGACTGATCACAAGCTACTTCACTAGGTTGATTCAATCTCTACTTCAAATCTCCTCTTCCGCCTGATGCCTTTACGCTCATGTAATCAATATCACACACAGACGGTCTTCCAGCTGTTCCCCATTTCACCTGTGCTGTGTCTTCATCAATCGACTGTGTGTTCACGTGAAAAAACTGCCCTGTGCATGAATGTTGTAGCTTGAAAATGTGTGTAACCATGCTAAATACCGACGATGTTGTCTTGTAGCTGCAGATGTAACACATGTTGAATTGTTAGTGACATAAATCATCAGCATTTCTCTCTGAAGAGTGGGTTTGTGTTGAGATGCCAGAGAATCTATGCAACACAAACCGTTACAGCTGTTGTGTAAGTGGTTTAAAGACCTGCTGAGAAACGTGACTGTGTGTAACTGCTCTGTCTCTAACCTGTGTGTTTTAAAATCTTGACTTGATCACAACACATCTGGTTTCTTTGAATTCTTTCAAAGCTTTGATGGACTTTTGATTTTCTACTATTTGTATTATTTTATTTTCTATAGATGCACATGACATCACATGTGATACTACTGTAAGCACTGTAAGAGGGAGGTTTGGATGGATATGAAAGAACAGCTGCTTCTCTGTGGGGCCTCTGCCTTCACCTTTAGTTTAACTCCCTCTTCCTCTTCCACTCCAACCATATCAGGTCAACAAATGAGTGGGCGTATTTCCTTTTTTCCACTCACAAATAAACAGACGTGCACATAAATGAACATTTACACATGTTGGGCAACTACAAATCAATACAGATCAAAATAACAATTTTATGACATAAAAACAAATAAGTGTAAATATGAGTAATACAAAGTAGATATGACGTTAAATGTGAGAAGATCTTTTTTTGTGATAATATGATAAAAATAAGATGAAAACTGTGTTTGTTGGTGAGTGAACACATGGTCGGACTGTGAGCAGCTCCACCTCAACCTAAATGGCAACTGTCAATCAACTCTGAGAGATGGTAAACGGATCTGGGTCCTGTGATGACCTGACCCACGAGGCTCTGCTCCTCAGTGAGTGAGTCTGCTCAGTCACATTGACATCAGGTGACTGACTCTGCCACTGGTCAGTGTCGGAAACACACACTGCTCCTGTAGACCTGTGTGTTCATGCTGTGACTGGTTCCGATCATTAGCCTGCTCCTGTTCTCCCTCCACACTCTTCATTTTAATAGAGGAGGATTTCTGTTTCATAAGTCCACAGACCTGTGTTCCACAACTCCACCAGTTTCTCACTGTGTCTGTGCCTGACCTGCCAGTTACTGGTGTTTATCAGAGGCCTGAGTGTGGTGGTGAATCCTCCAAGGTTCTGGTCATGAAGTCTTCTCTTGAAACATGTACGCCTCCATCCTTGGGAGCATTCTTAACTTGCTGTGAAGCTGTAAAGGGCTATTTTATTTATTTTTATTTTAACTAGCTCAGTCAAAACTTGCAGTCAAAACGCTACTCTTCAGAAGTCTCAAGATGCAGTATGACTACAGGCCACCAGATGGAGACAGACCCCGGGCACTTCAGACATCCATGCAACATCAACTTCTGTATAAAAACTGGAAAGATCAGCACACTTCCTCAAATCGATATCTAGCCCTTATATTATATTATACTATATGATACTGCTTCTCCCAGAGAGTTTCTTTCAGTCCATATCAATATACTGAAAAAAGAAGGGGGCTATCAGTCACATGACTGGGAACATATAAGTACAACTGATAATCACAGCTTGCTTTGCATTTGAATAACATATTTTCATTATTGACTGACATCATTATACATTATTTTATCATATAGTAACACATGGTTAAAGAATTCAAATCAAATAAGAAAAAGACAAAAACTATTTTAAAATGTTCTGCTCATTAAAAACATAATTTGTGGTTGCTGAAAATCTCAAGAAAGGATTTTTAATTTCCACCAACAGCCACACGAATCACTTACATCATTTCAAAGCTGCATCTCAATGGGCCTGCATCCTTCAGAGGCTGAACTGAAATGAGACAGGGTGGCCTGTTCATTTGCAGCCTTTCCAGCCCTTGTTGCGTCCGTAGCTATGGTGACCCACTGCCACTGTACTGTTTCATGGAATTGAAGAAGGTTGTCACCATATTCTCTCTTTTGTAAGCATTTCATCACCAGTGCACAATGGATCCTGAGGTCGGCCTGAGATCCACCTGTTGGATCCCTTGTTGCTCAGGAATAAAAGGACAGATTTCTCTGCGACATTTGAAGAAGCATTTGAAAACAGACAGCTGAGTCACAGTGCTCTGACGCATCTGTCTTCAAACGCAGTAAATGCAGCCTCCAGGATGAAGCCTCCAGGATGAAGCCTCCAGGATGAAGCCCCTGAACTGAGACACAGCTGATCTGCACCTTCAAAACTTCTGGACATTAGAAAATGAAGTGAAACTCTTCAGCTTGACAAAGAAACCTTTTATTGGTCATGATGGGCAGCCATGACATGTTTTCAGAAGACAACTACTGTTGATAAGGATTCTGTGTGCGTGTGTGTGTGTGTGTCAGCAGTAGGCAGATAGACTCAACAGGTTGATGAAGAGCAGAGCTGAGGAGATGACCTGAGGGGAGAGAAACACACCAGCATCACAGCAGAGCTTTGACAGACCAGACACCAGTCAGTCAGTCAGTAGGTCAGTCAGTGAGTCAGTCAGTCAGTCAGTCAGTCAGTGAGTTAGTGCATGAGGGGGTCAGTGAGTCAGTCATTCAGTTAGTGAGTGAGTCATTCACTGAGTCAGTCAGTGAGTCAGTGAGTGAGTGAGTCAGTGGCAGTGAGTGAGTGAGGTCAGACAGTGAGTCAGTGAGGGTCAGTGAGTGAGTCAGTCAGTGAGTCAGTGAGTCAGTGAGTCAGTCAGTGAGTGAGTGAGTGAGTGGGCAGTGGGTCAGACAGTGAGTCAGTCAGTGAGTCTGTGGGTCAGGAGTGAGTCAGTCAGTCAGTCAGTGATTCATTCAGTCAGTCACTGAGTCAGTCAATATCAGTGGTCAGTCAGTCAGTCAGTCAGTCACTGAGTGAGTCGTCAGTGAGTCAGTCAGTCAGTCAGTCAGTCAGTGAGCTGAGTCAGTGAGTCAGTCAGTGAGTCAGTCAGTCAGTCGGTCAGTCAGTGAGTCAGTCAGTCAGTGAGTCAGTAGTCAGTCAGAAAGTCAGTCAGTCAGTCACTGAGTCAGTCAGTCAGGCAGTCAGTCAGTCAGTCAGTGAGTCAGTCAGTCAGTGAGTCAGTGAGTCAGTGAGTCAGTCAGTCAGTCAGTCAGTCAGTCACTGAGTGGTCAGTCAGTGAGTCACTGAGCACTGAGTCAGTCAGTCAGTCAGTCAGTCAGTCAGTGACTGAGTCAGTCAGTGAGTCAGTCAGTGGCAGAAAGTCAGTCAGTCAGTCAGTCAGTGAGTCAGTCAGTCAGTCAGTCAGTCAGTCAGTGAGTCAGTCAGTCAGTGAGTCAGTCAGTCAGTCAGTCAGTCAGTCAGTCAGAACTTACTCCAGCTGCAGAGTTTCCACTGCTGTCCAGTCTCAGAGAGCTGCTGTTGAGTTGAACCCAGAATGTTGTGTAGTCCTGAACCAGAGTGGCACTGCAGCCATGTGAACAACACCAACAGGGACATGAAACTGAGTGAGAATCTGATTATTGTCTGGATGAGGAAAGTGTATCATCAATCCTCTGTGTGTGTGCGTGGGTGTAACATGGTCTACCTGAAGTAGATATCGCCAGAGCCACTGTTGCGAGGAGCCTCCCAGGTTAGCTGGACCTTCTTCTTCTTGGCTGCTGACGCCTGACTAACAGTTGAGTTCTGCACACGCACATGCGCGCACACACACACACACACACACACACACACACACACACACACACACACACACACACACATACACACCCACGTTTTTGTTGATATATTCAAAAGAAAATGTTGTATTTATTATAAAATGTATATTAATTTAGTCGATTATGAAGAGAGGATCTGCTAATTGGTGATTTTATCACCAAGAGGACGGCCTCAGGATGTTGTCATGTTCAATCAGTCAAGAACCAGCTCACACATACCTCCATGTTTTGACAGGCGAGTGCCCTAAACAGGCTGGTGTCAATGTTGGTGAACTTTCCTACAGGCCACAGCAGAGCTAGAAGCAGAAGAATAAAAAGCTCACTCTGCACTTGTGCAGGGACACAACCTGCATCCTTAGAAACTTTCCAAAATACATAGGGCAATAATTTTAAGGCAGAAGAAACACATATACATATCCACACATACAGTTCATAATGTTGCCTAACTGACAGGGCAAAGAAACATGTTTTGTTCATTGTCATTTCTGTACCGTTTCCCTGTCTGCTCCTGGCCTGTAACAGGAAACCCTGGAACTCAGTGGAGCTGTTCTTCACCACCTCCACCGTCACTGCAAGGACAGAAGTATGGAGGTGAGAGTGGGGAGGGGTGCTTTGAAACATGAGCCAGGCCAACTGCAGACGCTGCAGGGAGAATCCCCCCATATCATACACAAGGGCCTTATGGGTAAAATGAGAGAAGTGTATGTTAGTGGAAAGAAAAGGGCGGAGACGGGAGAAAAGGGAAATTTGGAATTTCTTTGCATCTGAGGCCATTTAATACTGTAAGTGCAAGTACTCCAAAAAAAGAAGATAAACTCAGAGAAATGTGTTAATGACGTCTGACGCTGGAGGAGAAACAAGAGGGATGTGTTGAGGACTGCAGTCTAAGTGAGTTCCTCCAAACGTGACCTCTGACCTCTGATCTATTACCGAACACCAACCCCGGGACAGAGGGCGGGGTCAAGGAGAATTAGAAGGGGAGCAGAAAGTGAAGACGGGGGAAGCAGGAGGGTGAAGAGGAGTGAAGAGAGGAGGAAAGAGTGGAGATGGACACGACACAGCAAATACATTGCATGAACTAAAATTATATAACTGAAATCCCTGTTCTCTCTCTCTCTGCCCCTGGTAGATTAACCCAATCCGACAAACCCCAAATGATCTGTTAATAATGAGTTTTATGACTTTCTGATTCCTCACATGAAATGAATCACATTGAAGTCACACATCTGAGAAGAAAACTATATAAGTGTGTAAATCCACCTCATCTTAGCTACGTGAAGTTTTCAATTGAGCCTTTTTTCCCTTATTTGTTAGAAATAACTTACTCTGCCACCGAGCGTGGTTTCCTGCTGGGAGTGAGTGCTGCTGAGGATCACTGACCAAAAGCAATAATATGCCCTCTGAGCAGCCGACTGGATGCTTACAGACCAGTGAGTGACCAGAGCTGTTTAGCATGCTGACTTATTACATATCATATATCTGAACCATATATTCCCTATTTCTGATATCCTTCCTGATACATACAGTGGAGCACCTGACATCTGACACATAAAGGAACTGATGAGTAGGAATATTGCAGCATTCAAACCTGTAATGACTCCACCAGGCGTGTAGGTGGCGCTAGATGTGGACAGAGTGAATGGAGGGTTACTGGTGGAGGGCTTGTAAGGAGGGTGTACTGGCATCATGTTGCCACAGGAAAATGCCACCGAGCCATTGGGGAAACACACACATTCTTCCACGCAGCACACACACATGAATATGAATAGACACACAGAGGCTGTAGGAGGCATCTGCAACAGACAGGAGACGACGGAGTCAGGTGTTAGTTTCACGTCATGTTGGATTCACGGCTCCAAGCTATGTCCCAGCAATCCTCCCTCCTAACATATGTGTGACACCACTTCCATGTTGAGATACTGATGTTCATTTTAGGCCTTGGACAACAGTAAATCATCAAGGTAACAGCAGTAACATGAAGGAAAGAGCAGACAGGGACACAACTGAAAACGAGAAGCTCGCAGCGATGCAATGGGCTTTGTTGAAAACAAATAATGTAACCACTTCTCAAGAATGTAATAACTCTTGGAAATGCACATTCAGAGGTTCATAGACATTCAGCCCCATCTGGGTTTTATTGAGCGGGCGATGGTTTTGTTCCCAGAGAGTCGATAATATCAAATGCTGCCCAGCTCCTGCTCTGGTTCTGAAAGCTCATTAAACTCGGCCTCAGTCTGCACTGGAAGTGATTAGAGGGTCACTCTGTTTTTATTCTATATTTGCATTAGTCCAGTTCCATTGTGTTGATCCTCACCAGGAGCCACACCCCTGGACTGAGAACCACTATAGACTGAACAATTTTACACCTCAAACCTGTGACCTTTAATACATTTAATAATATTAATGTGATTTTACTTTTACATGCAATAAACAGTGTCTCACTGATGAGGTTTTAATAGTTGTCACACAACAATGGAGCTCTGTGGCACAGAAGGGAAAACTGATAGATTTGAGTCTTTTCAGGAGGAAAAAAGTTTTAACTCATGAGACAAAACAAAGTTAACTTAAGCTATGCTAAAGCTACTTCTGACCACATTCAGCTATTTTATGAAAAAATCACATAAACACTTCATCTCAGTGGGTTAAAAACTATGACTGCAAGAACATTTGACAATGTGACAAATAATTATGATTCAATAACATGGCCTTTAGTTTTTCTGTTTTGGGGTTTGAACAATTTATACAAAAACACACTATTTCACTTTCCCCTGTTTAAAAAGTGTCATTTTTTCCCCCTGACTGAGGATCAAGGACGGATGATGTTGCCTTGTAGAGATTGTTAAGCCCTGTGTTGTGATCTGTGGGCAATACAAATAAAGTTTGATTGATTGATTGACTCTATCACCACCTCTGAAAATGTGAAGAAGTTGTCTACACGTCTCACTGCATTTTTTTGTCACCTAGTAAAACATTTAAAATTCAAATTCTTGAACGTAAAAAAATCTCTTCTAAATGCTCGAACAAACCAGGCCTCAAACTGAACTTTAAACTAAATCCAGAATTCCATCTGTTGCTTTAACAAGAGGACTGACTTCAGAGCACACTGATGTGAGTCTGTGGATGGAAGGAACAAGATCCAGAAATCTGGAAAGTCTATACAGCAGCTTTAATCATCACATCTTCATTACCTGTGTCTTTTTGTCCTCTGGGTAAAATATCAGTGAAATTCAATGCAATTTTATTTTATAGCGTGAAATCATAACATATTATCTCAAGGCAAAACATCAGTGTTGTTATTTTATCATTATGTCAGTTATCAAACTGATGCTGGATTCACTTTACATTAATGCACATTGTCAGTGTCGATATCGAAATGTTGCCACACTGTCACGCTCATTGACTTATTTTAAACCATTGCTCCGCTTGGGGGGGTAACTGACTCACACACATAAGGCATACAGGGAGAGTCCATAAACTTTTCAATAATTAAATTTGTTATAAATATTAACTCCGGTTGACGTCGAGCTTCCTTGTTTTAATATTTAATATCCCACAATTCAAATTCACATAAATCAAAATATTGCTTTTGATATAATTCTTGTAATTTTGATACAGTTTGCTAATATGACTCGAACAGCACTCGTGGCACAAGCAGGCTGCCATTTCTAATCATGTGAAAATAAATGCAACATGAGTAGAAACAATGACAGTGGAGTTGTAGTTGTGTTGTTTGTATTTAGACTGATGATCCTGAATGTTAACTTTACTCCAGTTTTGTTTTAACCAACATAACTGAAGTGTGTAAATTAAACCCGGTCTCCTACATCGAGTGTCTCTCAGCTGCTCTCACTGGACATCAGCTGTGATGTGATGTGGGCGTGCTCACCTTCGCTCTGGAGCTGCTGCTCTTCTCCTGCACACAGACACTAAGATTTGTAAGGAATCCTTCACAGCCACAAGGAAATAACACTTGAACTGTTTCTGAATGTGAAAATGAATGAAATCACCTGGAGCTCCTCTTCCTGGCTGTCTGTAATCCAAAGTGGCTTTTTGTCGAGACCAGTACACACGAGTAATTGGTGTGCGCTCATGTGTGTGATTTAGTTTCACCCGGGAGTTACCCACTGGGATCCCATCTCTTGTAACCATGACAATGATAATTGTGCAAGATAAAGGGGGGGGTGAGTGCTCTAAACAACACATTGGTCAATTATGACGCTTTCCCATACACAGCACAGGGAGCAGGTCATGTTTCTGATAATAGCTTATTTAGTGCTTATTCTTTCAAACAGCACCTACCCATACACCTCCTCTGTTCGGTTCTCAGCTTGAATTACCAGGTTTAAGCTGGTAACCATTGAGCTGTAAGATTTTACATCTCTTTCCTTTGTTATTCAATAGTCTGCCTCCAGATTCTTTACACCACAAGCTGAAGCTTTCTTTCTTCAGGAGGTAGTGGGTTCTATGCATGCACATAAACATGTATATGTAGACGCCGCATTAGCAGTTGGATAGTAGGTCTTAGTCGTCACTATATTAGACCGGGCAAGACTGGCCTGTAAACAAATACCAGTAAACAGTGAGCGGTGTAAATGATAAAAAGCTCTATATAACGTTTACATTTTAATCAATTGGAGGCTTTACGATCTACGTGAAGTAAAACAAAAATACTGTCTCCAGTTACTCAGAATCCCCGATGGTTAGGATATAATCACATCTAAGAGAAGTGGGAATCACAGAAATGGGCGAGTGGCCAAAGTCTGTGTTCAGTCCAGTGTTAGTCCACCAGGAGGAGCAGCAGTCACAGGCCAGACACAGATGCTTGTCCAAAAACAGCTGCTCTTTTATTCTTTATGTGTAATACAGTAAACAAAAACAACAGCAGCTCTGTGGGCAGTGTAACAACAGGTAAACAACACGCTGGGACTGAGCGACACTGACAGCCATGTTTACACAGTGTTTTGGATAGATGAGTTTGGCCCCAGCAGTCTGCAGCGCCACATTCCTGTTCCTCAGCTGTTTCTGCTCTGTTTGTACAGTAACTCAACAGTGATGCAGTTCCATTTAGTTTCTACTTGAGCCGTCACATGCGAAACGTTGACATGAAAGCACCCAGGTTCTTAAGAATTCATGTACCTGCAGATGCTACTTTTCACAGCACTTTCATTGACTCAATTGTTTCCAGGTTTGGATAGTTATACTGTTTCTAACTCTCCAAAGAAGGCTCCTTTAGAATGACACACTACAAAGGTTTTGAAAAAATGCTTAAATAACAGCTTAAGAGTTGTTTGAGGATTTGTTTCATTCCCGACAGATAGGTATGTTATATACAGTATGCCAGTGGTTTCTAACTGCCCCCAGGCTTTGTGCTAAGCAAGGCTCAAAACATACTGAACATATATCAACTGAAGACAGACAGGGATGAAACTGATGATGATTCCCATCGCAGTCTGGATTGGACCATAAACAATTTCTAAAAAACTGCCCCAAAAGTCCAACTTTTTACGTAAAACACTAAGTGGTTGGTTTAGACTAAAGCTAGACTGGTGCTTGCTGGTATAAAGGACACATCCTCATGATTGTCTCTGAATGGCACCAGACTTGTTCCACCACGTGAAGCTCAGAGAAGCTTTTTTTCTTTGCTGTCAGTGAGTTTTGTTGATGTAGTGTAGTGTCAGCATCTATAGGAGTGTGTTTATAGTCGATTTTTGTATGCATTGAATGAATGAATGTGATTTCTAATGTTGCAGTGAGTTGAATTACTGATGGCTGTCTTCATGTTGCAGTTGTCTCACAGTTCGTTTTGAGCGCCTGCTGGATGCAGGACGAAGCTCCAGCTTGTTGTTTTGTAGTCAAAATGGACAGTGGCAGAAAAAGAGCATATTTACAAATCACCAATGCACCAGCAGTACAGCCAAACCAAACAGTCTGTCTGAGGCTGTGTATGTAAAGCAGGACAGGACTAAACGCTGAGAACCCCCAGTCACAATGTTTCCCTGGTCTTGTCTGTCCTGGCCGGTTGCCACACTAACAACAAAGCTGCATTAAGTCTTTCATGAACTTTGGATCCACTATTTCTTCATGGAACATAGCACCTTAAAGAAAGGAGTGAGGTAATGATAGATTATAGACATTTACTAAACAGAACTTGAGGGGACATACTTGGAGTGACGGACAGGACAAGAGTTCGTAAGGGGTTTTATCCCTTAAAATAGTGAGATACAGAATAAAGTACTGGAAACACTGGAGGAAGGTTATTTTTAAACGACTGATTTGCATGTGCTGTTGTGGAGTTGAGTAAACAGATGAACAGACATCCCAGTGTGTCTAAAGCTAGTCTATCTTCACATTGTCTGGGTAGGAGGTGGTCAGGGCCTCTGTCTGAGGAGCTTGTCTGTTGTCTGCAAATTTCCAGTTGTAAAATGTTGCTACAGAGCAGGACACGTGCTCTGTCTTCAAAACTACTTTACTGTAGTAGTGTTTGCACTACGAGTCCTTATGATTGCATTATGCTTAGTAGTGATGATGCTTCCTGAAACAAAGGATTCACTTCTAGGAGACTGAGGGAAGAAGAGTAAAGGAATAACATTGACAAGTAAAAGGCAGTGACCACAGATTGACCTTTGACATCAGTGGTAGGCTAACATTAATATGGTAAATGTTGATGTCCTAAGGCCGTACATTGCTAGCAGCAGGCTTTTGTGTAGCACCAAAAAGGATGTGGTGTGACCAGTGGTTGGTGTTGAGGGGTCAAGGAGGGAGGTTACAGTTGACACCTCAGGGTCTCGGTGCCTTACAGGACTGGCAGCAGGCCTTTCTGTAGTACCAATGGGAGCACAGTTTCACTTTGAGGACGAGGGCACAGTTGGCTGTTGGCTTATCTTGGCAGGAGTCGTCTACCGCTACTGATGCTACTGGAGCCGCTGCTGGACGAAAACATGAAAGACATACAAAATGAAGGCATGACAGAGACTAAATGTTCCACTTAATTCGTTAGGACACTGCAGAAAAACAGTCACAGTGACGCATCTGGGAGTTAATTTATGTGCGAGCTGAATGTGTGCTGACATGTTGCATCAGCTCCAGTGAAAGCACACACTGTGTTTGTTTTTGTACCTGGTGCGTCTGTCGGACAGCTCTGGATCTCACAGCTCTGTCTGGCTTCTGGCTTGAGGGCTGAGTCGCAGCTGTGGCCCCTGGTTACCAGCTCCTCCCCCTGGTAACACTTGACTTCTCGAACCTGGACACCACTCCCACAGGTCTTACTGCACTGAGGGGCCGTGAGGGAGCAGGACTTTTGTTAATGATAATATGACCTAATGACCTACAGACACAGTTCTTATACAGCATGACATATCAAATGAGACAGACTGTGATTTATGGAGGTACGGTCTATATATACAACCTAACAGCCCTGGTTTTACATCACTGTGGTAGTGTACTGGATCAGTAGGTTGGCATAAAGTCAGACTGGGAGTTACCTGGGACCAGGATGTGGTGAACCATTTGGAGCAGGGTCTCTGGAAGCAGGAGGAGCTGGTATCTGGTTTGTGATTTTGGTCACAGCTACTGTCCGGAAACTCTTTGAACACACCACCTTCCAGCCCAGCACACACCACCTGACGCTGCCGCACACCCCGGCCACAGGTGGCGTTACACTGACACAGCCATGAACATGAAACAAACACACATATAAACATATCAGTTAGGACTGAGTCTGATTTTCACTGATCTTAAACAGACACACAAAACATGCCCGGTCAAAGATCTCTCAAAGGTGAAGGACACCTCGATGTTTACCTGCTGCCATTCTTGTTCCACCCAGTGTGGGGCGCAGTTTCTGTCCCCACAGGGATAGATGGCCAGTGGACGTAGTGATTGGTCACACTGCTCCTCTGACATCACTACCCCACCTGACGAACGACACGTCACGGCACGCACCATCCTTCCCTCTCCACACACACCTGAGCACTGACACATACACACACACATTTAATGCAAATGTAAAACTGATGTTATCATTTTCCTCTAGTAAATATGAAATGAGAAGTGTTATTGCCTGGTCTGGTGTGTGTTCATTGTGTATGTACACTATGCTGATGCTGTGTGCGTGTGCATGTGACCACGTGTTTGTGTGTGTATGTCGTTAAACTCACAGGTCCCCAGTCGGAAACTGTCCATCTTCTGTCACAGGGCGGGCCCTCACACTCCTGACTTTCTATTGGCTGAGAGGACTTGTTACATAGTCTCATCTCCATGGAGCATCGAACCTCCCGGGTCCGAACACCACGCGAGCCACAACGTGCCGAGCACTAACGCGTACAGGGACAAACACAAGCACATACAAGTATTAAACTTCAAATAATTCTATATCCTTTTTTATGGTTCTTTTCTTGACATATAACTACGCATTTATTGAGCCGATCGTAGCATCAAAATGAACATTCAGTGTGTTTTGGAGTCGGTTTCACACACTGAAAATTGAGGGAGAAAGGTTTGGTTTATTTTAGCTTTTTGACCTATATCATGACTGGAAACTGCAAATCTTTGGGGGACACATTTTTATTTTTCATATATTGGTGACATGGAGGAGGGGTTTGTTTTTCTCAGTGGCACAGGAGGCAGTGCTGTAAAGAAACTAGGCTCTAGGGAGGATCGACTAATTTTGTCTCAGGAGAAGTATCTGACAAATCTGCTTTCTGACACACAGCATATGTTGAGGGATTTTACCTCCCTGTTGTGATGCAGGAACAGGAAAGTCTCCAAAGACATTAGGGCAGTTCTGCTTTTCTCTTCAGTTCTGCAGGGTTATCAATTATTATTAATAAGGATTTAATTATGATGTGACTCAGCTTATACTTGAGCACTCAAGCATTTAGACTATTTAGACCTAGTTAGGGACGAGGACTCAAACATTTTACGTTGTTTTTATGTAACATGCCAGTATAATTAGGGATTTGAGATATTATATGAATACTGTAACATTATTTAAGTGCAGATTCACAGGCAAACTGTCAGTGCTAAGATGCTTGAGAAGACGTCCAGAAACATGCACTGTCTGGACTCTGACTTGACTTAGTTTCTTCTTTGAGAACTCAGACTTGGACCCGAGGTCGAGACTCCAGCTCAGCAATGACAGAATGCATGCAGGCAGTTCTTGGACAGTGTTTCTGTCTTTGCATCTTTGACCACACCAATTTCTAAGAATTGAACTTTAAAGATGTATCCAAAACAGAATATTGGCAACAAATAGCAGCCACATCAATGATGTCACAACAGCAGGATAATTGCTCTTGCTTTCTGTATTACCTGTGACCACTCAGACACCTCCCACTGCGGCCCACAGCTCTGGCCGAGGCAGACCTTTCTGTTAGCAGGTTTGTGCAGGTCATGTGCCAGACACAGTGAATCATAGACGGAGGAGTCAAGACCTGGCGACAGCATCTTCCAGCAGCGCACAGTGCGGTACTGAACTCCCTCGCCACAGGTTCGAGAGCACTCGCTCCAACCACTGGTCTCCCACCTGAGGAGAAAGAGGTGAGAAGGTGTTGTTTTAAAGGTCTCATAAAGTTTTAGTGATATTAAATCATAGTCACATTATGGGATGTTTCTCCTTCTTATTTTTTGTTATGGCATAGGTTCTTGTTTTCAGAAAAACGAGACAACGCCAGTGAAACTATGTCTTCAGAAGGTTCAGCCCACTCATCTTTGTGTTACTTCCGTGGCTGTATGGTGAGAACTGTCGAGTATTCCTTTTTTACTCCTACTTTTTACTGAAAATACTTCATACTATAGGGCTGCATGACCTGCCAATAGAGTGTACAAATAAAGGAGACAAAATCAAAATCGATCTGAAATACATAATCTTAATCAACTCACTTGCCGGCTATTGATCCTTTTAAAATATAAACAAATGGAGAGGATACAAATCTCAGCCCTAATCATTGATTTGTATTTGATTGGTTTTATTAGTTTTTCTCTTAATACTCTCTTGAGTTGGGCACATCAGTGTTATGTTTCATTCAAACATGCCTAATTTAGGGCTGTCAGGATATCCTAATATCAACAATTTTTTTTAATTAATTCAAGCATAATACATTTTGCAAAAAATTTGACTAAGTTGACTAATAACATTATCATTATGAAAATTATTCATTACATTTTTTTCATTTGCTGAAAATTCTATATCATCATAGCCATAGCCTACATAATGCATTTTTAACTGTGACTGTATTCAGACTGTCTGAAATGTATTTGCTTTTCTTTTGACAAGTCAGTCAACACTTATTTAGCATTTGTAAATGAGGCGTTGCTAAACTATGAAGACTTAAGCAGACCTCATGCTGTGCAGTTTGTGTCAGTTATCAGAGTTAAAGCAGTAAAGGCAGCACCTTGGAGGACATTCCTTCCCGGTGCAGAACTCATGGGTGGGCTCTGGCCTCGTCAGAGAGTCACAGTAACTGTCGTCCACTTCAGTTCCATCATAACGGACACACAGGGCATAACTAGTGGTGATACCTGGTAATACACACAGAAGCACAGTGTTAACAGTGTAAACATTGTGCAGATAGAGATCAACAACATACTGTCTATGTGCAGTATAATGCAGAACACCAGTCCATTATCACAATGCTAATAGTAATCAAAGATTTTGTAAGTTTGAGTTTACCTGTTGTACAGGTTGAGCTGCACGGAGCATAAGCAGAAACCTTCCAGCGATACATGTCTGCCAGACTAATATCTGGTTCTAGACCCACATCAAAGTCATTGCTAGAGAGAAAGATAGAGACACACAGGTACAGGTTGAAACCTGGTTTTTACCATTTCATTATTTTTGTAATAAAAAAAACACTCATCTAACAGCGGAAAAGGGAAAGTATGTTAAATAAGTCATTCATTTATAACGTCCCTCATTTCTGAACAGAGGTCAGATATGGGTAGTTGGAGATTGTGTTTACATGCACAGCAAACAACCAGATTACCGTGAATCTGTGTGTTCTTGCAGCAGGTCAGTAATCAGGTTTCTCCACTGTCCTGTAACTTATTTTACCTGTAGTAATAATAGAAGCTGCTGTCTCAGTTCTGACTTTGTTTTTTGCTCTGAGTGTCCGAGCAGCCTGACAGTGCAGTGAGAGCCACCCAGGTAGATGGAGCACAGCCTCACAGCACTAATGGGTCTGAATCCAACACGATCAAACGTTCAGCATCATAAAGACTTCGAGAGGCTCAGTGAGTTAGTTTCCGTTGCAGTTAGACTTATGATGGAGGTTTTTTAAGCAAGGACACGTTGAGCATTATTTAGCCACTTCACTGGTACTCTACTTGTCCGCAGTGTTTTGACAAGTACACGTGCACTCCTTAATGCAGATTAGAATCCTCACTAATTGTTTACATGGCAGAGAAATCTGTGGTTACACAAAGCAGGTCTATGACACTGAAGTATTCAGCTTACTGGAAAAAGCACAACTGTAACCTGGTCCCTTGAGCGCATGTTTAATCAGCTTACAAATAATAAGCACAGAGGAAATGAATGGTGATCGGAATTGTGAGTGTGAAATACAATAAGCACTAAAGATTCAAGCTGCTCAACATTATGTGGCATTAATGAGACGTGAACAGCTGTTCCCTCATACCTCTCTGTGTTGGCTGCCTGGACTGCAGACACCTGCTGCAGCTGCACCAAGATGGCAGTGTGTGTGTCCGAGTGTGGGACGAGTTCTGTTTCTGAGTGTATTTCCAGCTGTGTGTCTGTGTGTGTTTCTGGGTCTGTGGGAGACAATGTATCCGCTTGTGTTTCTGCTGGTGAATGAGGCTCAGGGAGAGTGTGTGTGACAGAGTATGTGTTTGACTGTGTGAGGGTGTGTGTGTTTGAGTGGGTCTGGTTGTGTTGTAGCTCCTCCAGCAGCAGATACGGGGCTTCTTCAGGCAGAGCTGCTGAATGAACACTACCTGTGGATGAACAGAAAAACAGATTTTCTTAATTAAATAATACCAGTGACAGATTATTCGGAAATTGAGACTATTCTATTACTATTGTAATATTTGTGATATTTGTAAAGTGTAGTATTTATAAAGTAATATTCACAAACTGTAATATTTATCCAATATTATACGTAAACCGCCCTTTAACAAACAATGTTAACTTATAATAGTGGCACACTAGCCTACATTAGCTGTTCCAAGTGACAGTTTACAAACTAATCTACTGGAAAGATGAGAGAACAATTTTCATGTGTGGAAGGAAAAAGTATTAGTTGACACAAAATGTATAATCATGCAGTTGTCTTGTATTGATGCAAAATCTGCATCTGCATTAGAAATGAAGTGACAGTGTGCAGATACTATTGGTCTATTTTGGGGTTTATAACACAACATTTATTCTTTGCCGGATGGGCCACTTCAAATAAAATCTATAGTATAAATTAAGAGTCGACCTGCTTCTCCAGGCACCACTGCACGGCTGGTTTTGCAAATATTGTCCAGGGCTTTGAAATCACCTCAGAGTACATATAGTACTAATGTAATATAGTAATAGACGAATACTATAGATAGAAAATCTGTAGTGTAGCAAAAACAGTTTCCTACCTGGAAAAGAGAGCACCAGTGTGTTTTCCTCCACAGTGGACGGCTCATCGATTGAATTGGAGGAACTCCCTAAATGAGCAGAAAGATAAAGACAGACAACGAGTCAAATAGATCGATACAGTTTATTAATGACACATAGATTGACAGGTAAGCCTGCAACACTAAGAGAATGAACAGAAGGAATGACCGATAATTTTACTAATGTGAAGGACTTTATAGGTTATATATATATATAAAATGAAGTGTTTTGATTGTCCACAAATTAATTAGAGTCTTAAAACCTTTGAGAAGGGTTAGGGCAATTTCTAACTGTCCAAATCTGTTAAATGGACAGAGAAGATGGACAGAGGATAGAGACAGAGTGCATGGGTGTGAAATTAGAGAAACCTAACAGTGGGCCGCAAAAAAAGGTTTTTTTATACTTCATTGAAAAACATTTATTTCATTATGAAAACTGATTAATGTCGTCTGAAGCCCTGTCTAAGGGCAGCTTCTATGCAAATATGTGTCGTTAATTTAAATGTAAAAAGCGTATTATTTATGACAGGCCGGATTAGTGTCTGACTCACGGTAACCCGATGGCGCAGGAGGGCCCTGCTCTTCCACATCATTGTGGCTGAACACATGACTGGTGACATCGGCTGGTCTGTAGACCAACATGGCCGCTGGCGGTGGAGGGCTGGGCGTCCTGATTTCCCACACGACTTCCTCCTCCTCCTCTTCTTCTTCCGACAGCTGGATATCTGATTGGTCATCAGCTCCCAGCTGGGCGTCGTAGGGATGGCGAGATGTCACAAAGGCCCTGCTGTGGTTCGTCAACTCAATATGATGCCCACCTACATCCTCACTTACCTCATTATAGGTGAAGTTAAGGTGGGAGTGGCCAGGGCTTGTAGTGACGCCCTCTGCAGCAGTGATGTCATAAGACTCGAGGGGGATGGTGTACTCGTAGGTGATGTGGGGGAGCTTCCCATTCAAATTGTAGTACTGCACACACAAGAATTCAATCTTGTTTTAGAAGCACAAATGTGACACATTCACTGCAAAATGTGTGCGTGTGTGTGTGCGTGCATGCAATACCATAACATTGAGGCCCTGCAGTGTTGGTCCCTGTGCAATGATGTACTCCAGCCCATCAGAGAACACATTGCTTGGACGTCTGTATTTGAACACGGTTCCTGCCACACGGAAGTTTTGTGGGTTGTCAAACACTGTGTTTCCATTGAAGAAGAAATGTCCGTCTTCGTCCGACAGGGCTGGATATGACGGGAAACATAATCAATCAATCAAATTCAATCACATTTTATTTGTATATTTTTTCCTCATATAAAATAGAGATAAGTAACTTTCAAGATGGTGGTACCTACAATAGAGCTACGGGTTCTTGATTTGTAATGATCCAGAGTAAGACGTGAAAAACATAATTATCACTGTTTAGTGTGCTCAAATATAGCTCCAGACTAGATTCACCCAATTATATAAAATACATAGATTTTCATGATTAAAGAAAAACCACTGCCACAGTTTGAAATGATCTAAATCTGGTGATTTCATACTCAGTATATTGACCTTAAAGAAGTTGTAGGTTCTCACCCAGGATGTTCTCAGTCTTGTGTCTCTCTATGATCTGAATGTCAGTGGCTCCAGCGGGGATGTTGGTGATGAACACATAGCCTGATGGAAGAGATGCCTACTTTAAACCACAGGAAATACTGTCTGATGTTAACTGTGATCAGTAAACAGTGATACCAAAGTGTGTAAAAATAAATCGAATATCAGCTTCTCCAGCATCTTCCGAAGCTTTTCAAAAATCTTACCTCACTAAAAACATAAAAACACATACTTTACAACTTAGATTTATTTTGGGGCCCAGTACTGTGATGTAAAATGTAATGTTGGGTTTTTAGATGGTCCGAGCATTAACAAGACTTCAGAGTCTGCAGACCTGCTCGTGGCTGAGAGGCCGTACTGAGCTAAATTGCTAATGTCAGCATGCTAAAATGCCTACCTTGCAGGTTTACCATGTTTACCATCTAAGTTTAGCATGCTAACAAGCTAACAAGGCAGAGGGGAATGCCAGTAGTTTTGGAGGTATCTGGTTATAAACCAGTGTTCACCTGATGATGGTGCTAGATGAATGTCTGTCCATTTTTTTCAAAATCTATCAAGGAAATTTAAATATATTTTATCCAATGAATTAATTAAAAAATAATGGATAGATACCTCAAGACAGGAAATCAAGTGGAAAACTGTGAATAATTATGAATGTAACCAGTTTAACCAATTTCTCTCTTTCATCAATTGACTATAATGAAAATGGAGCATATCTTATACTTGTGGCTACATCTGTCTGCATGTGTGTTTGTGTGTGTGTGTTACCTAACTGTGTGAGTGCCGTCCTGTATGATCCAGAGATGCGCTGGCATGACGCCCCGTTGCCTCCACACACTCCACATCTATCCACTGCCTTACTGCTGTACAGCGCCCCATCACATCCTACAGGCTGCAGGAGAAGACAAGTTAAAACATGCAAGAGAGTTAGGTTATTTAGAGGCTTCACTGGTTGAGAAATTCAATCTAATACAAGAAACATTTGCTTTAAATGAGAGTATAAACTTACTATATTTTGCATGTTATTGAATACACTTAATACAGTGGGGTTAGGGTTAAAAAAATGAAAAAACTTTTCCTTGGTTGGATTACCTGACATATTCCCTCTATACAGACGCCATGGTATTTAGTATCCCGGCAGAATGTACCATCGTGGGCAGGAACTAGGAGCTGTCGCTCACCACTGATGGTTGTACACTGCAGGTCACATGGCTTATTGGAGATGCTGATGTAATCAGCTACACAGGAAATTACATATTGTAAAATATATTTACTTTATTGCTGTTACAATATACAATTACTGAGTAACAAAATCTATAACATTCAGTAAGTTACATGTGGTTATCATTTGGGATCACCCAAGTGCAAAGTTGCCTGGTGACCCTATGATTAAAGAGAGCAGACTGAAAACTCACAACTGCTAAAGTGAAAGCAATTACGTTCACAACCAAACATTTTGCAATAATTTACTTTCATTAATGAAGCACAAGCATTCATGCACATTTTAATGTTTATTTTAAGTATAGTGAGGTAGACAAGTATGAAGAGTGGCCATACCAAGGCCAGTGAGTACAGACAGACAGAGTAAAGGAAGACACTATACCTGGGTAAAGAGGTACCCAGTGGTAGTATCTTCTTCCAAAGGCTTTGGAGTTAAATTGGGAACACTGGTGCTGTTTGAAGCTAACACTGGGGCTGGGACAGGGCTGAAAGCACAACACACACGCACACGCACACACACATTTTACAGGAAAATTCAATTTCTTTGCGTTAACCTTTGAATAAATATGAATGTTGCATCCTACCTGGTTTGGACAGAGCTGGTACTGTTTAGGAGAGCCAACACAGTATGAGCTGTTGTTCTGTGTGGTTGACAGCCTGAGGAAGAGACGAGATACAATATTATTACTCACCTGTATTAAATGGACAATAGATGAAATGCATTCAATTTAAGCAGTAAATAAAATATAAATATAGAATATTTACAGCACAAAACCCATGAAGTACATAATCTGGCAACCAGTTACAACATACCAACAGTACATACCAACCTAAATCTCTGGTAATCAAAGGCACTTTTAAGTACTAGATGTTTTATGTTTAACTTGAATAAGCTATTTCTGAAGAAGTTGTTATGGAATAGATGGGATCTGGAAAAGCAGAAACTGTGCTGCTGGCTGCTTGGAAGCATTTTACTGACATATTACATTTACCCAAAATCACTATCATAAAAACCGGGCCAAATTGGGAAAATCTACTGAAATGATCTCCAAGTAACATAGCAATCTGTTTATATAGTGTATATATATATATATATATATATATATACACACTGCTATGTTTCTTGGAGATCATGTGTGAGGTTGCCATTGTGATTACAAGAGCTTAGTTTCTATTGAAATTCAAATGATGTTTTTGTACCACGTCAGGTCACTGTTGGTCTGAGTTCGTTGATGGTTTCACTGACATATCTAACAGCAGGGCAGCAAGCTAATGGACACAGCAGTGACAGAATGGACTGGTTGCAAAGCAAAAACCACACACTTCAATATGTGAGATGAAGGCTCACTGATCGGTTCCATGAGTGTGAAAATAATGAGAATCATATGCTTTGGCCTTCAAAGTCACAAGACCTCAAAGTAATTGAAAACCTATAGGAGAATTTGGAGAGTGTCCGACAGCAACACAAAACATGGCGTGGCGTGTTCTAACTGCTGAAGGTCTAGTGGGTGGTGTGTTCTAACTGCTGAAGTTCTAGTGGGTGGTGTGTTCTAACTGCTGAAGGTCTAGTGGGTGGCGTGTTCTAACTGCTGAAGGTCTAGTGGGTGGTGTGTTCTAACTGCTGAAGTTCTAGTGGGTGGTGTGTTCTAACTGCTGAAGGTCTAGTGGGTGGTGTGTTCTAACTGCTGAAGGTCTAGTGGGTGGTGTGTTCTAACTGCTGAAGGTCTAGTGGGTGGCGTGTTCTAACTGCTGAAGGTCTAGTGGGTGGCGTGTTCTAACTGCTGAAGGTCTAGTGGGTGGCGTGTTCTAACTGCTGAAGGTCTAGTGGGTGGCGTGTTCTAACTGCTGAAGGTCTAGTGGGTGGAGTGTTCTAACTGCTGAAGGTCTAGTGGGTGGCGTGTTCTAACTGCTGAAGGTCTAGTGGGTGGCGTGTTCTAACTGCTGAAGGTCTAGTGGGTGGCGTGTTCTAACTGCTGAAGGTCTAGTGGGTGGTGTGTTCTAACTGCTGAAGGTCTAGTGGGTGGCGTGTTCTAACTGCTGAAGGTCTAGTGGGTGGCGTGTTCTAACTGCTGAAGGTCTAGTGGGTGGCGTGTTCTAACTGCTGAAGGTCTAGTGGGTGGCGTGTTCTAACTGCTGAAGGTCTAGTGGGTGGCATGTTCTAACTGCTGAAGGTCTAGTGGGTGGCGTGTTCTAACTGATGAAGGTCTAGTGGGTGGCGTGTTCTAACTGCTGAAGTTCTAGTGGGTCGTGTTCTAACTGCTGAAGTTCTAGTGGGTGGTGTGTTCTAACTGTGAAGGTCTAGTGGGTGGCGTGTTCTAACTGCTGAAGTTCTAGTGGGTGGCGTGTTCTAACTGCTGAAGTTCTAGTGGGTGGCGTGTTCTAACTGCTGAAGTTCTAGTGGGTGGCGTGTTCTAACTGCTGAAGGTCTAGTGGGTGGCGTGTTCTAACTGCTGAAGGTCTAGTGGGTGGTGTGTTCTAACTGCTGAAGGTCTAGTGGGTGGCGTGTTCTAACTGCTGAAGGTCTAGTGGGTGGCGTGTTCTAACTGCTGAAGGTCTAGTGGGTGGCGTGTTCTAACTGCTGAAGGTCTAGTGGGTGGCTGTTCTAACTGCTGAAGGTCTAGTGGGTGGCGTGTTCTAACTGCTGAAGGTCTAGTGGGTGGCGTGTTCTAACTGCTGAAGGTCTAGTGGGTGGCGTGTTCTAACTGCTGAAGGTCTAGTGGGTGGCGTGTTCTAACTGCTGAAGTTCTAGTGGGTGGCGTGTTCTAACTGCTGAAGGTCTAGTGGGTGGCGTGTTCTAACTGCTGAAGGTCTAGTGGGTGGCGTGTTCTAACTGCTGAAGGTCTAGTGGGTGGCGTGTTCTAACTGCTGAAGGTCTAGTGGGTGGCGTGTTCTAACTGCTGAAGGTCTAGTGGGTGGCGTGTTCTAACTGCTGAAGGTCTAGTGGGTGGCGTGTTCTAACTGCTGAAGGTCTAGTGGGTGGCGTGTTCTAACTGCTGAAGGTCTAGTGGGTGGCGTGTTCTAACTGCTGAAGTTCTAGTGGGTGGCGTGTTCTAACTGCTGAAGTTCTAGTGGGTGGCGTGTTCTAACTGATGAAGGTCTAGTGGGTGGCGTGTTCTAACTGCTGAAGGTCTAGTGGGTGGCGTGTTCTAACTGCTGAAGTTCTAGTGGGTGGCGTGTTCTAACTGCTGAAGTTCTAGTGGGTGGCGTGTTCTAACTGCTGAAGTTCTAGTGGGTGGCGTGTTCTAACTGCTGAAGGTCTAGTGGGTGGCGTGTTCTAACTGCTGAAGGTCTAGTGGGTGGTGTGTTCTAACTGCTGAAGGTCTAGTGGGTGGAGTGTTCTAACTGCTGAAGGTCTAGTGGGTGGCGTGTTCTAACTGCTGAAGGTCTAGTGGGTGGCGTGTTCTAACTGCTGAAGGTCTAGTGGGTGGCGTGTTCTAACTGCTGAAGGTCTAGTGGGTGGCGTGTTCTAACTGCTGAAGGTCTAGTGGGTGGCGTGTTCTAACTGCTGAAGGTCTAGTGGGTGGCGTGTTCTAACTGCTGAAGTTCTAGTGGGTGGCGTGTTCTAACTGCTGAAGTTCTAGTGGGTGGCGTGTTCTAACTGCTGAAGTTCTAGTGGGTGGCGTGTTCTAACTGCTGAAGTTCTAGTGGGTGGCGTGTTCTAACTGCTGAAGGTCTAGTGGGTGGCGTGTTCTAACTGCTGAAGTTCTAGTGGGTGGCATGTTCTAACTGCTGAAGTTCTAGTGGGTGGCGTGTTCTAACTGCTGAAGTTCTAGTGGGTGGCGTGTTCTAACTGCTGAAGGTCTAGTGGGTGGCGTGTTCTAACTGCTGAAGGTCTAGTGGGTGGCGTGTTCTAACTGCTGAAGGTCTAGTGGGTGGCGTGTTCTAACTGCTGAAGGTCTAGTGGATGGAGTGTTCTAACTGCTGAAGGTCTAGTGGGTGGCGTGTTCTAACTGCTGAAGGTCTAGTGGGTGGCGTGTTCTAACTGCTGAAGGTCTAGTGGGTGGCGTGTTCTAACTGCTGAAGGTCTAGTGGGTGGCGTGTTCTAACTGCTGAAGGTCTAGTGGGTGGCGTGTTCTAACTGCTGAAGTTCTAGTGGGTGGCGTGTTCTAACTGCTGAAGGTCTAGTGGGTGGCGTGTTCTAACTGATGAAGGTCTAGTGGGTGGCGTGTTCTAACTGATGAAGTTCTAGTGGGTGGCGTGTTCTAACTGATGAAGGTCTAGTGGGTGGCGTGTTCTAACTGATGAAGTTCTAGTGGTTGGCGTGTTCTAACTGCTGAAGGTCTAGTGGGTGGCGTGTTCTAACTGATGAAGGTCTAGTGGGTGGCGTGTTCTAACTGATGAAGGTCTAGTGGGGTGGTTCTAACTGCTGAAGTTCTAGTGGGTGGCGTGTTCTAACTGCTGAAGTTCTAGTGGGTGGCGTGTTCTAACTGCTGAAGTTCTAGTGGGTGGCATGTTCTAACTGATGAAGGTCTAGTGGGTGGAGTGTTCTAACTGCTGAAGGTCTAGTGGGTGGCGTGTTCTAACTGCTGAAGTTCTAGTGGGTGGCATGTTCTAACTGCTGAAGTTCTAGTGGGTGGCGTGTTCTAACTGCTGAAGGTCTAGTGGGTGGCGTGTTCTAACTGCTGAAGGTCTAGTGGGTGGCATGTTCTAACTGCTGAAGTTCTAGTGGGTGGCATGTTCTAACTGATGAAGGTCTAGTGGGTGGAGTGTTCTAACTGCTGAAGGTCTAGTGGGTGGCGTGTTCTAACTGCTGAAGGTCTAGTGGATGGCGTGTTCTAACTGCTGAAGGTCTAGTGGGTGGCGTGTTCTAACTGCTGAAGGTCTAGTGGGTGGCGTGTTCTAACTGCTGAAGGTCTAGTGGGTGGCGTGTTCTAACTGCTGAAGGTCTAGTGGGTGGCGTGTTCTAACTGCTGAAGGTCTAGTGGGTGGCGTGTTCTAACTGCTGAAGGTCTAGTGGGTGGCGTGTTCTAACTGCTGAAGGTCTAGTGGGTGGCGTGTTCTAACTGCTGAAGTTCTAGTGGGTGGCATGTTCTAACTGCTGAAGGTCTAGTGGGTGGCGTGTTCTAACTGATGAAGGTCTAGTGGGTGGCGTGTTCTAACTGCTGAAGTTCTAGTGGGTGGCGTGTTCTAACTGCTGAAGTTCTAGTGGGTGGCATGTTCTAACTGCTGAAGTTCTAGTGGGTGGCGTGTTCTAACTGCTGAAGTTCTAGTGGGTGGCGTGTTCTAACTGCTGAAGTTCTAGTGGGTGGCGTGTTCTAACTGCTGAAGTTCTAGTGGGTGGCATGTTCTAACTGATGAAGGTCTAGTGGGTGGAGCGTGTTCTAACTGCTGAAGGTCTAGTGGGTGGCGTGTTCTAACTGCTGAAGTTCTAGTGGGTGGCATGTTCTAACTGCTGAAGTTCTAGTGGGTGGGTTCTAACTGCTGAAGTTCTAGTGGGTGGCGTGTTCTAACTGCTGAAGGTCTAGTGGGTGGCATGTTCTAACTGCTGAAGGTCTAGTGGGTGCCTAATGGATTCATTTTTGGGGGCAAGAGCAGCACTGAGGAACTTTTCTGATGTATTAACTCTTTACTGTAAGGTTTATGATCACAGACTTTGTAGTATCCAGACTACACAGTGAATCAGATGGTCTGGATGATCTCAGTCTTTGTTTAGGAAAATGTTGCTAAGCCACTCTGCGAGCAGGTCCACTTCCTTAAGCTTTTGTTGTCGATGTGGTCTCACTACACAGTCCTGGGCAGTGCCAGTACTCACTGTGGTCCTGATGGAGCTGAACCTGCTGATCTGGACTGACTGCACCTAATAAAGTCTAACACCCACTTGCAGGGGAAGGTGTTTGGGCTTGGCTGTCTCAGCTTCATTGTCAGACATAAGGGTTATTTTTTTCCAGTCGGGACATTGGAGGACAGATGTTCCAGCATTTGCAGTGGAGCGGTTGGAGCAAACTGGAAGGATCAAGTGCGACGGAAAGACTGGACTGCAGGAACAGCCTCTAGAAGCACTTTATGATGATAGGTGTGAGTGTTACGTGGCAGTAATCATTCAGATAGCACATTGGAGGAGATTAGAAAAGTTTGCAATGGATACAATTTGAGATGAAGTCCGGATTCATTCAGCCTCTTTGTCTTTATTATTTAGAAATGTGACCAATAACTGAATATTCTAAACAGTTTCCCGAACATTCTCTCTCGTCCCTCTCTGTCAATCTTTGTCAAGGAACTAAACTAAAAACAACTCTGTTGGGTTTTCCTGCATAGCCTGTCTATCTCTATGGACTGGATATATGAATGACGGATTTGTTCGTGACTGGAAGGAATCAAAGTGGCTGTAAATCACAAACCTGAGGGCTGAGCCTCTGGGCTAAATTGCCGTGGCTTAGTGGGAGTTTGAAAATGAAAATGTATGAAAACAGAAAGAAGAAAAGCACAGAAAGCTCAACCATATTTTCCTGAAACCTTTCATCTAGTTTAAAGTCTATTGTGGCCACACACAGCTTATGTGACAACTCGCCTACTATAACAAAAAACAGTTCCCTGTAGAATAAACAGTGATTCACTAGTGCTCATAATGAAAAGTTAGCTGGTTTCTGTAATGAGTAGCTGGAGCAGCTGCCACTGTAAGAAAACATTACTTATACTTAGAACACTGCTCAGACACTGGGCACAAATTTACACAGCACATTTAAAATGCTTACTGTCCCATGGTGAAATTATCTCCATTACAATCCTCCATCATATACACACCAACTGCCAGATTAATCACCATCAGTTGTTCCAGTCCTACACAACTTATTTTTTATTGTGGTAAACATTTACAACTTCAATGAGCAGCAATTTTTCCCCAGTGAAGGAAGGAATTCTACTTCCACTTATCATAAAGGCAGCTGTTATGGTACACTGCTGAGGTGACCTAAATAAATTATTGCACAATTTCATCATCATTATTACAGTTAAAACCTAAAAACCTGTAAATATTGATGGCAGATAAGTTTTTCGTATTTCCTTCAACGATTTAACTTTGCCCACCTATAGTCCACTGCTCATCTATAAAGAGTTTAACAAATACATGGATTCAAAAATGCATTCATTAATATTCTTATTTCAACCTTTATTTTAGGCAGCTATAAAGCTGCCTCTTTTGGAATTTTGTTTTTGATTTTATGGCCCAAGCTAGAATCCCATGAACTTCCCTTTTTTTATTACAAGATCATTTTTTCATCATCTCGCCTTTATTCAAAAACCACTGACATGCACCATATGCTCCAGTTCACTCACACAAAAAAAACGTTGTGCCATAGTAGTTAATGTCTACTATTGCTTCTGGGTTTAGTTTTCTCTGTGAATGTGTGACTAAAGCTGCTTTCAGGCATAAACTGAACACCGGGGATCATCCCCACACAAATGTCAGAGTGGGAGCCTCCGCAGTTTCTCAGGCTGGCCTCCTAGTATAAAGTCTGCAGAAAGTCCACAGAATCCGATGCGAGAACACAGCAGGGGATCCCTGCTCGATTTACCACAAGGGAGTGGGGGGGTCAATGACACTTCTAACAAGCGACAGATGCAAAAAAAGAAAAAAAGCAGTGCAATAAACATAGAAGAAACTGATGAAGATGTCAAGAGTCTGTGGTGATAAGGGCCACAGCGAAATGAATACGTAACATCCTGCCTCTGCTGCTCCACCCCTCGTCTGAGTCCTGCGGAGAATTTGTTGCTGTTGTGAACGCGTCTGAGCAGAGCACCCCCTGCTGCGCGGTGCATGTGTGAAAGGCAGACTGTGGAGAAAGTCTGGACCCAATTCTTTCAGGTTTTCCGCAGGACATGTCTAAAATGATCTTATACTTACAGGTCCATACATTTATGTCTTAAGAGGGAACCTGAAATGTTATCAACATGAGCTGATTCTGAGGAACGGGAACAACTTGGATTTTTTAAACAGTAAAGGAGTAGAGATCTCTTTATTGGCTTGAAACCAGCTGTTGGAAATGCATCTCAAGGGTCTCAGTACTTCAGAAGTTTACAAAATTTCGCAACAAGTAACATGTGTCTGCACCAGTTGTACCAAGAAGAGTGCTGTAGTTTATGTTCAATATGATTTTAATTCTGTATGAGTGTGTTGTGGACCTAAAGAACTCCAACATGGAGTAAATGCATCTGTCTTTCATTACCGTGTTAACCCCCCACCCCAACACACACACACCTCCTCTGTATCTGCTGCTGCATCTTTCTTCAGCCCATCCTCCTACACTGTTTAGAAGGTAAAGTGGGAGAGACAGCAGGACGAGGTGAGCGGGAGGTCACTATGTGAAAGTGTCACATCTAATTGGTAGAGGGTGATGAGGGGAGGACAGGAGAGGAAGAGGGTCGAGAAGAAAAGCAGAAAGAGAGGAGAAACGTGGAGGAGGTGAATTAACTGAGAAGGAATGAAAATGAAGGGGAGAGTGTGTGCAAAAATTGGGAAAGAAGGCAAAAAAAGGGCAACAATAAACAGAAAGAGGTGTAAAAGGGGCTGACGTGAGAGGAGAGTATGCGAAGGAAAGGAACAAAGCCAGGGGAAAGAAAGGGGAAGAAGGGGGAGACTGAGGGCCAACAGTGAGGGCAGAGTGGTGTTAATCTTGGTTGACAGAAACTTCCGCAAGTCTGACAGGGGAAGGTCAAAGGTCACGAGATGGCTACAAATACACACATTCTGTCAACACTCTACCTATCTTCCCTCTGTATATGGCCATGTCTCTGCTCACTCTTCCACAGTGTGTAGTGCACATTGTACCCATATATATATGTCCTTATGTCTTATCAAATATTCAAACTAGTTATATCTTTCTTTCCTTCTAAAGACTCTAAAGCCTTATTTTCCTGCCCGTGCAAACCCAGCAGTTGCACAAATTACTAATGTGTGCGGATATATAAACGCTACCTCTGTATGAGACAGTGTCTCTCCTGACTCCTCACTCCTCCTCCACAGCTCCTGGAACAAGAAGACCAACTGGACCACTCCCCCCACCATTGAAACACCTCCTCCTAGGAGAAGAAAATACACAGAACGAAGTCATAAAAAAACAACAACCTGAGCAATAAAGTGATTTCAACAAGGGAGAGGTGTGATTCAAAATATTAACCAGCCTTCATCACTGAGACAAGAGAGCACTGATAGAAACCTGTGCTGATGGTGTGTGGGCTTACTGAAAACAATAGGAGCAAACAGCGTATGAAGCAGTTGGTCTCAGTTACAATGGCCCTACATACCGGAGTCATAAATACATTTACAGTGAGACACAAATAACATTTACATCCTAGATGTGAGATGATGAAACAGATGAGACGGGGTGTGTGTGTAGTAACTGTAACAGTACCTTGTTGCTTGACTGTTTGCTGTTCAAACCTCCATGGCTGTGTGATTGTAGATGGATGTGATGCTGCTCCACCCTCCCTTCACTTCTGTCCTGGCAGACACACACCACATACACACACACACATATACATGAACTTGGAACATGTGCACCAGTGTATAGGAGTATTGGAGTGTATTGAATCTCAATTAAATTGTTGAATTCACAGGTGAAAGTAACCTCTCTTGAAAATCTACAAGTTCCAACTGCCCACCACTACACTGGAATGTCTCTGCAATAACTTTGAGTTGTGATTGGCTAATCACTGTGATCTCAGTGATGTGATCTCGGTGATTACAAGTTCTCCTCAACCTGCATACTAGAACTGTTTTTCTCTCACAGTTTAAAGTGAAGTTTGAGTTTTGGGTGCTCATTATTCATTAAGCACCTCAACGCTCAACATGACAACATTTCTCTTTTTTGGGATAGCTACAACATCATCACGGGAAACATTACTGAAACTGCAAATCAGCAATAATGTTCTAGGTAGGAATACTAAGGGAGGGTCATTGAAAAATATTTGTACACCCAGAGGTAAATTACAAGCAAGTGACTGTAGTGTTTCAACACCATTTGTACATGGAATTAGTGCAAATGAAATGAAATCCAATTTGAAATGGACATAGCAAAGCCCTCTGCTGTGCTGGAAGTGGAGATTTGATTTATCATGTGTCACACAGATATAATTGTTTTCAACTTCAATGTCAGTTCGGTGTTTTTTCAATTCCACAACTGACAAACACATATACACATCAAGACTCAAAATGCAACTGCTGTGTTGTCCCAACAGCGTCCTAAACAAGCCTACACATGCTCTTTACTCTGTCAGATCACCCTCTGGCTAATTCAGCACAGAAACACACAAATAGTTCCTTACGATCAAAGCTAAAAGGTTTCTCCAAGGATGACAGTGTGTCGGATGTCCCATTATTCATTCAAGAATAGATAGAATACTGTGGACACCTTCTTACACTCCTTCTAGAGGATTGAGGTTTAAGGTCAAATTAGCACGAGGAGACACAAAAAAAAAATCAAGATTCTATCGAGATACAATTTTGACCTGGTTACATTTACGCCATAGTATTAATGTGTCTCCAGTGTCTCAAATTAAAAACTGATTGCTCTGTCCGTCTCACATCACATCCTCTCCTTGTCTTTGTACTAAAACTACAAAAACCAAAGAAGATAAAAGAAGAAGACTAGAAGGTGGAAGCCCATCATGTGTTATTGGGATTTCTTGCTTTTTGATTGGTCTCATCTTGCCTCCATCCTCAGGTGTCTTGAACAACCTAAGGACTGAAGAGAGGGCTGCTTCCTGCATTATTAACTGGCTAATGGTTGCTGGCTGGTTTGGAACAGCATTACATGTTTCCACCTACATGCTGTATAAGGATTGACAATGCATTTGTAATTACACTGTGGTCATATTGCTTCCCTGACCACCACCAGAGGTGACCGCTCTGATTACAATCCGTCCTCAATGGGTCCTGGATGCATTTACATCTGTGCTTGCAGGTGGTTTACAATCTGATCTATTTCATGTCAGGAGTTAATTGGGTATTAGGTATAGGATGAGTAAAATGTTGGTACACACTTCATATTGTATAAGGGTTGGGTTGGGGTTTGTAGGGTTAGAGTTAGTATTTGTCCACAGTCCACTATGGTCTTTTCATATTATAGAAACATACATTAGTGATAGAAATGTATACTGCTGAGCAGCTGATCCTGAAATCTAAGTAAAAATGACCATTTATACCATTGTCTATGGATCAACTAGTACCACTGTTGCAAAGTTCAAACACAAAATGTCAGTTTCAGTCCAGCAGAAGGTTTATGAACGGGTTGTATGGAGTACAGATCAGTCAAAAAGTGAGAAGACTGGACGAGGTGGTTAGCATGCGAACTTTAAGAAAAACAAAACAAAAGTGAAAACTGGTGTTCCACCACTAACGACAGATCTGGGTGAGTAAATAACTAAACTTGTACCATTTCTAATAAATTGGTGGATAAACAAAAGACCTTTTAAGGGGTCTCATCAAAATATTTATGTGGCAAGTTTAAGTAAAAAAAAAAGAATTCCTGTTGAATTAAGCCATTTGTCTCTCCACATCTTGTAAGGGAAAATAATGACTGCTAGTTAAAACAAAGTGACATTACCACAATGAATGCAATCCCTTAATAGAAGCATTACTTCACTATCGCTATGGTACATTATGTGTGTGTGTGTGTTATAATGAGCAAAGACTGCTGTAGCATTGTTGGAAGATGATGTCTTGCCAAAAAAGTATATTAGATGTCATGCCAGTTGCTGTGTGCACTACACAACTTTTCCCTATTTTACTGCTGGCAATACTTTTATGTGTTGTCAACTTCCTCCAAAAAAGGTCCGCTTCACAATCAAAAACCCAGGCCTCTTTTCAGCTCACTATGCTGTTAACCTTTTTTTTCTGTTTCGTTGGCAAGAATGAATGGACTCAATTAAAAAATCTATGCTAATCAGACAAATATGGGGCATTTTATCAACCATCTCTGCTGCAAGACTGTTCAGATCAGTCATGAGCAAAGAAACGGAGCCATTTTTTATCATTTAAAAGGAAGAACTGTGAGAACTGGTGTCTGCAAACAATTGTTTGTACAGTCTTTGGCAATGCATCTGTTTAGAGTTTCAACCCTGAAAGCCCAAGTCACCCTGATGGGTTGGCTGCTGGCTCTCACCATGCTGTCTCCTTTACACAGTCTAACAGTCAGAGTTTCAGCCCTCTGGTCAGGCAGGCAGCCGCTCGTTCTGTTTGTCACTCAGCTAACTCTTCATCATGCCCACAATGAACAGAGTAGCCCAACAGAAAGGATGTGACTTTCCAATGGTAAGGCATGTTTCCTATCCAGCAAATCTACGATGCTGGGGTCAACACTTTGAACCACTGTTGTCTCTTTGACAGACTAACTAACTAAGCACATTACTTGGTCAAATAAAGAATGACTATTTTACATTCCATACAACAGAAAGCTGTGTAGTTTTACTAACTGCCTTCAGGGATAAGCAAGGATAACATCAAGTATGTGGACCAAAACCATCAATGAAAAATAAACTCCCAGAGTGTTATTACTCTGCAAGTATCTCTATAAGTTGCTGTTATTACTCTCGGATGTAATTAAATCACCGTATTGGCTGAATGTCCAGTTTAAGAGAGAACCTCGCAAGTAAAGTTAAGACTTAGCACTGTGGACTAAAGCAATTATTCCTCATACGTTAGAAAAATAGCTTGAAAAGGAGGCATATGGTCGAGACAAAAACACGGAGCCGAACGAACTATGAGAACTTAATGGTCTCAAATTAGCATATTATTCACATGATTTACATTTGCCACCATCTGCATGAATAAAACATGATTTACAGTTGCAACCACTGCTTCTTTACATCCAATGCAGACAATGGTCCAAGTTCAACAAAGCAGCTGTTACTAAGCTTTAGTTGAATGGGGTGGGGGGGGGTGGGGGGTTAGTATGACAGTCCAAACATCTTACCCCACTCTGAAAGTATTTTAATGCTTAAGATAAACCACACACAGCAGGTCACGTTCACTTGATGTGGTTTGATTCGATTGACTCACTCCGAGAGGGGAGACCTCACTCCTCTGTTATAACTGGTTTGGAGAGGAGGGTACAACAAACTCCATTTACAGCTTCCATCACTTATGTCATTTCACTGCTGCCTTGTTTATCGTCTGATGTAAACACATGTTAGACAGCCCCTTCCACCGGTCATTACAGTTCATCCCTCCTACACACACACACACACACACACACACACACACACACACACACACACACACAGCCCCAAATTACTTTTATAGTGAATACAACTTTTGGACTTTTATCACCAGCTGTAGAAATTAACTGAATGGTTTTTCATTGAAGACACACACACACACACACACACACACACACACACACACACACAGAGAGAGAGAGAGAGAGAGAGAGAGAGAGAGAGAGAGAGAGAGAGAGAGAGAGGTTTGCTGAAGACAACAGTGATATTCCTGCATTTGCTAACAGTCAGTCAACCTTCACACACACACACTTACTCTTTGGTTTAATGTTTGGTTTCGAAGCACGAACTCCTCTAGGCTCTAAGTTTAAGTCACACAGCATGGTTGCTGAGTTCATTCTCTCTTTGCCGAATTGGAATAAAATGGCTCTTAGAGGTCAAACCAGACAGTGTCTTGTACGACAAGCAAGGCAGCATCCGAGTGACAGACTTGAGAAGTTAGTGTTCTCCATTGGAGCAAACTACCGAGTCCCCCCATGCCTTCAGCGCGTTGTGCAAACGGATCATCTCCGCGAGCTATTTACCTTAACGGGCCAGTTGTTCGCCAGCGGGAGAAGCGGGAGCTGCAGCAGCAGAAAGGAGCAGACCGGGAGAGCTAACCCTCCGTTACCGAACATGGTTCATTCATGTCATGGACCGACCGCTCTCCCCCTCCCCTCGGCCCCGATCCCCTCCGCTCCCCTCTGCCCGCTTCGCCCCTCCCACTCCGACCCCCTTCTGGTGTAGCCACGCCTTCTTCTGCCGTCGCTCGCGCGCACACGCACGCGCG
Source organism: Hippoglossus stenolepis (assembly GCF_022539355.2). Lineage (NCBI taxonomy): Eukaryota > Metazoa > Chordata > Actinopteri > Pleuronectiformes > Pleuronectidae > Hippoglossus > Hippoglossus stenolepis. The sequence goes on from NC_061493.1 coordinate 1,867,174, forward strand.
CAAAACACCCCCACTTTGGATTTGCCGGGTGCTCCTCACTGGGGTTTTTTCACTTCTTGCCCGCTTGTCCAATCAGTGTTGGATTTCTCTTGTGTTGTGTATTCGAATCCAGTGATTCTATGAATGTTGGTGACAAAGATCCGCACCTAGGGCTCCAGTGAATGTCTGTGTCAGTCCAATATGGTGAACTACAAGGATCAAATAATCCAAGTGATCAGTGGATTTGACCCGTGCACACCCAGCTGCTGATAGCTGCTGTTCTTTATCTTCGACATCCTCAGATAAACAACAGACTGAAGGGGACTCTGCCTCCCCCCCACTGCCACGGAGCGCTGGCTGTCTGTTTATTCAGATTGTTTTAATATCTAACATATCACATTCACGTTCAAATCCTACCTGGTTTAACACTGCACTCCCCTGGCTCTTTACTTATACATGAGCCAAGTGTGAAGACGATAAGCTGAACAGTTTGTGAGCCATGCGTTATAGAGACAGACAGACATTTAAGGAGTTCGTAGATAGATGAATCCCAATGGATCTCAATTCAACAGACCCTCATTACCTAAGACTATCATCTAAACTATCACTAATGTCGACTGACTGATGATTACTGATTGTTGATAGAGAAGAGGAACCCTCTTGAACCAACTGAAGACTGATCTTGAATAAAATGAATGAGATGGCTACAAATGAGTTCCCCACAGCATCGAACTCTGTTTTTTTTAACTCCCTGTTTTGTCCATCCACCCATACGTCCATTAATTATACCGCGTATCCTTTTAAAAGTCAACGTTTTCTCTCAATTATAATTTATAAATAATAATAAAAGTCCAAATGTATTAGCTGTCATCAGCTTCTTCTCATGTTTTCACTGTGTGTTCCTGGTCGGCCAAGATGCATTTAATCCAAACATTTGATCCTTTATCTGCCAATGCCTCCAATTTCTCCATCTGGCATTTGGGCAATCACTTTCACTGTGAGAGAACCATTCCATCCTGTCAACATGTTGACAATGTGTACAATCAGACGACCTGCTTCCCTCTGAGGAACCATTAAATTGGTTTGAGAAAAACTGTTTTATTAGTTTAGAGGTCCAGATGCTTTCACACAGCCAATGGGAGACATGTGAGGATCTGTAAATCACCAAATCAATGAATACTGGGGGACCTATACAACCAATGTCTGACAGGCAACACTGAGCTCGGATGTCTTCTAGTGGTGTCGGTGTTCAACTACATCTCAGTAGAGGTTGACAAAATTAATAGGTGGTTGGATGGATAGTTGGTTGGATGGATGGATGATGGATGGATGGATGGATGGATGGATGGATGGATGGATGGATGAATGGGTGAATGGGTGGAAGGATGGATGGATGATTGATTGATTAGATGGATGGATGGATGAATGGGTGGATGGATGGATGGATGATTGATTGGATGGATGGGATGGATGGATGGATGGATGGATGGTGGATGATGGATGGATGGATGGATGGATGATTGATTGGATGGATGGATGGATGGATGGATGGATGGATGGATGGTTGGATGGATGGATGATGGATGCATGGATGTATGGTTAGGTGGATGGATGGATGTTTTGAGGGGGTATTAAACAGATGTACAATGAGAGGGAAAAGACTGCAAGCATGATAAAAAGAACCAATGTGTTTCCCTCTTCTCTCACCCCTTGTTTTCGATTCATTTCATTTCAACAACAACGTCCTCTGTTGCCCTTGTAGCCTTTTACATTTGAACCTCAGTTGTTTTCCAGTTCTCTTCCCCTGCTGAAGCCAGACAACACGTCCATGTGTTTCCACAGTGCTCCTGGCCCGCTGTGAGGAAGTGATGCACCAGTGGGTCAACGTGTATGTTCCTTACGGGTCCTTTTCGCACGGAAGACTGCTCTGTGACAATTCACGTTCCCAGTCTGCCCTGCGCCCCCATTTCTGGGACCCCCCCCCCCTCTGGCAAAGCGCCTCAATTTCCCAGACGACATCGCTTCTCGTACATTCCGCCATATTGCCATCGCCTAAACGCGCTGGCTGGATCGGCTCCTATCCACAACTGAAAATGTAAGTACTCAAACAGTAATATCGGAAAGCATTGGGGGGGTATCGGGCCGTCGCGTGTGTATCCGTGTCCCACTGCCGGGGGCTCGACTGTTTAAATGTCGGTAACGATGTAGGAGAAGCCCTCAGCTCACCTCAGCGGACTGGTGCGACGGCTCTTTTCTCTGTTGTTGTTTTTCCCTCTGTCACAGCGACAAATTACATTCACGACCCCCTCGCAATATTTGTGGGATTAGCCTTTTGTACCGTTGTTGTGACATTTTAAATAGACACAATGGCTCTGTTTCACATTTCTACACGTTATTTGCCGTCTGTATTTGTCCACACAGGTCACGTTTCACGCGTATCTCGCCTCTATGTTGGCGTTAGGAAGAACAGCTACCCTGTGTTGTAGCTAGCTAGCACTAGCCGAGCCCCATAGTTTCTACATGGAATCTGCGCGTGGGGTCTGACTATTACCTGCGGTAGCTAGTAACGATACGTTGGAGTGAATCGAGCATCAGTGTATCCCCCTGTCCCGTGGTGGGAAGCAAAGATTCAAAGGAGAGAACAACGATAGATAACGTGTATCTAATCCCAGGCAGTGGTTTAAAACATGGAGGGGTTTCTTCAAGTAAAAAAAACACCTTGTGGTTCAAATGCTGTTTGTTATCATGGGATTTCTTTACATTTAAAGCTTGTGTGAAAACATAAAGGGTTTGCATTGGAGCCACCTAGTGTGTTTCATCTGGACCACCCCCACTGTCCCCTCTTGTCTGTCACGTGTGGGTCAATATGCTCATGGAAACGCAGCAATCCGAGAGTAGACATGAGACAGTGTCACTCAGTTATCTTCTGCTCATGTTAATCGTATTAGGAGGCATTGTGGCCCATTCAGGCCCAGTGTGGGGCTTACTTCTGCTCGACTGGAAGCTATTTGAATCAAAGCTGTGCTCAGGTGTATTGAAGAGCTCTGAAATGTCAGTTGAAATTAACTGAATTCTCTTTGCACAACGGCCAATGATGTTATTCCTTATGGCCTAGACTCTCTCTTTTATTTAAAAAAAAATCTCTTTTCTTGCTCTTCCAAGGTGACAGGTACTCGCTAAAACCCAGACTTAATCCTGGGGAATAATAGAGATCTGACTTCACTGTCACATAGATAATGCACTTAGGAACCCTTTTTAAGATATCAGTTTCTAATTTGACACTTACAAAATACTTTCACACCCGTCACCCATTATGTCACGAACAAAGGATTCTGATATGGAAATCTTCTTTTTAATGCCTGTCAAATTTAGTCATTTCTAAACATTTAATTACTTTTGGAAATCAGCTTAATCAGCTATGCTCCAGGGGTACACCAAAGATAAATGCATACTACAATATAGAGCAATTTACATACATTTAATAGGGACCTCACAACATTTTTAGTCACGGTCCAAACAGGAAAATAGCCTAAATGCTTGGGGGATTAACATTTACTTTTATGTTTCCTTTATTCAAATGAAAAAAGGTAATATATACGGCTCAAAACTAGGTCTATTTAAATGTATCAGAGAAGTGGCTCTCCTCTAAAACTATGTTTATTAGGATCAAAAGATGCTAATAAACCGCTGTGTAAAAGAACAGTGGAGTGAGTCAAATATTAAAAAGTGTGTTTACAATTAATATTGAAATCTGGATGAGGTTATCAAAATGGCTGTACAAAGCATGAAACTGTAAGAAGTGATGTTTTGAGTCTACAGCTGTGCATCACTACCTGTTATTTTTTAATACCCAAATATGTTGAATGACAACAATTGTGGCAGTGGCTAAACCCACTGACACACAGAAATGAAGCCCTAAGTTATTTTATGATTAAATAAATCCTTTTGGTCCTCCATCACCAGCTGTAGAAATGGACTGAATGGTTCATTGTGTTTTTCATTGAAGATAGGTTTGGTGCGTTGTTATGCAAGCTGCTGTATTTTTCAAATTTATTTTCCTAAGCTTCTTGGTTTATGAAACGTACAAGAGATAAATCACAAACAGGACAACAATTCACAGGGGTGTTTCCAAGGGGATAGTCAATCATCTGTGTTTCACACTGTATAGTTTTGTACAAAGCATTTTATTTAGAGCCAGTCATCCAGTAGGTGCAGGGTTCAATCCCTCCAGTCCACACACTGCCGTGACTATGAGATATATTATACCCCACAGTGTGTGAATGAGAGGGCTTTTTCTGCTAAGCTAGAAAAAGACTTCTATGTGCAGGTCATTTATCTGCAACCAAATGTTCACTCTTTAATTTTATCCAGAAAACCTAAAAAGAAAATGTGTTTTTGTATGTTTCAGTTCTGCAGTGATGACTCAGACGGTTCAGACCAACGGGGTTCAACCCCTCAGTAAGACCTGGGAACTGAGTCTGTATGAGCTACAGAGAACTCCACAGGTAAACTGTTCATACCCTTTCAATCTATACACATTGTTGACGTGTTTGTGTTTGTTAACAGATTTAATCAGCCACACAGGTTTGTGTTTCTGTTGTAGAGCTCTTACATCATTTTTAAACTTTGCCTGTATTGTCTCATTGAGACCAAGTTTTTATGCCATCATCAAGTTTGGCAGACATGTAAAAATGTGAGATGGAGTGTTTAATGTGTGTCTCTCAGAGACATTTATTACAAACACCCCATCCCATATATGGGACATTATCAGGAACACTGGATCAGTTGAAATGAGTTTATGGTATAATTGTCCTTGTAACACAGTTACGTGCTCCTGAAAGTAAAACAGTGATGCGTGAATTATTTAAAATGACGACTTTTCAGCTGCTGTGGCTCTTAGGGTCACAAAAACATCAACCAGACCTGTGATCTGCATTAGTTGTGTGTGTAACACTTCCCAAATGATGTATCTGAGTGTACTAACCTACATGACGATCTGTTTCTCACGGACACAGGAAGCTATAACAGATGGGCTGGAGATAGCCGTGTCGCCCAGGTCCTTGCACAGTGAACTAATGTGTCCTATCTGTCTGGACATGCTGAAGAACACAATGACAACTAAAGAATGTCTGCACCGCTTCTGCGCTGATTGTATCATCACAGCTTTGAGATCTGGGTGAGTTTGTACCTCACAGTAGAAACCAGTGGAGCCCCTTCTTCCCCTGGTTTAATTACTCAATCAATCATCATCAATCCTATCACCATCTCATCACATGTGGTGGTCGATAGTGATAATATGATGCTTATGGTGATACATCATGTTCAAATATATCCTATCCTCAAGGTAGATTTACATTTTTTCTTGTATATCATAAAAACGGTACTGACGAGCACACGTGCTGTTGATCGCTTTTATTGTTCCTTTATTATCTATTCTGCCCTAAAAAGGTCCCTTCATAAATGACCGGTTGTGGTCAGTGACTAGTGGCTCTTAATGCACGTATGTAGGACTGCGATACACGTGCACGCAACTAGTGGGCGTGGAGATATTATTGAGTTTATATTGTTACTTTGTAGCTCTAGAAATAATGTTTAATTATATTTAAATATATAATACGACATATATATATATCAGTAGATTCGTTACTGATATAAGTAGTAGCATTAATAAAATGTAGCCCCACTCATCCCTAGGTCTGTCACTCTTGGAAATGAGAAATTGAAGGCAATGGTCAGAGAGAACAATATTCAGGCAGCAACGTCTCATTTTAGGCCGGTGCTGATCATCTCTCTCGATCGAATGGCAGGTCATATCAGTATAAGTCCGTTTTTCCCTGTGTCCAATTCTTAAAGCATGTTTAATGTTTAAAAAAGAGATTCATGACTGTGTTTTTAATAACTGTACACAAAAATGTTCCCCTATTTTTCATTTAGGGGCACTAAAAGTAAATCTTTATGTTGAACCTAAAAATAAGCATTTGAATCTTGCTTTAGTCGTTTGAAGGGTTAGGGGGTAGGTGTGTTCCTTTGTGTTAAGAAAATGTCATATTAAAGCTACAAAATGCTAATTCTGGAAATCGAGGTAGTGCTAGCCGGAGTCTAAAGCAAACCACTCCAAACCAAACCACTGCTGACAGGGGCTCTTTTATCTGTGAGCTAGCCAAAGCAATGCCCTGGGCCTGGCCTTCTCTGTTTGGTTAGAAGGGTGAGACTCCCTCCCTGCACCATTGTCAGGCTGTTCACTGAGTCTGGTTCTCACAAGCCTCTGATAGCACCTCCTTTCCTCCATATCTTTGCAGTAATAAAGAGTGTCCTACCTGTCGTAAGAAGCTGGTGTCTAAGAGGTCGCTGCGTCCAGACCCGAATTTTGATGCTCTGATTAGTAAGTAACGACAAAGAGGAGGTTTAACCAATACTCCAAAAAAATCTACTCCAACTGAATATTGACACAGTTCAGTAAGTCAAAATATGGTGTAAAAATATTGTAGACTTATGTTTTACACTCATACATCCCATTTTAGGTAAGATTTATCCCAGCCGTGACGAGTACGAGGCCCACCAGGAGAGAGTATTGGCCCGCATTAGCAAACACAACAACCAGCAAGCCTTGTCCCACAGCATAGAGGAGGGGCTGAAGATACAGGCTATGACCAGGTAAACACACCGGTGTCAACACAAAAGCACACACATAGTAATGCAGATTCAAACACAATTAGTCTAATAATTTGAGTTTTCGGTTTTCCCAGACTGCAGCGTGGTAAGAGACACACAGTGGAGAACGGAAGCGGAGCAGAAGACAATGGAGACTCCTCCCACTGTAGCAACGCCTCTGTCCACAGCAACCAGGTATGTTCTTATATACAACATATTATCACACTTAAAACCTGTACATTTGCTTTAACAGTAACTGACAATGATGTTAAACAACACTACTGTTCAATTTGATTCTAAATGACATATATCAAGCAAAGAAAGTGCCAGACCTCAGAAACACAGCTAAGAATCAACAGTAATGATGTGACCATTTGAAAGAATTGTAGTTATTGCTTGGGTGGCAGACACTCAGACAACTTTGCCTTCCAACAGAACACATGTCTTCCTGGTGTGTGTGGTCTTCATACAAACAGTGACTTTACCGTCTGTTTTCCCAGGAGGCAGGTCCGAGCATCAAACGCACCAAGACGAGCGATGACAGCGGTTTGGACATGGACAATGCTGCTGAGAATGGGGGCGGGGACTCTGTGATCGATGGTGGTGCAAGTGAAATAGAACTGGTGTTTAGGCCACATCCCACCTTGATGGAGAAGGATGACAGTCACAACAGGTAGTCATAGTGTCACGCAAATATTCGTTCCCCTGCACTGACCATACACCCACCTGTTTTATAAGGGTTATACAGTTTAATAATGGTAAAATACAGCCAAACCTTACAGTGTTACTTAAATCATGCTTAATGTTACCTGTAGCTTTAAACAACATTAATTCTGGCTGTTTGGGAGCAGTGTCCATATAGGACAAATGAAATCAGTCTCGAACACATCTATGTCTGTTGTGTTCCTTGTTGTACCTGTTTGATTACAAACACATATTTGATCGTGTGTGTGTGTGTCTGCAGTGTGGAGTTTGTCCCTCGCTACATTAAGACGTCCGGTAATGCAACAGTGGATCACCTGTCTAAATACCTGGCTGTCCGATTGGCTCTGGAGGAACTGAGAAGAAACGCTGAGGCCAGTCCTGTCAATGTGGAGGCGGCTTCAGAGAAACAGTACACCATCTACATCCCCACTGCTGGAAACCAGTTCACTGTGAGTACACACACATGCATTTGCACTCCCAATCTAACAATTTTATAATTCTTTCAGTTTGTTTGACTGTACATGAATGCCCTATTCCTACATATCCTCCAATAGGAAGTCTTCACAGAAGATTTTTTGACATGTGTAAATGTTGACATGTAAAAATAGAATGAGAGAAAACTGATTTCATTTGCGGAGAAAAAAGGTTTTCATAATAATTACAATTTTGTTAAAATTTGTTCCTTGCACCAAATACATTTTTTCATTTAAAAAGTACAGAGACTGTATCATACAGAGAACACCCCTATGGTGCAAGTATTTCACTTCTCTACACGAGTGAAAATATGAACATGCAAATGTGAGAAATTGTTTGCACCATTGCGAGTGAGTTCCTTGAGAGGTCGGCTCTAAACTGTTTTTTAATTTGAAAGCACCTGGGGCATTTAATGGCTACCTGAAGATACCAGTGAGTGAGCGGCCTAACCGCTGTGCGTGACACAGTGTGACTGCGGGTGGAGCAGCAGGGCTGCAGGGTAGACAGAGAAACTGGCAGACCTCTTATTCAAGCTGGCCCAAATTGAAATTTTAGCAAAGGTCAGTTAACATTACATTCAGATGGCAACTTTTTATTTGAAGCTCTGACTGATTGTCACTTTTATTGGTTATAGTAAAAGTTACACCAGCCATGGAAAAGCAATGTTTTGAACTGCTCTGCCTACACACTGTCTTAGTAGTGCTAATAGCAACTGCTTGAGTGTGTTTCTTACATATGTTCAAGTTCTTGTGGACTTAGTGTTTGACTAAATTATGTCCTCCATATCTGAATACAATCAGGGACTGTTACCATATTGCATTACCTCCAAACAAACAAACCATGGTTCGGATAGTTGGTAGTTTAAAAATACTCTTCTGGATAGTTCAGGCTTTCTGGGGGGAAAAACTGGATAGTTCACAGAAAAATGGAAATCCACTCATTATCTGCTATGCCGATGGAGGGCTGGGTCAAGTGTTTGAGTCCACAAAACATTTACGGAGTCTCAGGGGTAGTAACAGTGTTGCAGCCAAAGTGACCCCTTCTTCAGACGTAATAAAACAACAGAAAAAATATAACATGCCTCCATACTGCTCGTATGGTGTCATCCAAGTGTCCTCAAGCCCGCGGCTCCGAGGAGGATATCAGAGGACTTACTGGCTTTAAACACGGTGTAAATTATGACGTTTCAAGTCCAATATGAATGTCGGGCATTACGAACACTTGGATTACACCACAGGATCAGTATGGAGGCATGTTATATTTTTTCTGTTTTATTATGTCTGAAGAAGGAGTCTCAAGTAACTTCAATTGTAGAGGATTTGGCTGCAACGCAGTTTACCCCTGAAACTCCTAAAGTGTTTTGTGGACTCAAACACTTCACCCACCCCTCCATCGGCATAGTGGTGAGTAAATAATGAGTGAATTAAAATTCAGCTCTCAGGATAGCTTACAGTCTTTGCCTCCAACGATATAATGTTTGAACAACAAGAACTTTCATATTGCCGATAGTAATACCAGAGGAAAGAAAATCCACAATCTGACGTTTTTAGACGCATGCCTGTCTATAAAGCAGTCGATGTCATATAAATCTCTTTAGTCTGCTCCCTTAATTGCAATGTGCAACAAAACTATCAGAATCAAATGTGTAACAAAGACATGACCCACAGTCTGGGTGTTCAAAAGTTCAAAATCTTGAAAAGCAGACATAGTAATTTATTTCAAGCCACTATTTCAGCAGAGAAATGTTAGTGGCAGTCGGAGGTAACTTTGCAGACTAATTGCATTCGATGAATTTGTAATGTAGTGGAGAGCAGCCTGCTTATTTGTGCAGGAAGAACAGCTGTGTTAATAAAGATGCAGTGACGGGCCCGGACTGGAGGTGGAGCGAGACATGAGGCTCAGAGCGGGAAACCTGCCAGATGCTTGAACTCTTTCACTCTGTTCACAGGTCCTGAACGGTTCCTTCTCTCTGGAGCTGGTCAGCGAAAAGTACTGGAAGGTGAACAAACCCATGGAGCTCTACTTTGCCCCTACTAAAGAACACAAGTAGACACATAATAACACACACGTGCATACACACATAACCACATACACACTCACCAGTTGGAAGTAAACAGACGGACTTGGCTACATGTGCGCACACAGAAACAAGAGAGGTGTGTGTGTCTGAAGGAGATTAGGGGGGTTGGTGAAACCCCTGAACGGACTCTTGTAAAAAGAAAAAACCCTCGTTTTATATTCTCTGTATCTTTGTGTGTCTCTTTCTATCTTTCTCAGTAGAAGGTAGCAGATCAGTGCAGCAGCTTGCAGATAAATCACAGATAAAGGTCTGCTGCTAACAGTAACTATAGATTCTCTCCAGCTCAGAAAACCAGGCTCCATTCACAGTCTCAGTTACCAATGTGCTGTTTTCCAACAAAAGAACATGTAATATTCCATATTTGTCTTCAGCAGGGCCCCTTTTATACTGTATGATGTTGGTCAACCAGAGGGTAGAAGAATGTGATGAAATGGTGGTCTTAGATCTCATTTTGAATTACAGCCACCAACAGGTCAGTTAGTGCTTTAGAGGCTGTCTGAATTCTGAAATGCTGCTCTTAGATTTAAGATCACATTGCACAATGTTAAAGTCGGACTTGTGCGACAACCCACATCAGCAAAATAACCAATCAGAAGATAAAGTCGTATGACACACACAGGCTGATACCAACATTGTAAATACACATACATACTGTGTGTACACGTGCGCTTTTCAACTGTACCTGTCCATGATAGAAGAATCTGACACGTACGGAAGCAAAACCAGGCCATAATAATCCGAATTTCATAGTGAATTGAACCTACTGAATACTTAATGTTGAAAGTTAGAAACCACTGAATGTGAAGCATTGAAATATTTCACTTTGAAAACCACCAGTCTGAATTTCTGTGGTGACATTTGCCATTAGTGTCTTTGCTAACCTAAATGTTTAGAAAAATGTAAAAAACTGGATTTTTCAGAGGGGATTTTTTGATCTAAAAAGACAAATAGATTTGAAATTACACAGCTGAAATGACGTACTTGACATTTGCTAGGAGGGAATTTCATTTACATAAATTCAGACATATTTCAATGTTCAACATTAAGTAATCAGCAGTGGTTAAAGGTGCCTGTGGGTGTTTAGACCTCTACCAGCACTGTGGAGCTGAATTTCTATAACTGGATTCCTGTTCTGTTTATCTTGAGCACATACTCGCACACAGGTGGTGCAATACACAGTCCTGCCTCTCTATCAGGTGGTGGTAATGTGCCAGTTACCGCAGCAAACGGACCATTTGTACAGTGAAGTGTCAATGACCGACTGTCTCAAAATGTTAATCTCCATATGTAAGCTACGTTGTGTCTCCCTGGTCTTCTGTCTACTTCCTGAGTGAGGATTTCAATTATTTGATTTGTGACGTGTATAAACCACTTTTCTAGTGTAACCTGGCCTCAAGTTTTCAGTTGCTCATAAGATTCCTATAATTATTTTTGACATTTCTTAGCTTGCATAATTATGCCTCTGAATAAAAGCCTGATATTCTCAGAGCCATCTGGCACAGTGACGTACTGTTATCACACAGTGTACAGGGACGAGAAGGCACCTGCTAATCTGTATGTTTGAATGCTAGATGGTGAAAAGTGCGTTTACACTGAGGAATCCAGGTCAATCTACAGCATTCAATGATGTGAAGCTACACAGATTGAAGCAGGCAAATAGGTGTTTTTGTTTGTTTCTTGTTTCTGATACTGTTGCAGGTGTTCTCTGGAAATCTTTTTTTGGACATGTCTGTCGTCTTTCAATAAAACCAGAGAATGGTGACGGTTTGAATGGCTGCAGTCTGTTTTCCTGCTGTCTGGAAACTGAATCACTATAGCAGGACACAGGACAGAGAGAGTATCTAATGAATGCAGCTACCAGTGTTAACGCATGATAACAAACCAGGTGCAGCACCAGCATGGTGCGTGAAGACTGGTTGGGGAGTGAAGTGAAACTCTGAACTGTGACTGTGAGGTACAATCTGGCAGCTGTTGTCTTGATCTGTTGCCTGTAGGAAAAAACTGTCTTCTAATATCTGTGGCTGCTCTCTATGGCTCGTCCTTTTTATAAATGTCTTTTGTAACATGGAAAGAATGGTGTTTTGTGTGTGTGTGTGTGTGGGTGTGGGTGTGGAGCAGAGTGGGGTGGGAGGGTATTTTTTGCAGCACCGTGGACAGTCAGACCATTACAGTATTCACCATCCCACCTACCTTTTGATCGATCCCACTCCCCTTGCTGACTCAGCAGTGTAACATGACTGCCAGCGTTAGGAGGGTTATTTTCTCATCAGCACTCCTTCAAGGCAAAACATGACATCACAGAAGACGTAAGAGTACAGTTCCTTATTGTTTCATACACGTGGTGGTGGTTCGGTGAGATGTTTTGATTGAAGATGTTTGAAGTTGTTTTGACGCTAAGGAAGGGGTCTGAATGTCCCAAAAGTAGGGAGAAGCCCAGTTTGTGCCATAAATGTGTCCATAATAGAACACCTTTTATTCTGCGACTGATTGGGTAAATTGTTCTGGTCACAAGGAACCTGATTGGACAAACCACAACCATCACACTAAACCCTTTACAGGTGGTGCAGCACCATGTAAACATCAGCTGTGGACCAAGGCCCAGTTTAGTTTGCTTGTCAGTAGTAGCATTTAGTGTTTGTGGAGAGCTGGAAACCTTTTCCTTTGCTGTAGGAGTTTCATGTTAGATATTGTGTAGGTAACATACCACATGAGGAGCAGCTTATGGGTGTAGTGAAAATGAAGAGAAACAATTTCTGAGCTCCGTAATAAATATGTCTCTGCAGCTTCAATTCGGGGCAGTTCAGCCAGTTTTTGAGAGACTATACTAACTGACCACCACACTCTCCCTGGGACCCAAACATCAGCTGAAGACCAGAGCTTTCCACCACATCTTATGGTCTTGGTCAGTGGATGAATTTAGCTCAGTTTTTCACTTTGACAAAAATAATATAAATAACTTTGAATAATTATTTGGTCACAAATGAACATTGACATTTGATTTCTGTTCCGTTGATCCAGTTGATTCAGTTACTGTCAGTGGAAATGGCTCATTTAACCCCAAGGTTTTGCCCAGATTCTGGATTCAGGGAGGAGAAGGTGAGCGGTTTGAGTCAGAGGTGTGTGGGAAGCACCGTCACTCTCTTCTTATTTGGTACGTGTGTGTGTGTGTGTGTGTGTGTGTGTGTGTGTGTGTGTGTGTGTGTGTGTGTGTGTGTGTGTGTGTGTGTGTGTGTGTGTGTGTGTGTGTGTGTGTGTGTGTGTGTGTGTGTGTGTGTGTGTGTGTGTGTGTGTGTGTGTGTGTGAGAGATGATTGGCTGTGTGTATGTGTGGAACCTGTACACTGCATCTTTCTGTTTGGACATTAAACCTGAAATTGTGTGTTCATCGTTGAACACAGTGCTGTTGCTTGTGTTTTCACTGATTAAAAACTGTTGCGTTACTGTGTTTTGTGTTGAGTTGTGTATTCCTGTCACCATATATCACCCTAAGTAAAAAAAGTAAACTTGCCCTTGTATTTTTCTTGTGTTTTTTATGTTGAACTTAATTTGTAATATGATATGAATAAAGATAAAAAGGAGCAGCTGTTAGCAGGAGAGTAAAGTGGATTAAATGAAGAAAACATTAATCATATGAACAATGGAATATGAAGCACGTGGTGGATTATGAAATAGTCCATTTAAAGGCTTTTAGTTCTAAAGGAACTTTCGATCATTGCTTCAGGAGAGTTCTGACATGGCTCAGTTCACTGCACTGGGCTGCAGACGAAATGAAACATGGAAAATATCAGTCACAGATGCTGTGTGCACAAGAGACATACTAATGAACACACAGCCTTGAGGGAAAAGGTCACAATATGTATGAGACTTTATGGGTGTGGTGATGAAATAAATGTGTAGTTTAAATTATTATAGATATAATTTTAGATATTAGAGCTACTTTGTGTATTTACAAAACATCAACTGAGAATTCAGATGCCCTCTTTACAAGTGCACTGTGGGGAGAGCTGCACACAGAAGAGTCCTGGCAATTGTAACAGATGTGACCTAATCTGTGCACATACATTCAACAGTGTGTAAATAATAGAATGTTTTCGGGTGGCTGTCGCTCAGGGGGAAGAGCGGGTTGTCCATAAACCGGATATTCAGCAGTCCGAACCCAGGGCCATGCCAGAGTCCTTGGTCAAGATATTGAACCCCAAATGTCCCCTGACACCTGTGCAGTGAGTTCTGTGTTATACTGGATGGGTGTGTACCCTAAAGCGCTTTGAGCGGTCATATACCATCTTTAATACTTTTAGATATTTGTTTATACAGGATCATTTTTCAAAAACCTGTACGTATAATATTTACTCAGGTTGTGATGTGTGATGAGTTGGTAGAATAATCGCCATCTTGCTTTTTTTAATCAAGACAACACTGAAACAACTGAACAGATGTCCACAACTCTTGGTGGAAGGATTTTGTTGTTACTTTAACATTGCAAGATGGTGCGTTAGTCCCCATTTTCCCCATGGACCATGATGAAAAACATCAGGCACATGGAGGGGACTGATATCTATGAGTGGGTGAAAGTTGGTGCAGCTTGAGGAGACTAGGGCCTCGTTGGTATGCGCTCCACTGAGTGCCATTCTAGTTTTATATGTGTTTATTGCTTGGTGGTTTATTTATTTGTGGCTTGGAACACCCAAATAAAACATAAATCATGGTGCACATTTGTAAATGTTACTTTGGGTTTGTAAATTCTGTGTAACACACTTTAAAGTCAGCCCAAAGGACTCCTGTAAGATCTTTATCATCTTCATCATTTCCTGACTGTTGCTACAACACTGTATTGTACAGTTATGTCTTTTAGAACTGCTTTTAGCTGTCCCCTGCTAATATCATGTTCACTAATCCATAACTCTTTTCAACCACAACAAGGTTTAAAAGAACCTGACTGATTCAACAGGACCTGATGTGAAATGTACACCTAAAGCAGCTAAAACCACACAGCTACTGTATTTGCTCTAATGCTCATCAACCCTGCCAGCATCAAAACTGACTCAACAGACTTCAGCTGCCGTCTCAGTGAATTTATTTCATGCTGCCAACCTGGTCTTTTCTTTGTCAGTAGCAAATCCTGAGAGAAAGTGAGACAGCGAGCAGAGAAGGGTCATCTTATTATAAGACAAGAATACAATCAGCCAAAATTCAGATTTAGTACATTATTTTGTCTTTTATTTCAGGTATAAAAAGAAACAATATAAGCAATGTGGAGTTGGTCTAAGTAGAAAAAAAGTCAATGAACAAAGATGTTCAGAAATTAGAATGTTAGGGGGAAAACAACCCAGCATGCACTGGGCAAAAAAGGCAGGGAAACGCCCTGAACAGGTCACCAGTCCACGACAGTCCAGCCAAGAAGAGTCTTTTCCATTTCCTCAACCTGGATGAGTCAGAGGCCCGAGAGGGAGGAGGGGAGGAGAGAAGAGGAGGAGATGTTGCAGTGAGCAGCCAGCGGAGGCAGCAGAGCAGCTGTGAAGCAGTTTGAAAGGAGCGAGGAGCTGCTTTGGACAGACTGTGTCTTCTCTCTGCACGGCTGGCAGACACAGACAGTGTGAGGTGCCAGCACCTCCCTGTCTGACTGCCAGCACATCCAAACCCCGGAGGTGTGACTGAAAATAGTGAGTGCAGAAAAAAAGAGGAGAGAACTGGATCAGGAAGAGACTCAGTTCCAGTATGAAAACAAAAGGCTAATCATGTCCCAAAGCAGAGAAAGAGGAGACGTGTCTCAGTCAACGGTTTGGCGTCCGTTTACTCATGGACCATGTTGGACGATCAGACAGTCTTCCTGGCAGTCAGCACTCTGACTATGGAGCCCACTCCTCCCACTGCCAGAGCCTGAGGACACACACACACGCACACATTAGATGCAGTGTATAAAACACAATGGGAAAATGTATTTTTGTGTACAGATGAAGCACAGAGTTCTTCTTATCTCTGAGAGAAAAGCATGTTTACCTTTTCTTTACATTACAGTTTACCATTCACACACATATTCATACAGTGCACCTATTAGCAGCACTTTTTTTTCTTTCTATGTGGATGAGGAGCAATTGAAGATGGGGAGGACTGGGATTGAAAGGCCGACCTTCTGGTTGAAGGACGACCGCTCTACCCCCTCAGCCACAGCCGCTGTACATCACATCATTCTGATGGACTGTCCCCACAGACCTCTGTCTCATTTATGTACTTAGAGGTCAGACTGCAGAACTCTGGGGTCATCCCACAGATTTGATACCATTTACCGGTCGAGGCAGATGTTTGCTCACACTGAGTCTGGCTCTGCTAGAAGTGGGATCTGGTTCCTCTATCATGTTGTCAGGTCTTAGCCTTACTGTGCAAAGGGCCTTGAGGTAATTCATGTTAGGATTTTGCACTATACAAATAAAACTGAATTGAATTGTTGAACTTAGTATTTTGTAAAGTGTGGGGGGGGGGGGCACCTGTGTGGAGGGCATATGAAGTAAAGAACATCTTTCTTACTCTCACCTCATCTCCCCTGAACTCTGCACATCATTTTCTAGATAATGTCTCTACTGTTATTGGTTAAAACCAAAAAAAACATCCAGAGGAGAGCGTGACAGGAAGTGGAAACTGTGATCCAACCCACTTCTTTAGGGTTTTTACCTGATCTGTCCCTCAGAAATGTTTGTTAGGAATACTAGTTCCTCTCACATCCTTCACCAGCTGTTCTCACGGTAACTGTGGGCACAGTGTCATGAACTGACCATTGTACATTTCAGGAGAGCAAACCACCAGTTTGCTTTAGATGTCTGGGCCACAGTGGAGCTCTGTCAAACTGGATTTCTTCTGTTTGTGGCTAGACTCAAGTATTTCACTGTGATGCTGGATTTCACACATTCATCTACTGAGCCAACAGCTATGAACATGAGACCCAGGTTTTTAGTTGACTTAATACTCAGTATGAGTGCATTTGTATAAAGGGAATTTTAAAATGTGTTTTCTGCAGGGGTTGGATTTATTATATTTCACTTCAAAAATTCAACAAAATATGAAATGAATTTGGCTTCACTGCAATGATTTCATTTTAAACATATTATATATCAAGTGCATACCTTTTCGTGCCACTGCAGCAGCACAGCGCTGCTGTTGTCAGAGGGCTTCTCAAAGCCTCTGTAGATGTATTTCATCAACAGGTCCACTCCTGCTTTGTCCAGTGATCCAACAGCTTTCTCTATGTCACTGCTCTTAAAACTGCTCAGCACTCTGACCACCAGCAGCTCAGCTCGATCCTACACAGAGGGAGGACACAGTCACACCACTCACAGGTTAATGACTTGTCTGTCTCGCTCTTCAGCCAGATAAGAACTCTGCTGACTGCAGAGCTGACAGACAGGCTTGTGTACGTGATGAGTTTCATAGATTACACTTTATGAAGGTATGAGCTCTGTGGAATTTGATGGAATGAGACGACAACAAGATGTAAAAGGTTGGATAGAAAAAAAGAGATTGTCCTAACTTTGCAAAACAAATTTACAACTTTAGTTTAAATAGTAAGAAAAGGGAAAAATCCTGTGGCCATAATATCATCTAAACCTTCAATAGGTTCATTGGGCCTCATTCACCAATATTTTCTAATGAATTTTCTTTCTTTTCTTCTTTGTTCTTAAACTGCACAATTGTTCGTATCTGTGTTCTTATATTGATGAAACCATGTGTTCCTAAGTGAAAGTGTGCGTCGGTCTTTTCTAATTAGCATAAGCAATGCCCCGTCAATGCCCATAAAAGGGCATGAGATGGAAGTGACGTGTGCACACACAATCACAGAAACTGAAATGAACAAGAAATCAAAGTTGTAGCTGTAGAACTAAGGAACATGTGACCCATTAAATATGTAAACACCAGTGTGTAAAACCTAAAGATGGGTGAATATTTCTGTGACTAAATATTCTCATCTTCTACATGTTCATGTTTAAAAAGTGTTGTCTTTTGCAGTATAGACCAAATATTCTGTGTGTGTGTGTTCTGAAACTTGTCAGTCTTGTTTTAAGATACAAATTATAAAATATTATGGTAATTGAATCTTATTATACAACTGTAGGCTTTAGAAAACATTGGTGACTGCCAGGATCTTCGTAAAAACTGCCTAAGTGTGTTTTAAGAAGACATTTCTTAAGAACAGTTGGTGAATTAGGCCAATTGTTATTACAGTAAAAACCTTTGATTCATACATAGATATAAACGTTCATAAAACTTCGTTTGCTTCACTGATGAACAGCAAGGAGGAGAAGAAGAGGAGGAGAAGAATATCAGATCACAGAGAAAGTAATACTTCATCTAACATCACAGTGAGAGTATTGCTGCAGACACACAAAGAAACTGTGCAAAAACAAAGACTGATACCTTGGCGTTCTGGTTCTTGGAGTTGATTGGAGGGTTCTTCAGCACAGCGTGGAGAGCACCAGTCATGTTCCCCTTGCAAACAGCAGTTAAGGACTACAGACTTTCTACAGACAGGTGGGAGATACATGTGCATTTCCCTTTTCTGCTAAATAAACACTGAGTTTCTCTTTACACTGTACACTGCCACAGCAGAATGAAGGAACATTGGTACATTTTGAGTGGTCTGCTGGAGTAGCAGCATCTCGACAGCAAACAGGGACAGAGTGGAGAGGAGGGGACAGAGTGGAGAGTAGGGGACAGAGTGGAGAGGAGGGGACAGAGTGGAGAGGAGGGCAGCTCGTGATCGACTCAGTGGAGGTGGTGGGACAGAGGAGAGCAGCTCTGAGAACTGCCTCAGTCACAGGTTGATCAGCCCAAAGTGCTGAAGGAGAGATATCACAGGTGCTTCCTTCCTGCTGCTGTACAATCTGCTCTGCTCCCAATACACCACAAGCACCTACTATATCACACTCAGGTTCAACTTAATTCAACATTTATTTACAACGTATATACTATTTCTACTTTTCATATTTGCTCATGTTTATGTTTAATTTACTTATGTAACACAGCAACTCCCCCCATAGTGGGATTAATAAAAGATTATTTTATATAATCTCAGTTTAATATAATTATGTTATTATACAATATAGTATATTAGTAAGGTATAATACACTATAGTATAGTAATCATACTGTTTTAGCTTAGTATATTGCAGATTAATATTATATGACAGTACAATATAATATAGTTAACAGTAGTGTAGAATAGGATAGTACACTGTAGTAGTATAGTAGTTATCATACTGTATAGTGTTAGTGTAATATAATTATAGTACAGTTACATTAAAGTACAGTAATAGCACAGTGTAGAATAGTATAGTAAAGTCATTGTACAGTATAGTTATAGAAAAGTATACTAGAGTTTATTACTCTAGTATATTAAACTGTTAATATATTCATACTATAGTATAGTTATAGTACAGTAGTCTAGTCTAATATATTGATAGTATAGTACAGTACGTTAGAAATGTTGTAAAGTACCACTACAGTGAAGTATAATATACATTACCAGTATAGTAAAGTATTAGTATAGTAAAGTATTAGTACATTATAGTAAATAGGAATAGGTAAAGTGCATAGACCTTATTTGAACACATTAGAATTGAGTGATTTGACTGACTGATCACCGTGGTAGCAGTAATACACAGGTCAGTACACAGGTCTGTGTAGTACACATACTCAGAGTACAACTCTCTCCCTACACTGACGACAGAGCGACCACACCCTCCTCCTGTCAACTCACACCCGGAAACCACGTTCAACACGGAAATGTGCAGCGACCTGCTCCGAGTAGATCCAACACACACCAGCCACGACTCACTTACTTCACTGCACATGGTGGATGTCACTCCGATGTGTTAGAATATGTATAAATACACCGGAGTGGCCCAGTGCCCGCTGGGCCTCCTCAGGGCCGCCAGCTCGCTGCACGACGCCAGCAGCTCTGTCCCAGTCCCAGTGAGGAGACCAGTGAGGAGACCAGTGAGGAGACCGATCACGCGCCTGAGTGGAAAACACGCTGCATGCACACGAACACATCTACTAACTAGAAGGATATTGTCTGAGCAGACCGTCCACTTCGGCTTCGTCCGGGCCGCCCTGGTTCTCTCCTCCCTCCTCCTCGTCCACAAACTTGTTCTCGTCGTATTCATCCACGTCCACTTTCCTGAAGCGGTCTGACAGTGAACTTTTGGACATGATGGACGCAGTAAGATAAGCTATTCGGAGAGAAACAGGCTTTCAGGACAGCAGATATTAGCAGCTGAGCTGTCCAGTGTCCACCTACCGCTACTTCACTTCCTGCTCGGGGTGTTCTTCTTCGGCTTCGTTGGTCGTTTCTAAACCAGGGTACTCCTGTCTGACCGCCACCTACTGGTGTGGAGGAAGTAGTGGTGCAGTCTATTGAAGTCTACTTGTGGTTATACAGTATTCAATTAGTACTAATACTAGTTTTCCTTCAAGGTAACTGTGTATTTTCACTGTTGGTATTTAATAATATGTATGATTTTACATAGGTACACATACAGAGCAATCACGAGTATGGAAAAATATCCAATTTAACATTTATCAAGATGCATCCAGTGATTAGGGACACAATGGCAATCTTCATCTACATCTGTTGTTTTCTATGTAATCAGATTTTTGTGTACCATAATTCAATATGTTAATACTCCTTTAGATCATCAAAGAAATGCGTATGAAGAATTTTTAGATGTTGGGCCATTTATGCCTCATATCGATCATTTTCACAATATCCAGAACATTTCAACCATTGCAGCTACTCTACTTTTAAACTGAGAGCTACTGACTGAAAAGATACTGCAACTATCAGAAATTGAGGCAACGTCCACACAACTACTCATATGTTTTCATTTTAAAGCAACGTTTTTAAAATGAAAACATATTGGCGTGGATGCAGCCTAAATGTATTTGACCCAGGCAGCAGTTTTGCTGGGGAGTAGGGTAATCGAGGGGGACTCCCCAAAAATGTAAGGTTATAATACCACAAATGAAGAAAAAAAAACCCCATTCCATTTAGAGACCCTGAATAACAAACACATTTTGCACACAGGTGACTGACTGCTGGCCTCCCTGGTTATTTTCCTGTGTTGGAGCCAATCATCCATCCCAACCTGTTTGTCCCTCTGTATCCCACCTGACCCCCTAAAGCTCCAGGTTATCTGCAAGTCATCTCAGTGGTGCAGTAACTGATTCCACTCTCAGTTCTGTGGGGGAATTTATTTTGAATGTGCAGTGATTTATTTATCTAACTAACTAACTACATTAATCACACGACGAAAGTCACGGCTGTACTTTCCTCATTTGGTTGAAATCCTACATCATGTGGACTTGAACCATATTTTGATCTATTAAGATGTTTTAAGATATGTATCTGTACTGTACATCCACTGCAAACATAATACATCATTTACATAATGAACAAACTATCATATACAAATAAAAGCGGAAAAGTGTAGGATAAAGCCAAATCCAATGATTCATATGCTCATCATAACAAGACTTATATAGACAATATAAATGTTATGACACCTGCATTAAGTAGCTATGACCACTGGAGGGCAGGAAAGCAAAGCAAACAAAATAACTAGCAGCAACAAAGATGTTAAATCCCATCAGCAAGCAAAGGGCTCCACCTAAAAAAACAACCTGAATGTATGTGTCAGTACACTGACATTGTAAACGAGGACAGAGGATGGAAATGCAAAAGTAATCAAACTCCATTTGTGACGACAGGGAGCTGTTTGTGGTGTCACTGTGTTGTAAGCCCTATGTGCTTGACACAATAACACACACGTCTTGACTTAAAGGCCTCTGTAAAGTACATTTTACGCTAAACTCAATTTCAGCACAGAACAAATGCAAAACACACGATGAAGCTCACGTTTAGAACACGTTAATACTAATTTAATCTGACCAGATAAACTCAGCCCACAGATTGTAGTTAGAAATGCTGCAGCAGGTCATGAAGGAACACGAGTTGTTGACAGTTTCCTGCCAAAGCTTTCATTTCAGTTGAACTACATCTGCATGACACCTTCCTTTTCATGGAGCTTTTCTTTGCTGTTGAAACCTCGGCTATCACTGCTGTTTCATTATTGTACATTTGCCTGCAGATGGCCACTTGACCAAGTACGATCAGGAGCCCTGAGCCCAAATCAAATGATATAAAACCAAAAATGCTTTGGTCAGTAATCTGATCTTAATTAATGTTCACGCAACTGAGTAAACGTCCATGTCCTAATTCCTGTGAACTTATTAGCCCAAAGCAGCTCAGCAGTAACTGAACAGAATTAACAGAGAGGACACATTGTGTAGAAAACATGCTAATGTGTGTACATTTAGGGAATCCAACATGTAAAACAGGAAAGATATAATAATATATCAGTTCTGGTTCTAATTGATTCTTATAAACAGTTGGATTCGTTAGCAATGAACCGTCACATGGTCAGTTCCATACGGTGTTTGGTTGCAGTATGATAGCAGACTGCTGTGTAACTGACATCACTGAGTCAGTTCACTGACTCTATTGGTCCTTTACTACAGTATTAACTCATAATTGTTCATTGTGGCCACAGTATGTGTGTTTGCGTTATGAGCAACAGTGGTTGTCATGACAATGCTAATGAGGTGATGATAGATGAGTCAAAGGTCAAACAGATCAAACTGTTGCAGGATCTAAAGAAAACATGTGTAATGGCTTTTTTCAACTATATATTGTTAGTTTGAAGAATACAACGTATTTTAGTGAATGTCTTTGTTACTTACTCCTCACTTCATGTTGTGAACAACCTGTGGAAGTTAAGGCTCATCACGAATGAATCAGGCTACTTGTCATCCGTTGTTGCGGTTTGAATCTGGTGGTCCTGTTTTTCATTCATCTATAAATTCCAGAACTGAACACACACACACACACACACACACACACACACACACACACACACACACACACACACACACACACACACACACACACACACACACACACACACACACACCTCTCCAGTCAGTCTGTGGCCTCAATCCAGAGGAATCACTATAGTACTTCTCTTCTTTAATCTAGTTCTATTTATTAGTCCAGTTATCTGTTATTGAAACAACATTATTTCTGAATTCTTAAATGATGTACTTATTGGCTGTTATCCGTTGTTGCTGTACATCCCTTTTTTAAATTAGATTTGATGGATTAATTATTATTTTTTAATTATTTTTATAAGAATTTCGTATTCCTCATTAGGATATGAAATTATAAATTTATTTGATTATGAAACAAATGTAGTATATTTAACTTTTAATTGTGTACTTAATAATTAATTAATGAGGTGCCTACTACCTTTTCACTTGCGGAAGAAAACAACAGGCGAGGTCTGGGATCACTGAGCTGAGGAAGACACACACTGAACTGGAGCAGCTCTCACCCACATGAATCACCAGCATTTCTTTCATCATTACTCGTTCCCCTTGCTAGAGATTCGCCCACTACCAGTCTCCATCCTCAACACTTGGGAGATATGATGACGCCTGTGTCCATTGACAAATCAACTACAGGAAATTTGCTGTAAGGTATTGTCAAAGATCGCACCAACAGAAACGAGAGAGAATGCTGTACTGTCTAATCCACCAGCAAAGCTGAAGGCCAGAGCTGAGTTCTCACACCAATAATGTGAAATGACAGTGGACTCAAGTAAAACACGGCCCTCATTATGTGGAGTGAAGCTCACTAACAGCCATGAAATGAAATCAATAGAACTATATTTTTAACTCCCACACAGATGGTGCTGGGTCCTCAAAGAGAAACATTTAGTTGCTTCATCTGCATATAAGAATATATAACAATGTAGATAAGAATACAGAAGTTTGATGTCTTACGTGTGTGCCAGTAACATCTGAGATTAAATACATCACAACTTCAGTCTCACTCTGTCTTGTAGACCAGGACTCAGGAGAGTCCATGGACCACAGGGCAGGGATCCTGTTTTCATGCAGCGTCTCTGAAACAGACTCAGTGTGAAGAAGAATCCTTACACTGCTGCTGCCTGTTTAGAACTCACAGGTTTCCAGTCTCAAGGTGTCAATCCGCTAGTTCATATTTAAGTTGAATTCAAAAGGTACATTTAGATTTAAGTCCATATAACTGCTTGAAGTTAAATCAACACTCAGTGCTGCCGGTCAAGCTCCACCCATCAGGCATGAGTGAGTAGATCAATATCGATATTTTCTTTGCAAGTTTTAATAATCAGTGTTGTTAATACGCTTTATTGTCCCTCATGAGGAAATTTTATTTGCAGCATAAAAACAAAAGAACGTGGAACATGAGCATTTCTTCTTCTTAGAAAAAAAACAGTGTGGGTACAATGCACACACTTCAGCGTTGAATGCATGGCATATGATAACAGCAAAGAAAACAGCAAGACAAGAAAAAAGATAATAAAATAAAGTGCTAAGCTGTGAGAGGAACCAAGAGGCAGTTCATAATCTGCCTGAATGAAGAGCACTCATTGCACATGGGAGAAGCTGCATAATGAAAGCAGACAATGAGTTATAAAGCAACAGGGTCTTACTTAGCTAATCAGACTGAATTCAAAGCGTCTTCTTAGTCAAATGATATTGTCAAAAAGCAAACATATTGAGAGCCACTGTGTAGGTACAAAATTATAAAAGCCATTGATGTAAAAATAAGACTGCCTTCAAATAGCAATACAAAACATGATAATTAAGTCATTCAGTAAAAAGCGCTTATATATGCACGATAATAATGTAAGTGGTAAACAGTCAAAGTAGTTTGTTAGTGTTTTAAAGTGTTTTAGACATAAAAGCACAGCTGCGTGAGAGGAGACAAAATCTGTCTTATGAGAATATAAAGTCAGTGTGTCATGGCTGAGAGCTGAGGGTCTGCGGGGGGGACAGGTCCTACGGGTTTAAGAGAAGATCCTGAATTTTCTGCTGTCGAGAGGTGACACCATCACCCGTGCTGTGCCTGGGGAGTGGAGAGGCCTCCACCTGTTCTTCCAGATGACTGTGAAGACACGGGACACCAGCAGGACACAGGCCAACACCAGCAGAATAACTGACAGGACACAAGGAGAAAAAAAAGACCCCATGGGTGATTGGGACGAACACGAGAACTTAAGTTATCCTCAAGTAGGAAAAATATAAATTATGTGTTGCACGTCTGTCTGACAAAAACTACTGAACTGATTTCCATTCAATTTTGTGGAGGGGTGGTGCATGACTCAAGAAATAACCCCTTCAATTTTCGAGCAGGTCCAAATAATCAGGCGGATCCATTAATCCATGTTCACTTTCTTTAACATGGTGAAATAAGATGTTGCACCTGGGTCAAACAAGGTGTGTGTGCATGCTTCTCATACAAGTCTGTTGTTCACAGTCTGTTGTGTGAGGTTTCTGGTACGACTATTGCGTTTCCTTGAATAAAAGCAGGATGAGTACCGGTTGCAAGTATTTATGTTTGGGACATATTCAACAGATAGACACTGAAACTTTGGTGAAAGATCATTATATCTATTTTACGGTGAATTGAGTGCAGCACACAGACACCGACTATCCAGGAGAGCGTGAGTCGCAATCCTCACAAAGGCAGAGTGGCTGCTCTAACCTGATTTCACAACCAATACATGCAGAGGTCTGTTTTCAAGCTAAATTACAGACACCTTACAATGATGGGGTGGGTGTGGATAAGGATTTATATGTTTTGCCCTGTCTGACTGTATTCTGTTTGCTCTGGACTGCTACACATGTCAGGTGGGAGGGGAGAGCTTGTTAGAATCCACCAGAATGAAATGAAAAGTGAATAATCTTGATGTTAAAGTTGAACTCACCCATGAAGATAGAATTTGTAGTGGGATCAACTGGGTTGAAGTGTTTGACGATGTTTCCGATCAGCGCCACAATCACCACAGGGTACACTGTCAGGATGTTACGCACCCAACGGTCCAGCACCCAGTTCTCAAGGATGAACCTACACACAGACAGAGCTTTTCTTAATGTCCAGCATCTACATAAAAAAACAATCTATGTGGTGGATGCATGCTCAAAGATTAAATGAAAGAAGTAAATTAAAATGTGATCATTCTTCCCATCTCCGACTTGTGACATGCTCTCGTCTAAATAGAGCTTACCAAGCAACCACCTCTCCAAACAGGATGCACAGCGAGGCGGTGGCTGCTGTGCTCTTGTCCACACCCCACAGGTGGAGAACCACTGAGAAGTTGATCAGAGAGGCGATGGACGTCCAGGTGGTGTACAGAGCCAAACCATTCTGGACCTGAACATATCAACATTTACAAGCACAAAGTGAACATATAGATACACAGCAGACAGACTGAATGTATCTGAATTAGAGGTCTTCACCGACCAGACCCGACCCCTTACAGTTCGCATCCACGTTTTGTAGTCAGTCAGGTCTGTTTAACATTATTTGTAATTCCAAGCTATTTTTATAATACTGCATCAAAACTGCAAAGATGATTGTAAATGAGCCGTGTTCGTCACCGTGACAATAAATTGAGTTTTAATCTGAAATCACGAGGATTAAATTTGCCATGTTGCTGTTTCAATCAGCAAGAGAGGAATAAGAGAAGACCTGGATGTATTTTACGAAACATTGGAGGATACATTCAATGTATCACGGCCAGGCACAGGGTAGAATGCTAACGTTACATTAAGTAAGACACAAAGTTGGGTTTTGACAACCTGTGAATTAACGGTAACTTGTTAAATCAATCGGAGTGGATCTGGTGCCCATCGGGTCCATGTCTCCTGGCCGGGTTAGAGTGTTTTTGGGTTAGGCACGGTCCCAGCTTTCAAATGATAGATGGGTCTGGGTCGGGTTCCCATAGAACATTTCCGGGTCTTTTCAGGTTGGTGAAGAACTCTAATCTGAATTCAAGCCGCATTTGTGTGTACCAGTATGTAGAGACAGGCCAGGTCTTTGCGATGGTATGTCTTTAACCAGATTCCATAGAAATCAGTGGCAAAGCAACAGAAGAACAAAGCGCTGTAGTTGGTAATTGAAATCAGGGTTAAAACAACCAGAGACGCCAGCATCAGCCTGCAAGATAAAGAGAGAAAAACAGAAAGAGGAACCATAAATGTGTAATATTAAATTATTATTACAACAGAACATGTAAATGAGTTATTTCTGCCTGGAATACTCATTAACTTCTTCTTACAGTCAGACATATACAAGTAGATAAATTGCATTTGTAAAAATAAGAAAAAGGAACAGTTACTTTAATTCATTCTTGTAAATAAAGTTTTGCATTAATGATGACATGTTAATAATGTGATACTGGAAAAAAAAAATTGTCTTTAGAATCATTTTATCTTCCCCCTGCATACACAGCGCCCATGTCCACCAATAATACTTATATTTGAAATCAATCTTTGTTTCTGTGCTAATGAATGAACTTATAGGTAGGAACAGTAGACTTACTCTCTGTCCCACAACAGCAGCCATGCCACATTCATCACCATGTTGGACAGCCAGCAGAAATAGAAGGCATAGGGCAGCAGACACTGAGCCCAGGCTCTATTAACAGAAAGAGCAGGATCAGTTTCATGTGGCTCCGAGTGACGGCTCCTATCACACAGGTTGAGGGAACATGAGTTAATATTGAGAGTGCCCTGCTGGGAGCTTACCCTCTGAAGACATAGCAGGTGATGTATATGACCATGAGGGTGAGCCAGGTATAGATAACCCCCCAGATGGAGAAGGTCCAGCCGGCTGGAGTGATTTCTGTCTCATAGCGGACTGACACGTTACCAGTACTGGAACTGAAAAATGCTGGAAAACAGTAACGAGCGTTAGAGAGAACACCAACGTCGTCTGAAAATATTTACCATTGCCGTTCCAGTTTATCCAGTACATGCTGGAGAGGGATGAGGTCACAGCCAGACAGGTTCTTCCATACAGTAGCAGTGTTTAAAGCTCCTACAAGGAACCTTTCATTTTTCTTGATTTTGGCGCCCCTGTGGACAAAAGCGGTAGTGTTTCCACTGTCTCCTGTCGTAAAAACTTTGGCCTGGTTGTTTTGGGAAAAAAAGACACACAGATGTTTGGAGGATTCATAGCCATGAGGTAATGTACCTTTTTGTTTCTGTATGATTGATAACTTTAATATGACAACATTATAATTTTGTTTTAGTACCGTTCATACACCAACCCTAACCCTGCCCTAAATCTTTTAGTCTGACCTCCCCAGTTGTCCAACCCGACCACAGACATGCAGACATTTATAAAAAAAGCTAATTTTCTATCGCTGTTGCAGGTAACAAAGAAGTAGCAATATTAAAATGAGACCATTTCATAAACAGTTTTAAAAATCCTTTCGGTACGTTTAATTAAACTACATGCCTCACTGTGTGGAAGAGACTGGGGTCTTTATATGTGTGGAGCATTATCAAAATATTACAGTTAAAATACATTACAGTTAAAATGCATATAAATAAATGTACTGAATTATCATTTATCATCATGTAGAAGTAGTAGCAATAGACCGTGCTGTAGTTACAAGCATGAAATGGCTTCATACCTGCTGAGCCTATTTTTTTTATCTCCCTCCAAGATGTGAATGATCTTTGTGAATCAGACTAATTCTATTGGGTTATAAAAGGGTGCACCTCGCCTCTAATGCTTGTGATGTTGTTGTGTGACTGCTGTGTTGATGTGATGCAGTGTTCAGTTGTCCTTCTGTTGATCAGGACCTTAATGGACCGAGTTACATGGATGTGTTACGTTTAAAACAGAGAGTGATCAGTGTTACACTGGGGCCAGTGGGTTTGTGAAAACAAACATCTGCATGGACACTAATATTCTGATATTAACCCTATTAAGATAATAGTCGTAGTATTGCTGCTCATATAAACATATGCTGGGGATTTACGAGCGAACGGTCTCCTCACCATGGACTCATCCTGTAAACTAACACTGAGCTACTGACTAACAACTGATGGAATGAAGTGGATACTGTCAAACTGTCAGAGATTGGATCAATAACACAATATGGATTGAATAGATTTGCCTTATTGTCACAATACCCATCAGCTGTTGACTCAGTATCAGACCAGTGCATCTCTATACGTGTTGGAGACCAAACTGGGAAAGCAGCTGTGTGTCATGTTGACACAGAAAAGAGCCAAACAAACTGCTGCTTCAAGGTTCCAGGCACACGGTTATTTAGAAAATGACGTATGCTGTTATATTAAGATTTTGAATGGGGCAAAGAGCCGTGCATAAACTGTGAAAAATAAGTATGGGGTGTCATTTAAGGAAACTATTTCAGCAGGATTAAAGAGCACAATGTGACCATACAGCCATCAGCCACATTAAGATATCTGCTGTAGTGTTGGGGCTGATCAGGGTATATGGCCTCTTTCATTCTGAACTCTTACTTTGTAGTTGCAAGTATTGTTCATGGCTGCATTATGTCAAAAACACACAGATCATCTACAGTGTTGTGGCTCATCAGTTGGTGAAATGTCAAATCAACAACACGATGTTATCACTGTTACAGAGAATGGCAGGTATGAGGAGAGAAAACAAACACTATTCATTTGTGTGCACAGATTAAGAAAGCAGAACATTACTGTGGTCCCATGACACCATGAGCCAGGGAAACTGCATCCCAGACACAGTACTGAGAATAGTATCAAAAGTAGTAAACAGATCATTTAATGGAGTAAAAGTAAAATACTAAATTATAAAGAAACTTTCTATTACAAGTAAAGGCCTTCATTCAAAATCCTACAGCAGAATAAGGAGAGAAATATCATCAGAAATGTGTTTAAAGTATCAAAGTTAACACTCATATGTAATTATATGGTTTAGTCTGGCAGTTTCCAACCCAGTGAGTCACAGGAAGGGTGGGATGAATGCCGTGGGAAGGAAAGAACCGTTTTGTGCAAATAGGCAACAAATAAATAAGACAGGGAACCTAACTTAAATCTAATCTAATTACACTTTAGAGACTTTTCAAAAATCTTATTCTGAAACGATGTATGGAAGACGGTAATATAATATTTCCAACTAAGAAGCAGTGGAGAGGATGTTTAGAGTAAAAAAAATAAATGGAAAACATTTGTAAAGTGCAAGTATATCAAAATGTAGATGACTATCGTACTTGAGTAAAAGTATTTAGTTAGATTCCACCACTGTTTAGTTGCACACAAACTATTACCATGACAACAGCTCCTACAGGAAATAACTCCTCTGAACCATGGGGACGATGTGGCAGGAAAAGAGAACTGAATAAGGCAGCAGTGGCTCCAGCAGAGCCGAGGCACTGAGGGGAAGCAGTGAATGTGCAGTTTGGAAACGGGTTTGTGAGCCACACCCTATGAAGACTATTTATAATGCATTTTTAAATGTTGGTTTTTTTCCTCCTGTCAAAGGGCACCAGTGGATATGGAGACAACAGGACCACTGCTGTCTGTACTGGAACTATGTGTTTGGTTTAAAGAAGTTTTCAGTAAGACTCGAACAGTGATTTCTGCTGGAGTCGATGCCGTTATTTATTTATTTATTTATTTTAGACATAGTGGACATGGCAGGATAAACTCCAGACTTCTCCGTTAGGAACAGAGTCTGTATACTTACCTAAATAAACACGAACAGTTAGAGGGAAGTTAGAAAACATGTGTTTGTGAATATTTATGTGTGAAAGTTGTCGCGTCAGCTCGAAAACAAAAAACCGCTTTTTTCCACTGCGTGTTTTTTATAACTGTGGCTTGTCCCTGCTAGACACCACGCTGACGTACATATGGACAGCCATGGAAAGAATGCTCATTGTTTACATTGTCTGTTGAGTAACAGTGGCTGTGACATAACGAGCGGCAGCAGAGCATCTCTCTCACAGAGGAATGACGCTCAGTGGAAACACGGTTTCATAACCACAACAAACAGGAAACCTCCCTGCTGTACGAGCTGACTTATAAAACACCTTCAAGTGGATTTGTAAAGAACTTTACACACAAACAGTGAAGTTAACGCTGGTTCTGACCGAGGGACAGTGAACTCACCCTTTCCCGCTCCGGCCAACGCGTTCACAATCAAAACTCCGACAAAAACCACCGCACACAGGAGAATGACAAGGATCCTGAACAGACTGATCGGCTTCATGGTGACTGCGTCCGTGCTCCGTCGGTGCTGATGTGTTGCACAGACTGTCTGTGAAAGTCTGACTGTCAGTGGCCGCGTGAGGGCGGAGCAACACTGACACTCACGTTGACCAAGCCGATGCCTTCACGTGCTCTGTGTAAACGCCCCCAGGCACAAAGTGTTTGTGTTGACAACAGCTCAACTCTTTATTTCCATGGTTGTTTATTCAGACTATAATCAGTGATACGTGGAGGGAAACTGTTGAATACGTTCCAGGTTCTGATCCTTTGTATATCCAGTCTATGGTGCTGATGTATTGGACAAGTAATAGCGCCCTCTAGAGGAAATTCGTGAAAATACAAATAGTTTCGTCTTAAATGTCCAGTGTGTAAGATTTAGGTGAAAGGGATCTATTGGTAGAAATTTAATATAAAATAACCCCAGTGATGTTTTCACAAGTGTATACTCATCTAAATTGCACAAATTGTTGTTTTCTTTCCCCTAGATTGGGACCTTTATATTGAAATAATAATAATATATTTACAGGGAGCGGGTCCTCTCTATGGAGGCTGCCATGTTTTTTACAGTAGCCCAGACTGGACAATCTAAACACCTTTTGAGTTTTTAGGACAACTGAAGGCTACCACAGGTTCTCTTTCCTGTTTGGAAGGGGAGGGTGAGGTGAGGGTTATTCAGCTGCAACACGACACTTCACCACTAGATGTCAATAAATTCTACACACTGAACCTTTAATGAAAAAACTACATTGCAAACACATGAGCTGTAAATTCTCCCATGTTGCTCAACAATGTGACCTGAAAAGTACAGAGTCATGTGTTTATGTTAAGAAGCAACTAAAACACTGTTGAGGTGTACAACACTGAATGTCTACACCAATGCTCAAGTGTTAGATACATGGATCTAAAATTCCTTGAACTACTTCTCAGGACTGAAAATACTTTGTGTTTAATAGTATCTGTTTTCCAGCCATGGACTCTTGGTTGCTGTTTGCCATTTTTGTACATTTTATATAGTGAAATGCAGGAAATGCAACTTGTGCAAGTACACATTTAGTCAACATTACTGAAATTATTGTATAATTTAAAATACTACAAATCTTACAGGGACGCACTATTGATTTTACACATCATGGGTACTATTACTCCCGAGCCTGCGAAGGCTTTGAGCTACACGAGGCTGTAGGAGCTTCAATATTGAACAAATAACAGAGAAACGGTGAAATCCATCATAGTAATGGTAAATGGTCTGTATTTATGTAGCACTTTTCTAGTTTTGATGACCACTCAAAGCTCTTCACAGTACAGACTTGCTGTCCATTTATATGTGACCTCTGAGAGAAAGGTCGGGCTGAGTCTACAGCTTCCAGCGTTCTCTCTGTTGTCGACATGTACAGCCTCATATTCTGTTGCCTTTTCTGTTGCTTATGTGAGGTCAGTTTTTTCACGAGTCAGATATAACATTAATATGAAAACGCTCACTCTTAAGACACTATGATTACACTTGACTGTTTGGAACATTATTGCGTTTTTTTTCCTGTTGAACGGGATTTTTTTGGAAGTTAAATATAAACTCAAATCAAAACTATCCTGAAGAATTAAAACTATCCTTAACACATAAACGTAAAAACTACACAAATCAAGTAACATAAACACAACAGTCCAATCAGAGCGACCGGCTCACCATTCGTTACAATATTTTATCACAGATGTTTTTCAGAAAACTGCTGCTGCTGCAAACAGGGACTTTTATAACATTTGATCAATTGTTAAATGTATAATAATATTGGCTAGTACAGCCTCAACCATGACTACGTTGATGAGTTCCTACAGGATTTCCTTTAATTTACTCCCCAAATTCATAGGAGCTGCCAAACCATCAGTGCCTCCACGTAAAGAGCATTCTTGCATTCACACAAAACTATTCTAGTCAACATGACTCACTTTGATCATACCTCTGCTCAAAACATTTCCCCTCTGCTGCCTGGATACTCCATCAGCAAGCTTTAAAAAAGAAAAAAGAAAAAGAAAAAAACCCTTTATGAGACGGAGTCATCAGTCAGGCTGTGTTCTGCCTTGACAAAGAGCAGTCTACAGTAACAGCTTTGATCAATCAGAGACATCACATAATAACATTCACAACCTATTGTTTTTTTAATGAAAGAACAGTTTTTTTTTCTCAACAGCTCAATATTAAAATTAAATTAAATTAGATTCTCCAGTGTAGATGTGTATAGCACTGAGACGGCACTTGTTATTGGTTTGAATTACATTCCTGTTCACACACACTTTCACAGTATCTCACTTCTGCTCTTGTTAGATCTAGTTATTATCTAGATCTAGTTGGGGAACAGGCAGTATGAATATGTTACTCCTGCTATAGAGACAGCACTGAAATATCGAATTCCTGTTTCAAAGACTAATTTGTTTCGAGTGGTCACTGAGTAAAGGCTGACCCAGACTGTTCTGAGGCCAGTACCAATATCAATGACTGAGAGCTTTCCAAAATGGATCACTATATATATATTAATCACATGAACAAAGAGATTGATAAACATTCCCTTAATTCAAAAGAACTGTTACCAACATATGTACTGAGTGGGACATTTTACAGTAATAAATAAAGGGCTCTCTAGTGGAGAAATTATTACTAGCGGGTGAATTTGGGTAATCTGGGACCTTTTAGCAAATTTGACTTCTATGATTTATTCCAATATCTGTTTTACATATTATACCTTTCTGTAATCCCTAAATGTTTTCTTACCACACCAGAAGAAAGATCGGAGATATCGTACTCAGAGGAGACATGACACAGCTTTTAGTGTTCTTTGTGCCAGAAGAGAAAATTCTGTCTGAATTTGATAATCTGGGACACTTGGTAATCTGGGACACTTGCATTATGCTTTAAAAAAGCTTTAATCACCTTGCTTAATGCATGCAAAGCTCAATATTACCAATTTTTTTTAAAGCATTATTAAAATGACAAGGAAAATGAATAAGAAAATATGTATTATTCATAGAAATGTCATTCATTCATATTGATTTATAAAAGTCATATTTTTTTCATAGAGAACCCTAGCCCAAATAAAGTAACTATAATATTCATTTAAAACGTTCTATTAAAGGTGTATCACATAAAAAAAAAAACTCTAATTCAATCAACAGCAGGCAAAAACAACACTAACAGATGATTCTTTCTATTGGGGCTAGAGACCATCATCATCCCCGATCACCCATTGCCGTCTCCACGTTTGGTGAAACCAGTGGCTGCAGACCACAGGACTTCTTCTGTGCTTTTTGGATCATCTCTGTTCTTTAGAGAGCAAACTGATTATGTGCAAGTTAACTAACCAGACCAGATCAGTTTAAACAGACAGGGACAGACTGGATTTACCAATAACTCCTGACAACTGCAGACCATATGTTACATCTGTTTAGTTTATCTTTCTTTCTTTTTTACTTCAGGAAATCCCTTAGTGCATATTCCCCCATTTGAATAACTCGAATTACTGTCCTAGATGATCAATATCAATCATGTTTGAGAAAGTGGGACAACTAAAATGTGTTTGAAAAAAATAAAATTGGAAAAATAAAGTCTCCTTTCATTAATTGTATTTCTTGTGGGAATGGTAAATCCTCAGCCTCATGGAGCAGAGCTGGGGTGTTTTATTGTGTTGCAGCTGAAGTTGTGGCCTCAGATATTAAAGCCAGCTGAGGAATTTCTTCACATAAAACTCTGCCTTAAATACTTCACACATCTGGGGTTAGTTTAGAGAAGGTTAAAGGAGGATTCAGAAAGGAACACGCCAGTTTTCGAACCCATCACTTCTCCCAGCGAAGAATACAAATCTGGTTTACGCAGCTGCTTTGGAGAATCTCATCGTTGTTTTGACATTTGCACAACAAAGAAGCAGAACAGGGGGAGTATCACTACGGCATCAGTGAAAGAAAACAAGGATGATCACCGTGGTCCATATTCAAACGGGTTTAATACAGTTTAACAGAACAAAACTGCACAGACGTTACTGTTATAGACCGAGAGGTATGACAAATATGACTGAATGAGGCTGGAAACCTGTTTTTGTTATGATCACAAATCTCATGAAAAGACAACAATATTTTCTGATTTCTCCACTGTTTGTAAAAAGGCTCAGTAATTTCCTGTAACAGCTGGCTCTGCAGCTTTTAGCAAACTTGACTCAGACAGGAGGAAATGCAGCATCTGTTGGACACTAGTCTCAGTGGCAGATGAATACATGTTGCTGCTAGTGTTTCCAACAGCAGGACAGTGTGTGTCAAAATACGCTACAGTATTTGTGTTCACAGTGATGAAAGAGCATGCTACCCAGTGCAACATTGTCGCTCACTGATGTTTTACACAACAAGGAAGCTCTAGGCACAGAGGAATAACATGAAATAGGCTTTGATACACACACAGTACTTGTTAGTAGGACCGATCAGGGCAGCTTTTGGTCTGCACATTGTTTACTATAAGGAAAAAACAGAATATGACCAGTTATCTTTTAACATGTATTTTCACAGTCATTTGGTTTTTTTCTGTGCACAGAAACTACAAGTTCTGCAAAAACTAAATCCAGGATGATCAACTTCTCTGGCCACTTCAAATAATACTACATGTCATGTAATATTCATGACAAAGTGCCTCAAAGTGACACCTATTGGACAAAACACATCACAACACTTACGACTCAGTGCAGCAGCATCTGATGTGTCATTTTTCCTGTGATTGTCTTTATCAAACAAAGATACACAACATCTGAGAGTGACACGTGTATGTGTGTGTTTGTTAAGAGGCCTGTGGTTGGCAGTCCTGAGTTTCTGTGCTGCTGTGTTTATAGTCTTTGTGTAAGTCCAATGGACCATACAGTGCCTCCAGTACAGCCAGCATTCTGCTCTGGACTGAATCCACCTGTTCTACTGGGCAGTATTCATCTAGACTGGACCTGAAAACACAGACACACACATAAACAAGCACATTTAACTTTGCTTCCTGAACAACAACTCTTTCCAAGATCGGCTTGATTAAAAAAAAATCCAACTCCCGCTTGTGTATTGTGTCGTTTACCTGGACACAGTGACCAGTGTAGGTCTGGGCAGAGGCGTCAGAAACAGCTGTACAGCTGTGATGAGTCTGTCGATCTCTTCCTCAGTGCTGATGTGGTGAGGCAGCTCAACAGTGTCACAGGTTAACCCCGCCTGATGGACCTGAGAGAGAACAGGTGGGGCGGACAGGAGACGGACATCAGATCAGACGGGAAGGGAGGACAAGAGCGAGAGTCAGGGTGAGGAACAAACATGGAAGGATTATTATGCTGCATGTATCTGCTCATAAATAACGGGCTGATAGTTAAGTGAGCCCGAGGATCAACAAAATCATTAGGCAAATTTCATTGCAATCCATCCAATAGCTGTCAAGATATTTCCCTCCAAACCACAAATAATAATAATAAAAAATACAATGATATATGGTGTAATCTTCAAGCTGTTTTTAATTGATTCGTTTGCCTTCAATTCTTCATTTATTATTATTATTGAGTGCAGAAATATATGAGTAAAACTGCTTCTGATGTCAAAAGTTAAATAAATAATAAAATATTCTTAATGGATTAGTCAGTAAGATCAGATCCAGGAGAAAGACTTCAATGGTTGAAAAGAAAGCACACTCATGGCATTGGATAAAATAAGTAATTGTTTGGGTTTGTTTGTACCTTTACACAGTATAATAACACAGCATAATCGTTTAACAATACTACAGATATGACTTTGATACATCATTGTGGCTGTTGCAGCATTTGCACATTCACAGAGCAGATCACAGAACAGTGCATTAACCTTATTCTTACCATCTCGTAGTCGGGCTTCGGGTTTCTTGACTTCAAACTGAAAACCAGTTCGGCTAATGAAGCCATTCTGAAAACACAAAGAAAGTCAGATCACACACTCTGACCTCGTCCAGAATCAATCCCCATCTACTGAGTAGTGCACAACAATTATCTTCTGTCATTTTATCAGAGTGACTGAATTCTTATAATGATTTCATGATCTATATAATGCTCTGAATAAATTCCCACCATAACAAGTGCACTACTTTGAGCTCTCAATGAGTGAGTTATGACTCACTGAGTTATAATGTAAAATTAGTATGATTATTATTATTACTTTTTATGAAAACTATTATTATGAACAAGTAACCTGAGTGTCTGTTAGACAAAGAGAATAGTCACTGTACAATCCTCCCACTGCACAGTGATCCCGCCACACACGTTCTCACTTAGTTTGACAGGTTGTGGGTGTTTACAGATCATATTTCCACTGGTTCCTTTTGTTGCAGCTGTCGGAGCTGGACGACTTCCACCCGAAAACGTAACATGATTACTATAGGCCCTCTTCACAGCAGACATTTTGATACAAAGCACAGGAGTCATTAGTAATATTAAGAACTGAACGGTGTTCCACTCAATTACAGTTCCAGAGGTCTGAAATCTTTGACATTTACTGTCTAAGTGAACAGACATTTACAATACTAATCATGTCATTTGGTTTTATTTTCTCTAAAACACACCACAGTGCAGTATGGGAGTGTGAGCAGAAAGTAATGTGAATGCCATTGTCAGCCCTTTTTTCATACCCTTAAGTTTGGGGTCACTACACAGAGCTTATATTTCAGAGTAAGAGCTCGGACAAGCATTATATACAGTGTAAAACAAACAATGTCCTTACTTAAATTAAAACTGTACAATGTGTTGTAGTCTTTTAATTTTCATATCTTACAGTTTTAGTTTACTTATTTATTTTCCTGTGTGCTTGTTTAATTTAATGATGTGTTTGATTTTTTCCAGATTTCCTGCTCTGAGCTTCTAGCTTACAGTTACTGTTGTGAAAGAATTTATAGTCCCTTTGCCACTGGTCAAAAAAGCAACCAACACTCACTAACATTTGGCTTTTTGTCTGCAATGGGTGGTCTTTGTTCCATCTGTGCTTCTCCTGCATAAGAGCTCTGTGTTTTATATCCTGGGAGAAAGGCATGAAGGCAGGTTCCTACTGCTGAATTCCATCAGCTTTACTGTCTGACATGTAATGGCAGTGATTCAAGCGGTGAGGTTTTTTTATACATTAGCCACATTCCCACACACAGCTCTTAAAGCCATATATTGGCAACAACTGTATTCGCAAGCTGAGTACTCCCCAGATGATGGTCAAACTGATTTGATGTGGGTACCTATTAAGAATTACATTAGCTTCAAATTTAGGGTACATTCTATGTACATTTGAAACCATTTCACATGTGTTTAATTGTGATTAAAAAGTATATAATAATGCAGCGTGGTATAACAGTGAAGTGAATCCAGGGAAGCTTTACCCGAGGTTACCGGCCCAAAATTTAACTGTCTCTTCTCCATCGTCCTGTAGAAAATCAGCAAATGCTGCTTCCAGATCCTCTAACTGATGTATACGACGGTACACACAGTCATCGAGCTCCTCCTAGACACACACACACACACACACACACACACAATATATATCTGTACACATACAACTCATGTTAATTATCAACACAAAACAAACACTAAACAAATTCTTCTGTTCAGTCATTGTGGTCTGGTTCCTGAAATAGGACAAATCACTGCAGCTCCAAGGAGTAAAACAAAGCTTGTGCTCCTGAAGTAACTAAAAGTGAGTGTAGACTATTAGATAATACAAACTTTCAGTGGGTGAAATAGGGAATTAATGTCTGAGTGTCTGCTTCATAGGATTATGTTGTATATTTAAAATATGGACGTACAAATGTTATATACGTTTTTTAATTATTATACTATTACACACACATTTGCTGTGTCTTGCCTCGCACAAACATACTGACAGATCTTTGCTCTAAAACAGCTTCAGTTCTTCATATTATGGGTTATGCAAATGTTCCTCTGAGGTTCTGCTCTGTCAACATGATGGGATCACATCATCTCCGCAGATCTGTCTGCTGCACATTCCTGCTGCTGGTCTCCTGTTCTACCACAACACAACGGCTCTACTGGGAGGTCAGTGAACTCTCTGTTGTGTCATTGTCCATCAAACAGAACACCTTTGTGATGTGGTAGAACAAGAGACTGGCAGCAAGAGCGTGCAGCTGACAGATCTGATGAGGATGTGATGCCATCAAGTCGACATGGAGCAGAACCTGAGAGGAACATTTCCAAATGAATATACTTATGAATTAAAGTTCATAGAAAAAATAATAACACTAATAAAGAAATAGTGAAGAGGAAAATACCAACAGTTTATACTCTGTATGAACATATATACCCACATTATGTAGTACTACTTGTACAACCACAAGTAGTCAAAGTTACATATACAGAGATTTTTTATTTCTAGATTTTTATACATGTTCTTGCACTGAAATTAAATTCTTAGTCCCTCCTCACTCACTTGTGTTGCACAGGTATACTAGTATTTTCCTAAAATGTTCAAACATGTTCAACCTGTGTTTATTGTCCTACAATGTGTGTTCACCTGTAAGAGTGTGGCTGTTGGAAGCAGACTGACTGTTTAAAACCATATTCATAAATAGAAACGTGTCTGACCTTATCAGCATCAGGGCTGGGTCCTGTGAAGCGATAGAGCTCCTTCATGATGGCGTACTCTTCCTGGACACAGGGACAAGACAGAGTCAGACAAAGTCAAATTAAGAATAAAGTTCTCGCTGATCTCACCTCGCGCCCCTTGGGAGAGTAATAACACTTTTGTTATTACTCCAAAAGTGTTTTGTGGACTCAAACACTTCACCCACCCCTACATCAGCACAGTGGTGAGTAGATGAGTGAATTTTCATTTTTGGGTGAACTATCCCTTACATCCATAAAGGTGATACAGTATCAGGATCCATCCCTGTGTGAGATCATTATTAAGTCTTATCTAACTGAAACTTCCTTTAAATGGTGTCCTTGTAACGCTGTTAAAAAGTTACTTTCATCAAACCTCATTAAAAAAGGGTTCAAAATAAAGTGGCAGTAAAAACTCTCTGCAATTGAACACATGACTACATAAAAAGTATGTTGCAGAGCTGTGTAGTGGATTGGAGAGTGGAGTCAACCAACGTACCTCTGTATACATTTCCTTGAAGGGATTCTTACAGGAGAAGAAATCCAAATCAATGTCCAGGATGTATGGCTCTGTCTCACTCAGACATGGAGATATTCTCTTAACAACATAACTGGTTGATCCTTCATCTTCATCATCATCAGGATCATCTCCCAAGCGTGTCCCACCGCTGGACTTTTCTGCAATGATGTTGCTGCCCTCTGCTGGCAGGACTGTGGCAGTTGACTGGGTCTCAGAGGAGCTGGCTTCGCCTGCCTTACTACCCTCTGTCCTGCGTCTCTTTTGGAACAACCCCTCTGTGTCCTCCTGGGTTTTCTTGTCTGAAATGAAAGGTGAGAAGAGGCAGCATAAGGCCGTGTAAGATCAGCATCTATCCTTCCTCCTTAGTG
The DNA here is from genome assembly GCF_022539355.2 of Hippoglossus stenolepis. Taxonomy (NCBI): domain Eukaryota; kingdom Metazoa; phylum Chordata; class Actinopteri; order Pleuronectiformes; family Pleuronectidae; genus Hippoglossus; species Hippoglossus stenolepis. The sequence continues at coordinate 1,907,723 of NC_061493.1, forward strand.
AGCTGGATGAATTAAAGATATGATAAAGGAATGATAGGACACGGGAGAAAGAGAAAAGATGAACATAAGGAAGAATAAAAATAAAAGGAGAGTAACCATTTTCCTCTCTCTCCCCCTCCCCCCTATCTCTCTCTCTTTTCTCCCCTCTTTTCCCCATTTCTGTCGAGGCAGATGGCTGACCACATTGAGACTGGTTCAGCTAGAGGATTTTCCCAGTTAATGAGGGAGTTTTCCAAAGTGCTGCTCATTGTGGGAACTGTTGGGTCTCTCTTTCATTTTTAAGGTCTTGACCTTCTATGTTAAGTGCTTTGAGATAATGCATATCATGATTTGGCGCTATATGAATAAAATTGAATTGAATAATCAAAAGTGAATAGATCAAAAATCAATAAAGTAATAATAAAAAATAATAAAAAAAATAATAAAAAAAAATAATATATATATGTGTGTGTAGGTAACATCAGGGGATGGACATACCATCTCAATAACCTGAACAATATAATGCATGCAGTATAAGTACTACCATAGATTATTTTATGAATATTTTGCTTTTCTTTTTGGATTCACAAAAGAGTTTAAAATAATCAAAGTAACACATTGTCTGAGTCATCAGAGTGGGTGCCTTAAAGGCACATGTTATTTACTGTAAGAAGAAAGGGAACAACAGCTACCACTGTTTTAGAATGCGTTGGATGGTTCAACACTGAAGACCATGCACAGTGAGAATATGTCTTTAACAGCATAGAACAGTTCTGTAGCTGACACTATTTCAGTTGCATGGAGTTTTCACAGATTGCTCATGAAATTTTTGGAAATATATTTTCCTTGTGTAAATCAAACTTCTTGAGGTGAAGCACATTGGCCAGCTCTTTGACCCATTCATGAATCTTGTTACTATTTTTTTTCATTTGGCAAAAGGCATTCAGAGAGAAATACAGCATTTCCCATTAATTACCTATACTGCTTTGTTCCCCCCCTCCAGATTCATGATGATCTGATGTATTTTTTTTTACATCTCTCCTGATAACATCAAAGATTTCTAACTTTGTGTTTGTGCCGTTGATTCACTGCAAACCTGTGTGCAGCGCTCTTTGCCCTGATGTTGTTCTCTCTCTGTGGTCAAAAAAATCCATAAAGTTTATACTGTCTTCAGCAGGCGGGCAGACCTCAGCATAACACCTGCCCTCTCTGTGTAACTGTCAGTTGGGTGCACTTGAAATTGTGCTGCGTACGTTTACTTTCAGCAAAAACAATATTTAGCACTTATCAGCCTGCACTGACCATAAGGAGTCTTTCACAGGACCAAATCTATTGAGTACATGCATCTCCTTCCTGTTCATAATCATTAAGAGGGGACACCACAGTGTCACATACAGCTCTGGTCCCTGTGACACTGACATGTATGGTTTAGAAAAATCTGAAAGTTCAGCTTAAAAAAAAATCTGATGTGATCAGCCACGGGTGATCCCTTAATAAGATTTAAAAAAAGTCCATTTACAAAGGGACCTTTGAGTGTAATGGTGGGAGATTCAACACTGTCCAATCATCAAATGTATTAAATGAACCCATCACCTCCTCGTCTCTTGTACATCTGCCCACAATATACTCCAGGTACATACCTGTGAGTAATGAATGACCTGCTTTGACAGGATTGACTTTGACCACGTTCAGTCTGAGAGGTTTAGCGTTTTCCAGCTGCTCCTCACAAACATAAAGACCATCACTGAGGAAGTAGTCGTCCGTACTGGTCACTCTGCAGAGACAGGAGAGGACCAAGACAGACAGAGGGAAACAGAGGTGGGGAGAAGGTTAATAAAGATTATGCTAAAAGTTAAATCATGACAGCTTTATGAAGAAATCCAGGATGTTTGTGTTGTAGTGTAGCCCTACCTGATGGTGGTGGTGGATGAGTCTCTGCCCACAGACATCCTGTGCTCTCCCTCTCGGATCTGCTGGGCCCAGTATGGATGCAGCCATGCTACCCAGGACACATGGCCGGCATACACCATGGGCATTATCCAGTTTTCTATACTCAACTCACTGGAGGGGAAAAAAAAGGAAATATTACCCCAAATGCCAATTGTCATGGTCCAACACACACCTGTGCACTGCTGCAAGACACTGGAGCAAGTAGTATCTCAGAACATACTAGGTGAGAGGCAAACAGCCATAAAGGACAGCAGTCCAACTGTGATACTGCAGATTTTAAGGTATCTCTCGCTCTACCCTCAACCAAGTACAATAGAGGTGAATGAAACTTTGTTTATGGTGCTTGGAGAACCAAAATGTGACATGAAAAATGTTCACAGTGTCCCATTATTGTGGATTAGGGATTTTCACACTGTGAGCCGTAGCTCCACAGCTGGGGGGACAGGCGTGAGGTGAAGACACTGTGTGAGGTGAAAGGAACAAACAGGCTGGGGTTCTAAAAACCACAGGGAGGTAGTTTTTTGTGATGTGGCCCATTGATGCGGCCTGTTTTTCGGCACATCCACAGCTAACGCTACAGCTGTGGCCGTAGATGGGGGTGTGACACACAGCTCATGGAGGAAATTAAGTTTTTTTTCTTAATCTTTTCTACAATCAGTGGCAAAATTTGTTCCCCCTAAACACACTTGAATTGGCTCTATGGCAACATTATTACCAGCTATAATTCTCACCTAGTAATTTAAATCAATAGCAGCTGTATGTGTACGTGTGTGCACTTGTACAGATATCTTTGTGAGGACCATTTTGAACCGAGAACCTACGGAGCGAGGGCATTTTGGGAAAGTGAGGACTGTCCTCCCTTTCTGACCCACTTTCAAAGGGTTAAGACTTGAATTTAGGGTTAGTATTAGGGACAGTGTGTTAAGAGGGGCACGGGACACAAGGTAACTTTATACTGTATCTAAGTCGTTTTTTAAATATGATTATATTATGGCAAAGAAGATATCCAGATGAATAGGTACCTTTGTGAGGACCATTTTAGGCATAGACACTACAGAGTGAGGACAATTTGACCGGGCCTCACGTTTTCAGAGGACTGTTTGAGTGTTAAGACTTGGTTTAGGTTAGGGTCAGGCATTTTCCTTTTAATGGTTAAGGTTAGGATAAGGGGCTACAAACGTATGTGTGTGTGTATACGTGTGCGTGTGTATGTGTCATCAAGGCAAAATGTAGTCGTGGAGACACCTACTGTAGTGGAAACTACCAGTGAGGAGTTCTTTTGAGAATCATCTTCCTGTCTGTCTGTCTGTGGACAGATATTGTCACTGTGATAGCATCACAACTGTGGTGGTGTGTGGTGGAGATCTCATGAAAGGCAGTCTGAAGATAGATGTTGTGCGACTATAGACTGTATAAAAAGATGGACAACATCCACCCACTGTACAATGAAGCAAAAACATCCTGGATACGATGTTTACCAATCATGAGTCAACCTCATGATTGATTGAGCCTCATGATTGGTCAAGTGTGAGTACAGGTCAATGGAGAGCCTCTTCATGATCACTATTGTGATTGGCTTCAAATTACGTCAACTTCATGATAGCAGCACTTGTAGCCAGGATGTTTTAGCTTCACTGACCTATACTCACACGTGACCAATCAAGAGTCAGCCTCAGCTGTCAATAATGACGTTTCACCCAGTTTTTAATTGCATCAAATAACAAATTAAAACTAATCAGAAACGTGAACCCTTAGGCATAAATCAGTGTGATAGGAACTACCTAACAAGACAAAAATCATCTTTGGGAAAATTATATTTGACGTGTACATTGACTTTTTAGTTGGGTCCATGTCCCATCTGCCACCAGGGGGCAAGTGAGAGTAATTGGCCTCACTTTTAGGAGCTCTTGTGTCGTCCATCTTTATATATAGTTTATGGGTGATTACAGAGTACTTGTGTAATAATGTAGAAATTAATATTGTGTAGGCATCTACACAATATGTTATTGTTCAATCACAGCCATGACGCCCATAAACATTCAGTCAATATGTGAATGAGCACAAAGCTGGCATCGGACCACACTCATCTTTGAGCTCTGCCTTCTGTGATCTCAACTACAACCAGTAAACCTTTGATAAAACATATTCAGAGAGACACTTCCTTCATAGAAAGTAATTAGTAGTTTGAGAGAATGATGATCTATTGTAATGCTTCGGGTTCCTGTGATCAGGGAGAACAGCAGTGGCTCTTTGGTTTGTGGAAACACGGCCACGCACATGGACATTCTGACACTTTTTCTGTGGATATGGATTTCACATAAAGCAGGAAGGTATGATCAAAGAGGAAACAACCACAGTCAGCTGAGTATATGAAGACCTATAAATAACATGCTCTTATTCCCAATTCAAGCCGACAGTGTGAGTGCTCTGTCCAAACCACCTAGCCCTCTTTGACAGCTCACGGCAGTGAGAGAGAATGAACTGAGCTGGATTGTAACATGCAGTATGTTCCAAACTGATCATACCTGAGCAGACTCTCCTTATCAAAGACTGTGTCAGCGGGCATGTTGACAGGGATAAGTAGATCTGGATGAGAGTCCAAATGAACCATCTTTAGGTTCTTGTCTGGGAGGTGCCTCGATGCAATGGCACGGTAGATGTGACACACCACCTATCCAAGACACAGTGAAATAAGCAATTCAAATAATTTGATTATATTATTATACATTGATTATATATATGTTGACAAATTAAAATTATTCTTCGAAACTTTTCATGGCGACATTTTAATGAGACATCATTCAAACTATGAGGTAATTTAGAACTTTAATACTTACAAAACCAAAAGTTATGCTTTTTGGTGACTTTTTGTTGAGCTGTTTAATATTGAATATGTAGGACTTACTAGCCCTAACTAATTACTTAACACAAATGGAATGTGATTAAGATATCTCTTAAAACAATTCTGACACATTACAATATATATCTTCACATGTCCTGTACTGATTAGTCACAATATTATCCACCCATCCATTATCCTTATCCTTTAAGGGTTGTGAAGGGCACATATACACAAATATAGATATATTTCACTTATTTATTGAAATAAATTAAATGACAACTTCCCTTTTCACTAGTGAGAAGATTGTAACTAGCTTAAATGTAATTTCCATTTCAGGAACAACTTCAATTTCTGACATATCAACAGACCATTTTGGATAGGTGCCCTAAATTGCATATACTTTTCCACATGTCACAATATACTTTTCCATCAAACCATGGGATAAAAACATGAATCCTTTGAGAGGGAGCTGGAGCCAGTCCCAACTGACGCTGGCTGAGAGGAGGGGTACACAGTGGACAGGCTTAACAGATATTAAAGGAATAGTTCACCCAAAAATGATAATTCACTCATTATCTACTCACCACTATGCCGATGGAGGCGTGGGTGAAGTGTTTGAGTCAACAAAACCCTTCTGGAGTTTCAGGGGTAAACAGAGTACCAGCTGAATCCAATACAACTAAAGATATTAGGGACTTATCATCAGACGTAAAACAACAACAGAAAAAACACAAGATGTCTCCATACTGCTCCTGTGGTGTCATCCAAGTGTCCGTAAGCCCCGACATTCAAATTAGACTTGAAACAAGGTCATTTACGACGTGTTTTAAGCCCCGTGTTTATGTCACTTGTTTGCATATTCGTTGAGCAGAAATGTCGTTTTTGATATGCAAAAGTCAATTAGAACGAGTGACAAAAGGAACTGTAGATATCTTAAAGATAATAAATATAAGATACTAATAAATATGTAACTTTCACTTATTACTAGTGCCCCTCACATATCTTTGAAATGCATATCTAGATATGTGAAATTTAATTGGATGTCTGAAATTCCATTTTCAGTTGCAGTTTTAAACAGAATAATTATGTGTGCTAATTGATTAATAATTCAATTTTGACTAATCAGAGCTGAATTTTAAAGATATATAATTTCATTGATGATATCTGTAATGTACGAGTAATTGTGAACATCTAAAATGAAGACGGCCACTCTTAAGAATTGTCATGAACTATTGATATCAAGAATCAACATTATGAATAATTGAGAATTGAGTTGTAATTAATTATTTCCCTCGCCAAGGAGGTTGTTTTTGTCTGTGGTTGTTTGCTCGTCTGTTTGTCTGTTAGTAGGATTATGCAAAAACTACTTGACGTGGACAGATTAACCTGAAACTTGGTGGAAGGATGTGCAATGGGTCAGGAGAGGATTTATTACATTTTGGTGCGGATCTGAATCAAGGAGCGGATCCAGGATTTTCTTTTTCAATTTCTCAAGCATTGTGAGATCAGGTGGGTTTTTAAAACATTTTTGTTAATCTCTCAGTGAATAATTCATGGGTCTTGATGAAAAAACCAGGCACGATTAGAGGACTGATATTTAATGTATGCAATTTGGTGGACATCCAAATAAAAACTGTTGGGCCTTGATGGAGTGCCCTTCTGCTTAGAATTATCCATAAATGAGTCTGAATTGAAGTTACGGGTAAAAGTTGACTAGTCATTGTCAAGTTTCAAGAGAAGTGAATTGTAGATATATTTAATTAGGATTGTTAGTGCTGCCAGTCAAAATTACATTAGGGATTCTTGAATGTCAAATAGCAATTGTTGATATTTACAATTTCTGTTACTGCTATGGATGAAATGTTAAAACAGCATACCATACTGTTAGTGCAGCAGTAATGACCATGTTACCGGCACTACAAAGACACAGAAAAGAAAACAATACAATATATAAGCTGCACTTTGCCAGAGCAAATATTGGCACTTAGTTGCCGAGGTTGATAAAATAAGTCTGCAGAGAGATTACTGGAGGCTCAGGATGATTTACCTCTGATCTGGAGGAGAAATCTGGCCCCCAGCCCAAACTGCTGCAGACTTTTGGCACCGAATGAGTTGGTTACAGATTCTTTTTATCTTCCACAACACTCTCAGGACCACTGTGATTATTTCAAACGTATCTGATTAGAAGTCTGGATCTTTCTCACCAGGGCCAGAACTAACAATTATTTTCATTATTAAGATAACTTTTTTCTTGATTAATTGTTTATTCATTGTGCCAGGAGATTTTGACAATTGCCATCACAGGTACCCAGAGCAGAATGCGAAACAATATTATATTTTCAAACATAAAAATCAAATAAAAGGCAATACATCTTCACGTTTGAGATGCTGGTTGCTGTGAATGAAAGACCTGAATTAAACAATTCCTTCAATAGCAAATTTTTTTTAATCAACTAATTGATGAATGGACAACAGATAATTACTGCATCTCTTTTCTTATTTGAATCATTAAGAATATTGAGAACTAAGTTCACTTAGGGGAGGAAGGGGGAACCAAACCAGACCTCCAGAGACAACAAGGTGGTGTAATGTAACCTAAAGTTTGAGGGACAGCTGAAATGAAGGAGGAGCAGTGGATGGATGTGTCAGGAACCGACACGACATCATCTCACCCCAAACACCTGATAGCATTCTGGTCAAAGGCAAAAGATAATGCACAACTTATTATAACGTAACATGAAAATGTGCACATAAGGCTTTTAGCTGCTCTGTGCTGGTTTCCTGTAGCATTTACAATTGATTTCAGGGTCTGAGAGCAAACTACATTTCTAACTCATCATCTGTGGCTGGTTTATTGGAGGTTTCCATATCTGGAATGCAGCCTTTGTCAGTTTCTCACCAAAAGTATTGGTCCCAGTGCCTATAGAAACCAGAGAAGTCAGCTCACTACACATAATCAACACAAAGCTAAATACTTCTCTCCTCACTTCAGCCTTTAACTCACTCTGACTTGTCTGATACCCTCAGACCTGTGCACTTATGCAATTCTTTTACTTTCATTTTGTACATTACATGTATTATACTTATTTTGTACCTCCAACAAGGACGTTATGTTTGTATTTAGAGAAGTGATATCTCTGAGCGTCAACAATCTGGTGCAGCTTGATGGAATTTAAGGGGACTGCTGCATGGGCTTTGTGGAGGTATGTGCTCTACTGAGTGCCATTCTAGTTTTCCATTGTTTCTTGTTGCCCTTATTCATTTATATATATATATATATATATTATTTCATTTTGCATCTTATGTTACCTTTGCTCTGGTATTTTATCTATGTCCATGTGAAACACTCAGTGTGTTTTTTTATTTCTTGCAAAGCACTTTGAGATACATTTCTTGTATGAAGGGTGCTATTCAGAACAAAGCTTATTAGGATTACTGAAGGTGATGTGTAGCAACTTGATAATATCACTAACAATAGTCACCATCATAGTAAACATCATGCAGTGTGGGAATGTTTCTCTGGGTAGTTTGTGGTCAGAGGAATCCACTTTCCTATACAGACTGCTTTTAATGGGTTTATTCAGCTGACGTTGTAGCAATCTGGGTATGCAAACACACACAGACACACAACCAGCTGCACATGTTCAGCGGACACACAACAGCGCAGCCTTACGTCGTTGTGGTCCTCCACGATCCACACCGGCAGATCCTTGTAGACCCTCTTCAGCGGTGCACGGCTCATTTTGACAGAGGGGAACTTCCGCTCACACTGATGTTACCGATAAACGTGACTTCAGGTAATAAAGGTTGTGTTATGTCCTCCTACAGCACACACACACACACACATACACAGTGACACACACACGGTGGCACACACATACACACAGTGACAGGTCGTAAAACCAGCTGCTGACACGGTGCGACCTGCACGAGCGAGCTAACACATACCCCGGAAATGACACCGATTGTTTTTATGTCCGGGCAGAAACAAGGAGCGGGATGAAAACAAACATTCCGTGCGGGTTAAAGCTTTAATATGATGAAGATGACAAATACATTGTTAACGCAAGGTTAATTCAATCTATCAGCTTGATGCATTAAAGAAGAGAAACTGTTGAATTTACAGATTTAGAGACGGTAAATGTACATGAATCACTCTGTAAAATACACTGAAAATACATGTAGCGTTATGAAGCAATATAATTTAAACGTTTTTTGTAGTCATGTTGTCTACGAGTATTACTTATGTATCTTGAATAATTTCTGTATGAAAATACACCAGTGGCTTTGTGATTTAAGTAATATTGTAATACATTAAGTAATAATAATTATATATATATATTACTTAATGTATTTTATGTATATATATATACATATATATAAAATTATTATTATCATTAGAACTTCAGGGATATCAGTCCATTTAGAAAGCAGAGCTTGTGAATCTATTTCACATGCTTTGGTGCAAATGAAAGTGACAACAGGTGCAATTAAGAGGCAAAAGTAAGACAACCCCCGAAAAGGGAACGGTTTTACAAGTGATGGCTACAGACGATTGCTCTCTCCTTTTCCTTCCTGACTGATTCTTCTCTGCTTTTGTGTGAACAGGAGGAGCACTGCCAGAGCTCTACAAAATGACCTCCAGCAGTTTACTGGTGTGCATGTTTCTGACCAAACTGTCAGAGACAGACTCCATGAGGGTGGCATGAGGGCCTGCCGTCCTCTAGTGAGACCTGTGCTCACAGCACCGTGCAGCTCAATTGGCTTTCGCCAGAGAACACCAGAATTGGCAGGTCGGCCACTGGCGCCCGGTTCTCTTCACAGATGAGAGCAGGTTCACACTGAGCACATGTGACAGGCGTGAAAGTGTCTGGAGACACCGTGGTGAACGTTATGCTGCCTGTATCATCATCCAGCATGACCGGTTTGTCAGTGGGTCAGTGATGGTCTGGAGGTACGTCCTTGGAGGGTCGCAAAGATCTCCATGTCATAGCTAGCGGTACCCTGGCTGCTGTTAGCTATTGGGATGAAATCCTCAGAGCTATTATAAGACCTTACGTTGGTCTCCTGCTGCAGGACAATGCCCAGCATCTTACTGCAAGTGGCAAATTACATGAAGCAAAGCATGGTGGCCAAATGGTAAGGCATTGGTATCGTAAACCGAAAATCATGCCTGCAGAACGGTGATGCCAAAGATTGTGCAGTATGGCTACAGCTTCAGTCTGCTTAAAACATGACTACTTTTACATTATCTGCAATAACATAATTATTAATTATCATATGTATCATCCTAAAGGTGACAGTGCATAATAAAAACACAGAGGAGATTTTAATGATAATATATCCAATTTAGGTGAACATTTTTGAAAATCTAGAAAAAAGAAAAAGAAAAAGTTTCCTATTAGATTGTGTAATCAATAAATCTTCCAACACACAAATGGAAAATCAGCTCCTGAAAAGATTTTTCTCAGACCAACTCTATCAGTTGGACCAGTGTGCCTGTATAGATGTGAGATGGGATTTATTCACTATGTGTATATCTATGTGTGTGAGAGACTCTGCTCATATATCCACCCTTTGATCTTGGTGGCCTCTGAGAGCAACGGGAGGCTTTGATCTCTCCCATCCTATCCTTTCGGTTTGGACCACAGCCCATAGGAGATGACAGCAGGACGATGAGTGGAGGTAGCAACACAGACAGAAGAGGGGAAGAGTGGAGCGAGGAGGATCGAAAGAGAAAAAAGAAAGATTAAAAGTACAGCAGCATGCTTGGTGTAGGGCTGGAAGAGAGATTGGGAAGACAAAAGAGAATGAACAAAAACACAGCAGGAAATTTGCTATTGATGAAAGAAAGACAGTAATGGGAGCAAATAGAAAGGAGGACTGTAAGAAAAAGACCTCTTCTCAGGGTAGAAATAATGCTTACTATGATGGGGTATTTTCGTTTTCCAAATAAGATTTATTTCCTTTTTCTCTATCTGTCTTCAATGTCAAGCGGTTCTATTGATAAGAGCTCTATATGCCCAGATTTCGTGTTTTCTGTCTCCACCTTAATTCAGTGGTGCTAAATGTATTTTTTGCTGTGCATTGAAAACCTTCAACAGCAATAATCTTTTTTAGAAATAATGCCACATTTTCATTAACGAATCCACAAAATACAGATTTTACTCTATTACCCTATATGTATATTATTCATTCAGTAGAAACTACCACCACCTTGCAAATTCATTCCCCTGCTGTATTTGCATTAGTCAGCATTTGTGTGTCTGTCTTCACCCAGCTCTTAATTATCTTTTATTATAGAAATTGTTAAAGTAGTGCATGGATGGACTATCAGCAAAGAGCAGAATGTTTTCCCAAAGATTTGGATCCTTCTCACAATTAAACAGAAAGTGAGAAAAAGATTAGCAATAAAATTGGGAAATATTGGCTGACCAACTGCTGCCATGAATTCCCCTTTGATAAAAAAACATCACAAAAGACAAATACAAAACTTTTCCCAAAGATTTACCAAGTGGTCATCATCATCATAAAATTGGAAAATGCACTTTATTACACCTCAGGGTGGGGTTATACAATTGTAAAAGTAATTCAAAGGGAGCTCCTTCACCAGGGGGCGTCCCAACAGTTATTTATATGGTGACACTTACATGTCCTCTGTGGGCTTGAACCTCATGTTTAATCTGTCGACTAAACTAAAACTGACTGTTATCAGCTTCTAGTTGCTCTTGGAGTAGCTCTTTGAGGCATGTAATTCTGTGTATATGAGTGTGTGTGTGTGTGTGTGTGTGTGTGTGTACTGAGCACATTTATGATGGATCACTTTAATGAAATTTGCTCAGTGCTTTTCATCCATTCGCTAACACCCCACTGTTTCCAATCTCTCTCTGTCTTTTGCCCTTTCCACTGACTCTCCTTCATTCTGCTTTCATTTCACACTGCCTCTGAAATGAAAAAGTGTAAATTGTTTTTCCTTCTGATCAAAAGGATGAAAGCAGGGATATACTTGGCTTTGCTGATTGCATTAGATTGGAAGTGAATAGAGCGACAGCGATTTGGAAATTCCTGAATCATTTTTCCCTCGCAAAATAACATCAGGCATCGGAGTTCAAAGGGACTGATTTCAATGGAGTCCTTGGCTGCTCCACTCTTTGTATGCCGGTGCAATGTTTGTGCTGTCACCTCTGGTTAGAGAGACATACCAGGATATGTGGTTTTTCAAATAAGAAAATCTAGGATCTAGGTTCAATGTGTGCTGCCCATCTCAAATATGAAACAATTAATTTCATTACATATTTACTCCTTTGATTAAAAAAGGAGGCAACACTCCCCCAAAAAATCACCAAAAATAAATTATGGGGATTTTAATTACAATATTACACTTGCATCCGTCTGTATGGTTGAATGTGGTCAAACACTGAAGATATGGATTAGAATTTTACTGTATCGGGTGTGATGTTGTGATGAGACCATCTTAATTTTATGTTACAGCTTCACTGAATTATCCCCAAGTCAGTAATTTCACTATAGTACCGTTCCCTGTGCTCGTTACCTCTGCCAAGGAGGTTATATTTCCATTGCTGCTTGTCTGTCTTTTAGCAGGATTACACAAAAACTCCTGAACCGACTTTATTGAAACATGGTGAAAGGGTGGGGAAACGGACAAGGAAGAATCCAACCTTCGGGGTGGGTTTGATTAAGGCAGCGGATCCAGGAATTCTGGAACATGGCACACTGATTTGTTTTTTACTTATAAACTGTTCAATTTTATTCAGGTGACTTATAAACACACCATTACAGTCGAGAAGGTGACTGACGACAAAAGCATGCAAGGGTTTTTCTTGCTGAAACATAGGTCCATAAAATCTCAAAATGTTCTTAAGGTTAATTGTGTAAATTACTTAATGTGTCTGCTCAAATTTAGGTCTGAGTCCATGAAAACACAAGATTTCTGTCTTGGTTTGTGGTTTGTAACCCAATCGAAGCTGAGTGCTGACATTCAGTCTTTTTCATTGTCTCCAAAAAATGACTTCAGTTTTGTCTTTGCGTAACTAAAAAACAATTCTGGCACATCCAATCTTTCAATACACCAGCTCAAAGCCTGTCTGGGACTGTAGTCCCCAGAATGGTAATTTAGATTTCTATGTCACCTGCAGAATTAGAATCATTTTTGCAAAAGGCTGTTGGACGATTTTCAAGGCGCATAGGGAGTATTTCAGATGTTCTATAATGTCCTCCAAGATTTTCTGGTTAATGGGATCAAATTGTGTAATGCTGCTTCAATTGATTTAAAATGGACACAGAGGCAACACATATTCTAAATCTGACATGGAGGCATTGACTGCTTGTCTGCCTTTCTGAATTCTGTCAGTGAAGAAGCGGGAAAAGTTATGGCAGGCCCTGGTGTGTGGAAGTGCCGGGACTTTTTGACACAGGAATATTTGTTAGCCTGTAGATGTTCTCAGCTTTTTGACACTTTCTTTTTTTCTATTCTGACCAGCATGGCAATTCCCCATGGAGGTGCCTGTGATGTTTGTGTCAAAACTAGTGAAGGCAGATTGAGGGTGGTCGGGGGGGAATTAGAGGAGAACAGGGCAGGGAGCACATTGGGGCCCAGCGGCAGTGACAGCTTTTTCATCTGGTCAGTGAACTCCAACAGAGTGAGTGGGGGTGTTTGCTGGGTGAAGACGGTGAATCCACACACATACTTGTCAATGTAGCATTCTCATCCTCCTCTTTGCTCGAATGTCCCTCACGATTAAAACTCGACAGGCGGGGCTGAGGTGATTGAGATGATTGACAGATACACATGGTTTAGACCTTGAAAAAGTGACGTTGCAAAAGTGCATACTCCATTGTGATGAATTCATTGCAATGAATTCTGAAACATTCTGCTCTCCTCACTCTCTCTGACACTGTCCTCCACTGGAGATGCCGTCTCAACCCGTCTCAATGAGAAACGAGGAGAGACAAACTGGGTGTGGTTTTAACGTAAATATGCAACCAGGTCCAGTATCATTATATTCCCTGATAAAGAGATGCAAAATAGCTGCAGTGACAAAACAATACAAAACAACTATTGGGCAAATTGTTGTTTGATGAATAAATAAATGTATGGATGTCTCAAATTATATAAAAAAATAAAAAGATGATCTATATTAGTGATTGTTCAGCCACTAATTTGTTTTGGGCAAACTGAAACACTGAACACTACAGACACACAGCAACAGTGTGAACTGACCTATAGCGTCTGAACATTATACCCTGAGTTACCCTTAGTGTGTATTGTTCTTACATAATATCTTAGCAACACAAGTATGGATTTTCTCCAAAATCGGTGGGAGGGTATCTCTAAATGATTCCGTTTTGCAGCTGGTCAACAAAACTATTCCCTGTCACATGACATCACATAACAAGTGATGTCATGAAGAAGTCACAGAATGTCTGAAAATGACGTCGTGCATAGTTCAAAAACACATTTTACAAGTCATCTCTGCCTCCTATTTTAATATAAACAATATTTAAAGCTTATATAGATAGAAAAATACACTGATATGCTAGGGACAAATATCATTTCATAATTGAAATGATATTTTTTTACAGTATAAAAAAGTGAATGGCCTGATTGAGGTCTATACTGCTCACAGAGTAAGTCTTACCCCTAAGATTTTTATTTCTGATTTATGCAGATTTGTGCACCACAACAAATTGTACATGTTATTGTCATGGTGCCACTTTTCTTTTTTTACGATCCACTTGGAGTAAACTTTAAGCCCCCTCCACTGCACATTTAAAGGCAGATGGTATATTTCTGTTTTCTATTTGTACTGTTACTGATGATGCCAGCAGTTTTTACCAATCCAATTATAAAGTAATGAGTTCAACAAGATAAGGTCAGATGGATTGGGGCTGCCCACTCTTAGTGTGGAGTATTAATTTGATCTGTGACTGATTGCACAAGACCTTATTAATGAAGGTGAAGTGTGTAATTATGTTTTCGTTTTGCAAGATGTCAAGATTTGTTTTCCTCTCAAAGTTATACAGCAGCGAGTGCAATATGTAGAACACTCACAGTCTGGCCTTAATTACTGGTTGGGCACGATAGTTCTCAAGATGGCTTTTGTTTCACGTTGTGTGTCAGTGGTGAGTGTTGACTACGTCTATCTACAAAGAAAGGGATTTTTAAGTCGTCCATCGCATGGCACAAATACACTATAGTAATTAAGCCAGCTTCACAAGCAACAAAAAAGCTTCTGTTTAAATTTTTAGTTTTTGTGCCCTTTACACATTTAGTGATTGTGTGGTGTCTAACTAATTCAAATTAGAACCACAGCTCAAGTAGGAACAACAACTTAGAAAGTCAGTGAAAGTCATGAGTGGGTGAGTTCCTGACGTCAGCACCTATAAACCAATGATCATAAATTTACAATCAGCTCTAAAATAGCAGCTTCTAATGTGAACTAGTCAAGTGTTTTTTGTTGCATGCAAAATGCATGTCCATCTCTCACAAGTGCTGAAAACCACTTTTTACCCAATACAGACCTTTTTATGAGGTTTAAATTATTTAAATTATTTATATGCCTTTCACACCTGATCATATTTCTTTACATATATTTATTTTGGTAAGTGTTGTCAAGGCGTTGTTTAAATTCTCTAAACACATAAATACAACACTTTTGTTTACAGCCTCCATGTTTCCCCCACATTCTGCCTTCAAAGCACATGAACACATCAGAGTCAGAACAATGACTTCACAACTTGGGGAACTTCTGAGTATGTGAACGCACAAAGAGTACTGAGCTTCAAAAGTGCCAGGGATCTACTATTCAACGTTGTCTGAACGCTGCTGTTCTGCTAACATGCTGCTCATGCCATTCCTCCTGTGTAGACATTGTGTATCATGCATATCATCTCTTTTGCTGCACTTTGCTGCAGATGAAGCTCAACAGTCAGGTTGATCCGGATGAAGCACAGTGGTTGTCTTAGTTTTAATTCCCTCTGCATCAGATCTCCTAGGAACGTGATTGTGTTGCATGCAAGCAACATGAAGGGAATTTATTTCTGTCTGAAACTAGACGGCAATGTTGAGTGTCTGGCTGCCTGGCAGATACGTACAGAGGCCCTGAGAACTCAACACACTGCAACTTCATAAGACAAAAACAATTACAAGCAAAACAATTACAAGCAACTTTTATCTGTTTGGTTGTGCCATTGTTAAGGTTATAGTTTTTATGTGGACTCACAAGGATGGAAACCAGGAAACAGAAACAATAAAGAGTTTTAATCCCATCCAATATGGGTTACGATTCAGGTCCAGACAGGGTGTCCAATATAAACGAGGAGATCTATTCTTGAAGCTTTCTGCTTGTGGATTTGAGTAAACTTGTTTCCAGACTGGCTTACAGGTCGATTGAGGCATACATATTGAAGTCTGTTCAGGATGTTGTCTGGTACACCGGACAGGACTCCATTACAGTAATCCAGGCGGTAGGTGATGAAGGCATGAGTGAGGGTTTCTGCCACTGAGTCGGGGAGTGAAGGCCGGAGTCTGGAGATGTTTTTGAGGTGAAAGAAGCCGGATTTAGTGACAGATTTGATTTGGGATTGGAAGGAGAGGGTGGAGTCACGAATGACAGGCAGGTTGCGGACCTCGGGGGACGGGAAGATGGAGCAGACGTCCAAGCTGAGCGGTTGGATGAGTGCTTAGATAGAACTGGGTGTCGTCGACGTAGGAGTGGAAATTAAGGCCATGTTGATGAATGATACAACCAAGGGGGAGCATGTAGATGGTGAAAAGAAGGGGGCCCAGAACTGAGCCTTGTGGCACACCTTGGTTGACTGGGGCTGGAGTGAAGCTAGAACCTTTGATGGTGTTTCCTGTTGGAGAGGTAAGATTGGAACCAGGTGAGAGCTGTTCCAGTAAGGCCGAGGTGTTTGGATAGGCGGTTGAGGAGGATGGTATGGGAGACTGGGTCGAAGGCAGCAGAGAGGTCAAGGAGGATGAGGATACTGATGTGGCCGGAGTCAGCAGCGATGAGGATCTCTTTGGTGATTTTGATGAGGGCTGTCTCTGTGCTGTGGTGGGGTCAGAAACTGAATTGGAGGGGTTCATAGAGCTCATGGTTGGACATGTGCTGGTGGAGTTGGGCAACTGCTCTTTCTATAAAGAGTAGCAGATATTTTTATAGATGAGTGCAATGGTTTTACTGTTTCAGACCTTTCATGTGTCCACGTGTGGTTTTAAATCAGAGCATCTAACATACAAAGGGAGACTTTATCAGACTAAATAAATACATGATAACTATTATAGCTTCATATGAACTCGTCATCAAAGATTCTGATTCTGATAGTGACAGAACTTGTGACAGTGTTGATGCTTCTTACTTATTCTATCAGTACAACCCAGAACAGCACGAGGAGAAATAAAGACTAAAGCCTCTGATGTCTTTTATTAAAAAATGATCCACACCCTGTTAAATATGTCTCATGATTATAAATGATTTCAGTCAGAATAACTTCTACACCAACTCTTCTTGGCAGCACAGTCTGAACAGTACAGACTGACATTACTTAACTGCATCACATTCATCATCAGACTAAAACAAAAATGATAAGCTTAATACAATTTTGTTTATATACAGCATACCCTGAACCTTATATTAAAAATAACCATTAATACAACAGTTTCTTTTTTATTTAAGTTATATGATCATTACTTACATTTCACTTTGAATGTCACTTTTCCCAAGTTGACTGACAGATATCGCGTTGCTTCTCTTATCTGCTTATCCGAGACATCTGCTTCGCAGTACAGGTACAGCCAATGTTAGGCTAAGTGAACGGTTTGGGTGTGTTGAACTTACTTCATGTCAGTGGTGAATGTGATGTGAGGCATCGCAGACATCACAGACAAAGGTGAGGAGAGTTGCAGGAGGCCTGTAGTGTGAGGAAGAGCTCACCAGTCTTGGCTGAAGCACACTCAATAAATACCACTGCTGCACTGAGGAGTCACTGTCCACCAGACATTAAATCAAACATCTCAAATAAATCCCAGCTCTCACACTTTCCCCAAACAACTCATTCTTACAACATCAACGGAACCCCAACGTGCCTCTTCTCAGTGGCCTGCAGCAGAGGACAGAATGTCCTGGATGGCTGAATGAATGTGAAGCAAAATAACAAAATAAAAAATTACCCAGGCAGATATTCCTCGGACATTTCCTCAAAGTTTCTTTATGAGTGATCTTTTTTGCCAAGAACATTTGTGTGAATGTTTCAGTGGTTGTGCTTTTGAAGTTGAGGTTTGGTTTATCAGTGTTAGGGATGGCTGCGGCCTGAGGATGCACAAACAGCTTTAGGCTGTGCAGCCCACACACTACTAGCACAATAGTTTCTGGAACGTGTGGGTGGGAAGGTTGGGGGGTATATTTTGACCTTGCACATGCCTTTATATGTATGTATAGTGTGCATTATTTTGAGCATACGTTTGCATGTGAATATGTGCTTCTTATGCCAATAACAATGTCAAGACTTTGTGTTAGGCAGCGACAGACATTAGGCTGTGTTTGTTTTAGGGCAGTTTCCCTATCTAGCATGAAGACTTCTTTCAGAAGCTTGAAAAGACAGGATAAGGATTCAAAGTGTTAGAGGACCTGTGTGTGTCCGACTGTCTGTATGTCAGTTTTAGTTTTTGTGTTTTACACTTGGTCATGCCCCACAGATGCCAGGTGAAGCATGGAAGATAATACCACAAATCAATAAAAGCTTGGCTTGGATGGTGACAGACAGCCTCAAGGAGACCTGCGTTTTTGGACACATCTCAACTTCTGCACCTTTTCAGGCCTGGCTGATCAGAGTCAATTTTCTATGTGGCTACACCAGAGCAGCTGTGAACACAGCACATTGGATGTGTGAACGTGTTTAGCCAG
Source organism: Hippoglossus stenolepis (assembly GCF_022539355.2). Classification (NCBI taxonomy): domain Eukaryota; kingdom Metazoa; phylum Chordata; class Actinopteri; order Pleuronectiformes; family Pleuronectidae; genus Hippoglossus; species Hippoglossus stenolepis. The sequence goes on from NC_061493.1 coordinate 1,926,422, forward strand.
TGGTTCAGAGAGCAGCAGTCCTCGCCACACAACAGACTGTCACAGATCTCAGGGGACCAGGGGACTGAAGGAAAACCTTTTCAGTGTCTGCAAACAAAAAATAAGCACAGGGGACAAAGACATTTTGATTCGCCTATCCTTGTTAATGATTTCAGTGCTGACAGACAGCTCTCCAGAAAGTAGACAATTTTCCATCATTTATATTCTCTTGTTCAGTTGTCCTGGTACTTAACAAGGTACAATGGTATCCTTGATTCCTGATACCTTCTGATCTGAGTCAGATAATGGGTAGAATTTAGTTCTGTTTGACAGACGAAGCCGAGGCCGCATTATGTGAACAGTCACCTGTTGAATACAGGTGATGACGCAGTGGTAAATATGAAACTAGAAATGCACTCTGTAAGATGCTGCAGTGCCAAATATTAATTTCTAATATTCTGCTACATTGTTAAAAGGTTCAAGCATATTAAGTTTGAACTTTTAAACACTGGTGAATGTTATTGATTAACACGTTGATGAAATTATTAACCTTTACAATTATAAGAGTGATGCAGGCCAGCTAAATAATGATACACCCATAATGATACTGTAAAATGTGATTATAATATTTACTTTGTGGATATACGATGTGTGGTATGTGTGGTGTAGCTATTAAATATCAGTGCTCTACTGTTTTACGTTTTCCTTGATTTAAATTTAAATTAAAAAATTTCTACCATGAATAAGCATGATTGGTGAAAAAACATGGCCGACATCAACCATGTAATATCTTTGCAAAGGGGCTTAGCTAATCTTGACTATCACAGAATTTCAATATAAATCCTGATAAGATACCTTCGGGCCTTGGTTTGGAAGTGGGCCTATCAAAGTGTTTTTAGGCTGAGGTGTGAAGATGGTACATCGTGGTGGTGGATATCATGATGGTAGAACGTGGATCCTGACCATGATGGTGACTTGTGGATGGTGATCATGGTGGATCGTGATCATGGATGGTGATTGTGGTGGCAGCTGAACGTGGATTATGATTACAACTGGATCGCTCAGATCTGCAATATAACCTCCTCACATATTCTACCATTGATGACAAAACCTCGATACACCTCGACATTTTTGTTAGATGCTGCCTTTTCTCATGAATGGTGTAAATATTGTTATTTTTATGATGTGCTCTGCTATAGGCGGCATCTATCGCACTTCTGTCCGTCCTGTGAGAGGGATCCCTCACATGTGGCTCTTTGAGGTTTCTACGTTTTTTCCCCCCAGTTAATAGGGTTTTTTCCTGTTCGTTTTTCCTTACTCTTGCTGAGGGTTAAGGACAGAGGATATCGTACCTTGTTAAGCCCTTTGAGACAACCTGTGATTTGTGAAAATGGGCTATTTTATTGATTGATTTGAATTTGAAGTGTGTATGCACCAGAGCAGGGGTCACTAACAGGCGAACTGTGATCCGGACCCAGACCTATAACTGATTGCTGATTTTGAAAATTGACAAATGTTGGCAGAATGTTCTGGCAAAGCTTCTCTAGCCTTTTGTGCAGTGGTTTAACAGTGAATGAAAAAGAAGATGGCCAAAAAGGATTTTTTAATCAAGACTAAACAAACTCCTACATGTTAATTCTTCTAACGGTCAGTTCAAAACCAATATCCTGCAGTTGTTTAAGCTGTTCATTGAGTTAACATATAGAAGAAAAGGAGGAAACTTGAATGATTATTTACACTTTTTAAAAAAAAATTCTGTAATGTGTTTAAGAATTAACTTGAAATGAGAAAAGAGTATTATTCATAACCCTTCCTGTTCAATGTGAAAACTGACAATAAATAATGTGATTTTAATGTGTGCGTTATATTTTCTTTGATTTGACAGTCAGCTTTTGACTGCACACTGACGTTGATGCAACAACCTTTGCTTGATGAAACTTTCTCAATCTGGACCTCACTAAATTTAATACCCCAAAATCTGATTGGTGGAAGTGGGCGTGGTCTATTACAGCTTTACTCATAACTCAAGATGCCCTTGAGCAGCTCCAAGTGGCGTCATCTAATTTACCCTGTTTATCTATTTATTTTTGAATAAATGCTGGATGAACAGATTTGTTGCTACTGAGAGCCAGTGGACAAAATCTGTGAATCCACCGAGTTATGAAACATTACATCTTGCACTGATGATGTTTTTTGAAACCTAAGGGCGACAGAACATCATCAGCACATTGACATAGAAAATGCCTTTTTTAACATCCAGCAGAAACAGAGCAACATCAGTTGTCCACCTGGCGAATGTCACATTCATTCTCTTGATGCTGATATTTGTTTCAAACTGCCATAAATGAACAACTTGCCGTTTTCCTGGCTGCATCCACGAACTCTCTCCAGTCATATCTATCTGTCAGTGATAGCCTTTGCATATCTATCTATCCTTGATGTGATCTCTTGTTCAAATGGGGATAATGGCAAACACTTTCCGAGGCATTCAGCAGCCTTCAGTGGCATTCACGGTTCACATGAAAAGTGAGGGTGGCAGCTGAGTGAAGAATAAAAAGGGAGCGTGAGAGGGATATTGAAACCTTGACTATATTCACATCTGCGCTTTGCATTGACCTTTTCCACTCACTTTTCAAAATTCATTTTTTTTGTCCCCCTCACTTTTATCACTAGAATCTCTCAGAGGAAGTTGATAAAAATATTGATATCAATATGAGTTACCTTCCCATATTACTTTGCTCAGTGTGCGCAGTCTTTTGTGGAACCTTTTTTGCCATACCACTTCCTTTGAGTTAAAGATATTATCCAACTAGATGCTTAAGTAAAGCACTAATCAAAGATAAGGCTGTACCGCAATCAGCTCCTTGTAGTAAGAATGGAAATAGAGCATTATCTATCATCTCTAACAAGGAAACTACATAAGTGGATTAACATCCATCTATTCAATTCATTCAGTTTAATCTATTATCGAAATATAACCTCATAAAATAAACTGATTCTTGGCTGTTTTCATATCCGTTCCATGATCCGATCAGATAGCAATATGGAAATTAGTCAAACGGTAACCGTTCAGTTTCCTGAGCATATTAAGGATGTGGATGTCAGTTACACATCACTTAGATCCAATCACATTGTGACTTATAGAGCACTTCTAGGTATCGTCCAGTCACATTGTGTTCTGTGTGCATTTACATGTTTTTCTAACAAGTCCACCAACCTAAATAACTATACAGGTCATTTGTCCCTAACCCTCAGATGTGACCCGAAGTATTTCAGCATCAGCAAGTGTACAGGAGCTCCAGCATCACCATGACAGTAATGGTAAATGGTCTGTTTTTATGTAGCGCTTATAGTATTGCTGACCACTCAAAGTGCTTTACATTACAGTTTTGCCATCCACGACCTGTTTTGGGTTAGGAAAAGCTTGTGGTTTGATTTAACATAAGTACTTCCTTAAGGCTTAATGACCTTTGTCACCATGGTTAAAAAACAAATAGTCAAAGTCGTGGAATAGATCAAATATGGGATTCACATGGGAAATGAAGCAGTGTCTTTGCTTGTGTCCTCCTGACATGCACTTTGTTGGCCCTGGAGTTTACCCACAGTTTGCCTTTCACACATGCACAACACAGCGGGAGGTTCTCTGCACATACAGTACACCTCCTCCAGAGAAAATACAGAGGATCTGCGGAGTGCATGTCTGAAAACAGCAAGAGTCAGTTCACTGCCGCTTGATCATTTGTCACCTCAACCCCATTAACCTCATACAGCTGCAAATAGAACACTGTTTACTGGGATGCACACTTTGGACTCCTATTATACAGCACGCTCTCTAAAAGAGAAGCACATTAAAAACATGAGCAAATCAGTATTATTACTCAGTCTGCTTTACTGTATATCGCTGAACGGAGGTTTCTCTGAATGAAACTCTGGAGGAAAAATAAGACCAGATAAAAGGAAGCGTTAGTTGTTAATCAAAAGAGGAAAGGACAGAGGAAACGCAAAACATTAGATGAAGATTAAATTCATTTGTTGTCGCACAATAACCTGTCAGATAGAGCAACATTCCTCTGTGTTAAATTAAATAATCGATTACTTTAATGGAGAACTCAAATAGAATACAGTGCAGTTAATGGTTTTGTTTTATGCTACCTTTCAGAACTGGTTATTTCCTGCTGTGTTGTGATGAAGTATATGGATTTCAAGGTCACAGTTTCCTCCTGTATTGCATCAAAACAAGATAGACCCTGTGCACCTTTTTCCTCACAGTGCTGCACTATTATCAAGGAGCTACACAAATAGGATATAAGAAGGAGTCCAGTTTATGCTGGTTTCAGTTACATTTCTCAGTTCTCCATCCAATTTACATTTGATTCAGATACTCGTCTACACTTGCTTCAGAGCAACTTGTACTTAGGGATGTAGCTGGGACCCAAGGTATGATTTTACACTGTAACGTTGTGTGTGTGACGTGAGAACCGTTAATAGTAAATACCTTTCCACTACATTTCCATCCAGAACAACTATATAGTGTTTAATCGTTTGTGATAAACACTGAAAGAAATTGTGTAATTCAAAGAGCCACAGTCACACCTCACAGGGAACAAACAATTTAGACAACATGATAGAAATATGGTATTAATATTATTATATGTATTCGGAGTAGAGACTTCAGCGACACCTAAGTCGTGTCCATATCACTGAGTCTGTTTCAGTTGCACTTTGTCACATGTTTCTTTGACCAATACGCCTATTTTTCCACTCAGCGAAACGTTTTGCAACATTTCTGAAGGAATAGTGCACCCCCGGGCTCAGCTGGGTGGGAGCCCCGCGTACAGAGGCCTCCCCCATCTCTTCTCTGTTTTATGCTCACTGTCAATAAAGGCAAAATAAAACAGCAGAAAGTATGAATAAAGGTAGGCTGCTAAAAACCAATGTATTGTTGGTCTGTCACTCAGTACACCTTTCTCCGGTATTGCCTCAATTTCACAGACAAAGGAGTCTAATAACTCCAGCTCCACCATTTGTTTTTTTTAAATGCGTCTCATCAGTTATTGTCTACATTTTCACAGAATGTTGGTACATATCACAGAGACAGAGACTGTCCCGTTAATGTTAGGCTTCAGAACGTTTTACATCTTGCAAGTCTGTGACTCTGGCTTGGACCACAGGCACTGGAAACCTGAGACTGAAGCTTGGAATGGCTGCAAGAAACCTGGGGCTGAGCTCAGGATTGGCGGCTGGAAAGCTGCCGTTACTTGGAGGATTGTTGCCTTCGTAGCCCAGACTTTCTTCCAGGGGCTTCATCCCCAAGATGTCTGGGACAGCAGGCAAACGAGCTCCCGAAAAAGGTGACTGCTTATTCAAGTCCGGTTCTTCTAGATCAGAGTCCGATCAACAGTATGCAGGATGCTATCAGGCTGGACACGCTGGGTGGACCGACTAGCTGGAGGTCTGAAGATACTGGGCTTGTGGTTGGTTTAGTGGAAGACTGGCAGGGAACCTGATATGTTTTTTCAATCATTCAGGCAATGAGCTTCTGAATCAAATTTTCTTGGAAACTCCTTTGCATTATAGACGCAGAGCAGCTTCTATATTCTTTACCATAGTCCCTCTTATATTCTACTTAGATACTAAGCAAAGTGTGTATGTTAAATAATAAAGTTCATCCTTCAGGAAAGCACCTACTGGGTCCATGGTTGACCAGTTCATACTGTTATGGTTGAACACAGGTGAGGGCCCAAATGCAGATGCCACAGGAGGACAGATCCAATGAAACAAAGGGATAAACACAAAGGGGAACACAGACACTAAATACACACAGTTAACAAGACACTGGTGAAACTACTGATGGCTGATGACAATATTGATTGTCTTATTGAATGTTGAGACATGGTCAACTATCCCTCACTGGATGTTTTTTTTTTTACCATCCAGAGCTGTGTGGAGGATGTACTCTTTATCTTTATTTCATTGTACTTGTATACTGCTGTTTGAGTTGTTAGTTTTAAAAGTACAATATTTTTGTGTAATATACTTTCTTTTATTTTTAAAAATGATTTTATTTACAGCTGGAGAGTAGGACTTACATACATGCAAGCTCTTGCCAAACACAATGCTGATTAAGTTTATGAGCACCAGAAAATCAATGCCGTTGATGTTTCAATCTGTAGCATCGGCGGCTGGGGCTAATCGACATAAGTGATGTTGTTGATTACGACAACAGGCTTCTATGGTCTATCTATGGTCTGTATCTATGTAGCACTTTTCTAGTCTTGATGACCACTACAGTACACTTTACATTCACACATTCACACATTCATACAGTGCATCTATGTGCAGTACTTTTCTCTATGCGAAGGGGTAATTTGGGGTTCAGAATCTTGACACTTTTGTATTCAGAAGGGGGAAGACTGGGATCGAACCGCGGCTGTTTTGAATCAACAGGTGAACAGCTGTTTGTGCAGTCGCGGTGGAGCAGCATCAGGGTCCTGTGGACTGAGTCCTGCAGTCGGACTTGCTGCAGCTCAGTTACTGCATGTCACTTTTACAGTTTCAAAAATACAGCTGCAACCAGCACTACTACAAGCCAGGCAAATAGCCCATTCCAAACAGGAAGGTTCAGCTGACACTGCACTAATATTCATAAATATCTTTATATTATGTCACCAGACTTTTTCCTTTGCTGCAGCTACCGGAGATCATCTAACAATATAACCTATAACCATGGGTTGCAGAAAGCTGCTTGTACAACCGACATATGGGCTTGTTTTCTAACGTCTCTGTGAATATGCTTATGAAGAATACATTGAACCTTGGCTGTTCTGTCTGCTGTGGCTCCGAGGTAGAGTGGGTCGTCCACTAACCAGAAGTTTGGTGGTTCGGTCCTCAGCTCCTCCAGTGTGCAGCTGAGTAATGAATGATTGAAGCAGTGAGTTTAAACAAGGTAAATAGAGTGGCTGGTGATGGCAACAAGCTGCCCGGCTAATGCATCTGATTCAGGCTCCCTGAAGGAGGCTTTCCTTCATTTAGCCTGAGTAAGGAAGTGTTGACAGGAGGTCTGAAGTTCTCTGTCGTAAGAGGGATGTTACAGACTCTGAGCATAATCAGGCAACAAGCACTGCCTCATTTTGTGCTCATAAGTTATATTTTGCACATAACGTGCTGCTTTGCATCAAAACATGTTTCCCAACAGGACTCTGAGGCTCCGCAGCAGTAAATGGGTTGTGTTGATGCACAGCTGTGGAGAGAGTTGGAACAGTCAGTGCAGGAGCTGGTATCTATTATTTAACAGTAGCACAGGGAGTGTAAAGGGGTATGAAGAATTCAGAGAGGTACATGAAGAGGGGAAGCCACCGGCCTCACACACAAACACACACACACACACACACACACACACACACACACACACACACACACACACACACACACACACACACACACACACACACACACACACACACACACACACACACACACACACAGTGTCCTCCGGTGTGGGGAATCTAAAAGCAGATACCATCACTGGTCTCTAAAGTCCAGATTTGGTGCACTTGAATCAGAGATTTGTTTTTCTCTTTCAACTTTATGCTTGTGGACTTCCTTTTATATGCCTGTGTTTATCCTCAGAGTCCTTCATGCCTCAAATATTTTGATAGGGGTGTTATAAGCAAATTGTCACATGCATTCAGATGAATCCATTCTTGTTTTTCTTTGAGAATTTTGCTTTTAAAATCGTAATTTAATGTAATGTAATATTGCTCTTTTTTCTTGAAAATCAGAGGGAGTACAAGATCAGAGAGCCTCAAATGCACCTGGGTTGAATCAAATCCAAACTAATAAATAATGTGTTGATCCAAATTTCCCCCAACAAACTGAAATAGTCCAGAAACATAAGAAAACCTCACAAAATAACTAATTTAAACCAAAACCAATTACATGTTTGAAGGGAAAAAAAGACCCAAAAAATCAGTGCCTTCTTTTGGAAATAAATGACCCTTTATATTTACAGTTCTTCCTGCTGATCACAACACAAAGTACTTTCGTTTGGGTTTATTTTAGGGAAAAGCCTGTTGTCACATTTTGTAAAACCAACATCTGCAACATTACAATCTATTTGGAGTCCACCTGATAAATGTAAAGTCACTGTATTTAAATGTTTTGTCCCCTCCAGCTCCTGTGGAAAATGTCTCCTGATCGTCTCCCGTCTCCCTCGTCACAGTTTTAGACATTGCCCCTCTCTGACCAACAGACTGAACATAGGCTTCTTTTCTTTCACTTCATGAACTATCTGTGGCCGGCAGCAGTAATAATACATGTGTCTAAAATGAGTTAAAAGGTGTGTTTGCATGTGGCACAGCAGCAGTTCAAATCTTCTGGTGAAGAAGAGTGATCTTTTTTCTGGTGTGTTAAAGGTTTAGTGTGTAGGATTTAGTGACATCTAGTGGTGAAGTTGCATGTTGCAGCTGTATACCCTTCACCTCACCCTCCCCTTCCAAGCATGAAGGATATACAGTACCTGATGGTAGCCTTCAGTTTGGTGTTTAGTTTGTCCAGCCTGGGCTAATGTAAACAACATGGTGGCCGCTGAAGAGTGGACCCACTCCTGATGTAAATATTAAGAGCTCATTCTAGGGTAAGGGATTATTTTATATTCAATTTCTGCCAATAAATCCCTTTTACCTAAATCTTACACACTGGACATTTAAGTGGATCAGAATATGGAATTTTCATTTTTGCTTTTTAATTGCAAGAATATTTTTCAATTGTGGCAGAACTGCAGCATTACTGTAAATAATGCAGCATGGCAGTTGCAGTTTATATCCACTGTCTTTTGGCTCGGTTTTGATCTTCACCAGCCCCTTAGAAAAACGTCTGCCAAATGCTCCACTATGTTCCCCAGCTGCTCTTTAACTTGTTAGGTGGTGCTGATCAGGTAGTGCACAGTGGCTGTACCAGAGGCTTTTCTCTAAAAAACAGCTGCCTGCAGCAGATGGAAACAAGCTTGAAGCATTAGGTAGTTCCTGCAGGACAGACAGGACAAATTGATCCATGGATCAATACAGTCAGTCAGCGGTTATTTCAATGTAACATCAGTCCTGTCCATAGGGACCTCTGCCCTGCACTGAAAAGGTTATAACATGAGCGGGGAAACATGCGACTTGACAATTTTTCAAACTTCATATATAGGACAGTTACTCGTTACTCTCACTCAGACTGTTTACGTGCTTGTTTTGACGCTTGTCACAGCGATTCAATTACATTTTCATTTGCCAGTGAATTTCTGGTGGATTAAAACAAAATGGACAATGGACATTTTGCAAGGTTTCATACTGACATGTGTGAGCATTTTACCCGCAGCAGGCGCCACGTTGATTCGGTTCCTTTGCTCGTGAAGCATCAGTGAATTTCAGTCTACCCCTTGGTTTTTAGAGTGGTCTGAATACACTGCGGTTATAGGGGTGTTTGAAAGACTAAGATGGCCACTACCCGTAGATCACATAGAGAAATGGGACAACACTACCCCTTCATGGCCACACGCGAAACAAAGGGGTAGGGCTAAGGGGTGAATCGGGACAGGCCCTTACTCTTCTGAACCTGCTCCAGTGTCACCGTGTAAAAGTGTCTGCGTTTGAGTCTCTGTTACTCCCGGAATTGTTACAATTTCAGTAAAAGCATGTTCTATTAAAGCTATTATACATTTTAATACATTTTTTTATACATGAGCTCATGAGTGTATGTGGAGGTGGGGGGGCTGGGAGAGCGCCTTCACCTGTAGCAGAGGATCAATCAGTGCAGGTGAGAGCTGTTAGCTGATGGATCCTCAGGTTTAAAGGCAGCGGCTGATCTGCTTCAAAAAGACAGTCACGCAGTCACACAAGGACTGAGACGGACACGCGGAGAGAGACAGAGACACAGAGACACTGGGCTGCAAAGCCAGACACCAGCAGAAACTGCTGGCCGCTTTATGTTTTGACTTTATGTTTGCTCGTGTGTGCTGTGTGGAGAATAAAAGATGCTGAAAAGAAACAGTTGTGTCTCGGTCTGTGTGTGGGAGAGCCCAGTGGCATGGTCCTTTGCCACAGTGTACTATTAAATGGCCTCAGGAGGTAGAGCGGGTCATCCTCTAACCAGAAGCTCGGTGGTTCAATCCCAGTCTCCCCCATTCCCTGTGCCTTGGGCAAGATACTGAACCCCAAATTGCCCCTGATGGCTGTGCCGGCAGTGTGTGATGGAGATGATAGAGACGTGTGCATGTGAAAGTGCTGCGCATAGATGCACTGTATGAATATGTATGTGAATGGGTGAATGGCAAAACTGTACTGTGAAGTGCTTTGAGTGGTCATCAAGACTAGAAAGGTGCTATTTAAATACAGACCATTTAAGAAACAACAAAAAGAACTGTCCTTGGTCTTTGTATTGAACGTGCTGAGCGTGTCACTAGGGATACAGTTGTTTTGGTTTTTGTCCTGAAAAAGAGACGAGTTACAAACTGTCTGCAGCTCTGATCCTGTGAACGTAATGTTTGTGGGTTTAATTTGCATGTGGCACCAAGACAAACAGAGGGAACGACAGCAATACAGTACATCCCAAATCTAATTTAGCAGCAGTGTGTGAATTGAGAGCGTGGTGCTAAATAAAGTATCACATGTGGCGTTCTGGCTTTTAGGCATAAATAGATCATCTTATCCCATTACAAACCTCAGATCTTGTTTTGCCTGTATCAGAATCAGATTGAGGGCTTACGCGTGAGCTCAGAGCACAAAGACCTGCTCTGATCTGCTTTGCATCACTGGCAGATCTACACACGGTTTGTGTGCACTGTATTTATCTTTATATTGAAGTAAGAGGGCACAGAAATAATCATATTTAGGAGTCTGTTTTACAGTGGAAAGATCTGGTGTTTGATTCTGGCTGATACTGTAGGTGTGCTTCACTGGCATTTGACTAAAAGTGATGTCAAATTAGAGCAGTGCCTTTTGATCACAGGAAAAAAACAGCCTATTTTTAGGCTCAGCAACACTCTGCCTTTGATGGCCACATGCGTTCAGTTGGTCTCAATCGATGGGGCGACTGGAGCAGAGCATAAAGGTGTGTTTTAGCGGAGTGAGGAGCGTGATGTGGGGTGGACGTGATGAGATGTAATTACTGCCTTCAAAAAGAAAGTCACAGCGGCTGTATTAAACCCTCTCCTCTCTGCGCCCTGCAGACAAGCCATCTGAGCTTCAGCTCCGCCGTCGCCTCCCACGCTCGAATCGGTCACAGTTGTTTGATTTTCCTCAAATGAGAGCAGTGGTCAAAGTGTGTGTGAGAGGGCGACGGTGCTGCTCCACTCGGCCCTGAGATAAGCTGTACGTGAGGTCGGTGTAATTGAAAAACTCACTTACATCTGTGACGTTCAAATTAAAGATGTCAAGTTTCAAACACCAGAGCGTCATGACTGTGTAAATTCAAAGAATTGTGTTCACTTCAGAGATTCGTAGTCCCATGATTCTTTATAGCATGATGTTATGGCGCTCCTTCTGACTGTAATGAGAAGTCACTGGTTTGTACTTCAGGCCTGTGAGCACTGGTGATGATGGTTATAGCTCTATATCTGCAACCCAGTCGTCACACCAGGTTGTGTTTCTTCAGCCATCTTGCAATAAGCTTTCACACACTGTGTCTCCCAGCTGCTGACAGCTGGATGTTGAGGCTCTCAGTCACTGATGAGAGGAGCCTCAATGCAACGAGCTATTTATCTGTCCAGTGACAGTGACGATCCACTGTGCTCAGTGTAGCTTTAATTATTGCTTCTATCAGTTGTGCTGACAAGTTAATAGCAGAAATCTTTTAATGTGACATCATTCGTAAAAACAATAAGTGAGACAAGCAGATCAGAGTGGATGATCAGACAGGTTGGAATCAAACCCCTGCGGAGGGGTCTGACAATAATGAAAGTGATGACATTTATTAGCTCGAGGGAGAAGCAGTTACTGATGTTACACTGAAGGCCATGGCACTGTGGGCGTGTGCACTGATCAATGGTGACAATAAAAGTCCTGTTTCGAAAATGTCACTTGAGTAAAGTAAAAAAATATGAAGATATGAAACTTTGCTATATGCTTAAGATTTGTTCCAGGCTCCAACTGCTGCTGTATATTTCCCTGAAGAAGCCACTCTGCTTTTTATTGCATAATATATCTATAGACAATACTTTTATATCTGTTGTGTTAAGTATGTTTAGCTTTTCTCCCTTTTTTGACATGTTTTGATTTAGTTTTCTCACCAAATATCCCAATAAAAATAACACAATAACAAAACAGAACACAAAAATGTGTTCTACATTATGATGACATTTTTCTTTAATATCTTCTAACTCAAACACAGATAGTGAACGCTCCTTTAATGATGGAACCTCTCACTTCTCTCTCTTCTGATTATCTCCTGATCACTGCTTCTACTACTACTAATAATAGCAATAATAATTACATTTATATCGGACACAACAAGCAAGAATAAAATTAAGAAAACACTGTCTTTACTTATTGGTGCAGTGTGTTCATACTTCATACTGTTTGGGGCGCGGCTGTAGTTCAGAGGGCAGAGAGGGTCGTCATCAAATTATCAGGTCAGAGGTTCGATACCCATCTCCTCCAGTCTACATTCCGAGTGTCGCTGGGCAAGAAACTAATTCTCTGAAGGCTAATTCTTCCTTTTACTCGAGCACAGTTTGCCAAAAGTAATGAAATCTTCCTCATCAGTTTACTTGGATCCTGGAAGATATTCTCCAAAGCAGCTCTGCTCATGCAGTCAAGAAAACCTTGATGAGCAATGAGAGACACTTCTCTTCATACTGTTCTGTGTACCGGTCTTTGATGGAGCCAACACACCCAGGTTCTAACTGTTTACTGGACTCGTCCGCCTCAGTCTCAGTGGCTCCTTCTCTCACGCCATCTGTGGTGGATGGGATTCAACAAGGATCTCACCAGAGAGACGACCATCCACTGAGTCTGCTCTGAAGTTAGTCTTCAGATCATCTTCTTCCTGTTTTTTTTTTGAAATCTCAGCAGTCAGGAGGAAGACTGTACCATTTTCATGACAAATCCCAGCTGAGCGACCGCTTTAACACACTGTTTTGTTTGGATTCTCTTTTCTTTTTGACCCAAACGTTGGAATCAGACTCTGAGGCAACTTTTACGTTCAAACGCAGAGTAAGCAGTTGTAAAAGTAATGAATGATTGTTGGTGAAGAGGAACAGGTCTCAGAGGTAGTTTATGGTAAAAATGGTAAATGATCTGCATTTATATAGAGCTTTTCTAGTCTTGATGACAACTCTAAGTGCTACAGTACCGTTTTTGCCACCCATTTTATTTCACCCAATCACACACATTCATACATCTATGTGCAGCACTTTCTCTATGAGAACGGCACAGCTGTCAGAGACAATTTGCAGCTCAGTATCTTGCCCAAGGACGCTTCGGCATGTGGAAGAGTGAGACTGGAATCGAAGTTTATAGTCTTCGGATACATGTGTCTGAATACGAGGAACAGGAAGTCCAGGAGCAACAATCAATCAATCAAAGTTTATTTGTTTTATAAGCCCATATTCACGAATCACAATTTGTCTCATAGAGCTTAACAAGATGCGACATCCTCTGCCGTTAATCCTCAACAAGAGTAAGGAAAAACTACAAAAAAAAAAAATATTAACAAGGAAAAAAAGGGAAAAACCTCAGAGAGAGCCATCAACAAAATAACAGTATTTAGCATTGCGTCAGTTCATGTAGGACACGGAGTCATGTGCTAAGCTGTCGTAAGCTGTCAGCTTCTGATAGGTTTGTGGGTGCTCGTCAGTCACCCACCAATCACAGCCCATTCTCTTAACAAAGCAGTTCCTTTAAATACGACCTCCTCCTCACTGATCCCTGCTCAGCTAAACTGCCACTCATGCTGCCGGCAACTTGCCTCCACCACCCCAGCCTCCACCTTTTAGCCCTGAGTCCAAACATGGTTGTGGTAAATGATATTCGTCTTGAACAAATGTATCTCGCCTGCTTATGCCCACCGGGGGACTTTGCACGTGTTCCATGTTTTATCTTAGCATGCTGCTTCGCTAATCCAGGGAACATCCGAAGAATGGAGCCGTCCACAAAGTATAACTGTATTCCCATTGTGCAATAATGGTTAAATCATGACAAAGTGTTCCTGACTGAGCATTGATTAGCAGAAAAAGTGTCTCAATGCTTAAAGGGGACATAGCATGCAAATTCCACTTTGTTAGTGCTTCTACAGGTTAATGTGGGTATCTGGCATGTCTACCAACCCAAAAACTCTGGGAAAAAAACACTCGCGCGTTTTGTTATAGTTCCTCTAAGTCAGAAACGTCATGCTTGAGCGACTCGATTGAGCTTCCTGGGTTTTGTGTTGTAACAAGGCACTGGAAGTCTCCCTACATGGCGATTCTGCTTTCTCCGCTTGTTGTTGTACCCGTTGAATGTCGGGGTTCGGGGTAAATGATGGTCTTCATAGCCCCCCCCCTCTCTCTCTTTCTCTCTGTCTGTCTGCTTGTGTGCTTGTAGTGGATGGGCAGAGGGGACATTTAATTATGTGATTGGGAAAATTAAAACTCCAGGACAACAAGGGAATACAAAGTATGGGATGCATATTTGATTATTTATATCATATAAAATATGTAATTTATATCGTTTAAAATCATGGGGAGAGGGGAGGGGGAGCTGGCTCATTAGCATTTAAAGGAACAGGCACTCAAAACAGGTCACTCTGTGGAGGGCTGTTTTAGACAGGGTAAAAAGGGTGCTGTTTGAAATGATCCTTGTGGTATTTTGACCAAAGTATGTTACAGACATTTCATTAAGACCCCAAGGAACCATATCAACTTGTGGTAAAATGGGCATGCTATGTCCCCTTTAAAGTATTTGTACAAAAGAGAATGTCTGATAGAGATGAAAGAAGCAGCAATGACAAATACATTGGGGGGGTTATTGTAAGTAATGGTAGAGTATGTGAGTAGGCACATTGTATATCAAGGAGTCTTGTTGTAATCATAGTCCATTATCAGCTGCCACCACAATCAGGATCCATGATCCGCCATCACCAGGAAACCAGATTGTGACGCCCAGGTCCCAGTCTCTCTCTCTGTCTCACACACACACAGAAGCACACACACACACAGAACACACACACACACAGAAGCACACACACAGAAGCACACACACACACACACACACACACACACACACACACACACACACACACACACACACACACACACACACACACACACACACACACAGGAGGAATGATATGTAATTTAGTACAACAACATTAATCATAGAGATTACATTTTAATACCAGGTGTAAGTTTGGTTTCCCTAAATGTAATTATTATACATTATTGTCCTTTAATCAACACATGAATGCCAGGTTAATGAGTCAAATGAAGATACTGTGGAATCGTATCAACAGATCAAGCCACAGAAGCTCACATCCGGAGTCTGTCTGGTTTTTCCCATGATAACAGAAGCTTCACGGCTCTGTCACTGTAACAGTCTCCTCAGTTTCACGCTTAACTTCACAATTTCACACAAAAGGAAAACACTTCAGATCTGCGTCCCTTCAAGTGTCGTCTTTTTGACATCTTTACTGGAATTGACTGAGAATATCAACGCACCCTCACCCATCCCCTACATCTCCATCCTCCAGAATGCACCACCCTCGACCTCCCTTCTCACCTTCATTTCCTCTTTTCTCTCCCACTTCCAGGAGAGCCCTCAGACGGAGGCTGTGGAGATGCATGGAGAGTCTTTTGATTAACAGTTCCACGCTCCACTCCACTGTTTGGTTATGCAGATGGTTTGTGATTGGGTGATAATCTGTGTGCTTATGTGTGCATTAAGCTGCCTTATTATTAATGAGCAGGGACATAGAGGACGGGCTTACACAAATTGAGTTTACCCATTTTATTTGCATAATCATTAACCCACGTTAAGGGTCTGATATGAACCGACATTCCAGGGAGCTGCACTGAACCAATGAAGAACTGCATGCATTTCAGATGATTTAACCAAATTACAGAGAATGATCACCAGCTCTGCAGAAAACAAGAACAACCCCAGTTTCCTCTTCAGCTCCACAATCCAGTCCAGACATCACTGCTAGTTTTAGGAAACAACACCTTCCATTCAGCTTCCATTGCTGAAAGGAACTGAGAAGTTATAATGTATGTATCAATCCCTTTCCTTCACCCTTTTGTGGAAGAGTTGTGATTGGACACGAAAAAGAGGAATTCAGAGTTTACCTTCTGTGACGGGTTGATTTTGTGGCATCCTCATCAAAAACTGTTATATAACACCTGATATATATTTAGCCTGCATGCTTTTCCTCTATAGATCTTTGTATGTAGCTCTGTTGGAGGTTTCTACCTGTTATAAGACAGTTCTCACGATGGGAACAATATAAGGTTATAAGGTGTGACCCTTGCTCTGTTAAGTTACTGGTGATAATGTAGAAACTGGCTTTAATTGATTTGAACACAGTTGACTGCTTTGTTTCTACAGCCTGTAAACTGGGCTCTCATGATGTTTTCACTGTTCACTTTCTGCCCAGCAACCATCAGCAGCAAATTTAGTGACAAGTGGCTGGTCTTGACCGTGGAATCCTTTGTCCCTGGTATTCGAGTGGGGGCGGTGCTCAGGTGGGAGAAGAGCATTTGATATTTTGATGAAAATTGCTTCTGTTAGTGGCACAATGTCATACTGTCTGTAAAATGTGCTGATTTCATTTAATACAGAAAACTCAAACCTGCGAGTAAATATGCAGCAATTATTATTAAGGCTTAAAATGTCATTTACATTTTCAGCCAGTAGTTGTGTTGAAAAGTGTCTCCTTCATTAAATCCCAGCAGCTGTCTGAAGGCAGCAGGACACACTGTGTGTTGATGAATCTGCAGAGAGGAGAAGTTTATATACACATATATATATATATATATATATATATATATATATATATATATATATATATATACAAATACAAATGCTTTTTAAATCAAGAAACGCTTGCTGCCAGATGTTCCTGACAAGGACACTTTAAGTTGCTGTGAGCTGTTCATCACCTCAAATTCAACTCAATTCAATTTTATTTATATAGCACAAACTCACAACATACGTTATCTGACTCCAGACTCAATGTGGGCGGCCATCTGCCTCGACCTGTTGGGTGAGCTGAGAAAAATGGGGACGAGAGGGAGAGGTGGGAGGAGAAGAGGGGAGAGAGAGAGAGAGAGAGAGAGAGAGAGAGAGAGAGAGAGAGAGAGAGAGAGAGAGAGAGAGAGAGAGACCAGGAACAGTTGTGTAACCATCATATTTACGCTCTGTCAGGCTGGCTGTTGAAAATAACAAGAGGTATATTAACAGATGTTATTAATGGTGACAGCACCAGTTAAGAATAGGAATAAGAATAAGAATAATTGTTGTTGTTGTTGTTGAGTAATGTCAGAAATGGATCCTGCAGCTCAGGAGTCAGAGATACCTGCACAATGTGTTGTGTGTGTGTGAGAGAGGGGGGGCGGGTAGAGCACAAACATCTAAACAGGAGGCAGTTGACAGTGTTATCAGAGTCTGACTGGGCAGCTGCCTCCATCTCACTCAGACTCACCCTGGGTCCAGGTCCACATCTGCACCCAGCACACAGGACGACCTGATGTAGTGGAATGAATTCGCCCTGCAGAGCAGCGTGAACAGGGAACAGTTTGGTCCCCGGAAGTGGCCGCACACTGACTGGCAAATAATGAAAAACAAACTCCACCTGAATAGGGGGTTTCTGACTGATGAGACACTTATGGGGCGGCCTCAGCACCCAGTGAGTGAGGAGAACCAAGGCTGTGCGTCACACAACAGGTGACTAAATGAACATTTTAGATCTCAACGCTGTGTTCAATGTACTGAATTGACTTGCGGCTCCGTGTTTGAACTGTGCCATGTTAAGAAAAGCTCTGAGTGTGAGCCCCATTAAGACAAAGGAGGGAGCTGGGGATTAATCAGAAAAATCTAATCGTGTATATGTTTGGAGGTTATAATAATCAAAGCAGAGGATAATCCTCTAATCATTGGAAAGTATTATTAAACAGTTTGTAATTAATTAGAAGATGTCTGATTAAATATTGAGTCTTAAATGATAAGATTAAGGTTGTGATTTACTCTCTCATCTGTCTGTCATTTCATCTCACATTTCTTCTTCTGTGTCCCTGCTTTGCCTTGACTGTCTTTGTAAGTCTAATATTTCTATTCCTCTCTTTAATTTTTAAACATATCTGCTTTTGCTTTTCCCCCATTTACTCATCATTCATCTCTACAAGACTGTGTCTGATAATAATTCTCATCTATTCAGTGTGGTCCTACACACTGGTCAGCATGGGCACTTCTGTTCATTTAAAAATACGTAGCAAATACAGTTTTAATCATAATGGAACAAGCAGGTCTTAACAAAATGATATCTAGCAGACTTCTATTTTACACGGTTGAACATGAAAGAAACCAGCCCAGTGAATGATGACGGCTGTGGATTTTGTCCATCGCTTACATTTTTCACACATCAAGAAGGCAGCAAGGAATCATTGCAGTGAGCCAAACCTGTAGCAGTGTTCGTAAAGTACCTGACAGTCTTTTTAATACACTTCACTTCACTACACACAAGATGACAACTGAACCACTTTCATCCAGGCTGACAGGTCTGAACCATTGTCGGATGATTTTCCATGATATTAGGTTCATATTCCCCCCGGATCAACTGTAATTTTGGGGATCCTTTGATATTACATTCAGTCCAACACTTTGGTTTATGACCCAAACATATTCCCATCATCCTCAGCTGCACTTTGTATTTTGTCCAAATTAGCATGCTAACATGCTAAACTAGGATCATGAACTCAGGCTTGTTACACTTTCAGGTGTTGTCATTTTCTGACCCCGCAGGGCAGCCTGACACACTTCCAGTTTTCTCCGATGAATTGAGAGTTGACTCAGAAGTCAAACAGACCACAGCCCATTGTCTCAACCTAACCACAGACAGCAGTGAGGATGTAAACCTGCTGTGACAGTCTCTGATGTGACACGGGGGCACTTTGTTCACAACTTCACACACAAGCCCCCCAGGCCCACCCCCTGTAGACTCTGCTGCTGTTAATAAATGTAGCACTTTAGAAAAATATGTTGCCTCTGCACGCTGAAAAGTGACACAACAGATGAATCCAGCACGTTACAGACTGACGCCGAGGGGTCCGAACAGTTATAAAAGCAGATTATGTCAATTCCTGGTTACCCTCTGTTCCACTACCTTCAGTGACTCAAATCTATCTATCATTCTGAGAAAGGCATTTAAAGTTGCTATTACACATTTGCATGAAGTGAAACAATGATTACACACTGTGATCAGTACACGTGTCAATGGAATGTTTGCAGTGGGAGGCCGACGGCAGCCACGTCTGACTCACACTGGCTGACAGATATATCTGACCTCCCTAACTTATGCTGATGTTTTCTTTATTTGACCAACAAACACATGGATTACAGTCATCAAGGAGTCAGCCTGAGATCTCTGATCTTTTTCTAAGACAATTCATTTAAAAATGAATGAATCAGGCTGATACTTGTTGTGCATGGATAACACAACAATTACATTATCTTACATCATTCTCTACCAAATTAATTACATCACAAGCTGCTGTTACTCTGTTAGTCCTCTCGACTGGGAAAATGACACGCACCCTGGAACCAATCCTAAAACAAACACGTTATATAAATACATTTCATCTTTTAATATATTAAAGAAAAGAATCATTAAGGGAGATATGTAGACCTGCATTTTAATTGTGCCTGTATTAACTGGGCCTGTCCGAGAAGACAGTTTCAAAGAAAACTGGCCTATATGTTTAAACCTGTTCCTCCTGTTCATTCACATAAAAATCATATGTTCAAGAATTTGACAATAAATAACTATTCACAGTGTGGGCACAACAGAGATGACATGAATGTTTATTAAAATCAGATGCAAATGTAATGAACGGTGGTCCAGGTGTCACTCAATAGATGATGTATCCACAGACATGACATGCAGCGTAGAGAGGTTTCAGCCCCTTCCCTTGTCCATCACACAGTCCCCTCGCGGAGACGACTTCTCAGCCACATTCATTCTGCCGCAGGACAATGAGCCCAAACACAGAGCCAGAATCATAAAGAAGAGGGAGCCGTGCAGCAGATGGTCTGGTCCCCACAGAGCCCTGATCTCAACATCAAGGAGTCAGCCTGCGATCACATAAAGAGACAGAGGCACTCTGTAACCCTGCTTTTTGAAAACTTTTACTTGCTTATTTACTTAGTAGTACCTGGTGTAAACTGGGCCATATGGTTTATTATTCAGGATGAGACGGTTCTTTGTGACCCCTCTGCAGCAGCCTGCTTTGACCATGATGTGTCCCAGTCCTCCTGGACTAAATCTTTCCTGCTTCTTCCTCCTACTCATTCCTGGCCCACTGTCCCAGTGAAAAAGTCAAAAGTTATAAATCCCTATTGGTTTCTGTTGTAATCTACCAACTTTTAATTATTTTTCAATTGCAGGCTGACAATACAGACATTTCCCAGTGTTACTTGGTTTGTAGAGGATCTGACTCCTTCTTTTGCTGCGTGTGTCTCTCTCAGTCTCCCCCAACTGCTCCCCAGGTGTGTGTTGTGCCTGGAGGTGGAGTGAAAAGCCCAGCCCTGCAGGCCACACACACGGCTCAACATCCCAGTGAACAAGCTCAGCACCGTATTCACTCCCAGCCTTGAAGAATGAATGGTCACGCATTTTTGTGTGAATCTGAGAGAGAGAGAGAGAGAGAGAGAGAGAGAGAGAGAGAGAGAGAGAGAGAGAGAGAGAGAGAGAGAACTCTTCGTGCAGGGTGAGTGAGTTTGACAGTCACTTTCTATCTCCTTGCATGACATTCCCATCAAAGATTAACATTGAGAAAATGTATGAAGCACTAATGGAGGCACGCTGTGTACTCATAGCATGGTAAAGTTACAGCTGTCATCACTAACGCTGCCACTGGGTAACCACACACGCATGCACACACACACACACACACACACACACACACACACACACACACACACAGGCTCTCCTCTCAGTCTACTGTCCATCGGTAGATACGGTACACAGTGAGTAGAACAGGGATAAAGGTTTCAAATCTGGCCATTGAAAAAAAAGTTGACATCATATATATTATGTATATAAATTCAAGTGGACCCCGACCTCAACCACCTAACCCCATGTCTTGTCAAACCCCTTGGCAGTTTCACCACATGTTTTTTTTTTTCAGAATAAAAAGTGTGAATCTTTCATGTGATTCTGTTTTATCCAACCATGTTGGTTATTTATTCATCTCTCAGTTTCATTTACTGAAAGAAACATGCTCATGTGGAGTTTTGTATGTATTTTTAAGAATGTAAGTACTAAGGCTTATTCTTTAAAGATGATACCATCAGAAGAAAAAGAAATGAAACAACACTGTCCCAGCAGCTCACTATCAGGCTGACTGATTCATTTCAGATTTAAACTGTTGCTATGTTTTCGCCTGGTGTCAACTCCTCTCTGGTTTTCCATCTGCTAACAAGGAGACCTTTAGAAACACTGCTGCCTCTGTTTTGCTTTCAATTTTATTTTAGTTATTTTATTTAATTTGACGACCAATTGCGTCACAGGGGAATAACTAGGCCCACATTAAATGCAGCAGAAAATTGTGTTCTTCTGTTTTAACCCTCGTGTTGTTCCTGGGTCGGATTGACCCAGAGTGTGTGTGTGTCTGTCTGTGTGTGTGTGTGTGTGTGTGTGTGTGTGTGTGTGTGTGTGTGTGTGTGTGTGTGTGTGTGTGTGTGTGTGTGTGTGTGTGTGTGTGTGTGTGTGTGTGTGTGTGTGTGTGTGTGTGCGTGAGTTCGTGCGTGTGATCATATACGCAAGCCCTGGCCGGTCAGGGTTAGGGTTAGGGTGACCCAAGGATTGTCATTATCCAATTCTCCTGGGGTAATTGAGACCAATGGTTTGTCATTCTCGATTCTCCTGGGGGGTCATTTAGACCCACACCTGATTCCAATTACAATCTAGGGGGGTATATTAGACCCACATAGAAGTCTCCGTGTGCCACTCTCCCGGACCATGGCACAATGTCACGTCAGGAGCGTTTCACCAGAGAACAGGTTCTCCAACAACTATTCTCCCAGCAACCATCCTCTGAACCCGAAGAGGACGCGAAAGAGCCAGACCGAGAAGCGGACGGACAAGGAGATGGAGAAGCAGACTGAAAAGCAGACAGAAAAGCAGACCAAGAAGAAGACAGAGAGGACGGCGACAACGGCGAAGACGACGGCGACGAAGACTACGACCCAGTGGGTGATGCTTCTGCAGATTCTTCATCCTTGGAAGCGGCGGATGCCCAGAACGGAACCAGGGGTTGCGGATAGTGCTCGATGTAACGGAGGGACTGCACGGTCGTAACGTCACGTGCGACAATTACTTCACCTCCTACGAACTCGTGCGACAGCTCCTGGAGAGGAAGCTCACTGTGGTCGGCACGGTTCGGAAGAACAAGCTCGAGCTCGGGCTGCTCGCGGTCAAGGGAAGAGAGGTGTTCTCATCCAAGTTCGCATTCACGCCCACCCACTCTGGTGTCCTACATCCCAAAGAAAAACAGGAACATGGTGCTCCTGAGCACATGGCACGCCGAGGCCGACATCAGCGGCCGCGAGGGCGGGAAACCGGTCATCGTCCTGGACTGCAACCGCAGGTGGCGTGGACAACCTAGACAAGGTGATCGGAACGTACAGCTGCAGGAGGATGACCGCACGTGGGCCCCTGGTCGTCTTTCACAACATTCTCGATGTCTCTTCCTACAACGCCTTCGTGATATGGAGAGAGATCAACCCCGACTGGATGTCGGGCAAGCGGAGGGTGTTCCTCGAGCAGCTGGGAAAGGCTCTCGTGACTCCGTTCATCCCACGAAGGGAGCGCATCGCCCGCACGGAAGCGTCCGCCACGGTTGTCAAGGCTGTAAAAGCTTGTCACTTGTCTATTGCCCTACGTGTGCGTCCTAATATGGGGTGGGCTATGTGAGGGGGCCAACAGCCGGGGAAGCAGGGACAACACAAGGGTTAAATGATCCAATGTGTGGATCCTTCTCGAGCCGATCTATCTCAGGATATACTGTGTGGAGGCAATGAAGCTAAAAAGTTAGCTATGCAGCCGGCTGAGCTGCAGGAAGTGGAGCTGGTTAAAGTAGGTAACTGTGCAACAATAAGGACGTGGTTAAACAAATATAAAAGACTGGTGTGTAGACCAGGCCATCTATACAGTCATTCTGGCATTATTGTGAATGTAGTTGTACGTATTTGTATGTATGTATTTTAAAATGTTTAGACAAATGTCAAAACAAAGCTGCATGACAGCCATCATGGGAACAGAACTGAATTACACTACATTACAATGTATTAAAGCATGTTCAGTGCTAAATACAAGTGCTTAAGGATTTTTTAAAGACATGAGACTGCTGTGAAGATGGATGAAAAAAGATTGTTGTCTGAGGTGAGTGCCCACTAGGTCCTGTGATAGAATGATTAAATATCCAGCGGAATAAAAGTGGCGTAGTTGGACATGGCTGTAGGTTTGAACTGGATGCGGCGATGACGGATTGTCAGATAGGGGGGGTGACAAGAATAGCGGTGTCATCAGGATCAGGCAGTGGTAGAAGCCACAAGCGTATATGACAGCACTAATCTCTATTGTGTAGTGGAAGAAGAGGAGAGGGCCCAGGACAGAGTCTTGTGGAACTCCTGTAGTCAGGCTGCATGGCTACTTCTCATGTCACTGAGAGGCCTGTCAGGTGGGATCCAAACAGAGAGAGACTGAGACAGTCATTCCTCTAAGGGTGGAGAGGAAGATCTGGTTCACTGTGTCACAGGCAGCAGACAGCTTGAGGAGTGTGTGGACTGAGGAGAGGGAGTTTGCTCCAGGAGCATGAGGTACTCCTGTCACCACACAGGTGGGGGTTTAGGGGGTTGTTCTGTCAAAAGGTAAGTAGACAGTTATTTAAAAAAAAAAAAGAACCTTCTAGTGTCTTGGAAAGAAATGGATGAAGAGATACAAGTATGTGCACAAATTACTCAGTGGACAAAATAAGCTGCTAAAGTGGCTAATAAACTATCTCCAATCTCTCTGTGAGTTGTGTATGTAATCTCTCACAAATGGCCTAACTGGATGATATTGAGCCAAGAAGGGACACACAACAAACCAGGTGGAACTCAATGTTTCCTGTGTGTCCCTTCTTTTTTTTTGGTTAAGATGCTATATTATCTAGAGGAAACCAGAAATCCTCTTCCAGTTTTAGCGGTCGTTACATATTGCACTTTAAAGCATTAAGAAGATGCATGGGGAATCTTACATAAAGCTTCAGAACAGTTTGTTTCTGTTGCTGGATGTGGAAGAAATAACTGGAGTGGCAGCAGAAAGGGATATTTTCTTCTCAGTGGAGATTTAATTTCTCTTTTTTATAAACAGACAATTTTAATGAGCAAGGTGAGCAGAGGAGACAGATGTAAGAAGGATGAAAATGGTTTCCTGCGGCTGTTATTCATCCCCCAAAAAAATATCTAACATTTTAACTGTAAAAGTTTATTTTGATAAAATTAAACAACTTGATAATACATCATCATATACAGACAGTAGACTGCCTACAGCAAGTTTTACACCTCCAAAATACATGAAAAAACAGTGAAGCTGAAGGTTGTTTCGATTTTTTCCCTCCAGGAATGTCATTATTGTGTCCTATAAATATTTGGTACAAAAAAGAATGAATTACAATAAAAAGAAAAATATGTGGACATTTTTGTATTAAGCCTTCAGAGCAGACCACAGTCACAAAACACAACTGGAGCAAACTGCAGCTTTTACTGGAACAGCCAAAACACAATACAAACGCCTGCTATGACATGAAATGATCCTGACTACATGGTTTCATCCCTCAATGGGAAACTAATGTTTTTCTTAACATGGCACTGAGGTTGACTGTTGTGAATTTTAACCTTTTTCTTCAATAGCAACAACGCAAATGATGACTGCCTTACAGTGTTGGTTAATTACAACATTACAACAAAACCCCACAAGTCTGAATGAGACACAGGGGTGGGCTGAATGAAGCTAACAAAACAAACAAACAAACAAACAAACTAAATAAGGTAAGCAAAGTTTCTTTTCTCTTGTCTCAAACAAGAGCAGCGAATGAAATCTGTGCCAGAATACCCCTGGGAACAAACATTTGAATCGCATCCTCAAACTGCGAGCGCGTGCCAGAAAACAGGTGTGGGCAGGACATAATACGAGCTGAAAATGAGGTTACCAGTGACTGAAAGACATTCAAGATGCAGCTGTGAAGTAGGTCTGTCACTTTTCAGAAAGTCAACTTTGAACCAATACGGAAAGGGGTTTGATTAGCGTCTGTCTGTGGGCTGTCTGTTGTGTTTGTTTATTTATTTCATTCATCTGAGCACAACCAACACAGTCTAGTCCCAGGGTGATGTTACACTGTAACACTGATACTGGTCTGATCGTCTGCAGTGTCTCATCAACAAAGAGACTACATCCCCAAATATACAAGTACTGATTTAACACAACACTGACATTAGATTATTATGTTATTGTTGTTGTGGCTAACGTGGCTTATGTTGTAGCAGATAGGGGGCAACAGTGACATCCAATTGGGGTTAAGTGTGTTCATCTCATGAATGCATTGAGTGTCACTCTGCTTTTAGCTCTGGTTCGGTCTCCACTTACTCCTAAGAGATGGTCACGAGTTGTGTCTGCCTGCTGTTTGGTGCTGGAGAGGTCAGGTACACTGAGTTTGTTAGAAAACTGCTGCCTGCTGCTGGAGATAAGCCCGATTCGAGTTGATTAAGCTAAACCAGAACAGAGCAGTCGTTGGCATGAAAACCAAAACAATGAGCTAAAAGACACAAAAACGTGAGAACGGAAGAGTTGGCGTTCATCGCGTTCATATTACCTGTAGTCTTTTGATCAATTGTTGTAATAAAAATAATGATTAGTGCAGCTTTATATTTGTGCAGCCTTAAAAATGGCTAGATTCACTGGTCATTGTTGAGAAGTCATACAGTCATCTGAATTTTCAAAATAAAAGTGAGAGCCATACTGTTTCTCTGTGTCCTTCATTTAAATGTAAAGCATTTTCCCAATGGACATGTTTTTACCATTGTTGAGCATCTGTCTGTATGACATCTGGATTGTATTTTTGTTTTACCTCCAGTAAAATTACAGATAAACAGAACTTAGTTTTCTTCCAGTATGATGAGGTTCAACCACAGTTCTGACACAATATACACTTAATCAAGAAGCTAAAAATCTAGGAATGATGTTGTTAACATACATCTTCTTTTTGTGTGCAACACAAAGAAAAACAAATCTAAAAACCTGCATAAACATAAAGAAATCAGTGCATTTATTCATACGAGGTGTCTTTTACTCTGTGTCCCGAAGAAGGCGACTTTCGAGGAGCGAGGATTCCGTCAGAAAAGCTCCTCTGGAATGGTCATTTTGTACAAGACAGCAAAAACAACAAGCAATCATGTAAAAGTTGTTCCAGCCCCCTCCAGTGTGAGCCAGCGTACAGGCGTCTACAGTTCAGCTCGAAGGGCAGCAGAAAGGGCACTTAGTCAGAAAGAAAAAAAAAGTGTCTTCCCCACACTCTTCACTTCATATCTGCAGCGGTGAGTGTGGTCCAGTCCTGAAATAACTACATTTTTATTTGTTTTGTTGAGCGACCTGGTTCCACACACTCGATTCAGTCCATCTTGAATCCTGCATTCAAAGCCACAAGAAACACTCTGTAAAACAGTTATTCAGTAACCCAGGAGAGATTAAAGCAAAAGCTTAAAGTCCAATTCTCTTTACAAAATACTGTCCAATTCAGATTTTCAACTCCATTCAGGCCTGAAATGAATCACTGAAGAGGTCCACTCTGGTGAAATTGAAGATCTTTGGATCCACCCCTGCACTGGTTGATTTACCTCACAGTTCCCAAATATAGACATTTTGGGACTTTTGTCTCCTTTTGAAACAGACTTGGTGAGTTCCATGTGCAGTGAAGCCAGGTCAGAGATCAGGTGGGGCTCTGGATTACCGTATTCCATTAAATGGATCTGCCGAATCTGCCAGCACATCAGTTGTTTTTTCATGTTTTTGTATTTTCATGAGTTTTCTTAAAGCTCATCAGTAACAGTGACAATCTCTTTTACTGAGTTTGTAGTGAGACACAGCTGTCCTCAGCCCTGCACTGATCAAAATGTTACTGAACCTGTCTTTGAAATGAAAGCATGTGTGTGTGTGTGTGTGTGTGTGTGTGTGTGTGTGTGTGTGTGTGTGTGTGTGTGTGTGTGTGTGTGTGTGTAAGAGAGAGAGTGTGTGTGGTTCCATGGTATCTTCGTTAGGAGAAGTCACTGTCCTCGGCCCCATACAGGTCAGCTAGTTTCCTGAACCTGGGCCCCCATTCACTAAGGTAGTGGTAGTCCTGCTCAGCCTCAGATGACACAGAGCCCAGTGAGCTCAGCGACTCAGCCACTGAGCCGGCGCCCTCGTAGGCGTAGGTGGCCAGCGAGTCGTACGGCGGTGCTGTCGGGTTGCAGTCGTTCTCCAGAACTCTCTGGTTGATGAACTCGCGTACGTCCCCGTTGTCCCGTGACGCCAAGGTGACCGGTGGCATGATGAGGCCAGGAGCAGTGGGAGCATGTCGGCGGTGCGGTGGGTAGAGCAGGGTGTCAGTGGGGATGATGTCACGCCTCTGCTTGGCAGACTCCTCTAAGGCAGCGGCAGTATCCGGGTGTCGCAGTGCTCCGATATCAAAAGCTTGGGTGTCCTCCTCGCCACCACCTTCATCATTATAGCTCACCACGTTGTCCCGGACATCCTCCTTGGAGATGATGAGGGGTTCCTGCTTTCTTTGGCGTTTTAATGCTGTGAATAGAACCACGATCACTGCAAGAGACAACAGCAGATAGGTGCAGGATTAGAGAAGTTCACAGGAAACTGATTAGAATCTACAGCCACAGAGGGCAGATAATACTAAACATTATTTCGGCAGCTTTGTTTTTATTGGATATGAAAACATGTACTCCACAAGTTAACTGCTGAGGAACAATGTGACTATGCTGCAGTGAAGTCAGGTCATGAAGCAGACAACTGCAAATGAGCCAACACTCTATTTAAAACACTTAATTGCATCAGTGGCATTGCTGGGTGGAGTGATTGATTTTGTGGTCAATAAACCTAACAGGTAGCTGAATACACAGAAGCATGACAGAGGTATTAGAAAATATAAGTCGATACCTAACTATGCAAGCTCTTAAACGGACAGGTCTTGGTATTTCTTAATCCCTGCGTTTGGACCGACTGCCTCTTGCCTCTCACAGACTTGAACGCTGTTTGTTTCCAGGTATTTTCATACTCTCATGTTGCCAGTACACAACTAAATGGTTATTTTCCTAAACCTGAGGGGTTTTGTCATTGTAGAATATGCACAAAGGTGATATTTGATGTCTAAGCTCTGACCTCATCACTCACCCACAAGGTAGCAGCAAGCTTAGCACACCAGGGAGCGTGGAGTGACGATAATAAGACTTAGAGCCTACAGGTGAATGCTGGGGTGGAGATGGAGCTTTTGAAATGCTACACGAGCAGAACTGACAGCTTGAGAACATTAAAAGGGTGCGTTGGATTTATGCCACGGGAGCATAGCAACACACTGGAGTTGGCTGCCTGGAGGAGCTCAGCAGCCTCGCATCACTTTGTAATAAACTGGAACAATCTTTTAATCTCCAGCTAGTCACAGGAAACACAATAGTGTAAAGATGATCAAATAAAAGAGTAGGGTTTAGTGGGAAGATGTGCATCACAGCTAATCTCGATACAGACCAACACGTGGGTCTCTAAACAAGGTGCAGACACATTACACCCCAAAATGAAAACACCAGGGCTGCTAAGGCCCGCTACAGGCAGACACAAAGGACAGCAGCCTTTGATTTCAAAGAGGGCTCAGCCATAAATAATCATGCAGAACATTTGATTGGCTAAGCTCATGCAAGCTAGCTTGAATGTGAATCAAGTGGGAGCAAGAGTGGCAACAAGAAAGTGCAGAGGCGTAGCTAAGGTCAGGGAAGAGATGTAAGCAACAATGCATACAGAGCAGCAACCCAAATCAATGCATGGAGCATCTCCACAGGAGCAGACAGGCTGTGATTTGTGTGAGCGTATTGAGAGAATTAACAAGACGTAAACACAGAACAAGAAAGATTTGTATGGATAATGAAGGACGTTACAGTACATGATGTGCGGGGGGGGGGGTAATAGTGATGTGATGCCTGAGGTGATGATCAATACATTCATATGGAGGTCAACACTACTAAAGTACTCCAGCTTAAGGCTGTGTTTTAATTAACACCTTAAATATAATTTCACTTATCACACGATGTGATTTCTCTAAGGAACTGGACTGAAGTGAACCATTTGCTCTGGTATCAACACCTGACTTCTGCATAGGTTTGAGCAACATGTGCTGTCACAGGTTCTCAGAGAAGGACGATTAGTTGAAGAGCTGATGTACTTGTGTCCACGCTGCAGATAGAGTCCTCACATTGAGTGTTATGGCTCTGCACTCTGCTGTAATGTCTCTTCAGTCCAGATGAGAGAACTAAAAGGGCCGTCACTGAATGAAAGCACCAATCTTCAATGTGGTTTGCCCTCAGCTCTCCTTGGAGCTGTTGGCTATTATTCTACGTCCACATCTGTGTCCTTATATGAAAACTTCAATTTATGGGCCACTGGTGTGAATAATGTTGTTATAAGCAGTTCTGGCGGACGTGTGGTGTTAGTGAGGTGATTTAGTGTCACCTCATATTGGTTGGTACTATTGTCTTGTTCCCAGCGAGCTACAACGGAGCTGATGTCTTTAAATGTGACTATATTGTATTGTTCTGTATGATATTGTATGGCATTGATGTTTTATCATGATTTACCATTCAGTGTCATATCATACTGTTTTCCTTTACTGCTATAGTGTTGTATCCTATTGACTTGTTTGCTGTGATACCATTGTTTCACTGTATCACATGGTTTTTATTGTATTATCATGTAATATTGTACAGTTTGTATAATTGTATGGTGTCCTGATGCATGTTGTAAATATTATTTTGTTGATGTGCTCTTTACACAAATCTATTGTACTTCTGTCCATCCTGGGAGAGGGACCCATCTAGTTGAGGGTTAGAGACAGAGGATGGCGCACCTTGTACAGATTGTTAAATGACGTAAATAGTGATTTAAGAATTTGGGCTATAAAAATACAATTTGATTGATTGATTGATTGATTGATTTATAGTGCAGTACTGTGTTGTATCATTTGTATTGTGTCCTGAAGTGTTGTATAGTGTTGGATCCCATGGTGTCATATTGTATCATTATCTCTCAAATTACAGGTGAATTCCAGAAACACTCATACTCATTATGACATCACTTATTCTGACGAATATTTGTTTGACTAAAATAACCAGATCAAGGCATGACAACTTTTAGTATCGCCAGGTTGCCATGAGTGTGTTTAAGTGTGACAGTGGAGCCAGTGGATGGCCAGCTGCTCTCATCTCTCTGCACTCATGTAAGGGGAGTGTGGACACTGCATTTCAGCACTGCCTACCTCCTGTGTCTGTGTGTCTTCATACATCCCTGTGTCTTGCTGTGTGTGTGTGTGTGTGTGTGTGTGTGTGTGTGTGTGTGTGTGTGTGTGTGTGTCCACTAAGTCTGCAATGACTGCACCTTCAGAGGCATAAATATGTATTCATTTTCCCAGCAGCCCACTGGACCGTGACCACTGCATGAATAAGAGGATAAGTGGGGATGTGGTGGCAGATGAGATGCACTCATTTCCATAGAAGGTTTGATTGTGACGAACAGCAGCCGCCTGCAGCTCTAAACTGACATTGTTTTCCATTACAGCAAATGAGAAAGGCTTCAATGCTCGTTTTAACAATGCTGTACAAATGGAACCACTGCACTGGGCTGGTGCAAGCATGATCAAACATTTCATTTCATATCTGTCATTCAAGTTTTTTCTGCTATATGCTTATTGTGTAGAAAAATATTCGTTTTTCTTTAAAAAAATTTTTAAATCAATGTTTGAAAAGGAGCCATTTTGGCTTGACATTTCATTCTTTTTGTTAACAATTGCACCTAAAAACGGAGGACATTTTGTCCACATTGAGATTTGAATTAGTTTGTAGCATTGTGTGAGTACCATTGTTGGGGTCCCAGGTGCAGACAAAATTCTATTGCCGGTCTGAATTGTGTGACTCAATAGAAAAATAACTGCTGATCCATGAGTTCTGGTCTCCACAACACACTGTAGGCTAAGCTGTATTGTCTGTCTCCGTATTTTTATATCCTGTCTTTGCCAGTTTTAGAAGGATATCTTGCAAACTAAATAACAGCAAGTTGGGGAAGATACTGAATCTGGAGAGGATGTCCTCAAGGATCTGGAAAAATGTGGCAACCATTCATTTTGCATTTGCAATGGAATGAATGGCTGCGATGAGCTGTGCAGATTGGAGGACTTTATTAGGACTCCTCAGGAAGAAGGGGCCATGGCAGCAAAACCTTCACTGTCTTTTATTTTGTAAATTTATGAGTAGCTCAAGAGTAGCTCAATCATATCTTGTCTTTCTGAGATAGAAAAGCAAATTCCATCTGCTGATGGAGACACAAGATTCAATCTGGGTAGACATCAGGGGCAATACTGACCTTATTTGGGCAAATCAGTTATTGGCTGATCCACATTAATAACAGTTTCTCTGCCAATGTGGTTCTGCTGCTGCATCACTTACATTTATTCAGTCACAGTGGGCAGCCAACTCTCTTGCCTTGTTACCTTACAATCATTTCAATATAGATGTATTGGCTGAAGTGAACACTTTGGGAGACACGGACACACACACACACACACATTTCCCCATACTCACTCAGCAGTATGATGGCACACAGGAGGATGGCGATGAGTGCACCAGTGCTGAGGCCTGGAGAGCTGCTCAGAGCCTCAGGATTACACAGCTCCATGTTGCCATCGCGGTCGCAGGTGCACACCCTCACAGTGAGGGTCCCGGTGCTGCTCTGCATGGGGTACTCGCCGTCAGTGATCACCACAGGAACCAGGTAGATGCTCTGGTGGAGGCGGCTATAACTGGCTCGACGTGTCAGGATGCTGGCAGTGTTATCTGAGCAAGAAAAAGTCCTGTTAGAAGATCACTCTAGCACACCTGCTGTGCACAGTGTGTGAGACACTGTCACACAGCAGAGGTGTGAATAAAAATCACTTTATTACCAGGCTGGAAAGGGAAATGTGTAACAAGGCATTAGTCAAAGAATCAGGACAAATCTGTTGTATGAGTTGGGGAAAAGAAGCAACAGCAACAATATATTCACTTATCTCAGTACAAACAAAAAGGCTCCCAATAAAAAATCATATATCATACATATATATTTGGCTAAACACAAAAAGCTAATCACATTACAGAAAAAAATCTATGTCTTACTGATACTGTAATAAAGAGCAACTTTGCAGTATTCAAATATATTTGGTAATGTGTGTAACTCTGCTTATGTGTTGCCAGAGACACTATGTCATTCTGGGATTTCCAGCATCTTTGATGATCAGGAAGAATGAACTCTCCACAGAGTGAATTGAGAAAACCTAAATGCTATTCCATGGCTGAAGAAGTTGATATTTAGTAAATTCCCTTGTATAATGTCCTCTTCTTCTGTAAAATGTATACAGTTAATTTATTGCAGTAATAAAGTGTGACCTACCTCCATTGTCGCGAACAGTGAAGTTGCTGCGGTGCATCACCTCAGGAGCCAAACTGAAGAAAAACTTGTGTCCTGTCGACGGCTCGTCAGCATCAACGGCACTCACTGTCTGGATCCGCTGTTGGAGACAGCAACATACATTGACATGAACACCCCGGTGGAGTTAAGTGAATTAAGAGCAGTCAATGAGTGGAAAAGACAGGCAGGATAGAGATTCCTTTCCCAGTGCCAGTAAACACTGCTGTGATGTAAAGCTGCCAACAGAGAAGCTTGGCTATTATCAGCATCACATGTCTGTGCCAAATCACCCATGAATATCTCTGTCATCAGCACAGCTCATGAAAAGATATA
The DNA here is from genome assembly GCF_022539355.2 of Hippoglossus stenolepis. Lineage (NCBI taxonomy): Eukaryota > Metazoa > Chordata > Actinopteri > Pleuronectiformes > Pleuronectidae > Hippoglossus > Hippoglossus stenolepis. The sequence continues at coordinate 1,959,692 of NC_061493.1, forward strand.
TTACACTGATATAGAATTAACAGATTTCATATTGTGACAGATATCATAAATGACAACAACCAATTCAACGAGTCTTTATTCAGTTTAGTATTCATGAAGATGTTCTCATTCTTCTAATTTAGATGCTCTCCAGCATAATTTCCTTTAGTTAAAATGGGACTAAACACCTTGACAGGGGAGCAGTGGGTTATGCTAATGCAGCAGTCGAGGAAGTGTTAACGTGTCACCAGTGGGACCCATTGTGGCTGACTAAATTCCAGCTGAGCACAGCTGCTGTTCTCTGTGAAGAAGTATGCTACAAACTTTGAACAGCTACACAGGGTGAGAGCTTCATACTCCAAAGGTATAAGTTTTGCGTAAGCCTTCATTTCGAGGCAACAAACCCTGACAGCAGTGAAATCCTCAGTGGATTTCTGGGTGTTGGATGGATTCAAATTTAGAAAGCATGGGTACATGAGTAAAATGAGCTTCAATTATGAAATAAACACTAGGGCTTTCAAATATATGTTTTATGCCTCCTCATAGATGCTGAATGCACTAATTGTAAGTCACTTTCGATGAAAGCGTCAGCTACATGACATGTAATGTAATGCAACAGGATTTATAAGTTTTGAAGGCCTTCAACAAACTACAACAGTTTGTCAAACTCTAAATTTAAATCCAAAGACAAGCAAAGAATGGATCTCAATCTATAACCGGAGTTCAGTATATACAATAAATAATCTTCGTCAATCTTCTGCATCTCCATACTGCCTGTTCAGAATTAACTGGAGGAGGATCAGCGAGAGAAAGAACAGCTACAGGAGGAAGATGGAGGACCAGCTGCAGCAGAACAACATCCACGGTGTCTGGAGAGGCCTCAGAACCATCTCTGGCCACAAGAAAGCTGAGTCCCAGTCTGCAGGGGACCGGAAGTGAGCAAATGACCTGAACATGTTCTCCAACAGGTTTGATCAGGCACCTGCCCCTCCCCCCACCCTGCCAACCCAGCTGCCACCCCCCTCGTCTGCTCCCCCAGTACACTAAACCACCTCCTCTTCCAAACCCCGTCCCACAGCACTCAGCTCTCAGTCGACCCATCACCAGCAGCCCAGCCCCCCCTCACACTCCATCAAGGACGTGTGAGGACGTGAGACTGTGTGTCGGACACGGCTGTCTGCAGTACGCCCCTATATTCCTTACACTCAAGTATTGCATGTTACTTATTACTTGCTGATATCGTTTCGACTCTTGCTGCTGTAATACTGCAAATGTCCCCCTTTGTGGGACTAATAAAGGATTATCTTACCTTATCTTACTGTTTGACTGACCAGCAGATACTCGGACTATTTGCTGTTAGAGCTGCCGTGTGACAGAGGTTACGTGGAGTGACAGTCTCATCACCAACTCCACACTTGTAAATGGCTTTTCAGCCTCTCTAAGCTTTGAACTGTTTTGGTTTTCCCGCTCACAATCTAAGCTCTAACAAATCTTGTCTGTGAGCTGTGAGCTGTGGAGTATTTAGCACCTAAAGAGCTGGATATTTTTCAGCCAAACAGAGGCTAAAGGAGAGCTGATGTTGGACTCTTAACTGATCAGGTGGACACAAACATGACTGCAATGTCACAATGCTGATGCTGCTTAGTGTCGGCTGGATGTGTAACCAGGCTACTGTTAAAACTTCCATCATAACGACTTTAGCAGACATATATTGGACACTGCGGAGCTGCATATTTCTGTCATTTCTCAGCTGATGATCATATATGTTTTTGATACTCTTTTAACTACAGTCTTATTTAATTGAAAATGAGAAACTAGCCAAGGGATTAAAGGCTTTAAGAAAGATCTTTGCCAATAACACACATGTGCACATACACAAACACACTGAACAAATCCGTAACCAGAGGGAAGCTGCGGAGAATATTTAGCGAACAAATACTGATGATTCACATTGATGGACAGATGAAAGGGCAGAGGAATTAAAGGATGAACGGATGGCAGGATGACAGGGATGTGCGGAGATTAGTGGCAACAAGCCACCATAGTGAAGAACATCAAGATGGTGTTGGGCGTGCGCATGTGTGGTAATCAGCTATGCAGTTGCACCTAATTGTGTTTTGTCGTCTAATATTTAACATGTTGTTTGGTTTGTTTTTTTCCTACTAATTGTCCTACTTTTTCCTACTAATTTGTTTGTTGTGCTTTTATGCATGTGTGCGCATGTGTCCGTTTGAGTGTGTGGTATTACACATATAGTGGGGACCTACATCTGTGTACACAGTCACTTTATGGTGACTGATAGTCTCATAACATAAATCATTTTAACATTTTAAGGTGAAGACATGTTTTAAGGTTTATGGTTACACAAGCTGTAGTTATGGTTATTGTTTGAGTCCCTAAGAAATAAATTAAAGTCAGTTTAATGTCCTCTGTCTCGACTATGTTAGAGTTTGCGTGTGTGTGTGTGTGTGTGTGTGTGTGTGTGTGTGTGTGTGTGTGTGTGTGTGTGTGTGTGTGTGTGTGTGTGTGTGTGTGTGTGTGTGTGTGTGTGTGTGTGTGTGTGTAAACCCTACCTACAATACTAGATGTATTAAAGCTCCCGGCAGGGTCCATGACAAAGTAGCTCATCAGCAACCACAAGAGAAGAACCCAAGTGGTCTCAAGGACCACAACCAATCAGCTTCTCAGCTGCAGATGTCTTTGTTTTAGAGTTCTGTCATCCCTCCTGTGTATGTGTGTGTGTGTGTGTGTGGAAAATGTATAATCACATGAGTTGAAATAATTCAAATTCAGATATCTTATGGATAAAATATTTGGTGTTTTCAGGGCTACAGAGGTCTGACAAAGTCATTTCCTCTTAGACTGTAAAGTCAGGCCATTATTAAGGTGCAGGGGAATTCAAATGATCTACTGTATATCAATACTGTGATTTGTAACAAAAAAGCATTTAAAAAGTCTAAAACTCTTGATATGAACAGTAATACAACCAGGAGACATGTTGGCCTACATTTGTGGAACCCAGTACAAGGGTCAGTGTGGTAGTAATGACTGATTCCATGCAAATGTTATGTTTCCCTGTTCATAAAAGGGGATTATCAGCTCAGTTTAGCCTCTTGGACTTGGCATGTCCCATAAGTGATTCATAAAAGCATCAGTGCACAATAACTACAGTACCACCTGCTGTGTGCAGGCTGTAGAGCCAGCTTCCCTTCTGTGCTGGAGGTCATTCAAGTTTAGTTTTCCACGCTGATAAAATATCAGAGAACGCCACTAATATGAATCAATGCAAAACAGCAGTTCAACACTTTGTGTGTATGCACTATATTTGCCATTCTGTGTTTATGAAGAGCACACAGAACTAAATGTTTCTTAATGTTACATTTCATAACAGCTTACCACTGAGGTCATGAAGTGCATTTGTATTTACATTTTCTGCTAAATTCTGCAAAAAAGACTGAAACATAATGAGTATTTTATGAGCCAGGTCAATACATTTGACTCTTTTCATGCCAATAAAATACTTAGATTAAGTAGTCTATGTTTTATTTAGACATCCGGTGTCTTTGGCTGCTTCAGGTTACAGCGGCCTCCTGGTTAGTTTGCCTGTAGTCCTGTTTCCTTGCTCTGCCGATCTGATCATCGATGAACCTACTCAGTTCGTAACCTGGTTACCGTTCTCAGCCAGTAACCGGCTGAATCCTCCACAAGCATACAAAGACTCCACGAGGTGCCATTCTACTGCTTAGCCTGCTCTGAAGCAGCAGCAGCTAAAGAGGTAATGGCTTTTTATTTTTAACAATGTTCTTATTATTATTATTATTATTTTGTAAGTTTATTTTTTGCAAAGGTCTTTTTGCAAAAGACGCTGGATAACTCCTGCCCTGAACCAGCACCTGTACAATCTTTCATTTACTCTTATGAACTAGTTTAGCTAACATGGGGGCATCTGAGAAACATTTCTAATGCTGGTTTCAGAAATGCACTAAACTCCAGATAATCAGTGACATTTTCCAGAGGGGCTGTATGTGAGAACGCAAATGTCCGAGTGCACTGGACACTCAGCGGAGTTTCTCCACCCAGCCCCCTATTCAAAATCCACAAATGTCTAAATGAGCCCATGAGAGTAACAGCAGGGGATTCTCAAGAGGATTCACCACGAGCAAGTGGGCATAAATGAAGAAAGCAAAAACAATACAAATATCTCAGTATGATGTCAAAAGAGCTTTTGGTGCTAAGGACTGATGTTGATGTGCTGAAACACAAACACATGGTCTCTGCAGCAGAATAAATACTTTACATCCCGCTTCCTTCACACTGTGCCACCCCTCACCTGAACACTCCACAGATCTCTGTGGTAATGTGAACGCGACTGAGGGGATGATCTCTATCTCATTTTCCTGTTCTGTCTCAGCAGTGACCTTGGTGAATGGAATGTTATGACAACTGATAGAAATCAAGGCAGAAAACATTCAATTAACTTCAATTACTCAAGATTTGATAACACATCAAATCTCCTCCCAACACCACATGCACCTCTCTTTTGTAAATTGAAAGATCCGCACTCAACCTCGACCTCAAGCCCCTGTATTCCTTACAGAGTCTTACGTAACAACAGCAAGATGAAGTGGAGTATACCCTATGGAACTACCTGCATTTGTGTATATATAAGTCTATGTTCAAATCTGTCTCTGAATGATAATCCATTTTAACTAATAACACACAAATCATTGTATTGTTCTTGTCCACACTGACTCTATCATTCAGGCACCGCACGTCAGGATTCCCGTCAATGAAAGCAGACTGGGGGTGTGTGTTAGAGCAAAGTCAGTAATGGTAGGTGTCACCACCATCTTGGCAACATCCCTGGGCAGTTCTTCAGGACCAACAGGACCAGGCTCTTATCTAAATGAGTGGGGATGGAGCCACAACGGCACTTTCAATGATCACAGGAAATAAAAACAGCATGTATCGAATCAAAAGATAAAAAAACACTCTACACACAAAGTGTTTACAGTCTTTGCCTAAGAAAATTTAGTTCCTCTGAGTTGATTGTAGTTTGTTGTTTGAGACCTTTATTATCACAGTGGAAACCGCTCACACTGATCACGTCTGTCCAGGCCAAATTAATCACTATAAGCTGTTGATTACTAAGATTGTGTAGCTTGTGTAACATAGTCCCAGAACTTAAGGGCAAGGTAACAGCAGTTTTTAAAATAAGGGCAATATCACAATGTGTCCTCACGAATGCGTGCGCACAGACACACTCATTTTTCTCTCTCTCTTTGAAATGACGCCACAATATCAACACTGATCAACACATAATGACCGATATGTTTCCTCATAGCTGCACGCATTCATTCATTATTCAGCTCGTCCCGACTCTGCTCAAACTCTTCCTCACTCTCTCGCGCTGACATGCACACACACACACACACACACACACAAACACACACAAACACACAGTGTCATCAGACACATATGTAAACTGAGTATGGGTAATAACAGATTTAAACAGAATAACAGAATTTGTGAACTTAAACAATATGGATAGCGGGAGGAGATGGGGGGGCGCGCTTGTTTTGGCTCAAAACTGTAATAAAATTCCTTTTTTACGGTTCAAACATGTATGAAAAGACATCACTTGATCACTATGACAGAATCATTTAAGCAGCATTTTCACATGAACGATTCTGTCCCAAGCTTTTTGATTCATATACACGGTTCCCTCACTATATCTGTGATCACTATATCCAGTTTCCCCTGTATTGTTATTATGTGAATTTAAAAATCGAATGTATTTCTTTCCTTATAGTGCAGTTATGTCCTGTTCGCCATGTCTCCCCTGCTGGCTGAGGTGAAGCAGTAATTAGCAGCTTCTCAACAAACCCTCAGCCATCACAGTTGCTGATTTCTGAGGAAATTACCTGTGTTTAAAAAAGGGATGCAACGAAATTGCTGCCTTTAAAAAACCCAGATACTGTTTGTTTGCCGTAAGAAGCACAGACAAAAGACAGTGAGGCTGTTATTGGGCTGCAATCTATTTTGGTATAACACTTGGATATGCTATGCTGTGGGGATAAGCATTTTTTAATAAACCTTTTTTCCCTTCCTAATTTGAAAAGAGAAATATACAAAACTCTCGGGTAACAGAATTCTCAGTAGCTCTGACTGTATCAAGTAACACATGTAGCTGGTGGCATGACGCTACTAATTAATGTTAATTCTGAGAGAAACTTAATGAAAGCAAAACCTGGCTGTTTGGTTAATGTGCTCTCTGTAAGCCAGTGTCTGCACTCAGCAAAAAACTGTACAAGGCAAAGCAGCACAAGTCCCTAATACGACTCCGTGGTGACGTCCACACTTATATGTTTTAGTGTAACAGCAAGCAAATTGCCCACTCCGCAGATGGTTGATCAGTTACAGAAAAACAAACACAAACAATGAGCGGCAATGGTGAAAAGAGAGAGCAGAGATTTCTTCTCTTGGGCCGATGACAAAGGTGGAACTGTTACTGAATGTGTTTAAATTCACAGCTGGTAGTTGAGTCATGACTGATAAAACCCAAATAGGAAGAGAACGTGGGTGTCACCAGAGTTTCCCAACTAGCAGTGGCTCCAAAAGCCTCCAGATTAGGGTGTGGAACACTCTGGTAGTATGGAGGTCAGATGCAAATGTAGCAAAAGTGATAGTTTTTCAAAGTAAAACATGGTACTGTGGACGTAGCCTGTGGTTGTAAGCGTCCTGTATGATTTTACAAAGACGGACATGGTGGTGAGCTTTCTCTGGTTAAAATCATCCTGCTGATTGCTTCATGCCATCTGCAGGAGTGAGAATCTGCCATCATGTATGTCACAAGGTCGATTATCAACGTCATATTTTGTACGTCCTGAAAAAAAATATGTGCTTAAGTTCCAGCTGTTGTACATTACATTACATTTCATTTAGCTGACGCTTTTATCCAAAGCGACTTGCAATAAGTGCATTCAACCATGAGGGTACAAAGCCAGAACAACAAGAATCAAGTAAGTACAATTTGCTTTAAAAAAGCCAAACTACAAAGTGCTACGTGTAAGTGCCATATAAGTGCAACATTGTTTCAGTGTGTCAGATTAATATCTATTCAACACTGTGCTCTTCAATTCAATGCAGGTGTAGCTGGGTGTGAAGATTGATGAGGTCACCACGCAAAAAGGACCAGTGTCCATCTTTTCAGGCAGCACAAAGTTCAAAATATTCGAGAACTGTAACCCCAGGCTTTAGCTGGTCGAAAGGACAACCAATCTAGATGCCACCCGGGCCGGATGTAGTTGGTTTCATAAACCATACATTTCCCCTGTCTATAATGATACAGCATGTGTATTTTTCATATATGTGAAGTGATAAGGCTTTTACCTGAGCAGCCTTGGTCCTCTCACAGACGAAGGTTTCGTAAACAGTGGCGAAGGTGGGAGCGTTGTCGTTGATGTCCAGCAGACGGATGTAGACGGGAACATGGCTGCTCTGACGGGGATTATCTGAAGGCAAACAGAGAAAAGGCTTTATGCTGAGGAAACCCATTCACACTGTGAGCTCCCCAGTATAACCTCAGCTGTTTTGTGTTTGTGTCTGCTGGTCAACCTCTGATGATGGATGAAGTTACAGTGTTAAGGCTGATTCATGCTCCCGCGCCGAGGCTACGCCGTAGCTACGCACTTAGCCTAAGCACAAAGCTGTGTGTGAGTCGTGCTGCAATTACACCACCCAAATGCTAGGGGTGGTAGAGTTTCTATGCTGGTGTTGAGTGTCTTCCAGTTTGTGGTCCGCTTATTTACAAACTCTCTGGCGTCTCCGTTTACTTCAGAACATTGGCGAGTGTTACTAATCAGATCGTGTTGGAGTTGGAGCTGATAGATGTTGAAGATAATTACCTTTTCCTAAAGAAATGCAATGATCCGTTTGTTCCGTGTTTTTTCCTTTAATTCAATAAAAAAATGGCGGTGTGTCTGCCGGAGATGCGATGTTACCAAGCGGACCAATCACTCTTCTGCGTCGCCTTGACGTGTAGTTCAATGTTTCGGGAGGTGCACGTCAGGGTACGGCGTAGGGCTCTGTGTAGGCTACACGTCTACGCGCAGGCTATATTGCAACCAAATGTTTTGTTTCACGTTTTCCCTGCTCTCCCTCCCGCTCACATGTTTTCTCAGTAACCTCAGTTATGTGAACATAAAAGAGGAAAAATTAAAACATGAAAGAGGAAATAAAAAAGGTTTCAAGATCAAATACATAAAAATGGCCATATTTCTTCAGCCCATGTCTGAGCCATTGGTTTCTAGAGTCCTGTAATTTTCACAGCGTGTCTCAGTTGACGCAGGGAAACCAATCAGGCTTCCATTTCACACTTGTGTCTGAGTGAAATTGTTTGTGGAAGCTGAGGTATTTGATGTTAATGAAACCTGAAACTGGTATAAAAAAAAAAGAAACGAAACAAAAACTAAACAAAAACGATTTTTTCGGGCTTCCTGCCATTATTTACTTTGTTATAGGCTTTCTCATTGATTACCACCAATTCATCAGTGTCCAACAGTGTCTTAATACTCAGCAGCACAGCGTGACTGAAAACAACAGGGCTTCTTCTGTCTCGACAGATGTTCTCTTTCTTTATATTGGCTGTGGAGGGATAATCAGGAGCAAGAAGTGTAAGTGACAGTGTCTCAAGGTCTCTCAGAGGTGTGACTGACTGGTTATACCGTCGTATTTTTACCAGATATAAATAATACTTGCTGTTATGAATAGGAATCAGGAAATAATGAATCCCTCCTCATGGTGTCAGGAAAAGTAAGTGGGGCTCCTCACACCATTGAAAACTGACACTTTTCAATGATTTCATAAACAATTATTTCTGTAGAAATGACTCATTCTCAGGTCTGTAGATTATCCAATGTGACCAGGATATTGTTTTTATATTATGATTTTTTTTAAACGTCATTTTCGGTTTGTCTGAGGAGCATCAATGAAATTCCATTACTTCCATTTTATTGGAGTGGTAGCAGGAATCCCAGAGGAGGCTATCTAAAAACCCCAAAGTGAAACTCTACTTGGCTCAATGAGATTTTGTTATTTGAGATGAACAGATGCTTTACTGTTTCCCACTCAGCCAGTCCTGGATGCTGTAATTAGTGTTACACCCCTTGTCACTGAGTTCCCTCCGTGACAAATGTGTCTGGCTTCCTTCATTTATACTCCACATCAACAAATCACATCATATCTACAACTCATCCTGCCCGTGCCGCACTTACTGAACTCAGTGGCAATGACTGAGATGTTATGCCAGGCAGTCTCCTCCCTGTCCAGGCGTTTGAGCAGGAACACAGACCCGTTCCCCGGATGGACGTTGAACAGGCGGTCCATGTCGGTGCGACGGTCGATGGAGTACCTGTAACAAACAAGACAGCGAGAGGGTAAGAAAGGGCTAAGTTAAGCCAGTGGGTGGGATGGACTGCAGTAACCTTTGTATCGGTGGAGCCCTACCAGGTGGTAACTGCAGGAAGGAGGATAATTGATTTCTCTCAATCTATGATGGAGGCAAGCGCATGACGATATAGGCAAAGCGAAAGAGATTTTCTGGGCTTTGAAGTTGCTGTAGATAAGGTTGAGCCTGTAAAGCTGTTTAAAACCATTTTCAGACACGACTTCGGGAGAAATGGGATCAGACTTTGTCCACAAGTTTGCTTTCGCACATGAACAACGCAGCGGGACATTCTTCACTCAGATGCGTTCACAACAGGAACAAATTCTACGGAGGATTCAGGTGAGGGGGGTGCAGCAGACAGGGCAGGATGGAACGTATTAATTCCGCTGAGGAGATCACTTGTTTTAGTTTAAAGCACATCGACAGCAGCAGCATCGGCCCTTAGCACCAAGAGCTCTCTTGAAATCTTTGTTTGTGTATGGCTCTGCTTTTTCATAAGGAGATATTTGTTTTGCCTTAGTTGATCCCCGTGGGAACTGTTAGGTTTCTCTGTACAATATGATAAGGTCTCAGACTCACTCTGTGACGTACCTTTAGGTAAAATTGAAATGAATTAAACTGATATGAATCTCTATTAGTTAGAGTTTACATGGAGGCTCATGAACTTTGCCCAATAACAACATGTAAGTATCTTAATCAAACCATTTCTTCAATAACAACAGAGGAGGTTTTAAAACTTTCATTAACATGGCCAAATTGCCAGAGCAGCCAAAGAAGAACACGTTATATTTTGGTAAAGATCCACTAAAAAGGGGGGTTGATCCTGGATTTTTTATAATCACTTTTCTTACATTGCGAGATCGGTCTCAGGAAATAATGTTTCAGACATTTATAGTGTTGAGATCTATGAGTTTGTACAATGTGGTGCAGATGATCAGATTACTTTCTTTTTCTTTTTCTTTTATAAGATTTTAACTCTTCTATAGGTGACACAAATTGAGGTGAAGTTGTGTTTTGAGAAAGTTGAAATTGTATCATCAAAGAGTGAAAACCCCACACTCGCCCTGAGGAGGAAAAGGGAGGAGTAGAAAAGAGAGAGACCCTGGAGGGAAATTACTGCAAGTTCCTCTCGAAAGTTTAGAAAAAAGTCCGAGCACAATGTGGTATCAGGTAAAATTTGCAAAGGCACATATATTGTTGATATATTTAACATGAGGAGCTGAATTCTACAGTTATTACCATGATTGTCAAAAGATAAAATAATTGTCACAGTGATAACTTTACAGAACTGTAAAATACTTCCTCATAATAATACAAAGAGCTGAGCAGTGTTTAGTTTCTGTTAAAACTTCGAACTGTGGGATGTGTTGCTCACAGCAGACTCCCCGGTCTAAAATAGTACCTCGAAAAAAAAACTCGGCATCGCCCTTTAATCTGAAAGTGCCTTGAATTTCTGTAAGTGAAATCTAAAAAAAAAAAAAAAGATGTACAATCTTTGATACGTAAGTTCGGTCAAGAAAAAAATGCAGCCGAGCTTGATGTTCTAACAGCTGGAATCATATAACTGTTGCGCTGTGAGTTGCAGCATTCTGTCCTCCCCCCTTCTTATTTAATCTCACTATAGCCTGTTCAAAACATCACAGCTACTTGAAAATCCCTGCCACTGACTGTGGACTGCTCTCAGAGCGTTCTCTATTTTTGAACTAGTTGCTGAATGCAGCTATTCACAGCTTCACAGCACTCCATAGATAATAGAACTGAGATGCCTTTGCCTCTGTCTTTTTCCGCCTGCCTGTCAAAGTGGCGGCAAACTGCTCTGTGAACAGGAACTTCACATTGGACTGGATCAAGGCTAGTTTCACAATCCACTCGAAAACATATCATCAAACAGCTATCAGCAGCTAATTGTGTACCATTCCATCTTAATTATTGTTTCCCATATGGAGATATATGAAAGAAAACATTGTCTGAGTACATCCAAGCTTGGTCATAATTAGGAAGCACTCAGCAGTAAAATAACAGTTCACTGACACAGTGTGAATAGATGATGTAGTCACATACGCAAATGCACAACACAGACATAATTGGAATTGGGTTTAAGTGTGTGTGTGTGTGTGTGTGTGTGTGTGTGTGTGTGTGTGTGTGTGTGTGTATGTCCTCTTGTGACACATCATTTTAAGAGCACTCCATGGTCCCATGCTTGTTTTAATTGGAATATGTTCCTCATCACTTCATCTGCTTTGAATGTCGAGAAATAAAGACGGAGTTCCAGCCTGCAGCTTCCACTTCATTCTGCTGACATACATACATCATGATTACTTCCTTTTTTTACTCAACCTGCACCACACCACACCACACCACACCACACCACACCACACTACACTACACTACCACACCACACCACACCACACCACACCACACCACACCACACCACACCACACCCCCACCACACTACACTACACTACACCACACCACACCACACCACACCACACCACACCACACCCACCACCCCACCACACTACACTACACTACACCACACCACACCACCACACCACACCACACCACACCACACCACCACACCACACCACACCGCACCCACCACACTACACTACACTACACCACACCACACCACACTACACCACACCACACCACACCACACCACACCGCACCCCACCACTACACTACACCACACCGCACCCACCACACTACACCACACCACACCACACCACACCACACCACACTACACTACACCACCACACTACACTACACCCACACCACACTACACTACACACTACACCCCACCCTACCACACTACACCACACTACACCACACCCCACCACACTACACTACACTACACTACACTACACTACACCCCACCCACCACACTACACCACACCACACCACACTACACGCACCACACTACACCACACTACACCACACCACACCACACTACACTGCACCCCACCACACTACACTACACTACACCACACTACACCCCACCACACTACACTAAACATAAAACGATGTAGGCTACTGCTCAGTGGTCACTGTGTTTCGCAGGACGACCTACTGTGGGCAGCCTCACTCACAGACTCACAAGTGCTTCAAGTTGTGTCACATTAATTATTTAAACCGTGGCGGCCTCATTCAAATTTATCGAGATTAAGTTTCATAATAATCAGAAATAGTTGAAGACTTCTCATATATGATCTAAGTAGGCGTTTGTTGTTTATTGTGTGCAGTGACACCACTCTCGCTAGCTTGTTTTCTTTCATAGACATGAACGTCTTTGTCTGTGCCTCTGTTGTCGTCGTTGTGTTGCCCATGTTGGCTAGTTGACAACATCTAGAACCTTTTAAATGCCTTTTGACACCAAATCCTTCATGTTGTGTCAACTGTCGTAGATACTTTGCTACTCCGCTCTGCTGCTGCATGGACACTTTCAGTTTCACACAGCCACTGTTCAGTTATGGACAACTTATGGTGTCAAAACAACATAGTGAAGACATCATTTATGTATGTCGCTATATGTTCTCTTCTTTTGCTGCTGGGTCAGTGAGTTTTGGTCATAGAAAGATAATAAAGGCTGTGGTTGGAATCACTGGAGTCTGGGCTTTTACATGATAGCTTGTGTTGTTAGCATTGAGTAGCATGATGTTACTGGCTTTGTGGACAAGTCAAGTTTTTTCCACATGCTGATGTAGTTGCTTGGTGTTTGAATTGTGTGCACTATCCAACTCTATGATTATTTAATCCTCATCCCCCTCTTTATTTACACTGCTCCATTTTCTAGATCCATATTTTTTTTATAGCTGTGTCCTATTACTTTTTCTTTTTGGCAACAGCACAAATTGCCTTCAGAGATCAGGAAAGTTTCAACTTATCTTAACAGTCTTGTAACTCCTGATCAATACCCGCAGCAGCAGAGCAAATTACTGAGGGCCTTAGGCTTTTTATTTTGTAAACATCGGAAAAATTCCCAGGACGCGCTGATGCCATTTGAGAAATGGACAATTACTAACAGGACAGCCACAGAGCTCAAACTACCCTAATGCCAAGCATCAATAATGAACAGAGCTGCAGTGAGGCAGCTGCGTTTGAATACAGCCTGTAGGTGCAGGTCTCTGTTGTGTATATACTCAGCAGTTTTTACACACGGCTGTATAGTCCAGAGACAGCTTGGTTTATAATCTTAACAGTGATCACTGTACCTCCTATCTTTTAGCCTGCCCCACATTTCTCCTCTGTTTACACAGTTTTCACACTCTTATCAGAACCCTTGTAGGCCTTTAGAGAATCCAAGACCATTTGAAGTAAAACTTTATCCAACTCCAGTGTAGTTTAGCTGAGATTTCTAAAAAAGAAGAGGAGAAAGCACAGATATGTAAACTTTCAAATATGATAGCCCTGCGCTGCGGCAATGGTCTTCCACGTTTCACTGATACACGGCCTTAACTGAGACGAAGTGATGTGCAGATGTACTCTTAATTATTTCTGTTACTGAGATGGATAATAACAAGGAGGTTTGCAGGTTTTTCCCGCCTCCCCTCGATATCTATTCTCTCCCCTCTTTTCAACCCACCAATTTGAAGTGGAAATTCTCTCAGGTGTCTGAGTGGGTTCTACTGACGGCTGCTGCGGCAGGCTGAGACCCGGTAGAGGCAGGACCGACCAAACATACAAACCTGACTTGCTAACTGTTTGTTGCCTACCAGCTATTGGCAGATAAAATGGAGCTGTTCATTCAAAAGCTAATGGAGGCTCCTCTGTTCAAATGTGTAGCTCTTGTGTTTGATTTCCTGCTGTTGTTGGAAAGTGTGACCATGATCTGGAACAGTGACAATACAGCTTTAAGCAAATACACTTGATTTGATTGGCTATCAGCTTCCCATCTGGAGTACAGTATGAGTTATTTACTGAGCAGATATTCAAAGACTGACATTTATTTTCAGTTGGATCTTAAAATGGATAAATACATAATTCACGTTTCCGTTGTAAAATGTGGTTACAACAGAAACGTCCCATCTGTACCACTTCATGGATTCACCTCATCTGTCCAGATTCCTCTACCTCCTGATGTTGATTGCAAGGCAATCCCAGGACAGAGAAAGCATCACCCGCCTAGTACTCTGCCTAGTTAGAATAAGAATATCAGAGTAAGCCAATCAGAGTCGGAGTAGGATGGGTCATATCTGTTTTTGTCTTCCAGTTAAAAATATCACCCTGGGTCCTCGTCAACCACGGTGAGTACCTTTTTAAAGGCAGAACCTTGTTAATTATGATAATAACATGAAGTGAAGTTATGTATTTCATCATATTTGTAATATTTGCAAACTGTAATATTTATACGATAATATTTCCAAACTGCCCAACGATAAATAATGTAAATTTCTGTAATGGTGGCCCACTCTGGTCTGCTGCAAATCAACTGATCCATAGGAGAGTTTACAAAAGAAACTACTGACCCATAGACAACTGACTTGACTCAAAATCACCCTGGAGTCTGTGGGCCAGTATTGATGCAAAATCTGCATCTGCATCAGAAATTAAGTAACAATTTGCCCATTTCTAGGTGAACTACATATGCAAGCGTACATGTCACTGTTTATATCCTTTGTTGGATGGGCTGATTAAAAAAAAGAAGAAAATATACCCACTTCTCCAGGCACCGCTACACCACTGCACTTGGTCAAAACAAAACCAGCAAATGTCTTATAATGCGACCAACCTGCTGAAGGCTACATCTAATCTGCAGTCAAGGGAATGTGCAGTGAGACTGCAAATGTCTTAGAAAAATCCAAAGGAAAGCACATCTAAAAGTCAATGAGGCATGAAAAAAAAATGATAAAGCTAAAATAAAGTTCAGTGAGGTTTGGCCTTACTTGACCATGCTGCGAGCTCCATCGGGGTCCATGGCGCTGACCGAGCCCACGGCCACGCCCACCTCAGCATCTTCCTTGAGCTCCATCAGATAGCTGGCCTTGTCGAACAGTGGCGGCTCGTCCACGTCCTCCACGCCAATTCGAACCGTGGCCATGTCTTTGGAGCCTGCGGACATGAAGCGAGGGTCCACCTGGGTGTTCTGGACCTGGATCTCTACAGTGTATGATGGCTTCTTCTCAAAGTCCAGAGGCTGCAGAGGCAAAGAGAGGAACACCGCAAACACAGGAGGGTTGTAAGAGGACTGTTTACAGCAATAGGAGGTAACAGTAACATCATCACTGGAAGGCAGAGTTGAATCTGAACCTCCTGTCTATATATTATAGACAGGCTTGATTGCCAAGAGCTGCCACAAATAATTCTGAATAGAAAAATAATAATATAACTGGCCACAGAAACTTTCTGGACACGTGGGAACAACAGAACAATTTCAACATAAAACACTGACATATTATTACTGTTGTAATAAGTAACGTGCCAACATGCTGATGACGATACAGAACTGTGCCTGATTCTCTGTGGGCTCATCACCACGAGAGACACCTTTCATATTACTTAGTTATTTGATCCATTGCTATGAAAATGTTAATTAGTGTGATTTTTAATGTTTATAGCCATTCTGGACCTGTTTTAACGAGTGTGATATCATAATAAAACATGTTAAATAATGAACCAGACTAGACTGAAAAAGACTGAATTGTTATTATATTATTTTTTGCTTATATAGGAGAATAGTTTAAAAACTATTTGATTCAATATATGATCTAAATTGATTAGTTGAGCGTCAGAGGCAGGATTTATGGAATGTAAGAGCACATCTCTTGTCGTGTGGGGGCTACAGTCTGTCTGAGTGATAAAAGAATGGGAACAGCACATGTGGTTACAGTGGAAAATATAACATTAATAAAATTGTGATGAAAGCAGCCGACAGATTCAATCTGATGACAAATGGTAATAGTTTTTCAAAAGTGCAAATTATGTTGGTGAAATCTGCTCCTTGACATCGACTGTGGCAACGCGGCATGGTTGTTGTTTCAAACAAGAACAAAGCTTCAGATTCACTCGAACAGCTCAACATGCACTGCCTCTGCTTCCTTGAAGAAATCCTGGATATTGTTCTCATCTCGCATCCTGCTGACAGAACATCATTACTTCTTTGTTAAAGCCTGCAGACTTTCTGAGGTTGTGTCAGCAAGAGGAACAAAAGAATTTCTAAATATCAATTGTGAGTGCACATCAGTAAACACACTCTTTGTGAGGACACTGCGAATCATTTTCAAAACTCAGCAGCATAAAAAGCTCCAGTCCGGTGCATTAGTGCCTGCTGCACAGGGTTGCGGAGGTAAAGATGAAGAAGTTTAATTTGGTTTCTTTCATCTGTCAAGCATGCCGGGGCTTTGCATATTTAACAGTACATGTAAAACAGACTACGTGGGCAGGATCCGTATGAGTAGAAACTGTGGGATCTGCTGAATCACTCCTTTAGAATTAATTTGATTCCACCAATGCCGTGAGAAAAATATCAAGATAATTAAAAGCCTGCCTTATTTGAACACGAGCACCAGAAAAGCAGCAGATTTATCTATAATCAACAATAGATGCACACTGGTGAGTTTTCATTCCGCTCCATTCCGTGTGTCTGAAGTTTATTCAGCTTTGTATTTTACTTGCTTTTACAAAGATCTAACACAACAGGGGGTCCCAAACTTTTCAGCCCCCAACCAAAATACGAAAAGAGGAAAAGAGCCATGCAAACATTTTATTAATTTATTATTTATACTGATTTAATATAGGACTGTGTGTATGTGTGCATGTGTGTGTGTATGCTTCGAAGCTTCCTTTTGTTCAAATCAGTACTTAAATGCTACATTGATGTTTTTTTATTATTATTATCAAAATTTGCACATACTACAAAAATCCAGCCCATGAAATAATAAACACAAATAATTATTAATTATGCACAACATAAATTATTATTAGTTGTTCTCTAACTGAGACATTTTTAATCTTAGGGAGAGCTTTATGGTTTTCAGCTTTCATCTAAAGGTAACAGCATTGACACTGGGACACTGACATGACAGTGCCACATGTGCCAAAGGAAACTGGGATATGATGGTGTTATTCATCCACAATTATCTTTCACTCGCCCCGCCCCGCTTAATCAGCTGACTGTTGAATGTTTATGGTAATCCAATGGAATTGTTTTTTCTATAGACTTTCATGTGCATGACAATGCATTTTGTTCATTCTTCAATTGGTCTCACCTGATTGAAATGTCTTTTGTGCCTTACACTCAAAAGTAATTTAAAAAACTGGTTTTCAGATAAGTGCTACAAATGCGATTAGTGGTCTGGGACCACATTTTGGTCATGCTCCCTCTCACCTTGCTGACAGTGATCACTCCCTCCTGGGTGAATTTGTCAGTGGAGATCTCAAACATGTCCATGCCGTCTCCACTGACGATGGTGAAATACATCTCTGCGTTTTTCCCGGTGTCTCTGTCAGTGGCTTGAATTCTCCCCACTGGGATGCCAGATTTCGATGACTCGGGAACTCTGAATTGGTAAATACCTGAAAACACAGAAAACAGCCCTGACGGTCAGCTGTATGGTGTCTGCACCGTCATGTACATCCATGTGAGGAGACTAAGGTTCACTTCAATCTTTATGTCAGTGACATGTCACAGTTTATGTCAATCAATCAATGCATTCACAGTAAGGAGTTACCTTGATTTATCACTCCCATATTAATGTTAGTAGCAGAAGAATTAGCCCACTGGGTGATTTAATGCGTTGTCACTGTATGCCATATAAATTGTTCTCATTAAATGTGCAGAACTGCATTTCGACAAAAGTGTGTTTTTTGGGTCCAAAATCAAAAGTGTCTTTATTTTACCATCCTGCATCAAAGTCTGTGTGACAGTGTGGATCATATACAATTCTTTAAAGCCCCCATGAAATAAAAAAAAACAAAAAAACTTTACAAATATATGTTCCCTTATTGTGAAACAGTTATAACAGTTTGACGACTCTGCCCTCATTAGCATTTATTCACTTTGTGTCAAATGATAAAGATTTCTCTAATTTTGTATTGCCTCCTCATGACTATAAGTTCTGCCAGTTAGCGGCCAGTGCACAAGGACCTACGCTGTCCAATGCATTTGTTAAGTCTGCAGGCATTAGCAAAGTTAGTGGTGAGAAGTCGTCGACAACAGAGAGCAGGCCATCGTCAATTCATAAGACACTATGTAAAATGTGGATACATTGTTTGTATCTGTAAATGTATGAACAATTAAAAGCTTGAAAGTGTATAGTGAAGAATTGTCCATCATGACACTATGACTGATAGAGCGGGTCCACACACATGCTGTGTTCATTTTCATATTTTGTGGCTTCTGAGTTGAATAGCAAGCTGTCAGTATAATCTGTAAAATGTGATTCTGTTAGTACACTCATCCACTTCATGTATAGAGGTAGGGGAAGCGGAGCTATCTACACTATCCATTGAGCCATATCAGATAGATGGGCAATATTTAATATATAAATTCAAAATGCAACTTTACAGCTGCTGCTCCTGAGCAGGATGTGCTCAGAATACACATTTCATCAGGGGAGATGGAAAAACACTGCCACATCTGCAGCTGCCAGCATCCTGAATCTCTGTCAAAGGTCGTTTCATAGCCTTCATAACACGTGAATGTGAACTTCTAAATCGGGCTGGCCGTCCAGCTGAATGTCCACAGTGGGAAACTAATGTACTGCAATATGGACTCATGAAAACTGTGTTTCACATCAGTCACTGCGTTTATGGGCACAACATTTCTGGTCTTTGCCCCTACTATGCTTCATATATGGCTAATGGAAGTGAACATTCTACTATATTCGATTTATTGCGCAGGGAGCCATTTGAGATATTATTTTTGTGAAAAGACTTTCACCGGTGGTGGACTTGCGCGACCATGCAAACAAGGCCACTCTCTTTCATTCCTCCAACCACCTTACTGAAAAGGTTAGTTGTGTTATTTTTGTGCATATCCAAAAACAGGTTTTTGGATATGTACCATTGTGTAGTTGGTTTGTGTACAGCACACAGAGCTGACTGTTAACAGCCAAGAGGCAGCTCCACAAACTGCCATAAAAACCCCAACTGAGACACATATTCTGACTGCACTGCATACAAGCCCACAGAATGCGAGACAAATGAAACCAGAAAAAACAAGTTACCAATCACTGACTAAGAACAAGCCAAATCAAACTGAAGACCAAATCCAACTACATCACACCAACAAACAACAAAAGAGATTGTAGATGTAGAGGTGTACTCCATGACCCCATTACATCACTGTTGATGTGGTTACGGGAGCAAGAGACTCCAACAGTCTGCCATACTTTTATACAGTCTATCTGGGTGAGGACATGACATACTGTACATGCAGTGACAACAGTCGGGATCTGTATGTGCCGTGGACAGCTGTTTTCATCCAGCTTCATCATAAGCTGTGTTTCCACCGCAGGAACCTTCTCCAGGAACTTTAGGAACCTTTACAGGAACTAAGCGTTTCCATCGCAGAGACCAGGGTACAAGTTCAGGGAAGTTTTTTCATCCTCCTAAAAGTCTTTAGTACTTAACGAGGATTGCATTTTATCAAATTGAAATTACAGGAAGCTTTAGGGTGGGGCTCTCTCTCTGCCTCTCTCTCTCTTTCTCTCACACTACCCGTGTTGGCAGCCTGTAAACACACCCATAAAGGCTTTTCCATCGTCTGCAAGCAGGCAGAATTTGGCACAACATTAGTAGATAGTGCTTTTACTGCGCATTTAATACAAGCATACAGTTTTCAGCTCTCACTGTAGCAGAGAGCTACCACCAGTTTGAATTCTGTTACGCTGGTGGTAGCTGATTATTGTAAAGTCTTCTGCATTACCTACGCCAAATTTACCTTATTTCTCCTGGTAGGAGTAAAAGGTCCAGGTTAAAAGCGTGAGTATAGAATTTGTTCCTGTTTTGAAACACTTGTTCTTCCCTTTGCTGGTTTCATATCCGTGCTGTTTTGCGACATTAAATTGTATCAATTAACCAATACCTTGTCACTTGCTTATTTCAACCTTTTAACACTGGAAAAGGGTTTGTCTCATGTAATCCCTCTCAAGTTTACCCTGATTTTTCTCATTAGCCTTTTTTTTTCTTTGGAGATTTTCACCGTCCACTTAAACTGGTGTTTGTGTTTCTTGTCTAATGTGGCCCCATGAGGCCCTTTCATACTGTTACTGGAATAACGAGCTGCACAAACAAACCTGACTTTACATGACAGTAACAACATCACCACCTAAGCCATTAAGTAGACGACAGGTATTGATCAAGAACCCTGTTAATCCACCCTTTCATAAGGGTGAGTCAGAGTGATTAATACCACAGTCAGAAAATGAAATACATCACAAATTCTCAAACAAAGACAATGAGAAAGTGTGTCTTGTTTTGAAAAAAAAAAAAACATATCACAGCATAAATGCTGAATAGAGAAATGTGTCTTTGTTGTCTTAAAACTTTATAAAGAAGGTAAGATGGGTAGACTGTAAGAACAAAAGAAGCCCAAAAAAAGACAAAACAATAATGTAACTGATGATGGAAGCCAGGTGCAGGAATAATGTCTCTCTGCCAAACTGCTGACAATCATAAAAAAAAGCATTTCAATGTATTTTTTGTGAGCATGATGTTTCCTTTTGTTCTCTGCAGTAAGTGCTAACACTGTCTTTTGCTTTCAGTTTGTTGCTGAGGAGAGCTGGCCGTTACTCAGATTTACCCTCACTGTGAAACCACAGTAGATTCAGTTTGTACTAAATAAGGCAGAGTCGCTGAACAGAGTCCAGGAACACAAACACACCTAAATGAATGCAAATGATTTGTCACTGTGCTGCATGAACCTGAGGCATTTTTAGATCAACATATATCCTTTACGCAGTGTGTGTGTGTGTGTCTGTGCATATGTTCCATCTCAGAGATCTAGTGGTGTGTATAAACCACTCGAGTTAGTAATTATATACTACTGAGACACAGCAGGTGTCATACATACAATCTGCCACTGTTTGGGTATGTTTAGGTGTGTTTGTTTGAGTGTAGCCAAAGAGAGAGAATGAGATAAAGGATGATACATAATACTCACACTTAATTTCAGGGTAGGGGGAAACACAATGGTTCCACTGCAGCTGCAGTGGCTTTCAGATTTAGGGATGTTCATTCAAAATCTTTTCTTACATCAATAGCCAACAAAATTAAAATATTCTATTTAGAATGGACCAGTGTCTGCAACACATTTAAGAAAATACCAATATAACATTTTCTTATAATAAAGGTTAATGAACAGATGTTCAATCCTCCTCCACCTCTGTGTATGCTGTGTATGACTGGCACTTTCAGTGTAGAAAAACAATAAAGAACGTCTATAAACAAAAATGCAACTTGTAGTTGCATTATTCAGAGCTGAAAATAAAATAAACAGGCCAGGCTTATGGACAGCTTGGGTACAGATCTTTATTCAGAGACGGCAGCATGTCCACGTGCTGTGGGGTTATTCTGGTGACAGTCTGTTGCAGTCTGAGGAGAATGCAGACTCAGATGGTGCCACTGTCCAAGGAAAGCAGTGATAAAGCCTGGCTACAGAGGCCAGCCTTAGGTTTAAATGGTTAATTATGAATGTCCCTATTCAGATCATGTGTGTATATTTATTTCTGCAGTGAGAAATTACGGTCCCACAGCAGTGGACTCTGTGAAACTGTGGTTCACTTCAGTGAGTGTAATTGGTCTACTAAACCAATTACCAACCACTGACCAACAAGCCAAACAAGCCAAATGAAGCCAAACACACTGAGCAAAACCAAACCAGCAACGAACACACAACAGTGTCTTCCACAGAGGCCAACACTGGCAGTGATATGACAAGGTGTGCCTACTGAGGACGGTAAAAACTTTATAGATATTTACTCTATACACTGACTATCAATGTGAGGGTGAATGTGTGACCAGGTTATAAAAAATAGGAAATTACAAAAAAGCCACAAAATAGTTTTTGTTTTATCCTAAGAATATATACTAAATATTGAACAAATAAAACCTTATTTCATATATCATTGAAACTAATGAGAAAACTGAATATAAATAAATAAATATTTAAATAAACAAGAAAATAAATATAATAAAGTGTTATTATATCAACAGTTATACAGTACACTAGTCTATTCTGTAAGATTTGTAGTCCCCTTCTGAATGAAATGCTTTCTCATGTGAATGGGGTCACATATGTTAAAGTTCAGATGCAACAAGCAGCCAATCAGGAGCTTATTCAAAGCTTTGATTTGATTGACTTAAGATTAAACTGCCACGTGGCAAGCAGATGTAACACAAGACAGTAAAGAACCCATCCAACAGCTTCTAATGTTACTGTCTCTGATGTGATCGGTGCTCTGTGGCTGGTGTACTTAGAACCTACAAATACATATACCCATACTGACAGAATGTAACCACAAAAGCAATTTTCCTTGTGCAACTCCAGTACCTGTGGTAGTCAATCGGTTTATTTCTGTGTTAACAAAACACTAAGACAAACAAGTGGGAGCCTGGTGAAACCCCAAAGAGCCAGAAGTAAAGAGAGCAGAGGCAGAATTCATCTCCACTCAGCTTTCTTTCCGGCTGATTGGAGATTGTGTTGCCTCTTGGCTCCGACTCCGACAACACTGATTGGAGTCACGGTATGAAGTGAAATGAATTGACATGTGTGTGGATGACTGCGTTAGAGTTCTACCTTTTGTGAGAACCAGTTTCTGACCTGTGGGTTTGCAGACAGTAAACAGACAGTGTCATATATGGTAATGAATGGCTGCTCCTCATCTTGTGTGTGTGTGTGTGTGTGTGTGTGTGTGTGTGTGTGTGTGTGTGTGTGTGTGTGTGTGTGTGTGTGTGTGTTTACTTAAACAAAATGATAACACCACATGCAGTCTGTTCAACATATCCTTGGGTGATCTGAGCAATGGGTGACTAGGCAGTGGTGTTGACAGGAGGAAGGAGGCACTGATGCTCTGATACAGTGACCGTGATTGACCGCGGCTGAGATAGAGAGGCAGAGGGAAAAACACTTAGACAATGAATGAAGACAGAAAGTCCGAGATCCAGAGAACCAAGGGCACGATGTTCCGCCTTTGTGTCAATTCACTGGGATTGGAGCGCGAACAATGTGATCGAGGCAAACACAACAACTATTTACCCATTTCTTTTACACAACTGCAGACACTGAAACACTGCTGCTGGACACACACACACACACACACACACACACACACACACACACACACACACACACACACACACACACACACACACACACACTAACGTGAGATTAGCACTGAATTAAACTGCACTGCACCACACACACACAATGCTTCTGACAGTCACTGCCATGTTGGTGAACAATGGTCACAAACCTATGGAATGATGTCGCCTTGAACCTCTATTTAACAATTTATTTTTTGTCAATGTCGGATTAAAAAGATGAATTCCGAAGTATTTAATCTTGAAAAACGGCAGCTGAGAATAATTTCATCACAGTGTTCAGATAGGAGTTCTTGTAGAGTTTTCAATCACATCATCATCCCTGTGAGATGATTAAGCATGAATCTTTTTGTAGCTGCTTCAGCATATATATAAGGATTGCTTATATACTGTGAGGTTATAAGTATAAGTATATGCAATTTAAATATTGCATGAGAATAGTGTTATTTTTAACGAAGCATATGAACTGAATTACATCCACTCAAAACACAAAAGTATGAAAACTAAAGATACCCTTAACATTATTTAAAAATGCAGAGCCCACCCCAAGGCCATTGTCGCTTCAGGATATACTGTGCTTTCGTGGAGGATAATGCCAAATATTCCACACAGGGATCCTTTGGGACCCCAGAGGGCTTGCTGCCCTTGGGGGCAGCTGCCTGCTTTGCCCTGATCCTGTCTTGACTCGCAGCAGCGAACAATGACATTTACAAAATTCAGCAGTAATATATTTTTTGGGCCAGACACAGTGCTGTTGTTGCTCCGGTCAATCCACTAAACACATAGTCACTTTTCAGGGATTTATTTGTTCAGCCAAAAGTCATTTCACTGACACCTGTTACTGTGAGATAAATGCATGAGTATATATACAAATACAGGTACATTAAATACAATTTTTTAGTTTTTGTCATTTTGCTGAAAAACCTATTTACTCCACTTATAACTGAGAACCTCACTGTTCCTGCAGCATTATATATGTTGTTTTGGATGAGTTATGATTCGTCTAACATGCTCACCCTATATAGAACTGAGGAATGTTAAATATGTGTAAATGACGCTGTTTCCAGTCGAATACGAATGTCGGGGCTTGTGGACACTTGGATCACACCAAGGATCAGTATAATTAAAGTAAAATAATTTTATGGTGAACTATCCCTTTAACATTATGGTAATGTTGGACAGGTTAATCTGCTTTCACTCTCAACACCAGCTGTAATTAATGGACTATTCTACATCCATAAATGTATTTATCTCTGCACAAGTGCTGACCACAGTGGATCTGTTGCCATGGGAATCATTGCCAGAATTAGTAGGCCTATTCAAATATATTTTTTTCTCTGAAGGCGAGACTGCACGTTAAACGGACACGTGTCCAGTTCTATACAAATCAGTACATAATTGCCACTTTTCACTGTTCTCTGCCAAAAGCATTCGTTTAACCATGACAACTTAAATGGGACCATTTGCCAAATCCAATCTACTTGTCACCAGCTTTATAATGTGTGGCGTGGCTGTGGAGGGAGCGCCCTGATGACACCACCATGGTTGTCTCTGCTGATTGCAAAGAGACAGTCTGCATTAGACTTACAAGGTACACTAAAGGAAGATATTAGGTGCTTCTTAGAAATGTTGCAGTGTTTTTAAGGGCTGTACTAGGGATTCAAGTTCATGTTACTGGGCCCTTTCTTTTTGATATATGCTAGAGAACCCATTGAAGGGCACAGTATTCAGACGTGGAGGTTGCAATGCTGCCTCAATGGGTCTTGTATTGTCGAACTTTGATTTGTATGGTAAATGGTCCGTATTTATATAGAGAATGAGCTTTTAAGTACGGCTTTGCCATTCACACAATCACACACATAATCATACAGCATATCTATTTGCAGCACTTTTCTTATTCATACTCCCACCACACACTAGTGGCATAGCCGTCAAGGGTAATTTGGACTTTGGTATCTTGTACGCAAAATGGGGGAGACTGGGATCGAACCTGTAGTTAGTAGAAGACCCGCTTTACCTCCTGCGCCCCAGCCCACCTACACTAAATGATGTCTTTCGATGCATGTTTATTGTTTCTTACATCAGTGGAGGATATGAAGGGACTTTCAACCTCTAAAAGAAGTTACAGAATGCTCATGTTTTGCAATAACTAATATTTAAACAATTTTTGCTTCCTCCAACCTGTCAAATGTGAGGTGTTGCTGCTTTTCTCTGCTTTCTATGACTGAACACTGAATATCTTTAACTTCTGAACTGATTGTTAGACAGAACAGGTAATCTGGATATAGTCATTTAGAATACAATGATTGACTGATTGTTCTGAAAACAAAATCTGCAGAATATACTATAACATAGCAAAAATACCTGTGTGAGCAGCCACCAGTGTGGCTGTGGAAATTATATATATATAAATATGTAAATTATATTAATAATATGCAGTGCCTGTCTCAAACTAACACAGCACAGGTCTTTGGAGAGTTTGGTACAAAGCCCACACGTTTACAGTGAGACTGTTTCTGTGATTAAGGATGAATTAGGTTAAATTAATTATGAAGGCTTTCAGGAAGAATTAGTGTTACTTGGATGAATTCCCCTGGAAAGACACACATATCCAGAGAAATCAGTTTACAGAGAAAAGCTGTCTGATTTCTCCAGCAGAAATGGGTGAGTAGATCAGCATGTTGGGAGTGAATGGTGCTCCTGCTGTGATGGACAGGACTTAAAGTGTTGGTTATGAGCACCATTAGGTCGACTGGTATGTCTGTAGAGCAGCAATTTCAGACCTCTGGCGTGTGAGCTGAGCACAATGATTTACCGATCCATAACAACGCTGAGCAGAGAAAAAGTCAGCAGTGAGCAGAAACTTTCAGTTCATGCTGAATGCAGCATTGACAGTGTGTTTTTATTTTGAGTGATGTGGGTTGGGATCCATGATTCGAAGCAGCTTAACCCTGAACTAGTAAGGAAAACCTCTGTAACTAACTGATCCTTACTCCTTGACCTTCTACTCCTTGACCTTCTCACTGCTGGGTCACCTCTGGATCTCCTTGACCAACTGGATGTCCTGACCCCAATCATCTTCATCTCAACAGATCACCTACCTCTTCCACCATTGTTTTGTTTTTTATCTTGATCTCGGAACATACTTGGACCTTTGGATCTTGGACTCTCCCTCTGACCTTTAATCCGTGGACCAGTGGTGCGTGCTCAAAATCAAAACCATCGCAGCTTGGATGCCAAACTTCAACTGGGTGCCACTGTTGCTCTGTGTCCCAATTCAGGAGCCACATGCTTCAGAGGCTGCACTTGAAGATTGATTTCATCACAGTGGCGTGACTAGGCTGTCCCATTTCAAAGGCTCCTTCAAATGCATCCAATCCCGGGCAACAAGGGATCCAACAGGTGGAACCCCTTTCAGGACAACCTATCCCAGGAGTCATTACGCGCCAAAGATGAAGCTGAAGAGATAGCTAAGCAGGAGTCCTAGCTGCAGTCAGTGCAGCGGCTCAAAGTAGCTGATGATGCAACGGTAAGAGCGGGACAAGCTGGTGACGCAAATAGGAAAGAGACCACAGAAATAGAACCTAAACCAAACTGTCTCATGTCAGATCTGTCAACGAAGGTGTTCATAGACCTCAGCCCTCGGAGCGGGACACAGCCTGTGTTAGTCTCATCTCATTTTTCTGACGACACCTTGCAGTTTGGGGGCTCCTGCTGGCCGGAGGACGTGGTGTGAAGAGGTTTGAGTGACAGTTATCAGCCTGTGTGTTGCCTTTGAATCACTATTGCCTGGTCTATCTGACATAGCCCTGACAGTGCTTACAGACGCAGAGGGGTTGTATTTTTAATTGGAGGCAGCCGCTCCTGCCTACCCCTGATACTCTGAACCACACATCACATGTTGCTGCTATCTACAGCACCTAATACGGTCTCATTGTCTAGTTAAAAAAATCATTATTTATTGGCAAACAGCAGCTGCATTCTCTCTCCTGGCTTCTGCTGTGGCTGACACACAACTGCTCCCAGAATCCTAACCCTTACCCCTGCAGGTCTACAAAGCCAATGCGCTTTGTCTGCTTACAATGCATAACTTAACTCAGTTCTCAGTAATTACTTCAGAGATGGTGGGCTTTTGGGGGGGGCGGTAAAGGCCAACTTTCCTTGCTCAACTTCAGCATCCCTGCTGAAATGTGCAGCAGACTGTTGCTGTGTTTGTTTTGGGGAGCTTGGAAGCGAAGCAGCTCGTTCCATTGCCACGTGATTTTAAACACTCTGCAGCTGTCAGAATCTGCAAAGTTCTGAATCAATAATATCAGAGAAACTCCCTCATGCACCATTATCTTAACACCGTTTGCTCCACTTAGTAGTGAGAACTGTGTGTGATTAAAAGCATCTGTCACTCCACACACACTGGCCAAGATTTCCATTAGTGTCTGCACATTGTGCTGCTCTTGTAAAATCCATAACATTTTCTCAGGAAATGGTAGGATATCGAATATTCTTAGAAACAGCCTGTTTATGGTTATTTTTTTGTGACTTTGCCTCTAGTGCTCATTTTTAATATAATGTCGCTTGTGCTGCCATTTGAATGCGACACACCTTATTGATTCCTGGGGGGAAACTTGATTTGTGGATATAAACTCTGTAACATTTCTGCCATCCTGTGACTGGTGTTCCCACAGCTTGTTCTCTTCACAGCCGGTGTTAAGTGTCGATCAATTGAAAGTTAACAGCAGAGGAAGGTTTACTGAGACGTTGTTTGATTCCTGTGG
Organism: Hippoglossus stenolepis; assembly: GCF_022539355.2. Classification (NCBI taxonomy): domain Eukaryota; kingdom Metazoa; phylum Chordata; class Actinopteri; order Pleuronectiformes; family Pleuronectidae; genus Hippoglossus; species Hippoglossus stenolepis. The sequence continues at coordinate 1,988,150 of NC_061493.1, forward strand.
GAAAGTTGTTCATATCTAACAAGGTATGAAAAAAACAGCAGTTATCATGCCCCCCTTTTCTGCATCTGAACTCCATAATTAATGTGTGTGCATGTGTGACTCAGTGTTTCATCATCTGGAGGCACTCTGTCCTCCTTCAGTGCTGTTAACTTACTCTGAGTGAAGCGGGGCGGGTTGTCGTTGACATCAGTGAGTGTGATGTTAACCACTGTGGTCCCCGTGAGCCCTCCTCTCTGCCCGGCCATGTCTTTGGCTTCGATCACCACCTGGTAGTGCTCCCTCTGCTCGCGGTCCATGTCACCGGGACCCAAGGCTGTCCGGATCACACCTGGGCAAAACACATCACACAAGCTTTAGCTTTGCTCTTCACATCGTTTTCATGTTCACCATCCTACGCCACACTAAACTTTATATATTCATCAAACATCATAAAAAGGTATTTGTTAAGGTGAGATCAACTTGAAAAGCTAAAGTTTGCTCTTTACTGTGTGGTTAAGAGAAGAAAATCTGCAGATAAAATCAGACAACTACACAATGGTATTTCAAATCCACTGCTGAGGATGCCAATTGAAATAAAAACGTATAAATGTGTGTACTTAAAGGGATAGTTCATCTAAAAATGAGACTCCAAAAGTGTTTTGTGGACTCGAACACTTCACCCAGATGGGTGAGTAGATAATGAGTGAATTTTCATTTCTGGGTGAACTATCCCTTTAAAAATCGGTAAGCTTCTCATGAAATATATAAACTGTTAATGGTGCACCATTCGCTTTTACAAACAAAGGAGATTGAAAGGAAATACCATAAGATAGATGATGCATGCATGCAGTACAGTGCAATTTAATTGAATACTTAAGTTAACATTGCTGCTTAATGTTGCAAATATTTAAATCACAAAATACAGGCTGGCTTTTATTGTGGAGAAGCCACAGGAAAAGGATTGTATTTGTTATTGCAGTAAATTTTCATGTTCATCATCTGCTTCGATACTTTTGTTCTCTCTCTACTTTCTTCTTTCTGCATCAGAGACCATGGTCCATCATTGCTGTGTAATCCATAGCCAGCAGTAAGCTGACCATGGCCCTGACTCCTTTATTTGCTTGAAACAGATGAGCAGACAGAGGGAGATTACTGTGCTGATTGTCTAAATGGATGGCTGACTTTTTTATTTACAGAGAAAGTATATAAGATCAGTGAAGGGCTGAGCTGAGCAGACATTAGAACAAATCCCTTTTCTCTTTTCTTCCTTTTTTCAGTGTAGTGTTAGCATAAATGTGCAGGGGGAAGGTGCCCTGTGTATTTACTTTTTTTCCTTACTAGCTTTTCTAACAGATTTTCATGCAGATGAAAAACAGATGTACTGTCTCACACTGAGATACGGAGCTGCAACAAAGAAGAGCCTCCTATTCCAGCTACTTCTTTCACACTCACACACTTACCCAAATGAAATTCTGCTCTGAGTACAGACAGTGGTGGAAAAGGATCTGATTAATTGAATCCAATAAAATAAATATGGAGGAGTGAGACTCAAAAGTGCCACTTATGAGGGAGAGATTTAAAGTCAGCAATCCAACGGAAAATGAGATGCAGTATTTGAGTGCGGGCAGTTCACCTATTATTAGTGTTTTTAGCTTACAGACCCTGTGACCCTGCTTTTAGAATTTTCTATTTTGCTGCGGTTTTTTTTCTGCTTTGTCAAGCTAGCAGAGCGGTGCTAAACACTGTTGAAGGAAGACTCCCTTTCTGGGAAATGTTAATATCTCAACCAGTGTCAGACGGAATAGCTGATCTTCAGCTTCATGTCTGTGTCTCGGTTGCTGATTCTTCACATTAAAATGTTTCACTGGCTAAACAACTTCAAGCTTTAAATTTGAGTTCGATTCTTTCTTTTTTCTTTCAGTATAAAAAATTTGACAGTACCAGTGCAGAAACTTGTATTGTTTTGGAGCCAATGATGTAGAACCTCAAACCTTTAACTAAATATGGACAATATTTATTTATTGGTTGATTCAATCCAATGATTCGGGGCATGAATGAAACAAAAGCAGATACATTAAGGGGGCAAAGAGCTGAAGGAAACTTGCAACAACCTATAACCACAGTATTAGAGGTGGGGCTCAGTATTTATTTTATTTTACATGTATTTGTTCTTAGGTAAATATGCTTTTTAAAATGACAAACACTGTAAGAACATTTTTCTGGTTCACGACAAGGATTCCATCATTATTACCTGTGTTTGGGTCCACAGAGAAGTATGGGTGTCCCTGGCTGATGCTGTAGACCAGTTTGGCACTGTTCCCATACATACTGTCATCAGCATCTGTAGCTGTCACCTGCATGACAGATGTACCTGAGAGATACACATCCACATGGTTATTATAGACAAATAGTACACAATCCGGGTTATCCCTATTTGTCCCTAAATTTGCACATTATTTCAAAATAAGAGGAACACCAAGTAAAAAGTGTGCTCTTCCTCTTGAGAGCCCGTACCTGTGTCAGACCGCTCAGGTACGCTGCCGGTGTAAACCTCTTTGCTGAAGTGAGGCTCATTATCGTTGATGTCATGGAGTTTGACGATGAACTCTGTCTCTGGCTCCAGCTTTAGACCTGTGTGCTTGTTGACCACTGTGGCTTTGAGGATATAAAAAGCCTTTTCCTCACGATCCAGGCGGCGGGTGGCATGCAGGTCGCCATTATTCTCGTCGATGACAAAGATGGCGCCGGCCCCCTCACCAGACAGCACATATTTGACTAAGCCGTTGCCGTTGTCCTGGTCTGACTGGAGCTGCACAGAGACACACACATATTTAAGCTACATAACTGAACATAATTCAAAGTTATTGTAAGATACAAAGACTTCATTTCTGCAAACTGTGCACATCTAAATGTATCTTCCTGGACATCTATCTTCAAAAGCATCTACTAATGACTGGAAACAATATTGTGGCCATGTAGATCGAACTTGATCAATGTAGCATGACATTGTTATTTATTGGCTGAACAAAAAGTGTGGTTTGGTTTCATGTTTCTTTCTGTAAGTTGAAGCTGGTTACTCAGCCAACCACAGACGATAAGTCTGTTGATATTCTACATGTCCAGTGGACAAGTAAACTGTCCTGCTCACAAAAGCAAGGGTGGATTAATCTACTACTGAAAATAGTCCCCAGCAAATGCACTACGTCCTGCTGTCATGTAATGTTGTGCTAAAAAATCACAGTTGCCAGCTTTTTTAGGACATAAATGAGCTATTAAAAAAAATAAAACTGCATATTTAGGAGGCTTTTTAAAGATGAATGTCGTCAGTAGGAACAAGTGGGACTGAAGCTGAGTGCTACAGACAGGTTGGAGAAGTCCGACAGACTAACACATTGTTGCCTTCTGTGTTTGCATGGGGTTTGATGCCAGTAACATTCTGGAACACTAGCAGCTGTATCATCTTGCTAAAAGCATTATAATTTTGGAAAGCACTCTTATAAGTTGGTGCGGAGGGTACTTAATACATTTAGTTTGAAAGACTTTGAAAGGAGACATATAGTTTTTTCAGTCTTTCTTGCCTCTGTGTTATACTCACCTTTTGTGTATGTAAAAGTTCTGCAAAGTTAAAAAAGCCAGCGGATGATGGTGACAGGTTTATATCAGATCAAGCAAAGAAGAGCAAAGACAAACACATGAATAAAGACCAGGAGTCAGCTTCAGAATCAACACAAGAATCTTCTGAAGGGGGAAAACCGTGGTCGAAAACGAAGAGCAGGCAGCAGAAAGCCAGTTATCGTGTTGTGCCTGAAGGAGTAAACATCTATCGGATCTGCGGTGAGATCTGTTGCTTTTGCTCTCATACCTGCAGCAGTAACCCGGCTTGCTCTCTCTCTCTCTCTCTCTCACTCTTGTCTTTGTCTGTATCTGCCGACCTCAAGGGGATCACTGTTCACCTTTCATCCCTTCTACCCTGCTTTACTGCTTTAGGTCAGGTGTGAGGCTGAAGCCTTTGATCGCATGTGAACACCTGTGTGTGTGTGTGTGTGTGTGTGTGAGACAGAGCTATTATATCATTACATATCTCATTATTATAGGAAACAATGAATGATGTGAAATACACTATTACTCACTCATTCACATTACTCCTGTTCCACACAACCTTAGTTGCAGACATAGTTGTGTAGCATTCAGCTGCTGAAACACTGTAGCTCTATGGTACCTCTGCATGTGTGGTGTTGGTTGTATGTGGAATTAATTCACTCACAGACAAAAGGTTTAGCAGTTATTGTGTATAAAAGGATCATCATTATCCGCTAATGGAGCAAGAACCCCAGACCCACTTTACATCATTTCATTGTCTTTGTATGTTAAGGAACCTGCAGCTCATTATTTGGGACTTAAAAATAGAAATAAGCAATCTCTTCTCTGCCTCCCCAGCAACCCAGAACTCAATGACTGGGTCACTCTCTGAGCTTTCTGGCCTTCACTTCACAAACTCACTTCACTGCCCATACCAATGAACCTTGATGGGAAACAAGAGTGCTGACTCACAGCCTCTTCTTCTTCCTCCTAAGAAAAATCTAAATCTGCCAACTTGGCCTGTTGGAGTTTTGCTGGGTTGTCAATGAGAGGATTTTCCTTTCAACTTAGTATCTCTGTCCCTACAGAAGTCCTGTGCCTCTGAAGCGAAAGAAAAAAAGTCCAAGGTCTGCATAGGCTATTGAAGTTCTAACAATGCAGAAACCCTCTGAAATGTGCATGAATTCAGGTTTTCTCTGAAGAACTGTCTGTTCCCAACACATTATTATTATTATTATTATTATTAATATTTATAAAAATAATAATAATAATTGTAAAAATTATAATAATATAATTATTATATTGTGTTCTAACATACTGAAGGTCTTGCCGTCCTTCATCTTTCTGGGCATTGAATGCTCGTGCTGCCCTGCCTGTTCTTTGGCTGACACTTGATTTAATTGATTTATGCTCAAGTGCCCAACACACAGTGGGTCACAAATAACAAGAGAAACCAACAGAATGTCTGAGATGTTGAGAAACACATTTCAATACACAATCATGCAATCAAAATGTAAAATACCTTTTCAAGGCTTCATTGCAATACAGTCGCCTCAGTGTGCTCTCAACAGGACAATACAACAATACCAGCATTACACCTAATAAGAAATAAAAACAGATAATCCTACTCCATGAAACATTACAAACAGCTGCGGATGTAGTATATAATACAAAATCAAAGTAGAATGCCAGGTGTTTTAGTAGTAATTAGTGCTTTGTCCTCCGTGAAGTGCTGATGCAGAATTTGGAGCCATTTAGTAACGGGATGGTTCTGTAGTAAGTACTGGTGAGGAGAAGACATGTCTTAGTTTTGATGCCCCCAAGTCTTTTCCCTGAGGGGAGACTTATTAAGAGCGGGTTGTCAGGGTGCTCGCAGTCCTGTAGTATTTTTAGACCTCTGCGCCAGATGCGGATCTTCATGATGTCAGGGATGGGGGTGAGTTTGCAGCTGATGATTTTTGAGGCAGAGCAAACTGTTCCGTGCAGCTGCAGCCTCTGCTGTCGAGTTGCCATACCACACAGATATAGAAAAGGTGCTTTCTGGACCCCCCCGACTTTTTGAGATAGTACGAAAAAAGTGTCTTCTGTGGGCTTTTGTGATAACACAGACCGAGATGTCATCCACGATCACTGTTCCAAGAAACCCAAAGCTGCAGGCCACCTCCAGACTATTGAGTGGTGTTCATCTGTCGAAAATTGACCACAAGCTCTTCAGTTCAGAAGAAAGACCTTATAGCTGTCGAATGTTGTGTAATCACAACATTCGACAGCTAGCTAACAAAATCATATTGAGTTGGTATATGATGAATATTGAAGAGGTGACAGAATGCAACCCCATGGGGCACCAGTGCTGATGGAACAAAGAACCTGTGCATTAGTGGCAAGAGCTTCATCATGCTGCCGGATGGAATGGACACAAAGGGAAAAAGCACCCTGTACTTAGTAGTTGCTATAAAGACTTTTGTTATTGCAGGTGCTTGAGCTGTAATCATTAAACTTAGTGATGTTGGAGGGATCATAACAACTTATATAAAACATTCTGGAACTTTGAATTCCAACAGAGACCCGTTAAAGATACGAGTGAAGAAAGTAGCAAGTTCATCGTCTTAAAATTTCCTAGAGACAGGATACAAGATCAGGGCCTGCTGCTTTCCTGCTTTTCTGGCTTCACAGCCGGTTCCTCGCCTCATGCTCCTCTATGACAAAGACGGGAGTTGGGGGAGTGGCTACTATTGCTGTCTCATTAGGCTTTGATTGTTATCAAAGCGACAAGAGAATTCATTTCGACTGTCAGGCAGCTTTGGGTCATCACCAACTACTGCCACATTGGTTTTATAGTTAGTGATTTGTTCAAGGCCTTGCCATACCCCCTTGCTGTCATAAGTTTGATTTCTAACCTTCTAAAAATAATTCGACAGCTCTCTCAAAATCTGATTCGTCTGCCTCGTACAGCTCCCTTTCTTTATCCTTACAGGCATTGTGCTTATTTTTTCCATTACTGTTTTATCTCTCTACTGAACCATGACTTGCTGTATATAATCACATTTTCAGAGAAGTCAATGTAGGACGTTACCACATCAGTATATTCATCAAGTCTGAAAATAGACAAATCAGTATTGTCCACACAGTAGGACCACTGCTTTACTACTTGAACCATTGGTGAAACAGATAGCCACTGCTGGTTGTAAACAGGGATGAGAAGGATCAGGTTCGGGCCAGGGCTAAAGCACGAAAGGCATTAGACTGTGGCTCAGGGGGTAGAGCCGGTAGTCCTCTTACCAGACGGTCAGCTGTTCGATCCTAGTCTTCCCCCATTCTCATAGAAAAGGTGCTGCCCTTCTATTTTATTTGTATAGTGCAAAATCATAATATACATTATCTCAAGGCACTTTACATAGAAGGTCAAGACCTTAAAAATGATATTATATATACGAATATACGATGCAGTGTATAAACGTGTGAATGGCAAAAAACTGTCTTTGAGAGGTCACTAGAAAAGCGCGATATAAAAACATACCGTTTACCATTAGCAGTTATGCTGTAGCATTGACCCAGTACTTTATCATACCTGGGGAGCACATGGCCATGTCCTCGATTCTGAGAAGCTACCCGCATGTCAAGTTTTTTAAGATGTGTATATATATATATATATATATATACACATGAACTTGTTCTGGTGTTGTGCTCTTTTAACAGCTCTTTTGTGTGAACATCTGTTCAGAAATCTGGCAGTTCAATAAAGCATTTTGGCCTTTGCCTTGATTATGAATTATTGTCGCAGTTCCACTGTTGTTCAGCTGAAGTTACAGAGTCTCACTTTCATTTGTCACCTGTCTATATAAGCATCATTAAAACCTGATCTGAATGCAGTGTCGCAGTGTGAAGAAATGAGAAAAATACTGGGTTCTGCACTGAACTGAATTAAAATGGTTTCGCTAGTGGAGAATAATGGATTTAATAAAACTTAAGTCTGGGGTTAGGGTGGACATGCTGTTTTGGTGGATGATGTGTGACTCTGGGAACAGCTAGAACGCTCTAAAAAGACATTTGCAAGACTCTGGTGCGACTGAGGGGATAATTAGACTCCTCTACACTTGCACTACTTTTCAAAGACAGCAAAAAAGCTATTTTTTCCCTCAGGTTCTTCCTGCCTCACTGCTGATAACTCCCTCTCCATCCCCACCCCCCACAAAACCACACGCACACACACACACACACACACACACACGCACGCACGCATAAGACAACGCTGCAAATCAACAGTGTGGAGGGATGGGTCACACTTCATCTGCCTGGTTCTGGTGCATGAACAGGAAAAAAAGTGTCACTGAGTTAAACACATAGATAATGTACTGTGTCTTCACAAGCCAGTGATTTGCAATGAAAACATTTAGAGCAGCTACACTTCACATGGGGCCAAAGCCCGAGAGACAGCGACAGAAAAATGATCATGAAAATAGAGACAAGCAGCAACCACTAATAGAGTTTTACATGTAGACTGAATAGGACAATGGCAGAAAAGTGGGCCGAAATTCAAAAAAAAAAAAAATCGAAACAAAAAGCTGGCTCGGACGGATTAATTAAATGGCAACTCTGTCTGATTTTTTAATCAGAGCCACTGGACCTTTACCTCGAGATGAGCACCAACAGTTCTTTGGTGTAGGACGTCCCCACTGAAAGTCAGACATTCAAATTCGATTGGATTTTCTAGCTGCTCATGTCCTTTTTTCTCTCCACCTCTGACAGGGATTGTTTTGGAAAATTGAGTTGTTATTTCCTATTCTGAATTTGTGAGCTGAGGGAATTGTTGATGATTGCTGAGCAGATGCAGCGAGTGTCGTATAAAAACTGTATGCCATTTTAACACCACCAACTTTTTACAGCAATCAGGACAATGGTAATAATGTGGCTGATCTCGATGTTCTTATGCCTATTTCTTCTTGCTGTTTCTCTAGTGGGAGATACCCAACTGTCCAACCCTCAGGTGGAATCCCAGGGCAGGTGAGACGTATGTCATATGCATGACATGACGTTCAAAGAATCCTGAATACATGATTCTAATGATACTGTCTGACGTGTGCAGAGGTGCAGGTGTGTCTCTGTCTCCTGCAAACCCAGCAAATCTCATGTCATCTCAGATCAGTGTCATTTGTTTACCAACTGCTCACTGCTGAGTGGCCTCAGCAGCTGGGGACGAACTCAGTGCCGTCTCTGGCTGTGGGGACTCTGCTGGGTTGAGCCTCTCCATCTTATAACCAGTAATGGAAGAGCAGTGTGGCAGTAATAGTGTTGTTGGGACTTTTCTGCCTTTACTTGACAGTAGTCGAGGGACAGTCGATAGAAAATGGGGCCACCACGACCCGTATCCCAGTTTCTACTGAAGACCTCCAAGCTGATTTCTCTGGTCTCTCAAAACCGGGACATGTTTATCCAGGTGTTTGAAACAAAGATTTTTAAAGGGGACATAGCATGCCCATTTTACCACAAGTTGATATGGTTCCTTGGGGTCTTAATGAAATGTCTGTAACATACTTTGGTCAAAATACCACAAGGATCATATAAAACAGCACCCTTTTTACCCTGTATAAAACAGCCCTCCACCGAGTGACCTGTTTTGAGTGCCTGTTCCTTTAAATGCTAATGAGCCAGCTCCCCCCTCCCCCCTCTCCCATGATTTTAAACAATATAAATTACATATTTTATATGATATAAATTATCAAATATGCATCCCATACTTTGTCCCCTTGTTGTCCTGGAGTTTTAATTTTCCCAATCACATAATTAAATGTCCCCTCTGCCCATCCACTACAAGCACACAAGCAGACAGACAGAGAGAGAAAGAGAGGGGTGGGGGCTATGAAGACCATCATTTACCCCGGCCCGACATTCAACGGGTACAACAACAAGCGGAGAAAGCAGAATCGCTGGCTGACCTTATATATACAGTCTATGGGGCTGACCAGCGGAGAAATGCTCGTCCTGTGTGGTGGCAGCCAGCGCTGGCGGCCAGAGAACGCTGCGCTGCCTCGCAGCGGCGCTCCGCGTCCGTGTACCCCGCGTAACTACTGTAACCGGCGGAACTACTGTAACCCGGCGGAACTACTGTAACCCGGCATACAGTAGAGCTGAACACTCCGGAAGTTCCACACAGCTGGCAGTGTGGAAGACCGCTACACAGCGCAGCGCCGTTCTGCGCGCAGCCGCCTGGCTGTTCACACGGGACGAGCATTTCTCCGCTGGTCAGCCTGTAGAATATAAGGTCAGCCCGCGATTCTGCTTTCTCCGCTTGTTGTTGTACCCGTTGAATGTCGGGTTCGGGGTTACAGTAGCGCTGAACACTGCGGAAGTCCTCCACACTGCTGTGCGCTGTGTTACCGCTGACACAAATTCCAGCTCACGCACGGGAGAGCGAGCGGTCGCTCCCGAGCAGCTGCTGCAGCCTCCCAGTCCCAACGATCCAGACAAATGCCACATGTGAGTGAATCGCGACTGACCAGCGGAGAAATGCTCGTCCCGTGAACAGCCCGGCTGCGTGCTTGGGAACGGCTGCGCTGCCTCGCAGCCTCCGGTGTAAACCCAGAAGTAACGAGTGTGGGGGACGGTGGGCCAAGACCATGTAGGAGACTTCCAGTTCCTTGTTACGACACAATACCCAGGAAGCGCAATCGAGTCGCTCAAGCATGACGTTTCTGACTTAGAGGAACTATAACAAAACGCGCGAGTGTTTTTCCCCAGAGTTTTTGGGTTGGTAGACATGCCAGATACCCACATTAACCTGTAGAAGCACTAACAAAGTGGAATTTGCATGCTATGTCCCCTTTAATTTTAGGGTTCACTGTCACAATACCAGAGTTGCACTCAACGATTATCACGGCCAACAGAATTCACAATAATCATATTGTCACAATACCAGAAGGATTTTTTTGAATAATAATAACAGTTATGGGGTCAATTTCCTTTTCTAACTTGTCTGTTTTATCACATTTTTTGGCATATTATTACGCAAAAAAAATATTACAAAATATTAATAACTACTAGGGTTGTGTAGTTAGATGATGATCTTGGTGAATGAAGTTGGTCAGTTATCTAGATAAGTAAAATTTGTGTATAGTTTTATGTCTCTCCATCTCCTATAACCAACACTTGCATACACACACACACACACACACACACACACACACACACACACACACACACACACACACACACACACACACACCACTCCGACTGCGCTGTTTGTGAGTAGTGGCCCCCGCTGAGAGAGAGACAGAGTGGAGATCATAGACAAACAGATCAGTTTCTTTTGTTTGCTTGATTTTTGTTTTTTTCTGGTTATAGATAAAACTTTCAGCCCTACGAATGGACATTCAATGTAAGAAAGAAAGTCTCTCTCTCTCTCTCTCTATCTCTATATCGAAGACAGAGAGAAAGAGATAGAGAAATGGGGGGATAGAGATAGATGATGAGTGTAAAGTTAGGGCATCGCAATGGAAAGAAACTACTTTACAGGTGGTGGATTATTTACACGATACTATCATATGTCTATTATTAACATGATATCAACACTTCATTCTTTACAGAATTAAATCATATGGAATTAGAAGATCATGGCACCATCAGGGTACTGAGTTCAGTTGTCATAGAGATGACTTCACAGCCTCTCTTAAGGTTCACACTGTGCTCTTCCTCTGTGGATTATCCCGAGGAGCAGGGAGAGTTTTTGGAAAAAGATGTTGCCTGTGATTTTGTCAAATGTCATTTTTTTTAAGCTGTGAGCACAGTTTCAAAATGTCCTGAGGAGCCACCAGAGAATCAACACTGTCAGCATCCCAAGACACTGTACCACTATACTATATACGGTACCATCCACCCATATTACCACTATACGTAATAATGGTCCCTTTAGCACCATGCAAACAACAATAAACATCTATATCTTTAGAGCCGGGCTACAGAAAAAACTGTCAATTTTATGTATATTGTCCACTCCACAGCTTGGCCTTGATTGAAGGTGACACTGCTCTCGTATCATCTGGACAACATGTCACATAACCACTCAACTTTCTATCAAAGTGCACAGTTCACACAGCACATCAGTCCAAGCCTATCGCATTCACCATGTAGCGCCTGAATCCTCCAACAACCTCCGTATTTACTGAATAACAGTGATGTGAGGAACATGGTTCCAGCAGTGAGCTCCTGTCATGTGTTCACTTGTCTTCCTTTTATCGACCTGCAGTGCTCCACCTTTTCTCTCTGCACTTCTGTTTCCTTTCTCTTCCTGCTGCCCCTCCCCTCCTCCTCTCCGTGCAGCTGACTTTTTCTTGTCTTGTTCCTTTGCTGTTCTTTTGTTCTACCTGTCCTCATCGTCTTCACGTTTCCTTTAACTACACCGTTTTAGTGAATATTTTCCACATTACAAAACCCACATTTCCTCTGTTTCTTCCTTTCTTTCCTCATTCCCTTTGCTTCCCTTTCCTTTCCACTCTTCCCCCCTCACTCTCTGACTGTCTTTCCCTTCCTGCCTCCCTCTCGCCATTTGATCCTTGCTGCCTGTTCTCTCCAGCAGTGTTCAGTCTGATTTGATCTGTCAGTCTGCAGGGCTGCAACACCTCCATGCTTTTACCTAACACGAGCTGACGAAGCCTGCGGACATTTCACCACAGCACATTTTCGGAGCAGAACATGCTTTCCGGAGTCCTTATGTGTCCCAGATCCCTGTCTCTGCTCCCAAACCTGCACCATACTGCTGTCTCTTGTGATTTCTCACAATCATATTCATGGTGACAATGGCCCCTCATTTATTTGGTAGACTGCTCATTGCTGTTTCTGACTTTACTGTGCAGCAGTGGGTGGTAGAAGATACACTTACTGCGTACGGCTGTTGTGTAATCTTTGTGTAAATAATGTTTCCACAGTGGGTAATATTCTTCTAAAAGGGTAATGATCACGAACAACAATAATAATAACAACAATATCCATAAACAGATGTAAATCATGCATCATCAAATCCATATCCAAACACCTCAGGGACAACGTTTTTCTGAGGGTTGTAGTACTTACACATAAATTCACACAAATGCGAATACGACCGTTATACTCTTCAGTTAAACACTTGTGATTTGATCCTAAAACAAATGACACTGTGCGAACAATCTGGGAAAATGTAGCAGTTTGTGTGTTTTCTTGAAGAGGGTCAGTGCTGTTGACTCTATTAGAGAAAGTTCCACTGGAGCTAATGTGGTTAACTTAGCGTGAGATTGGTGGCTCCATAGACATCAGTGGTGTTTGAGCTTATCTGGGGATTCATTCACAAAGATTATATTTGTGTCTACTACTGATGCATCTCCAAACTTCTAAATCCTCCACAATGTTTCTGTCAGTCTGTCAATGTTTCAACTATGTGCCTATAGCTCTGCAAATTACACTTAACCAATGATCACTTATTTTTGTTTGTGTGTTTATTTTACAGGTGTGATTTTCTTATAACATCACTTGCGACATCTGTGAACCAAAGTCCAACAGGTCGAGAAAGATAAGCGGTCGGATGTTAACCCAGGTTATCTAAACAACTTTGTTTGGAGGTAAAAACTGAAAGTGAGCAGAACCTAAAGGTCAGTAACAGTCCCACTGGAGAATTGTCCATCCACAATCAAGGTAAGTACAATAGGTCAAAGTTGAAGCAGGAAGTGGGTCTGTAAACTGTGATGGATTTTAGTGTGGCTAATCCGCGAGCTTGTTTTCTGACCCCCAGTAATTAACTGGACGAGTGCAACATAATCAACAACATACAACTGCACCACATCACAACAAACTCTTCTGGGCTCCCTGTTCTGAATACTGGGGTTTGGCTACAAGGCATGCAGCTGGATTGGGCCGTGATGAAGGCAGCTCAGTCCTCGGCAGGCAGGGAGTATCTAAAGGTGATGCATGCTGTCTGGCTGTGTCCCTGAATATTAACAATTTGGATCAGGATTGCATAAATATTCGGTACTTTATGATTCTTGAATGGTATCAGGGGTAAAAACATGTTAATATTTGCCTTGCCATATTGTTGCCTCTGCAGAACAGTCTCCAGTCCCCATGCTAATCTGTCTCTGTCGTCACTAAAGCATATCTGAAGCACCAGGCAGAACCCTCGCAGTGACGGCAACACCCCAGCACGGAGGGAGAGTGTGCTGACTCCGTCTCGCTTCTTTCTGTGTTCACCTCAATCGCAGCAAACTCTTGTTTGTTTCAAAGCTTACTTTGTTTTTGTGCTGTCAGACAGCAGGATTCATACAGAGCAGCACAACACCTCCCGGCATCTGGCTTCTGATCAAACAGAACGGCACCAACAATCATCACGATGTTCTAACTTCACTAATGGGCCCAGCATCTCGTCTAGATATTAAACACTGCAGCCAGTTAGATGGAAAATCCATACGTAACCCTTCTATCTCTGCACAAGGTAAGTGAATATTATACACCTCATTACAAGTGCAATAAAGCATCATCAAACAGCATGTTTCATGCACAGCCTCACTCAGGGCCTTACTTATGGATGAAACACTTCTTTGGCCAGAGGATCTTGAGAAAGTCTGGTTTTATAAATATGTTTTTCTCTCCATATGGTTTCAGGATGAGGTGCTGCATGTGTATTGTATTCACTTAATCATGGCGGCGTTTCTCACAATTCAATCTGTGGCGAAAAACAGTAACACACATAGGTCACTCTAGTTAACTAATGGTAAACACTGCTCTATGTTGATAGATACCAGGCTCTCTTCATAATAGTCATTCATTAACATCATGACACTGCCACAGAAACTTGACATTAAACAAAGCGGGACACCCACATCTAGAATCTGAGAAACTCGTCTGGAAGCAGCAGCTCCAATCAATTATGGGATCTGCAAAGTATTTTTCTCAATTGAATTTTAGTTTAATCTTTATTTTTCTTCAAACTTAGTTGTGTAATTAAAAAAATAAAATGAAAACTACAACAAAGTCTCACAGTGAAATGTTGAGGCAGTGAGACCTCGTGCCCTGTATGAATGTTTCTCCTCTCATTTGTTGTAGCCCTTTTGGTCATTGGGAAGAACACGTGCCCAGCCCACAGATGCTGGAGCTGCATGAACTGATTCACTTTTAGCCCTTTTCCACTTCACTAACTTAATAAACCATGAACATAAGGTGCGTCACATAAACTCAGGAGGAAAAGTGTAACAATATCATCTGTATATCCTCTTCCTCTTTTGCATTTTAAACTATTTTAATGTCCAATGTGGTGGTTTGTAAAATGGAGAGGAGACTTTTTAAGTTTTTCTTTTTCCATACATTTTTTTTATAGCATCAATGTAAGCTATGTATGTTACGATTTTGGTAAAATGAAAATTGAATTGATTTATCTCAAGGCATTTGTTGTTTTGTTTATTGAAAACTCAGGTTATGGGTTGGTGAACTCTTTATTTGTATATTTGTGTTAACATTAAACTATCACAAACTGACACTAGGATAAAAATATGTTCGGGCCATTTCTTAGACTCTCAGACTTTTGGACGTTAACAGGATGGCACACAGACATTTCTCTGCATCTGATGAGAAAACACCTTCCTGATATATTCACTCCGCCCTGCACATCCTGTCTTTTTGCCTATCCTGCCATTTTCTTCCTGTCAGCCTTCCGCACCTCTCTGCACTCAGTGTGTACTGCAAAGTGCAGTCGCTGAGCAAACATCAACACAAGTCTTTACAGTTTGGGTGAGCAGAAATATCACAGTGTACGAATCTTGGAGCGCTGTGAAAGCCTCTCGCAGTGACAGTCGAGAGGAAAAAGAGCTACAGCAGCCGTGTTCTCACTGCTCTGCACAGCAACTACACAAGTCTGTGCCGAGAACATTTGTGTATCAGCAGGTCTCTCTGTTTACCACACAGGGTTCAGGTCCGGGTGTTTTGGAATCAAGTTTAATTTCAGCATTTGCAGAGAGCGAGCAGCCGTAGTCGGAGATGAATGTAAACAGTGTGATGAATTGGTGCATTCCATGTAACTTGACGTATTTATGTAGTATTACACAAATGTCTTTCGTTTACCTGAAGTCATGTTCTTATTCATAAATAAAGTATTCATAAATCTCAGTTTTTTTTGTATTACATTTTTCTTTCAATGATGTTCACCTAGTACTTGCTATAAATGTATCTTCTCTCTATTCGGTGTTTTGCAGCTACCAAACAGTGTGTACATCAGGCTGACAGCAGCACTGAGACTCGACTCAAAAGTAAAGCTGCAGGCCATGAAACCAAAACAACAGAGTACCTTCTGAAAAAGCCGACCTCTGGACTCGTCACTTCAAGCAGCGCTTTATATCAAGTGTTTGTATAAAAATGTGAATTACAGCTGTGTCAAACCAAGGAAATGTTATTTTTGCTGGGGGAAAAAGCGAGTTTGCCACAAGTGCTAGAAGGTAATGCTAAAACATGGTGTGCCAGTAGTACAAGAATTGAAGAATTACAAAGCAGACTGACTCTGTATTATCAATCAGAAATAACTAAAGTTTGCTAATCATAGCTAATACGCAATGTGTCATTATAGACCAGGTGATGCTGGGTAAGCAAAAGCTATGAGAGTAATGAAGCAAGTAAGGATATATTATAAGTTGTATTGCTTACAGACTGTGTTTTTTCTTCATTCAAATGTAACTTAAAATGTTTGTTAAAAAAAATATGAAGGCTGTAATGATTCAAAAACGATGGCTGAAACCATAAAACAAACAATCTGCCACATGACTATTTTGGTCCAATCATGATCGAGTGATGATCCTGCAGTAAAAGTTTAACTGGCTTAATTTGTTACAGATTCAAAATAACTCAAAAATCAAGGTATGACAAGTCATTGTACCAAATCTAAATCTAAAATCTAAACTTTTAATGGTGAAATATGACTCAAGAATACATATGAATATATTTTTTTAGTTTTAGTTTTTTATGTGTTATTGTTGTTAGCGTATGTTTTTCAGTGCATGTCTGTATCTTGTTTATTCTTCTCTAAACCATATTGCCTTCAGGATTTATAAAGTTGCATTGTATTGAAAGCCTCTACAAGTATATAATTCAAATGATCCCCGTTGACTTTTTGCAATACTTAAAGATCATAATATTTATAAACTTATGAAATGTGTACCCAGGTATCACTTTAGTATCGAATCCAATTTGTCAGAGTACTGATTTCTATGTATTTGAATGTACAGAACCCAAACCAAGCAGTTTATTTTTGAATGTAATTGTTCACATGAAAACCATTTCAAGTAGCACATGTGTGCACCAACTTATAACACTCCTGTCATGATCATCAAGCACGTTCATCACGCTTGCAAGTCATGAGCCACATGTGCAGAGTAATCACTTTGAACAAGAATACAAACGAACAAATCCAGGAATTTATTGAAACAGACCAACCATGACTAATGGATCTCTTTCCAACAAATCAAGGGAATTTCATATAACAGCACACGGGACCATGTCAACATTCATGTGTAATCACAAACACGGAGGCAGGGGCACAGCTCTTACCTTGCCAATGTACTGATAATCACTGCCAGTGTACTCCTCCTGCAGGAAAAACTGGTTCCACATCCAGCCCCGTCTCACTCTTCTAAGTGGCCTCTCTCCTCTGATTGCTGCCTGAGTTCCCTCTCCATCCACTGCGTCTGTCTTCCGTCCACTCAAAGACAACGCATCCAGCGACAGGCAAAGACAGAGCCACGTAAGGCCCGGTACGATAGTCCTCATTTTCCAGGAGGAAGTGCAGGATCTACAGGTCACAACTGCTCTATCTGCCCAGCTGGATCACCTCGAGTAGGCAGCTGCAGGAACCAGTCATAGTCCTTCAGGTTTTGACTGACTGGAGAAAGAAGCTGTAAGAGAGAGAGAGAGAAACAGACATGAGATCCACATTTCATAGAAGAGCAGTGTGAGGACAGTTTATAATGGAATCATTCAGACCTGAGCAGCCAGGAGTGCAGGTTTTCCATCTTACTGATTTGTAAATGTATGCAAATCAACTTGCTGATAAAAAACACAAGAGAAAAAAGACCCAATAAGTCCACCGACCTAAACCCTCTGATGTGACCCACAGGGGCGGGAAACAGCCCCCATACAGCAGCAGGAGATATGCCACAGATATAGTGTTCAAAATCCACTGTTGGAAAAGACAAATAAAGTAAATAGTAAATATTCATTTGGGTTGAGGTAAAGGCACAATTTGGTTTGGTTTGGGAAAGATCCTGGTTTGGGGTAACATCGTTGATAGTCAACATGATGTTTAACATCATAAACATTTGGTTACAATTCTAGAACAATCATGACTATGGTTCTGTTTCAGGCCAACGTGAGATACAGATGATTGCTTGACTTTAGTAAAGCAATCACTATGTTCTTTCAGATGCTTTCTTTAAGGTTGTTGAATGCAATGAAGTTCAATATCGCAAAATCTTAAGTATTCTTTATATAACTTGTAACTAGTGCATGTGCATGTGCATCATGAATCAATTAATTCTGTTTGAGGAGATTCAGGTTTTTTCATAGTTTTTTTTCTCATAAAAGTGCCTGTGATTTAGATTTTTTTAAAGTTGATTAAAAGGTTTTCCAGTTAAGATTTATTTATGAAAATCAAAAACATTTGAAAAAGAATTACCCTTGAAAGTATAGCAGGGACTAGCAGAAATTTCATTTGAATGATTCAATCCGATTTTGAACTTAATGTGGGTCGTAGAATTCAGGATTTTGTACTTGTCCTCATTGGACACCTCCCAGTTTAAGTGTCAACTGTTGAATTTAGTGTCTTGCCCAAGGACACTTCTACCTCCATAGCCACAGTCACCCATATGCATGGATATAAATGGTTGTATTACAGAACATGAAGGGGAAAGAGATACTAGGGGTGATTTAGGAATTGTGTCATCACATAGTTTGCCCTGAAAGAATATACGGCAATATATCAATATCAGAATTTTTATATCCTAAAATATCTAAGTCATCCAGTCTTGGGCAGGCTTTACGTGATACTGTTGTGAAGAGGTTGTAGCTGTGAGGATAACAGAAACCACTAGTTTAGATTCAGTACGTCAATATTCACCAACACAGCTCCCTCACTATTTACAAATGTGCCTCTCTCTGCTGCTGCCGCATCATTTCAGTGACAAAGGTTCTTGGTTTAAAAAACACATTTTCTTCCAAAATCCAAATTGAACACTGACTCAATCGCTGTATCATCCAAAAAACACCATCCAAAACAGGCTGTGTGCACTAAAATACTGCACTGGATCAATAAGAAGGATATGGAGGAAACTCTTACACAGCAATTACAACACTGAAAGGAAATGTGCTTTTATCTTCCCACACAGAGCTCTGTCAATGTCTTGCCGCAACAAGCAAAAATAATATTCTTTTTTTATCTGCGCCTCTTTTGATACAAATATGACCCGTTTCAATCTGTTGACACTGCGCGGCAACACTGTGTTCGCACCAGGTCAATTCATACTTTCAGGATTCTGAGAGACTCCGGGACAATGCAGGGTGAGGATGCATTTCTTTAAAGCCGCTCATCGAGGAAAAACAAACATGATCTTGAGTGCACTGATTAAAACAAATATCAAAAAAAGTGCTGACACACACTTATTGTTTACTGGCTTCACCACATCAGTTCATCTTCCCAGCACTAGGGTGCAGCCCTGACATGCAACAATGGCTTTCAACCAGCAGTCATCTCAACGTGACTGTGGGGATGCATTCCCCAGCATGACCAGTCCTATGTTCCAACACAACCACCTTCTTCCAGTCAACTACTGCACCAAAATGACTCTCATGTTCACATTATAAAGACATTTTGTTCAACATGATCAAACAGTAGTCAGTCATTGCTGCTCTTTAACCTTTAACTGATGAATGGCAAAGCATTGTTGCTCCTTCTTTCCCTGGCTTCTTTGTCCTTGGCTCCATCTTGCTCTGTGTCTGTACTGCATTAGTCCCATTAAGTCAGTGCTTTATAGAAAGGCTTTAATTGAATCCGATGAAGAGCACACAGGAGACTAATTGATTCTGCCTTCACTCCGTTTTTTAACGAGCCTCACCGCTTCCATTATCAATCAGTGAAAGAGGCTGGAGCCTTCAACTTTTCCGGTTCAAAGGGACCCCCCCATCCATCGCTTTGTTATCCTAGTGTGTTTTGAGTTTGTGGAAAGTCCCAAAAATGCTCTTTAAAAAATCACAGATGTACTGGCCTCAGTCCAGAATCACCACAAATGAACTCTCACGTCTGCAGATAATTATTTTTCCATAAAAAAATGATTTAAGAGATTTACTGTCTTCCAAATGACATAAACATTCACCTACAACATTCTTCTCCTTTCAATAGATTGGGTTGGTACTTGTTATAGCAGTTATAGCAGTCAAAAAACAACAGACATGAAAGCCTTGACGTACAGTTTCCGTGAAATGCTTGATATTTTTCTCCACAGAACCGTTTGAAGTCTTCAAGCTAAAATAATACCTCAGACAGTCAACTATGGCAAAGAGCTACAGTCACTCACACAGGGCATACCACAGTCTGAATGTACCCCCTCTCTTAAGGTAACCAATGACATCCATCCAATGATTTCAAAGGATTTTATCTCTCCAGATCTATTAGAAGGTTAATAATGACTAATGTTTTCTAAGATAATGAGTGTGGTGCTCTGGCTCAGTGTAACCTGAAGAGGCTTCAGAAATATTCATGCTTCTATATAGTGGGAAGCAGTAATTGACAAAAGTGCAGTCTGTGGGCTGAAGCGCAGCTACATCAAAGATCTGATTATGTCCTGCAGCCCTGCTCATTCCCCAGCAGGCTAATTGTGTGTGATCATCACACTGGTTACTAGATTGGAAAGTTTCCAAATAATCTGCCACGCTTCCTCTTCAGTCTAGAGGAGCTTTGCGAACTTGTTGACAGGGTGTCGCTGTACAAATATCTGTCGAACGCTCTGCAGTTTTTTTCATTCAATCAGAAGCTGATCTTGAGCGCCATCTGCTCAAATGGCTTAACTGTACAAATGCAGCCATTGCAGCAACTGAACGTAAACAAATCATGAGGATACAATGATTAGTGGTGCTAAGATTACAGAAGAAAAGGCGGAGTGGAGGGATGTTGAGGCTTCTCTCTGACTGCGGATATGAGGTTACTGTATGTACAAATGGGGGGATGGAAAAGGAATAAGTGTTTTTTCCTTGGCCTGTAGTGATGCTGGTTGCAGCATTCTTTCTGAAACTGTGAAAGTGACTTATAGTCATTGAGCCTGAGCAAATAAAGGCCTGGTGCTAGACTCGGTCCATAGAACCCTGTTGCCGCACCCACAGCTGCTGCACAAAGATATGTTCACCTGTTTATTCGATGTTCACCGAAGCTCGACTCAGTACGCAGAACTCCCAATCAGTTGTTGTTGCCGTTTTGTTGTGATCCATAACTTCACTGATGATGATGAGTCTCGGGCGCTGCTACAGAGCGCTGCTTGTCTGTTTATTCAACGGTTAATATTGAAAGTATCAAGTGTCCAAATTTCACCAAACTCAACACTGCTCTTCCTCTTCCAAAATGTTGTGTTTTATTACAATACAATAGACCATAATTACTAAGTGCTATTAATGGAGAATGACTGCTCAACCTTATAAGGCCCATACTGAGCAAAGCATATTGCTCATTGACTAATGTGTGAGGGAAAACCCATAGGTCTACTTACTGGTCTGGTGGTCGGAGAATATGTTCATGCAGAATATATATAAGTTTTTTATGATGATTAATAAAGAGCCAATAAATGCTTATAAAGAACTTTGTAATGGTATGTTAGTTTACATAAATATAAAGTGGTTCTAAAGTGCCATATTTTTCCAGCAAGGGAAACATGCTTAATCTGTGGTGGAAGCATTCCCAGAAATGTCTGACTAGAAGTGAAAACAATGTTGATGGTAATTTCACAGCCTACTTTAAATGGCATCTGTCCAAAGCACTTGCCTAATGAACCACAAAATACAGAGTCCATGTAATGAAATAGTGACTTCCAACGTGTGCACAGAATTAACATCCTCAGTCTAGTTAATTACACCTACACTGGTGCTTTTGAATTAGACTCACAGTCAGCGCGTCCACCAGAGAGCTCCACACGTCCCATGCAAGGCTCCATAGGCTGCAGACCAAAACAAAACTGCCAGAACCCCATGGCCTTTTCAAATAAACAGGCATATAACTCAGCAGCATACGAGTTGATATGCCCATAACCATGGTGAGACTGTTATTAAAGCAGCTGGGATTCATACAAGGGGTCTCACTGAGTTTGGAGCAGCAGCCGAGGCCAGCATGATGCTTCCTCTCTAATCTCCCCACCCTTCAACTTTACAAACAGTGATAAATGTTCATGACCTTCAGGTGACTATCACAGCGCCTCTGCTCCTCTGTTACCTCCATCTACTTCTCCTGATGCGGGGCTGTGTTGGTGGTAGTATGTGTGTGTGTGTGTGTGTGTGTCAGGGTGTGTGCACGGTCGTGTGTTGTCACCTTGCAGACAGCCACTGAGACCTCTGACAACTCCCAGAGGACCAATTAGAGGTGAAAAAAGGAGAATGTCAGCCACCGAGCAGCTTGTGTGTGTGTGTGTGTGAGTGTGTGTGTGTGTGCGTGTGACAAGTACAAACCCAACCACCCCTTTCCATCAGAATGGACTAGCCATCTGAAAGCAGCCAACAGCGTCCACACTGCCTGTCCAAAATGTATCTCACACACTCTCTAACTGTCTGTCCATCAGAGGGACAGCAGACAGACAGACAGACAACGGCAAACACACACTCACGGAGCCGTCAGATAGTCCGGTCACTGGTAGTTGGGGGTGTGAAGTCTCATTATGAATAAACCATAAAAGAGGTGCAGGAGCTGCGGCTTGACTGTAGACACCTGACTACAAGTTTTTAAAGAGAGAAACTTTTTCTGCAACTTTTTTGTGATCCACATGACATCGCCATGAATCATTCTCTTTAATACAGAACAGACGTTGGGGAGCACAGAGACACGGTGTCAATTAGCTGCTCCGTCAGTCAGCTGCTCAGTTAGCCAGTAACAGTCGGTACATATGCCTTCCCAATCCACTTTGCAGTCATTCAGTCATCTTGGTTATTCAGTGTGAAGGGAAATACAGAGACAGTCAGTAACCCAGTTTTTGGCTTGGTGTCTATGTAAACACCATAACTGGGTTATGATTATGAGAAACCCAGATAACTCTTTCAATTACACGTTGGCATGGAAGCATCTTCCTGCTTTTGCTTCCTGCGTCCTGATTTACAACTATCGTTACTGCTGGCAGAAATGCGTAGTTGTCCTGTAAAGACCAGGAATGGACAATGGGATGAATTTAATATTATAGTGTACAGAAAGTAATTAATTAAATGTCATAAATCAGAGATGCAAAAATCCATGAATTATCTATCATCTAACTCATCCACAATTGTGTAGCCAAACCCAACGTTTTTTGTAGACATCACTAAAGGCACCATGAAAAGCCTCCTGTCTGAAAGGGGCAAGATGTGAAATCGGGAAGATGGGACATCAACATCTTTTATGGTGTTGGGCTTTTTGCAGGGCTGTGGAGAAACAAGTCGGTGCTCCTTCCTCGCCCTTCTATTTCAATCATAGCAGAGCTGCTATTTTAACAGTGTTGGCAGCACTTTGCCCATCATCAACCATTCAGTTACTGGGAGAAAGATTTCCTTTGTTACATTTGCACTAGGTTTGTACAGGGATGGTGTTTTTGTTCCCTCGTAAGGAGTTTATCTTGATATTGCGGACACTTGAGGTCAACCTGGTGTTGGAGGAAAATGACTTGTTTGTGGAAAACTCTCCCCTGCGTGTCTCTGCGCTGCCCCCTGACAAACACTGCATTTTGCTGCAGTGTGGCCAAAAGATTTCCAGCGCTTCACGAGAACAATCTGACATTGTTATGAACCGTAGAATATGTTTTCAAAGAGAGTCCTTCAGAGGTCAGCTTTTCTGAAGGGTATTTTAAAATTCTTGCCAAACAAGTATAAAGCACAAGAACCCACAATATGTTAGTTTATCTCCTTCACATTCCTACTGCCCTACACAGTCAGTGGCACTCAGCCCTGAGGCCACTGGTTCCTACTGAAAGCAGAAATCCTTAACACAGATTTTGGAAAGTCTTACTCACAATAAGTGCAATATTAGAATGTATGGCACGAGGACATAAGGACTGTAAAGGTACAGCACAGATGCTAGATGCTATTTACTGATTATCTCTTGGAAATACTGACTGGTATTGATGGTTTGTTTTCTTTTTCAGCCTGCTGATGACCGGTTTGACGTAGACACTTGTTTGCACAGGACATAGGAAATAGGAAAATATCACTCATACATATAACTTGAGCTGCATGTCACTGTAGGTCAGTGTTGTCTGAGACATGGCCCCCACTTGACTCGTAAATTTCATATAAACACTGACAAGCTGTGATTGATTCTCGAATGCTAGTTGTTGGGACACCAGCCATTTTTATCCCCGTGGACATTCAAATGAAAAGCAACTTCGGGTGAAAACTGCTGTTTAAAATGAAAAGCTTTGGTAAATGCTGACTCTGATGAATAAACATTAAGGAGGCATACACTGCCCAGCCACTGCAACGGCCCCATCAGCTATTCAGCATCAGTATGTCCAGGTAGACAGCTCATCCAGAAAGGCTTTACAGTCCTCTCCATACAAAGCGAGATCAATAATACCAACACATCAATACAGACACATATGACACACACACACACACACACACACACACACACACACACACACACACACACACACACACACACACACACACACACACACACACACACACACACACACACACACACACACAGTAGCAATGATCTATGTGTATGAAGGGCAGCTGGAGTGTAGACAGTGTGTGGTCCGCAGGCCATCTCATAGCACCCCTTCTCTGTTCTCAACACTCCTGCTGTGATCAAGACATCAGTTCTTTCGTTAAAAACACACTAGGTTTTATGAACCATGGAGGGCAGTGCAGAAGTCCTGTACGGCAAAGCACCGCAACTCTCATAAGTCCACATTACTTTGAGTAGCCAGGTCCCATGGTGTTAAGAGAGAGAACAAAGAGGTTACGAATGAAAATAACATAGTGGGTCATTGAAAAGCCAAAAAGGTAGAGCAGGACATGGTGTAATAAGAAAATGAAAGTGTGTCCCTCTCTCTGAGACGATAAAATGTCACTACACTGTTGCGCGGTACACATCTCTAGTCTGGAGACATGGGCTAACACTTTCAACTGCTTAAGTTGAACTCAACATGGATCTCATCCCTAACCAAGGGCCGAAACATGCAGGTTATTATCCAGGGTTATTTTTAGCACTAAATGTCCTGTTTGTGTTGCCAGAGAAAGTGTTTTCTTGCTGAGCCAGACGTTGGCAGTGAACCTGTAAAGACACTTGATCTGTCGCTCTCGATTGGTGAAGCCTCACATCAACTTTGGCGGAACTTCAGACATTTTTGCACAGGACTGTGAGTTTTGTGTTTTATCTCAGATTACCTTGGTTGTGTAACCCAGAACTGAGGCAAGATGTTGTCTCCCCAAAACCTAACTATCCTTTCCTTTTCTTCCCAAGATCTAACCATTAGCTAAACCTTGTATATTTCAAACACAGGTCAAATCTATTTTGGTGTAAAGAAATTTGATCTTCAACACTTATACCTTTATGTTTTACAACATAGAGTTTTAACACTTTTGATTTCAAGAAACTGAAGATGTTTGTGGTTTCTCCACTTGTGACTATCTGCAGATCATGTGTGTATTGCTGTTTTCAGACATGAACTCCACATGTCCATAAAATGAGGTCCAGACTTTGACCAAGTTTTGCCTTTATCAAAAATGAAGAAAGCAGCAGGAGATTCTCAGGTCAGACGTGTTCACAACAACACAGGAATCTTCGGACTGTTCAGAGAAGGGGTAGTGTGCTGTTTTGTTTACAGCATATTGACACCGGCCTTTATCACCAAGAGCTCTTGTATTTTGCCATCTTTCAAAGTTCTAGAACATCATCTTCATTTTGTGTAAATTTCTGGATAATCTTCTGCTTTGTTCTCACATGGGCTCATTCAGACATTATCACATCCGGGCCACACAGCCTGCATGAGTACGGGTGATGGCATCGCCACCGATCTGCTGCGTGTCTGCAGTAGAACTGCAATGTGAGGTTCCTGGTTGGACTACTGTATTTCCTTGAACAAAAGAAGGTCTCTACACTCTATGCCAGGACTCTACAGTATGAAGTCATGCATCTTCTGGTCTTGCAGTAACAAACAAAAACCCCTTATAACAAATGAATGGATTCAGTCAACAGAAACCCTGCGGTGCTTTCACTTTGGAACAAGTGTTGAAAATATTTATGT
This sequence comes from Hippoglossus stenolepis, assembly GCF_022539355.2. NCBI lineage: Eukaryota > Metazoa > Chordata > Actinopteri > Pleuronectiformes > Pleuronectidae > Hippoglossus > Hippoglossus stenolepis. The sequence continues at coordinate 2,014,171 of NC_061493.1, forward strand.
TTGTGATCTAATCAACAGATACCGATATTGAAACTGTGGTGAAAGATCATTTTCGCAGTCTTTTTTGCTGTGAACCACACGAGGTAAGCTGAGAAAATAGGCAAGACGCCGACTCTCGAGAAGAGCAGCATGTGCCTGAGACGTGCTGCTCACGCAAGCAGCGTGGGTGCTCTAATCTGATAACATGGACGCCAAACTGAGAAGCAAGACATTCTGTGATGTACACGCGCCGCTCGCACAGCGAGTGTTAGGAGTATTGGCTCCCAGGAAAAGCTCTGGAGATTGTCCAGACTCTGGAGACGTTTGTGTTCTCACATACATCCCCACCAGATGATTTCAGGAGATTATCTGGAGTTCATGTCTGAAAGCACCTCATGTTGGGTCGCAGTTTTCTGATATTTCAGTAAAATACACTTTCAAGGCTTAAACCCATTAACCATTCTGTTCAGAGAAGATGCGCTTTTACAGTGTGAATTGAATGTGTGATGTGCTTTCAAGCCTACAAAGATATGATTGGACATAGTTCTATATGTTTGCTAGATCTGCATCACGTGTTAAACATCATATGATTCAGTGGAGCCTATAATGCCAGCCCGCAAGTAAAAACCACAGATAATTTCCAAGTGAGCCAATGTGAAAGTACAGCAGGATATTTTCTAGAGGATCTACCACAAACTAGTGGGCATGTTGATGATGTTTCAAATATGCGACAGACGCAGAACTGAAAAATACAAAAAGAAAACAAATATCTCATGATGACAAAGATGTGTCATACATACAGATGACACAGACAAAGAACCTGAACCTGAGGGCTACGGAGACTCTCCTGCTGTCCAGAGAATGTCCACACAATGGGGCCTGGAAACGGTTATTTAAAAAAAAATGTAAAAGTTTTATTTAGGTGTTCTGGTGCTCCATGTGACGTTTGGTGAAAATACACCTTTTTTCATTAGCTCAGACACTTCTGAGTTATTAGACTAGGAGGTGCTGTTCTAACAGTTGAGGCCCATGAAACTCAGCCACCTGCTGCAAACCAACAGGACTGAGAACCATAAAACCTGTCCTGCAGTGAATCGGCAAGCTCCTCCTCCCTCACCACGTTTGGACACACCGTAAAAGTGGTTGTCATAGAGACATATCTTCTGAATGTCCTTATTGAAACACAATTATAAGTTTATCTATCATAAACATTTAAAAAGTAATTTAATGTCTGAGCTTTGGATTGATGTACACTCGGCTTTTGAGTAATAGGATCACCGTGTATAAGTGTAGAACATATGTGATTATGTAACAAAACAATGTGTGTGAATATGGAGTTGAGTAAATCAGACCATACAAAGGCGCCTGTGGCTGAGGGGTAGAGCGGTTGTCCTCCAACCAGAAGGTCAGTGGCTCGATCCCAGTCTTCCCCATCTGAATGCCAAAGTGTCCTTGGGCAAGATACTTAACCCCGAATGGCCCCTCATAGAAAAAAGTGCTGTACATAGATGTGTGTGTGCGAATGGGTGAATGGCAAAACAGTACTGTAAAGTGCTTTAGGTGGTCATCAAGACTACAAAAGCTCCATATAAATACAGACCATTTTACCATTTACACAGAAAAACACCGTTGCAATGAATAAACACATAAGTATTATCATGGTGTAGAAGTCTCATTTGTGTTTCACTGTTGTTTTTTACCTTAAGGTATTTAGTCTACAGTACTAACACAGGTTTGATGTACGCACCTCAGAAATGGATACTGTGGCTTCAATTATCTACAATGAAATGTCCCTCTAAAAAAGTTACAAAGCATCGTGTTACAAACTGGCTTTATCTGTATGATGCTGCTGCGAACGGAGAAAGACTAAACTGCTTCATTGTTTTTAAGCACTGAATGTTCAATCAAACCATTATGACATTAAAGTACCAGAGCAGAGAGCGCCGGCAGTCCCAGTCATTTATACCCACTGGCTTTTTATGACAGGGCCTCTGCTCTGACGAGTGCCACTGACGCTTCGCTACAATATTTATTCAAATAAATGAGTTCATTTTGTATAAGTGGATATCCTGCAACCAATCTGGATCCTCTCCACCTCTGTGTTCAAATCGATGGGGATGCTGGCATTTACAGGCTCGGGTGCATTGTTTTACACAGAATATCAGAATAACACATTGTTCTCTAATCATTGTCATTTTACTGAATGCATGCTCACAACCTATTTCAGCTGCACACTGTTTTACTAAACAAAACCGATTATGACATTCAGCTCTCAGTACACACACAAGTTTACTTCTGGATGCTCACATTGTTGAAACAATACGTTCAACAACACTCTATTATGTAAGTAATATTAGCTATGTTTGTGGTCTTTGGATGCTTTATATGTGCCCGAAAAAAAAAAATCATTGTGCTCATAAATTACACTTTATAGTTGAAATCAAACTTTTAACAAAGATTGAAGTCTTGGAAAAAGGATGTGAATGTTTGGAGCATTTTCCTCCATTTAAAACCTGCTGTTGAGTCTTGGGAATATTGCCCCTACAACGTTTGAGTGCACAGCTCATTCTGAACTACTGAGGCAACTGGAAAGAGAGTTAAATACTTCAGCCTTTTCTCGAACAGACCACAGGGCTCCACTGAGCTGAAAGAGCTCTGCGGTCACCACAGGGATTATCAGGAGCAGCAGAAAGGTGGTGAACGCCTCACTGAGGGGAGAAGTGAACGTAGAGGTCCCAGCTGAAGGATGCACCGGCACTGTTTTAGCATATAGGCTTTAGCAAGACCCAGCTAGACCTGTTGGTCATGCCACACGGCACATCAAATCTACGGTTCCTCTGCTGCAGCTGCTGGTTTGCTGTGGAAAATGTCCTCATGTGACGAATAAAATCCGCCCAGCATTTCGAACGGTCACCATAGTGTGCCTCCTATTGCAGCAGTTAAATAACAAAGCTTAACATCAACAACACTTTTACAAATTAGTCAGCCTCACAAAGATCCATTTAGCGCGTGTTGAATAACAGCACACCACCATTGTGGGTAAAGCCCAAGTTTTGGGGTCAATCAATGTTTTAGGAAATCAATGAACTTGTTGATGCAGCCACACACAATGTGACAGCGGGTTAGTGACTGGAATCAGTCAACTGGCACTCACACCTCATTTCAAGGCCGCTACTGGGACGAGCGTGAAAGTGTGTTTGGATGGGTTTTTATCTAGCACTGTTTGTAATTAGTGTCTCTACCCAAAGCACACATCGTGGCACAGATAGCTTCATCCTGAAATGCTGCAGAGCTCGCACCTCCTCCCTGTCCCCTCTGGTGAGAAATGCAACTGGTGTATGGGGGGGGGGGGGCTGTGAATGGCAGAAGCTCTCAACCGTATTTGTGTGTCCATAAAATGACCTACATATATGTAGTGTAGTGTGGCTCTCTGGATAATATAGTGAATGGGATGAGAGTTTTATTGCATGCAATCTAAATAACATCCAAGGTTTGAAGGGAACGGGACATAAACATTTGATCTAAAGTCAGCTTTTAGTGGAGTGTCATGGTTCACAGGAACTGACAAGGCACACTACAGGACGTGCACATTGTGGGTCATGTAATCCCTGCTGCCAATGCTTGACCCCAACACACACACACACACACACACACACACACACACACACACACACACACACACACACACACACACACACACACACACACACACACACACACAAATGCACTCACTGAGTGACCCTTTCCCAGCAATTACAAAGTCCCAACCAGCCTAATCCCCCATGCAACCTGAGCTGCTTTAATCTTAACAAAGGGGAGATAATAGATGTTGAAATGTGTGTGTGTGTGTGTGTGTGTGTGGGTGTGGGTGTGTGAGAGGTTTGAATGGTTTTGCTATCTATCAAAGACCTTGTCCCCGGTATACACCTTTGCAGAAAGTAAGTGTGTTCATTATGTCTCAGTCTGTGCTTTTGGGTTAAGCAGCAAAGCCCTCACTGTGTTTGAGTGAGTGAGCGTGTGTGTGTGTGTGTGTGTGTGTGTGTGTGTGCGTGCGTGTGTGCGCGTGTGTGCGTGTGTGCGTGTGTCTGTATTAGCGTGTGTTTCCTGAGAGCTCTGATGACTGCTGCCATGTGCATCAACAACAATTAGTGATGGATAGTGTTGTTGGTACCAGATGGTACTTTAGGATTTACAGTATTACGTAACCCCAGAGCGGGCTCGGGGAGAAGGGGTGGGGGGTCAGCAGGATTGACGAGGATGGGAGACCTGACTCGTAGTGAGCATCTTTTATCACACACCAGCAGACCCCAAAACACTTCAGTGGGGAAATCGCTGATCTGAAATCCTGTAAAATGACATCACAGTGTGTCCCTCTATGGGTGTGGACCAGAGCAGGGTCTTACTATGGGGTTATTTTATTATTAATTAATGTGTCTCTTATTTCTCCCATTAACCAATCAATAATAAAAAAAACCTTCTTTGGCAAAAAGGTCAAATTTACATTTGTTGAGGACATGCCTTTTGTGTCTTCAAAGGTTTCTACTGCTGCTTAGTTTTAACAGTGTAAATAGGGCGGGGGGGGGGGGCTTTAAATCAATTTCATGATCTGTAGAGACTCTGCTCCTCTGCTCTTTTCTAATCACTCACACTTAGAGCTGATCTTCATAAAAACCTGCTGAATTCCTATTTATGGTCCTGGATAAACAAGGCGTCTCTTCTCCTGCAACAATGAAGTTAAAACACCGCGTTGCGTCATAATCTGCAGGAAGAACTTCTCTCCTGTCTGCAGGAGTGAGTGTGTGTATGTGTGTGGGCTCGACTCTGTTGCTCTTCACACATATTTCGTTATTAAACGATTGTGTTGTTCCGGTCCCTTTAACCCTGGTGTCCTGGCTGTGTGCGTTACGTCTCGTGTTGTGTGTAGCAGGTGCAATTTATGCCCACAAAATGTCGGCCTTTTCGTTCAATGTGTTCAAATACGTGTCCCGGAAAATCTTGAGCGAATCAGAAAAACAGAAACTTCAAGGACTGTACATGTCCTGATAACTTGTGATTAGTGTTGGTGTTTATAGTTAAACTGTAAAGTGAGTGCAGCGGGGGAGTGAGGACATGCAGCAGGGTAACACAGCACGGTGCACAGTACCCGGTCCGCTGCTGCAAAATGAACGTAGCAGAAACACAACAGTTTGTGAATGCACGCAGTGGGGGAAGTATTACCCGAATTAACTGAAATGAGCATGGTTAAGTCGGTTAAAGGTAATAAATGTCAGTTTCAATACATTTTCGGTTAATTGCCCAGCCCTTAGTGTAAATATTTTCAAACCGGTTTGATTTTAAGATACATTTTACCACTAGGTGTCGCACTTAACTCAGCACACATTTTCTCTGACATATTTTGCTTCTTGAGTCTCACTTTTATCTTTTTCCCTTGCAGAAAAAAAATCGCTGTCTAGATGTGCATCAGATATCTGTCCATATCAACACATCCGAAAAAATGTCCATCAGGAAGCAAACGCGATTGACTATTTCATGCTTTTCAAATGTCTCAACCTGGAGTTTTTAAAATAAAACGGCAATTTCAAATTCTGGACCTTACTTTTGAAGCCTTATTTATACTCACACATTGGCGCAGGCCTCTGAAGATAGCGCACAATCTACAAGCATGCACAGAGGCATTTATGGTCAAGACATTGCACGTTAGCTAACAAAAGTAGTATGTGGATAAAGACACAAGAAATTAAGCAAAGAAGGCGACCTAGAAACAATAGTAAACACCACCAAACATTTCATTTCTGTCAGTCAGTCGATATTGTTTTCAGTCTCTCTGGGCTTGTTGAACTGAAACAGCCATCCCAGCTCAACCAGTATTGCCGGGAACTCCTTGACCCCTGGGTCACCACTCTTGCCACACTACCTTTTTTGGGCTTTAACAAAGCAATCTCTAATGTTCCTCCAAACTCTGGAGCAAAATAGCTCTTCTTTACCAGGTGAAGCAGCAATCTCTTTCCAAAAATTCTGCACCATTGAACCTCTGCAGGTTTGTGGAGATGCTTGTAAAGGCGAACCTACTTTGCCAGTCTTCCCTCGAAGGGGTCTAAGTTGAGATGAACGTGCATGACCAAACGCCATGAAAAGGTTTTGGAGCCTCGACGCGGATTACATCATTTATAGAGCACTCTCTCGCCAGAAAAACCACAGCGAAGATCAACCAGCCTTCAGACAGATCCACTCCAACCTTAATGGCATATTTCAATTCATCAATCAATCAAATTCTATTTGTATATCCCATATTCACAAATCACAATTTGTCTCTTAGGGCTTTAACAAGGTGTGACATCCTCTGTTCTTAACCCTCAACAAGAGTAAGGAAAAACTACCAAAAAGAAAAACCCTTTTAACAGGGCAAAGAACGTAGAAACCTCCGAGACAGCCACATGTAAGGGATCCCTCTCCCAGGACGGACAGAAGTGCAATAGATTATTTATTAGTACGTGTATTTACAGCATTGGTTAGCATAAAGCTCAATTCACTCTGAGCCACATGTGAAACAACACATAGCTGCCCAAAAACCCTTGAGTAGACCAGTGTCCAATTACTTCTGACCACTGGTGTAAACAGGCTTTATTTCTCACACAGCTCTTCATATATTTTTCAGCTGAGACATGGTAGTTACTGTAGTATCTGTTGTTTTATTTCTATTTGAATGTGTTGATGCTCAAAGAGTGAATTATGTTTATGTGTAACTGTACTGATGGCCTTGCCAAGCAGCCTTTACCAGTTGCACTTGACCTGCTCTGCGACGCTGTGCTGTGTTTACATTATGTTTATACAACATATATTGTTAATTGTATTTTCCTTTCGGTTGCATTAGAGCCTCACTCGTTGCTGTTTCAGCAGTATCTTACAAGGATTATTATACAGACACAATTAATTTAGTTTCAGTGACAGTACATATATAATATTTCCTCCCAGCCCACAGTTAGGTTCGGAAACTGAACCCTGAGCTGGGGGTAAAGGGAGCACACCAAAACCTTTCAAGTACACAATGGACAAAGATCTTTTAAAGACAGCTGTTAAACGAACATTTACTTATTACACTTACTTGTTAAGGTGCTTACAGGAAAACTCAACTCTGTGCTAAAAAGGCTTTGGCCTGACTTTGTGTACCAGCATAAAATCCTGCGTTTCGTTCCTGTGTGTGACTGTGTTTACGAGGGTCTGTAGCTGCGCTCTGTTTGCAGGTCTTTCATTCACCAGGACATTTTATCATGAGAAACCCTGTTTTATGGCAGCCACGGAGTCGAGAAACAGCAGGAACACACATACACAGGGACCATGCTTTTGTCACTCTCCCGTGGAATGTGGCAGGCCATTACTATGCAAATGAGCAAATGTCTACCCTTGTAAACTACTATGTGTGTTTCCATGAGTGTGTAAAGAGCAAAGATATGGTTAAGAGAGTAAAAAACTTAAAGAGAGGACACGGCTCGGTTTAAAACAAAGCCTCTAGCTGAGACAAACATCTAGAATGTGGCACAATCATCCACTTCAGCAGGAACAAGCAGCTGCCCCGTCCCAGGCTTCTTCTGAACATTCCATCTTTCCTCTCACTGGGGTGAACCGCGGAGCTTCCTCTTATCTTAATCGCTTCGAAAAAGGGATGAATCCAATTTGGAAGCAGTTGAGGGGTCTTGGGGAGAAAAATCTACTTATTCCAGAAGTCACAATCAAATATTCATGTTCAGCTAGCTCCTGCTCCCAGGCCACTCGTTTCTATGTCACGTCCAAAATTGATTAATAAGCACTGTGGTGAGCAGTCAGTCTCGAGACAAAGCTGATAAACATGGAGGAAGTGTCGGCCTCCGCTCGTTAACTACCCTGTAAATACTGAGCACTGACATATGCAACCAGCTAAAGTTAATATAATCTTACACAACAGCGCTGCAGTGAATTCTGCCATCATGAACATTATGATGTACAATTTGTATTACCTCCACCAAGGAAGTTATAAAATCACAAAATGTTTTTCCGGGTTTATCAGGATTACTCAAAAACTACAGAACCTGTTTCCATACAATTTTGAAGAGGGGGATCTGAACAACAGCAGAACAAGGACTTGTTTTCACTTTCTTTAACATGGCATTAGCCTTGGTTCGTGCTCTCTCACTGCGCTCCTAGTCAAAAGGTTTTGAAAGGATCTTATTTAACAATATGGTCATTGTGGAGGTGAAAGTGGCTCAACATCTGAATTAGCTGCTTTTCCACTGCAGGAACTTTGCCCAGGAACTGTGTGTTTCCACAGTGGGGACCAGGGGAACATAATATGCGTTTGCAGGCGTGTTAATGTGAACGAGAGACTCATGTGGGCAGAGATTGTTAAGGTGTGAAAATGCCAATTTAGTCATATGAATGTTGCCTTAAAGTTCAATATCAAATACTTTGGTCGAGACAAGGCTATCGATATCATGGACAAAATATCCATAACATCAACATTTATCTAAAAAAGTGATATTTAATTTACAATATGAGCCAAAGACTACAGATGAGTAATGGTACAAGTAGTCAGCAGTGAAAAGATAACACTGATGTCTGCCTGGAGAGTTGATATCACGTCAATGCTTCGGTGCATCCTGCACATTATCAGTGTGTGTTGCTGCTTATGACTTTTCACACCTCCAGCAGAAGATGAAACAACGTCCCCCAGTATAAATTAGTGCAGACACATCCGCTAACCCAAGTCAGTTTCTAAACTTTCGAGGCTGCTCATTTACATATTTCACACTGGATCAGTACCAAGTGATGCAGAGATTCAAGCTTAAAGAAATCGAGTGTTGCCTGGCTACCTGTCTGACGCTGAGACGGCCTCCTGCGACCCTTCACATGAGTAATGGGTCGGCAAAATGAATGGATGCACTGAAGGTCAGCGTGTGAGCAGTTCACTGCCTTGGAAGTGGGCGGTAGCTATAGAGGAGAACACTGTAAAGTGCATTATCTAACGGAGAGGTGCAGTATAGGTCCTGTACAAGGCCATGGTGTGTAAAGAGCACATTGTGTGTAGTCGTCTGTTGTCCTCAGGTAGTAAACCTTAGCTCAGCCTTCCTCCTATTCCTCACAGTCTGAGTGTGATTCAAACTGTTATGAACAGTATCCCTCTTAGGGGTAATTAACATATTACTGACATATAAATAGGTTCCCTCTCTAACATTGCCAGAAAAATATGTAATCTTTTCTATTTAAAGAATGACACAGAGGATTACACTGAAGATAAAAACGGGGCCAGAAAATGTGTTAAAAATCTGACAGCCCATCTAAAGCACAGCAATAAAAGCTCCCCTCGAAATACAGCCTCTTTTATTATACTGTTTTATTACAGCACCATGTCCTGTCCAATCCAATCCAATGAAAGTGGACCATAATCAAAAGGAATAAAATTGAACAACTTGCACTAACCTCTGTTCGTGCACTCTTATATCATCCAGCTGTTCCCCACAGCCCCCTGAAGACAGATACTGCGAAACACAATAAACAGCAGCTGTGGCTGGTTTGTGAGGGAGTTTATTAACTATTCTGTTTCAAACTACTTTTGGCCAACATATATGCTTTTTCCCGCTCATTCCCGCCACTGCTTTCATCTCCCATTAACACAGACAAAGCCTGATGATGAGGAGCACTTCAAACCAAACAAATAAGACCCTCACATGCAGAGAGAGTGTTTCCAAGTGTGTTTGTCTTTGTGCTTTTTTACATTGTGTGAAACCAACCTGGCAAACATGGGTCAAGAGACTATAAACTGTTCCTATTCAGTGGCCTGACAGGTTATAGACTGTTCCTGTGAATATCAAGCCTGTCTTTTGTAGCACCATACAGTCAGGACGTTATCCCAGGTGTGCTGTCAGTTTCTCACACCTCCAGCTTCACTAGCTACTCTGCACTCTATATATATGCGGCACAAAATATTAACTGTGATAGAGATAGAGACAGGTGATGGGAAGGGGGCACTGTCTGTGCAAGTGCAAGACTTGGCAATACAACACAAAATGTTACACAATATAAGAATTTTAAAAAAAATTTAATTTTCTGTATCTGAATAAATTCTGGTGCAGCATTCCTCCACTGGGAAAGAGATGTTTGGTATTTCTGCTGCTGGAGTAGGGATTTTAAGTGCGAAGGTGTTGACAGTGATGTAACCCATAAACAAATAACAACTTTAAAGAAATACACGCCAGAAGATCTATCTTTTGAGTTTCCAACCCTCACTCACTTGTAGGCATTATCTTTGTTATTCAATCTTTTTTAAGCTTGTTCCATACAAACAAACCATATCTAAATATACCGTCTCAGTGTTGCACTGTTGCCTCATCAAAGCTGTGAAGCTCAGCTGGAAGTCGTGTCTTTACTGCTTTACTGTCTAAGGGGCTATTGTTTTCACCCTACTGAGTACACTGATCAGAGTCGAGCTGAAGCCGAGCTCATGCCTGCAAGTGGGACGTTTTTTCTTTATCTTACCTGGTTTTAGATTTTATAGTTTTATAGTTTTTCATAAAATAAACCTGAATTTGCTTTATTAATGTTCACATGTGTGGTTTATATATAAGTTGATGCATGATTTACTGAACTGATGTTAAGAGCACTCTCATGCAGAGCTCAGTGTGCCAAGTGTGGAGCCGATTAGATGAACAAGATATGTGTTCCACATACAGGCAGACACACAGACCTTTGTGGAATTGGATGATAGATCGGAACTTTTTTAGGATCTTTTTTATTATTTGGTTTTCCAGTAACCAGCAGCATCATTTCCCTCAGCTGTTTGCAGTGAAAGAGCTCCGGTGAACCCTCTCTACACTATTTACTCTGCAGACAAACACAGTTACTAATTTAGCTGGTGAAGATGGGGAACTGCTTTTACGTCAGACTTTACAATGTGGCAGGACGTCAGAGGTTGTTCTTACAGCTTGTTTAGCTTTTCCCAGAAGGTTTAAACATATAAATAAAATAGGAAAAATAAGTGATAATACTGCTCCACCATTGAAACACATCTGTTTCGGGCTGCAGGCTGCAGTTACAGTGCAGACCTTAGAATCACAGTTTAGAAGACAGTTTTCCAGTTGTTTTCAGAGGTTCGGTGGCTGCCTGTGATAACGCTGCTGCCCTCCAAGCTGAAAATGCCTCCACTTCAGCAGTGTGCTGTGTTGTGTCAGTGTGAAAACAGTCTTTGAACCACACAACTAACTTGGCAAAACTCCTAAGTGAGATTATTTATGTGTTCTCGTCACCAGGCGTTCACCCTCTCACTGCTTCATTTCTTTAGTCCATTTTAATGTTCAACAAAGTTCTCCTCGGTTTTACTCTCCCGTAACATAGCAAACTCTAATTACGCACTGTGCTCCACAAGCCATTTTAATCTTGCTTTAAAACAAGCCTTTCATCGGATTTCAGACTAAAACAGTAAGGCGGTCTCAAGAAATCCGACAAGCCGCCACGTCTTTTCATTCTTTCTGACCCGGCTCTGATGAACAGCGATCTACTGCATTTGCAAACACGACACACTGGGCCCAGAGAGCTGTAATTGGAGGATCTGTCAAGCCAGTCGAGAGGAAGCCTGACGCTTGTCTTCAAACAACAATTTAGCGTCTCTCTTCCAGACAGATGCAGCTGAACACCTGTCAGAGGAAAACTGTTCATTTGATGTGAATGCTTTCTGCAGCGTGTTAAAAGCTACTGCTATTCACATGCACTCCAATTTGGTATCTGCTGTGGCCTGGAGTTATGGGCGGGAAGGAGATAGCTAACAACCATGCTCACGGTGTATTAAAGCGTTCCTTCGCTCTATGCTTTCCATGCAATTATACACAATTGTGGGGAGCGAGGTCTGCAGGTTAGGAAAACAGAGCTAGGCACTGTTTGGATCAGCAAATAGTCTGGGAATATGACGATCAAAGGGACACACACACACACACACACACACACACACCTTTACTACAGCCACACTTTTGCTTCTTAATCCACTTAATGTACCTGACGATGTACCTGTACCGTATCAGTGTTATCACCTTCTGCACACACACACACACACACACACACAAACACACACACACCCGCATACAGAGCACAAAGAGCATTGTCAGGGCAGTTGTCGGCCGTCAGCATAGATTAGCACACAGAGCAGTTTCCCGGCTTCATTAGCATCCAGAGCTGCTATAATTAAATGTGTGAGATGCTCCCCTGTCAGACGACATCATGTACTCAGTGTTTTTAATGCCTATTGCAATCCATTGAAAAATGATATCTGATAACATCGTTTGCACCGGCAGCATCCCTGTGTTGCTGTGTCTGGTGAACACGCTCACGACTTTACATACAGTAACAGATCATGGGCAAACTGGCCGTTTTCCAAGCAACTTAAGTATGAGGCCTTTTGGGAAGAGGCTCTCCCAGTCAGAGGTTGAAGGTCACGTCTTGCGCCGTCAATACTGAAAAGGAGCCTGACTAGTTCACTTGTCAAAAGCTTTTCCTCTCTTCACTTTTCCATATAATACAGTGTAAATGTGTCTGGGGCCCAGGGCAGAACATTTGAGACTCCACTGACATGAAAAATATATACATACCAGAGAATGTGTGCTGCAAATGGAGCTGAACCAATGCGATAATGAATGTCTCAAACAGCAACGCTATAGAACTTCTTTTATCATCTAGTTTTGACAGTCACAACTGAAAAAGAACACAAATAAATAAACATGTTGCCGTTTTTTACTAATGAGACTTTCCAGCCTGAAATGTTGCCAAATTGCTGCTATTTCAGCGAGCTGAGGCTCACGTGACACCAGCAGAAACCCCTGCTCGGTGCAAAGAAGCAGGAGGGATTTCGCAAAGAGAGAATTGCACTGGGTGAAGCTAAAAGATCTGATTGGGACATCGATTTGCGTACAAGCTGATACATTTTCAAAGCTTGTGTTGATATAGGAACTTTTTAGACCCTTGTCATTTCAAACATTGTGCTCATTATGAAAATAAATTCAGTAAACCCATGTTACAACATGTTAATCCAAGGCAGAATGTACAACTGAAACACAAAAGACATAGAATCTCTCTTAAATTACAACACAATGTAATAAACCCTTAAAATCTTTATGCCTGATAATCTATTCATTTAGCTTTAATTTTAACCAAAAAGGCTTGTCTCTGTGTGTGTGTGTGTGTGTGTGTGTGTGTGTGTGTGTGTGTGTGTGTGTGTGTGTGTGTGTGTGTGTGAGCATGCATATTATCTCAAACATCTCCTCAATCTCAGATACTGTTTCTTCACTCAAAACTTGATGCCATCAACACGTCCTCTTTAAGAATGAAAGAATTCCGGCTTGAAAGAGCGAATGTGTTTAAGAGCTGACAGAAGGCTAATGATTCAAAGCTTCTGGTAATAACCAGCTGATGAAAGACGTACTGTATTAGGATCTCATATTTAAATTGAAGATGTAAGTCCTAAATATGTCTCGTAACTCTTCTGAACAAGCCGCAGATAATCCCAGTGTTTAGTGCTTATCGGTCACGCTGGGAAACCCTCTTCCCCTGGTGCCTCCCTCTTCTGGAGAGCTGGCAGCTGATAAAATGGAGGTCATCCCATCCCCGCACCTTCTTATCCTATCTTCGTATTCGTCAGTTCACAGTTTACAGGCTGATGTTGCGTCACACATGACTGTCATCCAGTTCTTTTCACATCATCCCAACAAACTCTGTCCTCCTGCCACTAATACAGTTTACACCAAATCACATGCGGCCTCAGAGCGTGAGTGATTTCAGGGACGGACATATCTTCCCTCTCCTCGTTATCATTTTTTTCCCGAATTTTTGATTTGCTCTCTTAAATAACATTGAGAATGTGGATAGACATATACAAGACCAATAAATGTGAGTTCTCTCGCGGAAATCTAGTTTCTCTATTTTTTATTCCAAATTTCTTTTTTTTTTATAAATTAGGCGTGGGCAGAGACCCATCTGGACCCTGTCAAGTCAACTCAACAAGCCGTCCCCTCTGCACAACTAAAGAAACAAATATCCATGTTTCCAGTCAAACCGAAGCTGCCCTCACTCTGCTTAATAAACACATTAGAGCTGCTTCCAAGCACTAATTTGGAATGGCACACTAAAATACTTGTCCATTCAGGCTAGCTTTGCTGGTCATCTCGGGAGCATTGCTATACTTAGATCCATCCTGAGTTTCAGCGATATAGAGGATTATGTGCTTTCATCTCTTCTTGCCTTAACTGCTGCGGTGCCCTGTTTGTTTGCCTTAACCAAAAAGAGAGCGCCTCCAGTGTGGAGAGAGTGCTGAAGTCAGGCTTTTACCTACAACAAAGAGAGGGGGACAAATATCTCCCTCTCCTCTCTGATGGCTTCACTGGTTTTTGTAGTGACTCTGTGTGTTTTTTACTGGCCTGGCTCCGGGTTATCTCGCTGAACTTTTGACTGCTTAACAGGCTCCATACTGCATGACTGACCCGACTGTGACTGCGTCCAGGGCGGGAGACTAAAGGTGACTGAGCTTTTGCCATCATGGCTCGGTGGCTTTGGAGCAGCCCACCACGACAACAGAGACGGGCAGAGTCAGTGTCTTCTTCCAGAAAGCTCTTTCGGATCCTTGTGAAGACCTTGAAAATGTTTGTGTTTTCTCTTTACTTATTTCTCATTTGTTTTTTAGTTTTTTAATCAGTGTTCTTGCTCTTTTATTTCTCTTTTTGAAGCCATATAAATGTTTCCTCTCTGAGTGTCTTCTGAGTGGAATTATGATGTGAATAAAAACACTTACAAAAGCAAGTGGGCAATGAGTTATGATTTTGTTTGTCAAAATATGCAATTTGCACACAAACATGAATCAAAAGCGGAATTACTATTTTAAAGTTCAGCACTTTAAAATCTGCCAGTTTTAACTAGTTTGTTTTAGGCTCCATGTCTTCCAAAGATATTCTAAGCTTTAGATGTTTTGATTTTCATGGGCATCTTGTTAAATGTGGAACATACAGATGATAGATGATATGCTAATCACAGGCCACACCCAACATAAAGTCCTCCAAAATCTGGGAGTTTAGTGGAGCTGATTATTAATTTTTCCACATTCAGGGCGATCACACAAGAGAGTTCACAACAGCACTTTTGTTCCTGCACACTCCATCCACCAGTGCACGTTGTGATTAACCTTAGATTACAGACAGCTGGAGTCAGGACCACCATGGGATTTGTGTCCAGCATGAAAAGCAACTCGCTTCAGAGGATAAGCTTTGGGAAACAAAGTGTCCTATTGTAGTTGTGAGAGTTGCCCATTATGGTCCCAAAGAAATGCGTCCTTGTGCACGGAGGCACGGTGGGGCAGGCGTTCTGAGCTACTTTCCCAGTAGGTGTCAGTGTCATTCACTGACAAACACTCACTGACTGAGCGTCCACACAGTTAATAGGAACAGAACCTATTCATGTTTCTGTGTTTCATCAGGAATGTCTTGAATAATCAGACTCAAGGTTTTTTACAAATCGTCAGTGTCTTCTGGTAAATGTTGAGCAACAAAATATTGAGTAAACCTTAGAACATTTTAAATTGACTTGACTTAGATACTTAGGTTCCCTTACTGCCGTTAACACTTTTAAAATTTCATTTGACATTTAAAAAATATAGCTCGACTGTTGAAAGCTTTATTTTAGCAGAATCAGTACAAAGATCTGAGGCTTTGTTCACAGGAGTCAGAATTCAATACTTCATCGTGTAACGGTAACAAAGACACACAATTTATTTTTCCATCATGCCTAAAAAGCAATGCAATGCATGCTGGGAAGTCTGTTATATGCTCGTTTTGTTTTCGATCAGTGGTCTGACAATTACAACATAAAAATAACTTTTTATTATACATTTTTAAAACTTTAAATTCACATTAAGTTAATTGTTTCACCGTGTAACACAGAAGGAACACTGTGTTTCAATTCAATTATAATCAGAGCAAAATCTCACTGGTCACTCAGAGTGCACAGGTCTCTGACTCCTGAGTCTCTATTCAGGCTAAAAGCAGCAGTCACGTGATTATATGCTGACCAGACATCAGTCTACTTCGGGCTCGTGCTCTTTGAAAAATGTAAGTGATGGGCCGTTAGGTTGCGTGGAGCTTATCTGAGTCAGTGAGGAATGTCTAATGCGAGGACTGACTCGGGCCACGTACAGTAATGTGGATGAAGGATGCCAGTGCTATGCACATTTCCAAGGCCCATCCACAGTTGCACGCATGCTGGGAAACCCCAAATTCCTCTGAAGTATAAATCCATGGAGAAAAAAAGGAATCACCAAACAGGGCTACGGATCCCTGTGGTCTGCTCAGGGTTCCAATGTTTCACTAAATTACACTTCACAAGTTTAGAGAATTAATGACTAATAACCTACAAATCTTCCCACATCAGATTGTAAATATATTCACCAAATTTTGATGTTTTGTCAGTCCGGTGCTAAAACAAACTCCTGTTGTTATTTTACTTTCACAGGTACATATGAAGGTTTAGTTAAAATGAATACATATTTTTTGAGGGAAATTCATCAAACTATCAAACAGACGTCACTGGTATTTATCTCTATTCATGTGCACGTCACTGCTTTTTCCTACTCTGATTAGATTCTTAACTGCATTTCCTTGTCTCAGTATTTATGCAATAAAAATGAAGTTAAATCCAAAAATGCTCCTGGTTAAAAACACAAACATGGAAAATTCGATTTCAGCTCAAATCCAAAATTACTGATGTCAGCCTCCCACAGACCCGCAGCAGATTTACTGCAGCAAACTGCCACATTCTTACAATATAGAAGACAGGACACATATTTATTTATTACACTAATTTTGTATCCAACACTGCTGCCACAGCTGCCCAGATGTTGCCCCCCCACACACACACACACACACACACACACACACACACACACACCCATCTGGCTCTCCAAGCAGGTTAAATCCAACACCGAGCAGCCTGCATCCACTGCCACTGTTTGCCCCAAAACCTGCTACCATGACTGTTCAAGCTGTCCACTGCGAGGGAACACGCACGTTTCCCAGCTGGGTCCATACTGCCCATTTCACAGAGACGCTCATTACCCCACACTAAATACAGCAAGTCCACACAGACAACAGATGTACGCCAACAATAAGTCAGACACACGGCGGAGCAGGGGGAAAGCAAAGGGAGGGATTTCTTTCTTCCACTCAGATGTCGTGAAAGTGGGTCTGACGTCTTATCTGACGGATGATGCAGGACATTGAAAAAAGAGATATATACAAAAAAAAACTTCTGCATCTTCTAATTAGATACTGACGTCGAGATGGAGGGATCAAGATGGAGCCAGAGAGAGATGGAGAGAGAGAGAGAGAGAGAGAGAGAGGGAGGGAGTTGGAAAAGAGAAGAAAGTGAGTCGGAGCGGATCAGCATCACTTCCCCCTGCTCCGCTCTCTGACTCTCACTCTCCATCCAGAGACACCGGAACAGCGAACTAACCCTGTTTCATGTTTCCAGTGGCAGCTTCTTCCATGTAATTCATCCGCCAACCCAGCCGCAATGTTCCCCTCAGCCAACACACTTTCTCCCTTTGCAGATGGGACTCGAAAACCACTGCATTTCTGACGAGAGATTCAAATAAAGACATAACCAAAACCGAGGGGAAAAAGAACTGCGCCAACAATAAACGTGTAACAGCGTTAACACCGTGTACCGTGGTCTTTACTCACCCTGCGCTCAAATAACCCTGAACGAATATAAGCAAATATCCGCGCCTGTATTTACCGTTGTTCTGAACGGGCTCTATAATAAGTACGCATAAATAAAAACCTCACTATTTTTTTTATAATGAAATACCACACATGATAACCTGCACGCAAGTTCATGTTTGGCACACAGAGGTCAATTTGTGCTCCGGATTCGAACTTGTTTCGCTATTAATAAGGAGTAATGGGAGGAGGTACATTATAGGGATAACTTTGGTTTGCATCAATTCTTTCAGGTCGCTGTTTGTAAACGGGCGTGAAAAGCGGATGAAGTGTGACAGGCTGAGGAAAGTTGCGGACTATCTGGTTTTCCTCACTTTCCCCATGAAAACACACCAACTCCGTGCGCGTGCCCTCCGCCGCTCACCGCGTCCAACGAGCGGCTCCTGCTCCAACTTCTACCTGAGGACACTTCACTGCCCGGAGCACCTGGCACCAACACGCGCATTCACGATGTGTCAAAAGTACGTTAACTGTTGTCATGTGTGTGTGTGTGAGTGTGTGTGTGTGTGTGTGTGTGTGTGTGTGTATGTGTGAGTTCATGTGGAGCCACTCACCGTCTCTGTGAGCCGAGGATGGAGCTTTGACGCGAGCGACCGACGCTGAATCCAGAGGAGACTGAGACTGCTGCTCCCTCTCTCTCTCTGCCTCTCTCTCTCTCTGCCTCTCTCTCTGCCTCTCTCTCTCTGCCTCTCTCTCTCTCCCTCTCTCTCTCTGCCTCTCTCTCCTGTCTCTCTCTCTCTCTGCCTCTCTCTCCTGCCTCTCTCTCTCTCTGCCTCTCTCTCCCCCTCTCTCTTTTGCCTCTCTCTCTCTGCCTCTCTCTCTCTCTCTGCCTCTCTCTCCCCCTCTCTCTCTCTGCCTCTCTCCCCCCTCTCTCTCTGCCTCTCTCTCTCTCTCTCTCTCTGCCTCTTTCGCTCTCTCTCTCTCTCTCTGCCTCTTTCGCCTCTCTCTCTCTGCCTCTCTCTCTCTTCAGCCTCTTTCAATCTCTCTCTCTCTCCCTCTCTGCCTCTTTTGCTCTCTCCCTCTCTCTCTGTCTCTTTCTGCCTCTCTTTTTCTCTCCCTCTCTCTCTGTCTCTCTCTCTCTCCCTCTCTCTCTCTCTCTCTCTCTCTCTCTCTCTCTCTCTCTCTCTCTCTCTCTCTCTCTCTCTCTCTCTCTCTCTCTCTCTCTCCGCCGCGCGCTCTCCCCGTCTCTCTCGCGCAGTCAGCCCGCCCGCCCCCCACCTCCACCAAATCAACACATTGACGAGTTGAACTGGCCTCTGATTGGTCGTTATCACTGTGCCGTCAGCGATTGAAGGGGACACACACGCACGCACTCACACGCACCCGATCTCCATCCTGGCTCCACCCCAGACACACACAGTTCCGGTGGCCTGTATTTTCAAAGGCCAACAGAGCCCCTTCAGCTACAGGAGCATGGCATGTGCCACCTTCTGATCAGGCTCTAATAAGCAGGAGCTGGAGCTCCCAGCCTGCAGGTGTCACAGCTCCATGAGGATGTAGCAAGTGGCATTCACACCAAACGCAACACAAATTTGGAAGCTGCCTTAAGCACAATTCATGCCTCTGCGTCGATGCTGCACCATAGGTACGCTTGAGCCAACGCTAAGGCGAGCATTCATAGCTATGCGTAAGTGTGTGTGAGTCCAGCTGCAATTACACCCCCGAAGAGTTTCTATCCTGTTGTTGTGTGTCTACCGGTTTCTGGTCCGCTTATTTTCAAATTTAAAAAAAGGTGCATGTGTGAGAGGCTCGGCAGTTTCTGCTAACCTTCTCTGCCTGGGCCTCCTAGTGTAAACTCAGAAGAAATGCAGGAGAATTCGAGATCAGTAGGAGATCTGATGACGCTTCAAACACGCCTGGAATATATCCAGGTGAAAAAAAGTGGTGTCATGATCACGTGC
Organism: Hippoglossus stenolepis; assembly: GCF_022539355.2. NCBI lineage: Eukaryota > Metazoa > Chordata > Actinopteri > Pleuronectiformes > Pleuronectidae > Hippoglossus > Hippoglossus stenolepis. Next base: position 2,033,825 of record NC_061493.1, read on the forward strand.
ATCTGTGCAGCGGAACTATTATGTCACATCCTGCCTCTGCCTGCTGCAGCCGGCTGCTCCACCTCTCGCCTGAATAATGCGGAGGATTTGATGCTGTTGTTAACGTGTCAGTGCAGAAAGCCTCCCGCTGTGTTGTGCATGTGTGGAAGGCAAACTGTGGGTAACTCTGTATTCAATTCCCTGGGTTTTACCTGCAGGTCATGTCGTTTCCAGCGCTACCTGAGGCTAACCAGTGGCCAGTTTGATCATCTAGCTCGGGTCGGACCTGAGTTTCATTCTCAGGGCTGATTGGCCGTTGCAGCTCACAAATTTAAACTTGAGTATAGACGCAATTGATGATTTAGACTTTCAGACTTAATATAATTCTGCTCTGATAATTTGCTGACATTCTGTCGAAGGGCTAATGTCAGAGTAAGAGGCTCCGGGCTTTCTCCAGCCAGCCTGCTAGTTCAAACTCCTGTGAATGTTTGAATGAGCTCATGTGAGAACAGAGCCGGAGATCCTCCGCAGCACGAGCCGCTGGGCATAATGATGAGGTTTTTTAAGGGTCTATTCACGTTCTGTGTGTGTGTGTGTGTGTGTGTGTGTGAGAAAGATAATGGGTTTTGCAACAGAAAGCCACTGCCCCTGTTAAAAAGTGAATGTGCCTGAAGGACATTTATCAGCCACTAAGGGGCCAGGGAAAGATACTATTGAGTTGCATTATGGGAAGTGTACGATCAAGTGTTAAGGACAACACATTAGGATATTTAAGCATTTATTGATTGAATTGATTTGACAGCTCTTTTTTAAATCCTTTCTCTCATGACACATAGGAGGCATCTGGAAACTGCAACATTAAATCCTCAGAAGCACTTTTGGAGTCTCAGGGGTAAACAGCAAAATCCAATACAACTAAAGAACTGGTGACTCCTTCTTCAGACGTAAAAAAAAAAACAGGAAAAAAAAACATAACATGCCTCCATACTGCTCCTGTATTGTCATAGTGGTGAGTAGATAGTGAGTGAATTTTCATTTTTTCAGTGAACTATCCCTTTAGTCCTCTGAAGTTACACTCAACACCCCACAAGTTAAAAACTACCAGACAGCAAGCAAAGACAATACACAAGCAACTAAACAGCATATAAATAACAGGAGGTGTGGTAGCTGTGGTAATATTCTCATGTTTTCTTGATCATAAGGGTTAATAATGATATATGAAATAGAAAGTCAGTGATTGTGAAATTACTTTTGTTTTATATAAGTTGTTTACGTGTAGGTTAAACTTCGTGAGCGAGAGAGTTACAGTCTGAGTTCTGCACAGGGGCATGGGATCAAATAAATATGTTACTTTACAGATTCAATATTTTTAATTACTTGTGTCAAAGGTTTTTTGTGTCATAGTCGTGGCAGTATTGTCCTTTACTTTTTTACTTCCTAGGAAATGCATGCTTGAGCAGATATGAGTATAGAACGTTTTTGCAGGAGGTCATTAAGCCTCTGGTGAACTGTTTAGAGTGAACACTTCATTGATCTGTACTAAGGTTTTGTTCAGTTTTATATGAGGAGCTACAGTAATTGCACTTAATTGTCCCCTTGAGTGCGTCTGCAGACCCAGCCTCCGCAAGTGTCACTAACCTTTTGTGCTGGAAATAAACGTTACAGTTAACTGCCCTGAAGCAGTGCACACTAAAACTGACCACTCGGAATCAGACTCATAGGACTACAATATTTGTTTGGTTTAAAGGGGTCTCATGGTGGAAAAGAGGCTCCCATGTTTCATGCAACAGATAAACATGCTTTAGACAAAGTGACAGAAATAATATTGAGTTAAACCGCTGCATTAGCCCTGCACCCTGACCCTCAGCTAATGGAGACTTCAGGTTAGTTAGCCTGCTCACTGCCACTTGAGACTGCACGAGAAAGAACACATTCTCCAGTTATTGATCAACTGATCTCTTCCATAGTCTGTGTATAAAGGGGGACAGCTCCCCAAAAGGGAAGCCAAAACGTATGGATCACCCCCTGGTGGCTGTCTCCTCCAAGTGAGTGGATGGAACATAGACCGAACTAAAAGGTCAAAGTAGACACCAAATACAATTTTTCAAAAGATGGTGTCTGTTATTTTAATTTAGAACTAGATTAGTTGTCATTATGCTGATGTATGTTTTGATATAACTGTTTATGTTTCTAATAAGTTAGTTATATGATGCTACGAAAACAGGAGTGAAACCTCATGATCCACAGCTTAGACTAACTCACAATTAAGCTGCTTTTCCGCTGGTCAAAAAACCCACTAACATCTGGCTTTTGTCTGCAATAGGAATGGATACAAACGGTATTCACCACCAGGTCAAATGACTCTGCAGTAGACACAGGTTATATCAGCTCCAATAAGCAGCGATGGAAACGTGACACCCAGGTGAATGCGTTCATTTGGGAAGACAGCGAGGTGAGAGAGCACCTCAGGTTTCACGACGGGTAAAAACCAGAGAGGCAAGCTCCTTGAAAATAAGTTTTATAGCAGGTTCATCATGGTTTGAAAAAACCTGTGTACAGTCGCTAATATTGCTGTACAAGAGGTATTAGCAGGATATCGATATTGCTTCTACACTCCTCAATCACTACTGGGCAGACTGGTTTCAAATGACATCACCAGCAATGATTACTGCACCAGTATCCAGAATATTTTGGCTTCATTTTAATTACATAACATTTTTATATTGGGAGTAAGTGGAGACATGTCATCCATCTTTATTTACTGTCTATGGCCTCTTCAATTTCATCTGTAAAGGAACTAACCGTCCCCCTGTTGCCCTAATAGACCCACCAGTCCTCAGATGATCATACTTTCACTCCATTGCTGACAGGATCTCTGCTGTTGTGTTTGTGTTCAGCTTTTCACAGGTAACATTAAAGGGGGCATAGCATGCAAATTCCACTTTGTTAGTGCTTCTACACGTTAATGTGGGTATCTGGCTACCAACCCAAAAACTCTGGGAAAAAAACACTTGCGTGTTTTGTTATGGTTCCTCTAAGTCAGAAACGTCATGCTTGAGTGACTCGATTGAGCTTCCTGGGTTTTGTGTCGTAACAAGGCACTGGAAGTCTCCCTACATGGTCTTGGCCCACCCCCACCTCACCCCCGTCCCCCGTCCCCCACACTCGTTACGGCGGGTTTACACCGGACGCAGCGAGGCTGCGAGGCAGCGCAGCGCCGTTCCCAAGCGCGTAGCCGCCTGGCTGTTCACACGGGACAAGCATTTCTCCGCTGGTCAGCCCGCGATTCACTCACATGTGGCATTTGTCTGGATCGTTGGGACTGGGAGGCTGCAGCAGTTGCTCGGGAGCGACCGCTCGCTCTCCCGTGCGTGAGCTGGAATTTGTGTCAGCGCCACACAGCCAGCAGTGTGGAAGACGTCCGCAGTGTTCAGCACTACTGTAACACTGGCACAAACACACAGAGCCCCCCCACTCGTTACGCCGGGTACACCGGACGGAAGCGCCGCAGCGAGGCAGCGCAGCGCCGTTCCCAAGCGCGCAGCCGCCTGGCTGTTCACACGGGACGTGCATTTCTCCGCGCTGGTCAGCCCCATAGACTGTATATATAAGGTCAGCCCGCGATTCTGCTTTCTCCGCTTGTTGTTGTACCCGTTGAATGTCGGGGTTCGGGGGTAAATGATGGTCGCTCATTAGCATTTAAAGGAACAGGCACTCAAAACAGGTCACTCTGTGGAGGGCTGTTTTATACAGGGTAAAAAGGGTGCTGTTTTAAATGATCCTTGTGGTATTTTGACCAAAGTATGTTACAGACATTTCATTAAGACCCCAAGGAACCATATCAACTTGTGGTAAAATGGGCATGCTATGTCCCCTTTAAGTCTCACTGCTGTGATGTTGATGCTCATACACAGGATTATTCAGGCATCTGTTCATGCAAATGACAATCAAAGTGGAATCCACTTCATGACAGTCCTAAGTCACAACATTTAACAAAAGTATTGTCAAATCAAGATTTTCATCACAACAGTGAACAAACAAAACCCGTTTGAACAAACTAACAGACAAAGCATTGTACTGTCCATATCGAATACATTAAAACATTCACAGTGTAGGTTTCAAACACTACATTCAATGACAGCTACAATACTGTGACTTAAAAAAGCATTTTGAGTTTGTTCGCAAGAATCATCTGTGAATCAGGCCTCACAAAAAGGATCTCACAAGACTCAGAGGATCAATAGTTAACAAAGAAATTCATCAGTCCATAGTCAGACAAACTGTCTAAGATGATTTATTGATTCATTGTGGCTACTCTCCCGAGAAGGGTTCGCCAAGCTGAGATGATTCCTGAAGCACAACCATTGACAGTGAGCACAACACAAAGGGCCTGATCTACCAAGATCCAAAGTAAAGAGTGCTAAATTGTCTTTGCATTATTACAGATTGAACGTTTAGTTGGTGGGCGTTTTGCGGGTGATCTACTAAAAATAATTGCGTAAATGATAAAAGGTGTGTTTTGTATGCGTTACTGGTTTCCGCCATGGAGCGTTCCGGAGAGCAGAGTGACTGCAAGCGCAAAGCCAAATTTAATGCCATGGAATTGGAGGTGTTAGTGGAAGAGGCAAACAAACATGTTGTTAAGCGACAGCAAAGAAATATTAATATAACTCAAAGAAACACGATATGGGAGAGTTTCTGCGAGAAAGTAAATGCTGTGGGTAAAACAAAAAGAACAGCCGATGAAAATAAAAGAAGATGGCAGGACGTAAGAAGAAGAACAAAGGAAAAAATGTCAGCAAATAAAACAGGTGGGGGGGCCGGTGGAAGAGATGCCTCTGACCTCTAGACGCAGTCACAATCACCGCACAGATTTTCAGGCTTTGTAAATCACAATGCGTGTGATAAATTGAAAAGTATTCGCATCCACTCCTCCCAATATTTTGCGCACTGGGGTAGAAATGCCCAGTAATACATATTCATTAAGGCAAACGTACTAAATGGACAGCGCGTGTTATTCTGCACGCAATCCTCAGTGTGCACCGTTGGTAGATCAGCGTGCATGTTTTTTTGCAGGTGAAATCAAGTTTGCACACGTTTTTACACACGTGCAAACCTTCAGTAGATCAGGCCCCTCTTCAGTAGATCAGGCCCCTCTCTGTGAGGTGATAAAGAACCCTATAGTGGCAGCTGAAGGGGAACCACTGGAGGAAGCTGCTGTTCTGACCTGAGCTTTGCCAAAGAAACCACTGAACTGTTTGGGAAGGTCATGGTGTAAAGGGGCCACTGGAGATCAACGTGAAAGCATCACACCAAAGGGGAAGCATGGTGGAGGGACATCACAATTTTTCTGCATGGACAGTCATCGTCAGAGGAGAAAATAAATTCCCAGGATTGTCAGTGTATCTTTCAGGATAACCTGGATAGCCCTCTTGATGCTAGTTAACCAGAACATGTGATCTTCGCAGTCATATTAAGTTATGTCCTGGCTCCATCCCTCACCTAAAGGCTCCATATATTTTTATTGTGTTGTGAATGCATTTCTTTATATATGGCTAATGTTACCCCATTGTCCGTCCAGAATTCATGTCCGTCTTATATTTGATGGATTGATGGAAGATACAGACAGTGGAAGTGTGAAAGGAGGGGGGAGAATGGGGATGACACACAGGAAAGGGCTGGGTTGGAACAGAACCTGTGGCCGCCTCAGGCCTCAATCCTCGGTGTGCCAGGTGCTCGCACCACCAAGTGAGCAAGCAGGTGCCCCTTGGTGGATTTTAAAAAAATAAACCCATGTAAAATTGCAATAGTTAAGCAAGTGTTTGTCTGTACTTGTGACTAAGATGAAAATCAGATCCCATTTCATGACAAACCTATACAGAAAAGCAGGTCATTCCAAAGGGCTTCACATTTTTCATCACACTGTACAGAGCTTTTATTTAGGTGTGAAAGATCAGACGTGGGTACATTCTCCTCAACCAAGCTTTTCTTATTTCCCTTCGCTTTTTGAAGATAGTTCTGACAGACATTTGTGACTCAGGCTGATGGTTCAGCTCAACAGGTTGTTTCTTAAATCATTGAAATAGCACCAAATACAGACAAGTAAGGATTTTACTCTGTTTAACAAAAACTTTAACTTGGATTGAAGTATTACTTTAGCCGTTTTCAGACATGACCTCCGGGTAAAATCCAGAGAATTGGCTATGGACTAAACCCACAGTCCGCCTTCCACACATGCACAACAGGGGCTGGAGGATCTCTGCACAGATGCGTTCACAACAGCATCAAATCCTCGGCGTTATCCAGGCGAGAGGTGGAGCAGCCGGGTGCAGCAGGCACAGACAGGAAGTGATGTATTAACTCCGCTGCGTAGATCACATGGTTTTGTTTACAGCACCCCGACACCATTGTCAGCTCTTATCACCACAAACACAGAGTTCAGTGCATGTCTGAAAGCAGCTTTTAATACTGTAATTTCACTCCACTGGGAATCAGAGAAACAATGAGTATGTAACAACAGTATACTGTATGTCTGAATGGGATATCAACAGTCCACTTACGAGCTCTTAGAGCTTTCGAACCTATCTCCCCGTCCTACCTCTTTCTACCTTTCACGTAACATTTATTCAGCCCACATGATCAATAGGTGGCTCTAAAAACATGTCACATCAGAATTTACCTGAGGTGTCGGCAGCAATGTCATTAAAGCTGCTTTCAGACATGCACTGGACTCTGGGTAAACTCCATAGCAAATTCTCCAGATTTCAACCAGAGGTCATGTCTGAAACCTCTGAAGACAGTATGAACATATCAGTGTTATCACGAGGCAGCGGCTTTTATTAGCACCATTATGTTTGTGTTACAGTACAGCTGTGGAAAATGGATTTGGAGTCCTAAAGTTGTCCTCTATCTGTATTGGTGAGATTGTGGTCCGCGTCTAAATTTAGAAAACTGATATAAATGTAGCAAATGTCCGAATGGATGTTCAGTTCGCTGCAAAAGATTCGGACACATCGAATCATCATTTTCCTGCACTGATTCGCAAAATAACAACTCACAGAAAAACGTATTAAAGTGTGGCTCATACCGTTCCTGTGTTTTCTAGCTGTAGATTTTGATAAAAGTTCTGTCAGTGTCACCCAACCATGCATTGACTCATCCTCTAACATGACTTTTTCCTCCTGTACAGCTTTGACGCAACTTCAGCATTTATTATTTCAACAAAGAATGTCTGATATTTTGTTGTGAGTTTGGCAAAATGTTCCAGTTCTATGTGTTTCTATCCAGATGTTCAGTTAAAATCATTGGTAAAATTGGCAAAAAAGGCTTTGGTGCCATCACCCAATTCAAATTCACCAAAACTTAAAGTACTGTATGTTATAACAAACTAAAATAAAAAATTGTTTTAGAATTAAAAATTTGATTATATTTATTTGTAGCACCAAATCTTAATGTACATTATCTCAAGGCACTTTCCATAGAGGGTAGAGAAACTCAACAGTTCCCACAATGAGCAGCACTTTGGCGACTGTGGAGAGAAACAAATCTGTGACTACACATGGTGATTTCTGATTGACTGTTCCACTGAGCAGGTTCAAATTATAACAATAACCACTTGTGAACAATGAATATGATAACATGTAACACAGAATACAGAAGGACTTGTTTAATACTTTGTTGGGTGTCTGGGTGAGAAGATATTGGCTCTTTTTACATGTTATTTTAAATATAAAATAAAAATTTTGTCCAGTGCATGGTGCTTTCTATACCATATACCACCATGGTGGACCACCCTGATGAGTTCAAGTCTTGAAGTGTTTGGTGAGGTGAGTGAAAGCATGGTGTGCTGGGGGTAGCAGAGAGATAATGTGTGCAAACACTCAGTGAGTGATAGCTGTACTGCTGTGCATTACAGCTATGCAAGTGTGCATATCTCTCACAGTGCTCTGATTGACAGGAGTATATCTATATTGCAAATAACACAACCTCTGTCTGACTTAGTGTTTCAGTTGACACACATGTGACTGATCAGATAAGCTCTCTCTTTAATCAGTTCAGCTGTCGACACAGACGCTGCACATACATAAACACAACCTGAAGTGTGTTTTGAGTCTCTGTGTTGCTGCGTTTTTTTAAATGCATAACAGTGCTACAGTGATTTTGACTTGGGCTGTGAGCATTTCCAAATGAGTGTGACCCTCAACTCAGTATTCTGACTGAATGCAGCCTGTGCACATTGAGCACCGGAGCTGCTGCTGCTCTGACGTGCTGCTCATGCTATGCCTTCTGTTTGGACACAGTGTCAGCAGCTCTATCCCCTACGGGCCTGGTGGAGGACGATGTGTCTGTGTTGAAATCTCCTGAGCAGTGATAAATAAACAAAACAAATAAGCAACCACAGCTTCAAAAACCAGCCCAGTAAAATATGAATATATAAATGTAAAAAAAACTACAAGCTATAATGGTTTTTTTTGTTTATAATTGGGTGAAAGGCCTGTTACCATTGCTCCATATGATGTAACAGTGTGAGACGAAAGTAAAAGTGTCAAACAATGATTTGTTCTGTGACCGCGAGAGTGTCCAACTTTGACGGCCACAACATGATTGACATGTCATTGATTTTTCTCCAATGAGGTCGATACGTGGGTGGGATAGGCCCACGTGGGGATTTAAATCAGGGTGGATCACCCTACAGCACTGAGATTATTTGTGAGGCTGTAAGCACGCAGTGTTAATGAATGCAAGGGGGAAAATAGTGATCAAAAAATAGTTTTTTAAGTGAAAATAAATTGTGAGAGGTAAAGGGGTGTGTAATTGGGGGGAATGCGACTAAGCAGGCATCGCAACTCAGTTCCCCCTGCATTTACACCACAGGGACCTCCTCTGCCTGAAGACATGTGGAGCATGAAATTGTCTTAACTCCTCTGCAGAACGACCATCAGGTGAAGAAAAGTGTCGTCTGTGAGTGATACACAAAACAGTGTGGTCACCTGTCTTCCTTTGGGATGTCCTGTACAGGTGGGGGACAGAACTGGGATGTGTGGAATTAACCATGGTTGTCATTAATCAGATACACATTGAAGATACAGGAAGTTCAGTCTGTGTATTTTGCAGCAGTCACTTTAGCTCATGTTCATGAATTGACTGTTTTCGTAGCTGACAGACTTGAGACTCTCTTGTTTGAAGATATAACCGATGTAGAATAAATCTGTGAGATTTCCTCCTTACTTTTCCCTATACAGTATATTATAAGATACTGCATATAGCAAGTGTCATGTCTGTAAATAAAATAGGGAAGGAACTTAGGATACAGGAGTCCCAATAGTTGTAAACTAGGAGCAATTTCTCTTCCTCTGAGCAATAAGCTCTTCCAGGAATTAGTTCAAGTCACTGACAGGGGAAACCAGGAACAAACCTTTAAAAAAACAACTTCAGGCCGAAGGGAAACAGTGGGGATTTTCTTTTTTATTTCAGGAAAGAAAGCAATGTGTATTTTAAAATTCTGCTCCTGTTAAAACTCAGGCTTTGGGTGGCTTTAAAATATAATCATGTCACATGTTCTTGAGCCAGCCAGCTACAATGGCTGCGAGTATCACAGGATGCAAACATTTCACATAAGATGCATTGAAAATGGCTATTGTTTCTTTCACTAATTCAGTCCGTCTGTGAATATTTGAGAGGATTCTCTCAGGCTTAGCATAGGAATCTCTAATCCGCCTTAAATCAGTTACACCATATTGGCTGACTGGCTCTGGCAGAGCTGTTTACTTTGCCTTGCCAAGACAAAGTGAAAAACTGGAGCTCCGACTGAATAAAGATGTTCGGGTGGAAGCAGAGAAATTTGCTTTTCATTCAGGCTCTTTCTGTGGCTACATAAACATGGGGGTGGATGATTTCCACAGCATGATGACAATTTCACTAAATCTTGTCACTGTTGGTAGCCATCGATACCAAGTCTTTCAAATATTCATCTAATTTAATGAAGAAAGTTGTTGGACAACACATTCTCCACTAGGACACGAGCAGATTGTCAGAGTATTTGAGTTTGCTACAGAGGTGAAATAACCTTACGCACACTTTCATTTCCGGTACAGCCCATTTCCACCTCATATTTACATGTTATCTAATCCCATTTGATCAGGAGGCTATGTGATTAAACAGCATTGGCATTATAATCATTCTGTCTGCTTTGTGATTGGATGTCAATAAGCAATTGCTTGTAAAGGACTTAGATTGACTTGGGCTTTTTTGAAACTTTGTCCTTGTTTTTAGAGGGACAGGGTTATTATCTCAACTTTGAGCTTTGAGCTTATATGTCCTGTTTTATTTTGTACTTTCTTTCCCTATGCATCTTTTGCTTGCTTTACTTCTTGTCTTTGTATATAGCCCGCTTTTATGATTGTGTACCCCAATGTGGCTCATCTGTGTCCTACCTCCCTAACACCCTCCGGCTTGTTCCCCGGTGTTTCCCGAAAGGTGTTTCCTGACTTTAGCTAGTGTTACTTTGTGAGTAACAGATGCTTGAGTTTTTCATGTCTTTCTAACTACAAATAGAGTCAGTAGTCCTGCCATTTTGATAAGATATTCTTCCCTGCACTACCTGTCTTGTCTGACATCTGCATTTTGGGTCCAATGAACAACACAACATAACATGGAAATGACAAACATCAATCAATCAAATCAATCAAATTTTATTTGTAAAGCCCATATTCACAAATCACAGTTTGTCTCATAGGGCTTTAACAAGGTGTGACATCCTCTGCCCTTAACCCTCAACAAGAGTAAGGAAAAACTACTAAATAAAATTTTAACAGGGTAAAAAGAAGGTAGAAACCTCAGAGAGAGCCACATGTGAGGGATCCCTCTCCCAGGACGGACAGAAGTGCAATAGATGTCAAGTGTAAAGGAGAACATCATCAAGATAAAGGTTTTAGCAGCATTGATTAGAATAAACATTTTGTAGCAGAATGAAAGGTCAATGAATTGATGGATAATTGTCAGTAATGGTCGAGTATCTGAGGAGACATATTATATATCAAGCAGTCTTATTGTAATCAGCTGCCACTACTTTGGTTTTGGTAAAACTAATATTTGGTTAAGTTTAGTATGAAAACGAAGTTGGGGTTCAACTCTTGCTGCTCCTTATTTACACTTCTTTTTTATTATTATTGTCATTTCTGTTTGGTCAGGTGAAGGCTAAAAAAACCACATAGGATCTGTCCTTTCCACAGTAGGTACATTCAATAATGGGGCATATTTGGCATACCAATTAGGTTGACAATGTTTTCCATCCTGGAACACGAGCACAACCAAGGTGTGCATGTGTAAGCAACGTTTTTGCTTACACAGTTGATGAGGAGTGTTCAGCTGTGTAGCGTTGCCGACCCAACAAACAAATCATTTGCAACAGTTTTGAGTTAGAGGAGAGGGAGAATCCTTACTAACCCTTACCCTGATTGTCTTGATCTTCGCTCACGCTCGAGCCTTCCTACGGTGGAGCCCGCTAACTTCTTGTCTCCTCCCTACATGAATTGCATGACATATCTAAAACTTTACATTTTTTGCGACAAAGTGGATGAAATTCTGACAACACTGAAAAAACCTTTGTGGGGTCTGTGTTGCTCAGAGCGCTTATTGACCATTTCAAAGCTGCACTGGAAAAAAATGTCTTTTCAGGCCAGAAATCCTGAAAAACTGAGCGTTGCCACTGTGCCAAAATCACTTAACAATCCAGTGCTGCTGTCGGGAGCCAGTTTTCTGCCATAACACTGCTTTCTGAGAGCGAGGTCGCCTGCTCCTTTGTTAACAGTTAGCTATTCACACATCTAGCAGAAACAGAGCAACATTAGAATTCATGTGGAGTCTTGTTGGAGTGTTGTAATTCATACAGTACACGTGTTGTAGATGAATTTCCTTTTCCAGGTAGATGCTGCTCACATCCTAGCACCAGCTCTAAAAGGAGTCATAGTCACTGCACTGCTTTTCCAACTCCAACACCTAAATCCTTCTTTATATTGTTACCTGCGCTGTGGGACTTGTCATTGTGCTGTTCAAGGCCAACTAAAAAAAACAGCAAGTCATTTGGCAGCCAGCCTTTCTCCAGGCAAATGGCCGACAGATATTTTTTTCTTTTTAGGCTATTTTTGTCTGGCTCACGAAATGTCAAATGCAAATTGTATGCTGATTTTTCTTCTCTATTCAAACTGTAGGCATATTTAATTGCAGACTAATTAATCAATAAGTAACTTGACAAAGTTTTCCTCCAGTCCTCTACACTCTAAAATTATTTTGCGCATACATACTGTTGCCATCTTTCTTCATTCGCGATGCCTGTCCTGGTTATGGTCAGGAGTCACTTCATAGTCATCCATCTTAGTTTTCACAGTGGACATACAGCTTCACCTTGTCTTCAAATGTTTGGTGTTCGGGAACTGCTTCAGAATATCATTACAAGCCCAATAACTCATTGTTCACGCAACATTTGTTCTTCTACACTCCTTTAAGTGAAATTATGGCTGAATTAATTCATGCCCACATTTGGCGTGTGCCTTTGCCAGTCGACCTGATCTGGGAGCTGAACACTGGGAGGCTGTCATTCCGTCGAGTCATTCAGGTGCAGTGTCAAATAATGTCAAGGAACAGAAATGGAATATGTCATAAATACATGGATGACCCAGAGTCCCTGCCACACATCTGACAAGCTATCAAACGGACAAGGTCAAACAATGCAAACAAGTAAAGATAAATAAATAACTGGTCATGTAAGGGTTTGTGATCAGAGAAAGGTTTTCACCATTGTGCAAGAATGGTTGGGCTTCTATTGAGTATTATTGTAATGTGGTCACTTCTTCAAGTAGTTCAAATATTGTATGAGTTCTTGGGTTTGGGTTTAGGGTCATGTGCCCATGGGACATTTTACATCAGCGTGCAAGTGTTGATGTTCAGTGTATAAGTGTTATAGTTGTTATAATGATGCTATCCATCTATCTTTAGTCTGTTAACAGCACAGTGGTGTGGGGATCAGTGGTGTGGTGCTCGTCATTAGTGTGTTAGCGTGCTACCATTTGCTTACAAGCACGAAAGACTAAATACAACATTAGCAGCAGCAGCGTCTGATGGGAATATCATTAATGTTGCAGTGAAATTCTGACCTGATGGAGGTTCAACATGAAACGTGTTACCAATGTACTGGCATTTCACTGGATAATTAAAATGTTTGACCTACTGGTGATGGTAAAAGTCAGAGAGCCCTTTTAATCTTTAGGATGTATTGTCTGGGGACCATGAATGTGTTCATGGTCCCCAGACAATTTAAGTTCATCAGTTCACACTTGTGATTACAGTGTGTCCCCACATGTGTCTCTCATGACCACTTGTGATCATATCTCAGATCTTGTATCAGTATGTACAGTGAAATACCTGAGCAACATTAAAATGTTACATATCATTTGATACCCATCTGTGTTCAACCTGCTAAAAGAATGTGCATGTGTCTCAGACCACCTTCGAATGTGGTCTGGGTGATCTGATCGCAAATGCGTCTCCAATGCATCTTCACTCCTGAACTTAGAGGCGTCCACTTGTGATCAAATCACTCAGGACAGATGTTGAGGCCAGGTCTAAATGGGGCCAGTGGATCTTCAGAGCTATGCTTCTTCAAAGAGGCCAAGAAAGTCAGAGGGACATAAGTTATAGTCTGACGTCTCTCATCAGAAATGTGTTTCCACTCACAGATCTGATGCTCATTGGATGTGGTTTTTCTCAGCACTCTGAGTCAACTAGAGACCTTTGTGTGTGAAAATCCCAGGAGATCAGAAAAACCATCCTGTGTGTCACCCACCGTCGTGTCACAGATCCTATGAATTGCACTGCTGCCATATTGTCATTAAAATGAAATAGGTGATAGGTGAAAAGGGTAACGAGTGATATAATATGAGAAGTGTCGCGTACCAGAAAAGCGAGCAAGAGTTTAAGTCAGCCTGTGTCACTGTGAAAAATGAACACAGGTTAAGAGTGTACAGGTCTGACAGCTTGGTGGTAATATTCTAAATACCTCGAGCTGCCTCAAGGTGAGGTCATGTGTGAGCTGTGTACAGTCTATGATTTGGCCTGATTCAGACTGTGTCGGTAACTTTAATATCCTCTTGCAGGGATTTACGAGGGCCTTGCAAAGAGAGTAAGACGTTGTCAACATAAAGACCGATTCTGTGTTGAATACTGGGGGTTTAACTCGGTGTTAGTCATCTGCAGGAAGTACAGAGAAAATACAGCAGCAAAGTTTGTGATGACAACTGCTATTCAAGAGAAGGATTCAGGAGACTCTGAACGCATGGTACTGATATGTTTTATGAGTATGGTGGGGGAGGGGGGGCACTCACACAAAATCCTGCTTAGGACTCCAGAAAGTTCCTGTGACGGAAGAGTTCTGTTGAAAAGGCTGGACGGTGACTCTGAGACTTTCATCATGTCCTCTGTCTGTCTGTCAGCATCAGTCACCAACCGAGATCCATCTCAGGCTTAGTCAACTCCTGCCTCGACACAAGCACCAGACCCTGCTGTACACACACACACACACACACACACACACACACACACACACACACACACACACACACACACACACACACACACGACTTCATGCTATGAGATGTGAAAAGGCTCCACGTCAAAACACTCTCAGTTTGTACCTGCACTCTGAAATCAAGGTTCAGGAATTTAAAGGAAATAGCTACGACCACTGGGCAGAGAGTGTGCTTGCCAAATGCACTCACACACACACACACACACACACACACACACACACACACACACACACACACACACACACACACACACACACACACACACACACGACTTCATGCTATGAGATGTGAAAAGAGCTCATGGGACCAAAGCTCGGTTCTAATGAAGCAGACCCCCCATGCTCCCCTTCTCCCCCCCTCTTTCCTGCATGGTCCTCCTCACACACTGGCTGCTTTCACACCAAGAGGACAACCTCTGCGACTCATCTTCTTATTTTTTATTATTTTTTAACAGTTGTGACAGAAAATGGTTACAGAAAACATTTCATGCAGACTTTTTTTTGTTTGGATGTGGTTAACTGGAGTTCCCAGAGTGAATCCACACCCCTTCAGTAGAAGACACGTATATGCACGTCCTCATTTAAACCAATAGCACTTCTACCGTTTAAAGAATCTGCTCAAAGAGGAGAAGAATCTGGACATTCTGCCGGGTTTTTTGGACATGTGGCTTTCCATAGAGGCGGCGATTCTTTTCTCGACCTCTGGATCTTTTTGATAAATGGAAAGCAGCAGCGTTTCTGGACAGTCCCACATCTTACACAGGTCCTTGAACACGGCCTTGTGGAGGACATTGATTATATCTGGGGACATGTCTAAGTCAATGTCTTGGACTTCGGCCCATGTTTTTTCAAACAGGTATTGAGTGAGGTGTATTGATTCGTCACACAAGTTCACTTTGGACTTTGCATACACTCGAGTGACGAACTGGTCAATGACGAGATTGACATACATCTTTTTGCGGGGCTCTGCCCGTTCCGTTGCACTGTTGATCTCGAAACCGGAGATCCTACGATGGGCTCAATCTCCATTAAAGCGGAGGTCACCCTCTTGGTGTAGTCACCGGCCTCTTTTGAGAACCACCAGTTCATCAATGGCAGGAAATTGATCACTCTCTCCTTTATGTCCGCGTACATCTTTTTGTGGGACTTAGGAACAGACACTTTTGTCACTTCAGCTGGACTCGCCGCTAAAATGTCAGTTGTGATGTACGTATAGAGGACATCGGTAAGGACGGGGGCGTTTGCAGGTGAAACTCTGTCCTTGGTCTCTGTCAGAAGCAGAGACTCCACACTTTCCATCAGAGACTTGACTGACTCACTGCTCTGGACTTGGGTCTCCTTACTGAACTTCTTCCTGACTTGTGTCCCCATCTTGAGCATCGATGCTGTCGCCAAAAACTTTGCAAAAAGCTTCTTGATCCTCTTCCCCACTCCTTTCCAAAACTTCTTGTGTTTCTTTGAAGATTTGGAGCCTCTACTCGAATCAGATGATCTGACGCTCTCCTCTTCACTAATTATCTGATAGATTTCATCTGCAGCAGCTTTAAACTCCAGAGAAGATTCAGATATCAGCCCACTCAGGTCAGATTCTGACATTTCGTCCACAAGGGGCTCGATGATGTCGCTCACCTCCTTCCCGATGATTTCCTGGATGGCCTCACTTGTCCTATAGTCACTGCTGCGGACTGATGATTCTGAGGATGTTCGTCTGTCAGAGCGAGAACTGCGTGATGAAGAGTCAGTGCTTGAAGAGGTTGGTTTCCCCCTAGGGAACTCGTTTATCAGCTCAAATGTCTTTTGACTGCGTAGTTTCGGCTTGAACGAGCCCTCGATGTCGCTGGCAGATTTCTTCAACACTCTACAAACACAATTGACCATTTTCTCAAGTTTGTTGGCTGTGGTCTGGTGACACTGTGGCAGTCTGGTGGAGCATCCGCTGGTGGAGCATCCGCTGGTGGAGCATCCGCTGGTGGAGCATCCGCTGGTGGAGCGCTCAGACCGGAGGGAATTGACCCTCTCTGTCATCTCCTCTGCAACCAACTCAGTGAGTTGATCCAAACTCACAGACTTTTTTAAGCTGCCCGGTGCTAAACTCTGACGGAGAGCGTCTCCCAGACTGGACTGGATACTCTCCGCAGTAAAGGGAAAGTCGTTGTGTCCATGTGCTGTGATCAGGTCTGAGGACACAGACAAAGTCATGTTCAGAAGAAGTTCTGCCAACAGAAACCTTGTGACGTTGTCTGGTGTTTCTGATTTTAACAGTTCCCACTGCTCCGCAGTCAACTTGGTATAAAGATCCTCAATCTGCATGCGAATAGTTTCAGCTGTCATGCTGGGAAGCTCCAATGCATTAGATGTATCCATGGTGAATGTCTGTATTGCAGTCTCCTCCATATCTGGGTTTAGGTCTATTTGATCCGTTTCTTTCCACTTAGCGCTGCTGACAAGGTAGTACAAAACGCCCTTGATATGGAACATGAAGGGTATCTTCTTCCAACCATAAGTCATATAGACACATCAAAGACATGATAAAGAACCAAAGACAATTTTAAAGATCTCAAATAATGTTGAAGATCAAAGCCACAAAAAGATTGTGACTCTAATAGAAAGCCCGGCCTCTTGTTCAAAGACATTGTTATTTTAAGGGCGTTTTCAGTCATGAATTGCGGAGGATGTCCGAGCCTCTTCTTCTTCTCTGTTTGGTTTATTGGCGGGTAGCAACCAACGTCAAGGTGCATTATCGCCTTCCACTGTGTGTTGAACCCCCCCGCACAAAATATTTTATAGAAGAGTCAGTGGAGCTCAAGAGGAAAAGTGCAAAGCAGAGAGGAAGAACTAAGCTTGGAAATAGTAGTTACCTTTGGAATAGGGAGTATGTTCCATTAGCTGAGGGAGACAGGATTGGACAAACTGATTTAATATGAGCTAGATAACTCTGATATACACTCCAACACAGGAGGTTGTCACCCGCCACTCAACTGAACGAAGGAGAAGCTATCAAATATCAACGGTAATAAGAGATACGCTACCGAATGGGGAAGAAGAGGAAGTAGGATATTGACACACACAGTAGAGGGCGGTAATGCACCTTGACGTTGGTTGTCACCTGCCAATAAACCGAATAAAGAAGGAGAAGAAGACATGGGACTGGACTTTCTCTGGCGATCGTCTTTCACATGTGAAGAACGCAGCAGGAGGTCCTGGGCTCAAACTCTTAAATTCAAGGAAGCACAACAATGAGAAACAGAAAGTAAATCTCGACGAGTTGTGTTTCATGCTGTACTTTTCTTAAAATAAAAATAAAAAAACAGATCAGAGATCAGGAAGTGTGTGTGTTGTTGTGATGGACACATGTTTGAGTAGAGTAGAGAAGCTGCTGTTAAAAAACTAACCCACATTTCTTCATGAGTACTGGCAGAGAGGTCTGTGGATGGAAAGCTACTGTTGGTCCAGTGTGTGGAGTTGTTGCAGGGAGTTGGTGGGCATGTCCGCCTCACTCTTTGTTGTTGTGGTTGTTGTGTATGTGAAAGTTCAGTGTTCAGGCTCCACGTCAAAACACTCTCAGTTTGTACCTGCACCCACTCACACACACACACACACACACACACACACACACACACACACACACACACACACACACACACACACACACACACACACACAGTAGTAAGCATATATGCCATTATCCATGCACACACTGAAGTGACCTATCTACAAATATATAGAAACATACACTTTATTGAGAAAATATAAGAAAAATGCATCCATCCACCTATATACACTACAGACACACACACACACGTCAGTTCATCAGCTTAGCCAGTGACACATGGGCCTGCCAGTCTGCCTGTCTCTGTCAGCCTGACTAACTGTGTGTGTGTGTGTGTGTGTGTGTGTGTGTGTGTGTGTGTGTGTGAGTGTGTGTGAGTGTGTGAGTGAGCTGCTCTCTGTGGAGCTTGCTGAGCACAGCTAATCACTGAGTGGAGCATCTTGGAGCCCTATGATGTCCTGTGAGATTCCCAGCAAAACACACAGGCACGGGCATACACGCTCACACACACATGCACGTGCGCACACACACACACACACACACGGATACACACAGAGAAGCCGGGCTGCCTGAGGCCACAGGAGAGGAAGAAGAAAGGAACTCATTTGTGTTGTGCTTCAAGCCCCCATCTCTGCTTCTCCTGAGAGAGAGCAGTTTAAATACATGAGTGTTTACACTCAGATGGTTGAATGATACAACAGGTTTAATTTAATGTCTTATCCTTTAGATTTCCTCTGTGTAAATGCACAGTATTTTGCAGTTTGAGGGGAGATCGTGTTTGTGCGGCTTTCACTTCCCATTAGAATCCAAATGACAGGCTCATTTTGCCCAAATGTTGATTAGCAGTATACCCTTAATCCCTCCCTATGTAAACAAGCCCTCAAAATGACCTGACACCTCACCAACACAAAGGTCCCTACTGTAGTTTGAGGTTGGTAAATGTCATACAATGTTCCATCTGGTTAATACCCCTTTAAATCCACAGTGCAGTGACATGTGATAAAAGCATATGAGCTGCTGGTCTGAACACGACCTGGCTTTGTGACCTTGCACCTGACCGGGGTGTAATGAGGCTCTGACACTGCTCTGACTCCAAAGACTGAACACGTGCTTCTGCTGTGGCAACCATTAGTTCCTCAAAGGGTTAGAGACTTACTGTTAAACTTCAGGGCACATTGGTGGTGACTTGTATCCCTCTCAGCCACTAATTCCACTTAAAACAAGACTTTGTACTAATGAAAGTGATATTACCCATATATATTGTATTGCAAATACAATCTTCAATTCATAAGCAATAAAACACACCCTTGCTGAACTCACTACACAGGTTTTGCTGCTGCAGCCTTGGTCTGGAGTGAACAGTAGCGTATTGTGTTGAATATTATGTAACATTACTGATCTATAGATAGCTTTTGCTGTGTAAGTGACATTCAGTTTGCTGACTTTCAGACTATTCTCTACTTATGCTGCTGTAAGGGTGCGTTCACATCAAAGACTGTAATTGTCTCCTCGCAGTGGAGG
Organism: Hippoglossus stenolepis; assembly: GCF_022539355.2. Classification (NCBI taxonomy): domain Eukaryota; kingdom Metazoa; phylum Chordata; class Actinopteri; order Pleuronectiformes; family Pleuronectidae; genus Hippoglossus; species Hippoglossus stenolepis. Next base: position 2,053,456 of record NC_061493.1, read on the forward strand.
CACACTGCTCACACAGCTGGTAGCTATAGCTCCAGCTAACGTCTGTACAGATGGTATATTTGCTGTTTGTGTCAAATAAACAAGGCGTGCAAAACCACACAACACTCAATCTTAGTCAGAAAATGCCTTGCAAATGCCCCTTTACATTATAAAGTATTCTAATATTTTTACGACAAAATTCTAAGAATATGTACAGCACAGCCTGCTTCACTCACAAAGACATGGTGGTGGTCCCGTAAGATATTTTGACCTGTAAGTCAGAAATAAAAAAATCATGCTCATCAAAGATGCTGTAAAGCTAAATTCTGTAAACTTAATAATAAGACTGCTCTTGGATGAAACAAATTACTGCTGGTTTTATCATCAGATTTATTACCATATTTATATTTAAAAAATCTAATGGGATGAACATTGTTCATTACACCATCCAATGTTTCAAACTGTCTTGGACCTTGAAGGGCCAATGCTCACATTGAGTCAACGACTTGGACCTCTCTCTCTCCCTATATATAAATATATATATATATATATATTTATACCCCCTAATCACAGGTGGGCGGCTTTAGGCCACCAGCAACCACTCACGGTTGGGAATCTGGAAAGTAGCGCTCATTTTCAAATTCATGCTGAAACTAGACCTTTAAATATCCCCTGTCTGCTCTTGCCCTTCCATTTGTCAAACACGGCTGTTTCAGCCTTGGCTGTCTTGCACTGACACTTTTGCGACAGAATTGTTGTATGAAATAGAACACCTTGCCTCCAGAGTGTCCTGGTGACCAAGACCACAGCCACCTATGTCAGCAGTTCGAATGGCCAAGGACAACTGCACTGCTTAGACACTGTTGCTTCAGCCCCGTCTCAGCTCCGCCTGCCTGTGTCCAGTAGTTCAAATGGCTCGGGATGACCATGGTCTTGGCTGTCAGGAAACTCCAGAGCTGAGAGGGGCCCAATACTTCATACAACATTCATGTCACAAAAGTGTGTGTGCTGCTATTGAAGTTGTTGCTCAAAGCTAGACAAGTGTGTGTGTGTGTGTGTGTGTGTGTTTACAATGTTTACAGAGGCCCTGCCTCCCTGCACTGCATTCAGAAGACATTTTTTTAATTTCCAGAAGGAGGCATTTCATTAATCACTTAGAGGAGAAGTTACACTTTAAAGCATGTCAGTTGATTCTATTGGCTTTCTTCATGACTCTTCTCTGCTTACATTACTGTTGTTCAGACTGATGTCATAAAGACAGTGCAATGACGTGACTTCTTCACTCCATGCATGCAACGTTTAAATGCTCAATACCACCAAAACAAAATATTTATTACAACATGAGCAATGAAAAAAAATGCAGTCCCCAGAAGTAAAGCGCTAATCTAGAAATGAACTCCACCACTGTTGCATGACTTCAACATAACCACATTTGATTTGGTCTTTACCCCTTCAGCAGTGAGTGTAAATGTAAACACAAGTTAGTAGATTAGTTGTTGTGTTTGGCTTGACAACCTCTGTCGCCTCATGTTGTCACACATAGGCTTGTGTGTATTTATACATGACTGATGTGTTTAATGTCGTACAATGAAATGTGAGATGTTTTCAGCTCGTGTCAACCACAGAGCGTATTTCATTTCAGACATCTAATCAAAACCCATTCAAAAAACCTAACGACTCCAGCAGACCTCTCAACATGAGCGGCAGCCATCTTGGCTCTAAATGAAAATGCTTCAGCAGTAGTTACCACTGGTCAATAATCCCCCCTGCCCCAATTTGATAAATGTTTGTGATATGCCTGACCAGTTTTAGGACACATGGACAACGATGTGAATCAGAGGGGGCCAGAGCCATCACTAAAGAATGATAATATGTTCATCAGTCATTTTCACATGAAAACACTGCTCTTATAGTTTTTGACCTTTTTATGAAGATGCAGTCTCACTAAACCGTCAAGCTGTAATAATATGTGACTACACATTACACACCATGTATTTTCTTTGTCTTGACAGTCTGCTATATGTGTTGAAATGAACACATAATCATTACCTTGCATTGAATAGCATTGTATAGGCTACCTGATCATGCTGAGAACATATCAGATATATTAGTGTGGATATGTGAAAAAAAAAGTCACACTCATGTTCAAGAAAATGTTATTGATAATGAGTGATTGTGTGCGGCTCTATCACAATAATATAAAGTGCACCTCAGCATGTTTCAAGGATATTGCATTCAGTCCTCTGCACAGCAGTCAAAGATACAGAAACACACCCACCCTGATCCTTAAACCCTCATAAAAAATCTGAGCCATCAAAACAGGCTCTCAGCTGGAGTATAATAGCCCCCTCTCTTCTGCCCATTTTACAGTATTTTCTCTGTCCATCCCTGCTTTGACGAGGGGGGTTCAGAGACAGAGATTAGAGACCCCCCTCTGACTCCACAGATGGACACTGCCACCCCACCCCCAACTATTAAATTCCTCTCAGATCACACACTACCCTTTTTGTCCATAAAGTAGAGCTGTAAGTGCAGAGCGGTTGGCAGTACTGCAATATTACAGCTGGTATCCAGTGAAAAAAATGAAGGGAATGTCACATTAAAGGTATGCCAGCCTTTTTCTAAATTGTGCTATTAGCCATCTTAGCTTTTAGTACACAGCAACATTTGGATTATTCAGTCCAATCAGGATCTTTATCAAGACCAAAGTTCTACCAAACCTCAGCTATGTAGATCATGTGCTCTACAACATGCTCCTGTGGAGTCAGAGGCTTTTTGTGAGCCACACTCTGAACATCCTGTGGCAAGAGCACAGAGATAGTTTAGGTTAGAAAGTTCCTGATTCCTGAATTTGCTGACACAGCAAAAACAGTCAGGATGTAGTTGAAGGGGTGTACTGGAGCAGAGAGAGGGAGGCGGGGGTGCGGGGAGAGGAGTGGTTGGCTTTAGCATCTCATGGGTTAAAGAAGGCGTTGGTAGGCAATTTACGTCCCACAAACTTTTTTTTTAACAAATACACACTTCTCAAAAAATACAAATAAGAATAATGAAAGAAACCACAAAGGACAAATGGGGACCCCCTTTACCACATCCTGGCCATCGATCCCTGCAGAGCATCACTGCATGAGGCAAACTCCACAAAGAAAGACCCCTGCCAAACCAGGATTTGAACCAGCCAGAACTAGCCGCCCCTTCCTTAAAGGGTTAATTAAAAGGGACTACCAAGCCTATTCAACAGATTCCTCTGCTCCAGTCAAGAACTCTAAATATACTTGAGTACAGTTGTACCGAATCATTTGTGGTGACAGTCGTCTAAACGCTTCAAGACTCCTCGTAGTTCGCTTGTAATCTAGCAATTGTCCAAACTAGGAAATACAGGAAATACAAGAGCATGATGACAGATGGAGAAGATGAGGCCATTAGGAATATCACCATTGTATTGTATTTCTACACCACATCAGCTCAGGTCACAACCACCAGTAGACTGGAATAGGTAGACTGAGGCTGAAAACCAAAAATGTGGGTGGGTGGATCTGGACAGATTATTAGAAGAATGCCCGTTTCATATTCGACATTATGTTGCCAAAAACATTATGTTGTGTATAATGGTAGTAGGTTGCAGGCTACAATAGGTCAAATGAGGACAACCCGTCAATAATTGCCTGCACTCTGTTTGCAATTTCATTGCAGTTCTAGCAAATAGAGAGAAATATAATATCTTCAAAGGCGCAATCATGTCCTTCATGGTTCTTTTATTGCATCATCAGGAACATCACCATTACATGTTAATGTTATTGCATTTGCTTACATTTTGACCCATAATTTAATTATCTTGTATTTACTATTTTTGGCCTTGGAAAGATTGTCAAATATCTGGGCTTCAGCCATTAATCTTTGGCCACTCAGCCCTGCCAAGGACAGATTGGCACTCGAGGCTACCCACAGGACATGTCTCAAAATATGGGGGGAGAAAAACAAAGGGGAAAAAAATTAAAATCCAGCCATGCTTGTCACCAAACATGGGGCCGTGTGCCACCATTTCCATATCTGCCAACTGATATTATTCACAAGTTGATGAGGAATTTTCACCCTGGAACTGGGAAAAATCTCTTCTATTAGTCTTCCTTGTCCATTTTTTAAAAAAAATCCTCCCACTTGAACTATCATAACACAAGAGATTAGATTTATGACATGTAATATATAAAGTGAAGGGCTCCCTGAAATGTTTGCATGAAGCACTGAGGCCAGTGGGACATTAAGAGTTTGTCTAATGTGGGGCCTGTCAGGTGAACAGCCTTAATCCAGTATGTGTGTGGGTGTGTGTGTCTGCAGGGGGGTTAATCCCTTACTCAGACCTCACCATTAACCCCCTACCTTCTCTTTTCCTCTATTGTTCTTTTCCTTCTCTACTCCATCACCAGAGTTTTCCCCACTCTTCTCCCCCTTCTGTTACGCCCTCCAGTCGTTCCTCTCCACAGTCGCCTTGCCCTCCTACTGACTCTTTTAACCCATTCTTCCTATTCTCTGGTCACTGTGTCACTAAGCAGACAGCAATTAAGAGACAGGAATGCTTACCACGTCCTCTTTTTAAACACATAACAGCAGACATGTTAACACGCTCAGCCATGCTGATGAGGTTAGAAAAGGTTAAAGACCTGCTCATGCTGAACTCATACTAATCTCGGAAAGTCCAGTGATTCATCGTCACTTGATTCCTGCCAGTTTGAGCCAGCCAGAGACTTTGTCCCCGTTCCTGACCACTCTCTCAAATTTGAGCCAGTTTTTGAGTGGTGCTCATATTAGAAACTCACCATGCATAACACAAATCCACCTTAACCATCTTCAGCCATGCCATTGGCTCTGTGAACCTACTGTGCCTTGTGGAGATTCAAACAGTGAACAGTAGAAATACTTTGTTCATGTTGCAAAGTAATGCACTAGTAACACACACTCGTATGGATGTGATCTGCTGGATAATTTTGCATTGTGCTTCAGCAAAAGCTGAGTCTGTGTGAACTGTTTTTGCAGACACCCTGCTGTGTTTTGCCGGAGCCTGCAGTATTGGGACCCCTATGATGCTGCTGGGCTGACTCTATTCAAATGGATGAGAGGGATGCATTCCTTAATGCAGGGCCAAAGTTCGTCTGAATACTGCGTTAGGCTCTCGCTTTTGCTCTGCATCAGAAATCCATACTTCCACAGCTGCAAATACATATGAAATGACCAGTCATGTACACTGGTAATGCGCATGCCGATGTGACCAGGAAGTAGATTGTCTAATCAGCAGTTGGTTGATAAGTTGCAGAAAATACTGCGGACAATGAACAGCAATGGTAAAAGGTGAGAGTAGGGATTTCGTTGTAAAGATGAAACACCTACTGACAGTGTTGGCAATAGTGCTTAGTTGCTCAGTGCTGGTAGTCGAGTCGTGACTGATGGGACCAATCAGGAAGCAAACATGGGTCTATGTCATCAATATCAAAATACTCAGTTTTTCCATTTAAAACAATAATAATTTGGGGAAAGATCGTGGTTATGGCACACACAGTACGCTATGGCTAGTTGCTTAGTTAGGAATCAGATTTGAAATCTGTTTAATAAAAAAGTAAATGTAATTGAAGGTTTGTGATGGATGAAATCTCCAGTCATCAAAATGAAGGTGCTACGTACTTATCCACCACCTTGGCATCCACATTTTTCTTCCCGTGTGTACATTGTCAGGGACAGAATAATTACACTGTACTGACCACTCCGATATTTCCCTGAAGTGCACTGCTGCAAACAGTATCACAGCAGGCCGAACAATTACAGACACAGAACAGAGGGAATTAACATGTGTCACCACAGTTAGTTACCATACTGACCGCACTGTGAAAGCTCTGACAGTGGCTGAGCCCTTTTATTAATTTCTATTTATACGATTTTTAATAAAAAAGCAACACAAGACACCAAAACAATAAAAGAGCCAGAGTCAAATATGATGGATATTTATTTGCTTTGAAATCAAGAAATGGCCTTTGTAATTTAAGAAGGCAGCAAAGTGTCCTAAAGTGACTAAGGATTAGGCTTTGTTCGACAGTAAGGGAAGTATGTTTTGTCATGAGTTACATATTCAGGCCAATAGCACTCCAACTCAGCCCATCACGAAGTTTACAGAACTTCACATTGTTATCAGTTGACCCTGTGAAAAGCATCTGTTTACCAGGGGGTCACATCTCATTCGTTCTAAGAGACATGTCGATTTCATAATGAGGATGGTGGCAATGATTGCTGTTGTTGATTGTAAATGTGGAGACAGTTGAGTACCTACTCTCCATTTTGTTTGTGAAGTCATGAAATTCCCTATCAGTCCAAACCATGTGGATGTGCCTGTGGCCCTCAGGCACCTTGAACCAGTGTCACCATTTCCCTTTCCTGCTCCCAACATCCTGTCCACTTGTCTTTATTACCACTCCCTGTCCTTCATACTGTGTCCTGACAAAACAACACACTGCTAACTGTCTCTGATGATAGGGGTTTTAACATGTGTGCTGCTTTCAGGTAACACATGTTAAAACACACACCACACACACACACACACACACACACACACACACACACACACACACACACACACACACACACACACACACAATAGCAAATACTGTATCTATTTCTATTTCTATTCTAAGAAACAGACTTTATTATTTAAAATTTGTGTCAAGATCGCTACTAACTCTCTCAAACTAAAATTGAATGAGAGAGTAAAAACTTAAAAATTGTCAATAATGTATATATATTTAGTAGAGGTTTTGTGAAGCTCTACTCAGTCCACAGAAATTGAAACGGCAGAATCAGTCTTTATTCTGTACTTGAGTCCAAACTAACACTGGATTTATGTACAAACAAGAGATTAATTACAGTATAGTTCAAATAATTTTGTGGCAATTGACAGTTTTGCATCAGCATGGGGCACGGGGAAAAAAAGACTTTCAGGCATTTTCTCTGCATTTATGTCATGTCCAATTAAACAGAAAATATAAATTGGCTGAATAATAACATTAGATGACACATGCTGTAACCAAACATTACCACAACATCAGCAGTAAAGAAATACTCATGGGGCCAATGGGGAAACATTCAGTCAGTTATAGGTGACAACTACTACCAGAAGCATGTTCCTGCGTTGATAATCATAATACAGTATAATATGCTACTGTAAGACATTCCCATTGTACAAAGTTTAAAAAATACCCTTTCATCTCAGACTTTACATTACAAATCAAAATGTGGTACAGGTGTAACAGGCCAAATTACCCCCCGCCCAGATTAAACCTGGGTATACTTTGGCCCAGGCCAGAGTATACCCCGGGGATAAACTGTCCTAGGCCAAACTATACCCGGGGGTGTAAAATAGCCTAGGCCATACTATACCCCTCCAGGCCAGAGTATACCCCAGCTTCAATCTGCAGTCATCAACAGAACATGCACTTTATCTTGAAAACAAGCATGATCATTTTGTTATCAGTGTTTAACTTTGAACATTTATATTGTAGCGAGGACTTGCTAGTCTTAGAAGTTGAAGTTTCAGGACGTAGTAATCTTTGATCTTTGTGGAAGTCTAATATTTGTTCTGTTTTTCTGGTTGAAGTAATAAAAGTCTATGTTTTAGAGTTTTAAGATTTAAGTCAGTTAGCTTTCTCACTTAACTTACCTGACAAAGCTGAACCCCCAATAAAATGTTGAAAAATTAAGTAATTCTTGTGTATATCACTCAACACTACTGATATCATGGGGATATAATCTGGCCTGAGGGGTATGAATTGGCCTAGGCTATAATATACCCGGGGTATAATCTAGCCTGGGCCCCTTTAACCCCAGGTATAGTCCGGACTGGGGGTATACTATGGCCTGTTACAGCGGCATAACTGAAAGGGGTCACCATTGAGATATTTCCAGACCAAGATGGTGGGCCGACAAACTGACACTGCTATTCCTGGAGCCTTGCCATTAACCTGGCTAAAAATAGCTGACAAAATTACAACCACTTGCATTGTAGATAGCCAAGATTTCTTAATCTTCCTGTGCACTGTTAATTAAACTGGTATCTGTCAGTCGTGCATTCTCTTTTCATCGACAAAGCTTAGGAAAAAAAACCTTTATAGTTTGATGCATTTATATGTCTATAGTGTGTAAATGTATATATATGTTTAGATATGTCATTTCCGTGCGTGCCTCTGACGGGGTGGATAATGGCATGTGCTTAGTGGTATGTGTGTGTGTGTGTGGGGACGTGGGTATGGTGCTTGTGGACTAAGCCTGAGTGGGATCTCAGACAGACTACCGTCACAAGAGCAGCACAAGCCTTTCTGGAGTGCTAAACAGGATTGTGAGTGTGTGTGTGTGTGTGTGTGTGTGTGTTTACTGCAGCTATCAGTCAAAGATAAGCAAATACAAGAGACTACCTGATTAAGAAACAACGTTGAAGCAGGTTGCATTGGTGGAATCAGTGACAGTGATACACAGCAGGACTTTCTCCTTCAGTCTCTGTATGTTGGCTCCTTTATGATGCCCTTTTACCCTGGTTTCTGACAGAATGCATAAACAACATTCTATTTGACTGATTGCATGCAAATTCAATGGACAGAGGCAAACTGAGAGATATATCCTCACTCTAGGCAGCATGAGATGAGGTGAGGTGAAGAGGAGTCACACAGTCAGCATGATGTTATCCAGGCCTTTTTAAAACTGTCCCCACAGCAGGTCAAAAACTCATTGTTTGTTCGATAGCAATAATTCAAATCAGTGACATCTGACGTAAAACTCAAACTCATTTCACAATAGTGGTGCAGAACTAAGCCTAGTAAATAATATGTACACTATTTGTTTAAGATCTCCACTCTCTCTGCCCATCACTGAATAGTAGGAATCTGATGGAAAGGATTCAGATAATGACCATAACTGAAAATCACTAATCCGCCATCAGCAAGTTGTTATAGGGGGAGGGCTTCCAGAAGCTGTTTGACCATTCTACAAGCTCCTCAGTGATGTCTGCAGCTTACTGACTCCTTTAGATTCTGAGCTGTGATAGTAATGTTTGTCTGTCCACTCCTTTGGTCAGACTGAAATATCTCCACGACCATTGGATGGATCGCCACAGATGTTTGTACAGGTATTCAACGTCAGCTGAGGATGTATTCCAATATGCATTTTTCTATTCTACTTTACTGATACACACGTGTGAATATTTTCTACAAATACAAAGTATTTTCTTCAAGTAGAAATTCCATTGTCACCGGTGCTCAGCCCTCATAGTATTATTAGCTGATCCCCTGACTTTCCTTGTAGCGCTCCGAGCAGGTTTTTGGTTCAGAGTGAAATGTCTTGATTGCTTGATTGAATGAACTGGATGGAATTTGAAGAGACTTTCCCCAACACGATTGATCAGTTCAGAAATATGTGTCCAGTACTTTGGTTTACAACCACATACCTGCAAAGAAAATGACACGACCATCAGCTGAACTTTATTTGTAGTGCTAATTAGTGATGGCTAGCATGCTAAGCTAAGATGGTTTGAGGGATAGTTCACCGAAAAATGAAAATTCACTTATTAACCACTCACCACTATGCCAATGGAGGGGTGGGTGAGTCTCAGGGGTAAACAGCGCTGCAGCCAAATCCAATACAATTGAAGTCCATTGAGACCGCTTCTTCAGACGTAATAAAACATTCATATTTGGCTTGAAATGGCGTTATTTACACCGTGTTTTAAGCCTAAATGTCCTCTGATATCCTCCTTGTTGGTGCGTTCACGTACCCTCGGGCACACCATCGTGTGGCTACGTTCGTTAGCATCGCCACTTCTGGTAGTGGACTTTTAGGCTAAACACAGGGTATAAATGACGCTGTTTCGGGTCGAATATGAATGTCGGGGCTTGCTGACACTTGGATGACACCACACGAGCAGTATGGAGGCATTATGTTTTTTCTGTTGTTTTATTACGTCTAAAGAAGAGCTCGTCTGGGCTAAAACACAAGTGCTTTGTGGACTCAAACACTTCACCAATCCCTCCATCGGCATAGTGGTGAGTAGAAAATGAGTGAATTTATATTTTTCTGTGAACTATCACTTTAATATGACAAATGTTGACATGGCAGTCCGAGGAGGTTTGCATGCTGATGTTAGCATTTGGCTCAAAGTACCTCTGTGCCTCAGTGCAGCTTCACAGAGCTGCTAGCATGGTGGCAGATTCTAAACTGAATCTGTGGGATTCATTTCTGGAGATTTACGTCTTCCACAGACAAAGACAGGATGTAAGTGATGATGAATGTGAGATGAGTCCAGGCTGTGCCTGTGTGTGCGTTCGTTCAGGCATCGTCATGTAGTTCATTAATACTTGTACATAGTCAGAGCATCCTGAGGTCCAGGGATCGACTCCTCTGTCAGAGGCCTGTCCATACCTGGTTCTAGGCTTCATTCTTTTTTTAATTGCCGTATTTCTTTTTTATACTGTCACACAAAGCAGATAAAGTTCCAGGTTATCAAACGGATCAGTCCACACTGAGCCAACCACCAGTGACATGCATCGGTTTGATTTCTTCATGAGATTTGTTGCCAGAATGAAAAATATAGTAGTGTGATACCGCTCAAAAACATCAAATGTCGTTCCACTAATGTACATTTCTGTCATCAGAAGCCAAAGAGCTAAATCTTAAAGTTGTTATCATTAAAGGGGGACTTTCATGGTTTTCCCAATTTTCTGTCATAAGCCCTTTTCAGACATGAACTCCAGAGAATGAACTCCAGAGATTTCTCCAGAGAATTTCTGCAGCGTTCAGGTGAGGGGTGACTTAGCCGGCAGAGGCAGGATGTAGCGTATTAATGCCGCTGCGGAGATCACATGTTTTTGTTTACAGCACATCGACACTGGCATCTGCCGTCTTTATCACCCAAAGCTCTGATCAAAGCTTCGTCTGTGTCTTCTCCGTGTTTGGCAGCACTTTTTCATCCTGAGAGATTTGTATTCTTTTTGTCTTTTTTTCATTTTTGTGTCGTGTGTTAGAAATGTCATTAACATTAACTCGCTCAGGAGGATCTCCTGCTGTTATCTCACATGGGCTCATTCAGACAGCCCCTCTGGAGAATGTCTGAAGATTATCCGGAGTTCAGTGCATATCTGAAAGCTGCTTTACATGTGATGTTAGAATGTCAGCTGTTCATATTAAACATGGCCAAACAATCAAATAATGAGGTAACTATATGTAAAAATGATTCGTGTGAGACAAAAGCTGAATATCTGACTGATCTCAATGTTCCACAACGAGCTGACATCAGCTCATCATGGATTACTTCTTCGGTTATCCGCACCAAGCACAGCTCTTTCTCCCACAACGGTTTAATTGAGTAGCATTAGAGGCATTAAATGTGCTGCAACATACAAATAACAGACGGTGCAGGTTTACTATGGCATCAGCAGTAACTTAATACAGCTCTGTTTCATCTGTAGAGAGTAAACAGCAAACAGAGCAGCTGATATCAGTGAAATCAACCTGCAAACAATAATGCTGGATTACATGCTGCATCGCTTTCCATCTCTTGCGCTGAAATGGTGGACTCTACCATAAAACTACCATAAAGAGAAGTATTGACATGCATTAAAGGACTTTTGCTGAAAGAAGTGACTGTGTTTAACAAATGAGAAAAAAAATACTGAGCGTTTCAATTTAAAGTGCAGAACTGGCTCATATTTCCATTCACACTGTGTATTATTTTCAGTCATTTCATTTAATTGTATCACTCTCTGTATGGTTTAATTTCTGTTCCCTTTGGTTCGTTTCACTTTGTTAAAAAAACATTATTATTTTCTAATTATACAATATCAAGATTATGACTCATCTTGCTATTTTGAGTTTAAGATGAAACACAAATTCATTTCTCTCTGATTTAACTATGTATTGATTGGAACCGCCTCACCTTATCTAACCGCACTGACCACTTCAGTGGAGAGCTGAACAATCTACCTTTATTCTAACACACCCACTGTGTTTGTGTGTCTGTGAGTGTGGGTGGACGATGGGTGACTGAGGTCACAGATAAGAAGTAGAAAAGAAAATGTGAAAGATGTGCTGCGAGAATGTGTTGGGTGGGCAGAAGAGAAAAGGGGGGACAGTGGCTAGAGATGGAGAAGAAGTGAGAAATCAAAGAGGAAGAAGGTGGGGTGTGTTTTTAGCTTTCTCTGTAATTTTCTTCAGGAAAACTCCACAAACTCACTGTTACATCTTCTCCACTTTCTCTCTCATCTAATTTTTGTATGGTTGCGTAAGGAGCGGATCATCTTGTCTCATAATTGATGTTTGCTTTAACGTCTCAAACTGCTGAAAGGTCAGATCTTGACGCTGATCAAATCAAAAACAATGATTTATTGGATTTTATCAAATGTAAAGGGCTGAGCATGTCACAGCACACAGTCATAATAGATAACAGAGTGTAGGTGTATAAAGAGTCTACTCTCAGATTTAATTCTTTTAGACGTTTCCATTCTTGAATAGTAAGTATACAAACAAACCTAATAGACTGGTGCTGAGTTTAGCTGTTTTATTTGGGACAGGAGGCAAAGTTTGGCCTGTAAATGGTAAATGAACTGTAGTACAATAGTACTAATATAGACTCCTCGACCACTCAAAGCACTTTACATTCACCCATTCACACAGAGCATTTTCTTTCCCTAATTTAGTCCATCATTTAGATTTCATTTCATTTTATTTGAATGAATCCAGCTGGGGATCCCCTGCTGTGTGCTCACATCAGATTCTTTGGACTTTTTGCGGACTTAATAGTAGGGAGCCTGGTAGATAAAGTCTGCTGAAAGTCTGGAGGCTCTCACTCAGACATATACGTTCACACATTCTCCTCCTCTGGAGAGAATGCGAGGGTCTCCGGAGGCCAGAGCATGTCTGAAAGCAGCATTGTTGTAGCTCCTGAGTCATAGCCGCCACCCCTCCTGAACAACGCCATAGCTGGTTTGTGATGAGATGTGTGAAATGAGCCCAGCAGAATTGAATTTGCCTGTACCCTGTAGGTGACATTTGGGGCAGCGTAGGTTGCTGTTGGTGCTGCTGGTTAGTTACACAAGCTAATCGTCTTGCTATAAACAAGAATTTAACTTCTTTCGACCCAAGCCTCAGCTGTAGTTCATGTACCCTGGAAAATGTTGTCTGCTTTCCCTGGAATAACTTGTTTAGGAATTAAATACATAACATGACTGTCAGCCATTTGCACAAAGCAGCTAAATTGACACAACCCTTAATACCAGGCGTGTTCGCAACATGTTTGCTCATTGTTTGCCTTCTGGGCTTGATCTCCTGAAATCTCACAGCTCATCGAATTTAATGCTTTCTGTCATTTTAACTCTCAAATCTTCGATGTCAGAGCTGGTGGTGCCAGTTTTTCTACTTATTACTGATCACCGCCTAAGTAAGACGCCTGGTTCCCACTAAGAGCATGGGTAATGAACCTGAGCCTTTCATGGCAACTTCAGAGGTTGTTCAATAAAATGATTGCTTCCTACAAGACTTGAAGTCAAAGCTAAGCAGAATGCCCACCCAAAGAAAGCCAGTATGTTTTATATTCAATGTGTTACTGAAGTCGTGAGAAGCTTCAACTTTTACTGGCAAGTGAGAAGCAACTGAACAGAGCTCCCTGCACATCATTGTCACATGAGAAACAAAGTAAATGTGACAAACAAGGCTTTTTAATGAGCATGTACATGGAATTTGCATCTACATTAACATGTAATGTTGGCACTGAAAAAAAGATTGTTTTGTTAACAATGTGGACACACCTGCTTTAATAATAAAGTCCTCCTTATTCATTGTACCCTTTATTTTGATTATATGAAATGAACTTTCAAAAAATGTCTAATTCAAACAAATATTTAACTGTTTCCAGTGTTATTAATGCCCGGGCCACACTGACTGTGGTTACAGTGGTCATACTAGAAACCTCAGAAAGGCTATAGTTATATTAAAAGTGAATCTCTCTCTCTCTCTCTCTCTCTCTCTCTCTCTCTCTCTCTCTCTCATTGACTGTCCACCAAGGCCTAAAGTTTCATTAACACCAATGAGAAAGGTTTGGAGGGGAATGTGTTGGTCTCTCATACAAACAGACAAACACTCATTTTCAACATTTTCCAATTATAGAAGTATTTTCAATCTGTCCAAATGGTGGAAATGTGATTGTGACAGCCCTGATATGAAACCAGTGACAGCTCAACCAGGAAATAGAACATAAAAAAACTGTCTTTTGTGGTCGTGTTCAGTTGGCTGATTTAAAATCAGTTCAAATGAACATTTGGAACAGGACAGGTGGTCTGGATGAGGGTGTTCTTGAGCTCATCAGATGCGCCTCTTAGGTTACGGAGGTGAGCACTGATGTTTTGCATCTGTAGCTGTGAGCCACGTCTTCACTCTGCGTCATCTGACCAGCTAATCCCCACAGATTCATTAGCAGCTCTTCCCTGCTGACTCTTAAATGTCACACAGAGAACAGACAGACGGGGGGGAGGAAATGAGAGCAGACAGAAGGCAAAGGAGAAAAATACCAGATATAGAGCATGAGAGCTCTTCCCATCTTTAATTAACTATTTCAATCATGACAACTAGATAATATGGCAGATTAATTATGTTCTTCACCATCTCCCTGTTTAATTTATTCAGCGATGCATTCCACACAGCCAGCCCACACCCGAATCAGTTGGGGGGCAACTCCAACCAGGAGGAGCATCTACCAATGTTTGTCCACATTTATTCAGTAATAAAATATATCAGTCCGATTGTAAAGGTATCATATGTTGTTTTCTAAAGTGCAGGCTGACTGAATAGTTTGAGTTTCCACAAGTTGGTTTACATACTAGAGTGAATGATGCCTGAATGGAGAACACGCAGGGGAACATAAAACATTCAGTGAAACAAATTCTATGATCTGCTTTTTAAAACGGTCTCCAGTAATGTACATGCAATCTTAAATATCTTATATAGTCAGCAACATCTTTTATCCTGAAGCCCTTACTACACAAAGATCATTCTGTATTTCTACTATTACGTGTTTACTTAAATGGTGACAACCACTGTATGCATAATTCACTATAAGTTGTTCGAGTTAAATTGGTACAAAAAGAGGCATTTTGTCTTACATGCTTGATCATAAGGAATTATGAACGCATTACATATGAGTCATTTATAATGCACAATGTGGATACTAATGGAAGTGGCATCAGAATTAAGTGAAGTGGCTCAGCGTAGCCTTGTATTCATTTGAGATTTAGTTCCTATCTGTAAGATTAGAACGCTCAGAACTGCTCTGCTTTTACTATTTGACAAAAAGAAAAAAAACCAAAAAATTTTTGCCATGGATTTTGTGAAGCACTTTGTAACCTAAGTGCTATACAAATATTATTACTATATTATTATTTGGGGCCACATGCAAGTATGCTTTCACTACAAAGCCAAAGTAAACATTAACAGTGGCTTACTTCACCTTCTAGAAAAATGTTGTAAGTTCAAGATCAAGCTTATTTATTTTTCTCACCTGGTTCCTTCTCCAGTGGTGGAAACCAACTCCAATGTTAGCTGTTGCTTTTGTGTCTATTCCTATCACTTAACCCTGGGTTAACATGTGCTATGTTTATTTTGCAGCGGCAGCCCATTGCTGCTTTAGGATTGGGGCGGACACATTGGTATTGTTGTACCGTGTTGCATTACCCTGCCACATGTCCTCCCTCCTCACTCCCCCACTGACCTGCACTCACTTTACACGATAACATAAACACCAACAAACACCAACAATAATCAGAAGTTGGGATCTAAACAGCTGAAGTTTACTTTGTGTTTGTTTGATTCACTCTAGAATTCATGGAACACGTATTTAAACACATTGAAAGGAAGTCCGAAAGATTGGGTGCACGTAGTTCAAATGCCACACACAACATCAGGTGTAAAGTGACTGGAACAACTCCAGGACTCTCCGCTTTCGCATTCACAAAAACAGAAGTCACACAGAAATCTGAAGAGTGTTCAGGCCAGGGGTGGGGCAGTGTGCGGAGGCAGGATGCAATCCACTTATTGTAGTTTACCGCTGCGGAGGTCACATGCCTTTGTCTGACACTGGCGTAGGTCTTCTTCGCCACAAACTCTCTTGACATCTATATCTGTGTCTTCTATGTGTATGGCTCCAGGTATTTATCCACAAATGTTTGTTTTCTTTTTGTTGTTTTTGTCATTGTTTGGTCGCATGTTAGAACCATGAATCCTGCCGAGGATCTACTGCTCTGTTCTCACATCGGCTCCATTGGATGTTCTGCTGACCCTTACTAGGCTGAGAGAGTCTGGAGGCTCTCACTCCGACATTTACAGCCCCTCCTTAAAATGTGGAGGACTTCCGTAGTTCAGTGCTAAAAAGAGGTTTATTCACATTTCCTCTTAACATGTTTATTTCCCCTCCAAGTAGCGTTACTTCTTCTCTCATGCTGAACTGAAGTCAGACTGGATGCTCCCTTGTACCCTTCAGGTACAATGAGGTATTGCAAGAGGGGACAGGCTGGGGCTAGCTGGTTAGAACGTTAACCTCAAGATATTCGGCAACAAAAAATGATTTCTTCACATTCCTTAGTCACCTTAAATTCAATCAAGCCTCACCAAATTGCACACGTTCATAGATATAAATCCCCTTTATATTCCAGATTATTTACATCAAGATCCATCAACATTCCCTAGGAAATAAGTGAAACTGCCCGATCTTGCAATATTAAAGAAAAAAATCTTCCTGGATCCACCCCTTTGTCTAAACCAATGCCAAATTTTAATGGATTCTGATTGATTAATGGACCATGTCCCATCCATCCACCAAATTAAAAAATGAAAATTGGTTCAGTAGTTTTTGTTTAATCCTGCTTACAGCCATGCAGACAAAAAGAAAAAAAGAAAAATAGCAATGAAGACATAACCTTCTTTGAGGACGTAATAATGTTCGATCATCAAAACTTCACCTATTGTGCACGACCAAACAGAACTTGGAAAAAGTGGTTTTAATGCTGATGTCTTCACAAACGGCAATAAAAGGTTTGAAAATAAAAAAATCGAATTAAATCAAACATTAAACTTGAGTATTTTGAGGGGCCTTTCAGTGTTGCCACTGTTTTGGAGGTTAATATTGTGTTTGTATCGTGTTCTCTCTTGGAGGAGATTTTGGTGACGTCAGTGAGCCTAACTGTTTCACTGTTTACCAGCTTTCAACAGCATTTCACTTCATCAGCAGGATTTGCTCAGTTGTAGTCTTGTGATTTAAAAGACCTTTACTCATGTGAATACAGATGATTGTTTGTGGGACAAAGTTGCATTACACCATAAGTGGGCTCCATACATTCATGACGACTTTGAGATACAGTTGAAAGTTGTGCAAAAGCTTGTAAGTGGGATTTTGTGTTAAGATTATACATATTAATTCAAAATCATATAAAGATCTGAATTCAATTGTGTTTTCATGTTGAATCATCTGAATCCAGACCTGAAGAAACAAAGAAATCAATCATTCACCATAAAGATGCTGATGATGGGTACAATATGTTCTAATTTAAAATCATTCTGGAGGAGAAGTGAGCTGGTTTTACACGTTGTCACTTGAGTCAGTGTCTGTTGCGCCTGGGCCACACCGGCTGCGGTTCTGATACGTCTCGCCGCTGTCTGTTGCTTACACTGGCAGAGCTGCTGGTATAACTCCAGTATTTCCTTGTATAAAAGTGGGGTTATGTACTGAACTAAATGCCAGGACAGTACGTATGAAGCCGTGCATCTTCCGGTCTTGCAATACCAATCAAAGCATTGTTAAAACATGTGAATGGATTCAGTCAGCAAAAAACGCTGGAGTGCTTTTATTTTGAAACCGGTACAGGTTGTGTTACAGATATTATTTCTGTGACATACTCGTCAGATAATCACTGAAACTGTGGTGAAAGATCATTTTCACTGATTATTCTTGCTGCGAACCGCGCACGGTATGCAGAAAGAATAGGCAAGACCTCGAATCTCTAGAAGAGCAGCGCGGCTTCCACGGCTGAACCGCAGGCGGTACGGCTGAACTGATCTGTTAACATAGGTGCCGAGATGAAAAGCAAGCTGTTCTGTGGCTGTTCATCAGCCAGTGTGGCCATAGCATTAGGCGTAGAGACGATAAGAAATGATCTTGCCACCTGCTTCTCATCTCTGAGAACAAGACTATATCACACCCAAATATCTGGCAGATATTTCGTTATTCAAGTTGCATTTTTGGAAATGTAGGCTCAGTAATAGATGGAAAAAGGTAGTTTGAATTGAGTTGAGTCTTTAAAACTTGGCACAAGCTCGATTTGGGTCTTTGAGCTTGTGTCAATTGGCCTGGAATTCATAAACAACCATGTCACAGATGTAAATCTTTCATTTTTATGCTCAGAGAAAAGAGACTGACCTGTTCGCAAACAAATCTGTGTTGTTGTACTGCAGCATGATTGCTGTTGAGAGATGCTGTGGGGGAGCTGCACGAGTCCTCATTAAGTTCGTGGCCTAGGCAGACATTCATACGATACAGCATGATTGCTTCAGACAGTGATGTTGGTGCAGTACATGAGGCACTGCTGGTTTCCCAGCTGCTGACGGCTGCAGCCTCCTGACACGACGGAGGACGTCAGTGGAGATGACAACAGCAAATTATCCTTCACACGGGGGGACAACAGAGTAGAGGTGAAACTGAGATCTATTTTTCTTTTTGTCTATCTCCTCTGTTTCTCTATCCATTTCTTCCTCCTCCTCATTCTCTATCCTGACAATTTAGGTCCGCCTGTCAGTTAGTGTGACTGTCCATCCATCCATCCATCCATCCACCCATCCACCCATCCAATGGAGGAACACAGCACCCACTCCTTCTGTCAATCACATGCTGATTAGTTTGGCAGTGTCATAGCACCTGTCAATCACTTTGCATGCATCTCCCTACTTACCAGTTTGTGTGTCACACACTCAATATGTGTATGATTGAATTAGGCTGTGAAATTCTTACGATACTCACTATAAAATCAAGTGTGCAGCTCTTGGTTTCTTTTTGGTCATTTTTGGGAAATTGTAACAAGAAAACATTCATATTATTGGCATTGTAAAGTATAATGACCTAAATTAACACTGTTCATTTGCAAAAGTACTTTTACTCATGTTAGCTCAAGCAGCTAAAGTTACAACAGCCACATCCTCAGTGTGAAATCAAGGCTGCAGATATAAAGGTGATTGTCTTCGGATCTGATTTCACACAATTGATTGTGTGTGCAGTGATATCAGGAGCTGCCATCATAGCCCATACAAGTAAATTCATTGGTGAAAAGTATACAGTCAGGGGTTAAAACTCAACTAATACCATGGGTCAGTAAGTATAAAACAGAGTTTTATTAACTTTTTTGGAAAAGTCTGAAGTAGGACATGGTAACTTGTATACTTTTGTTATTATGAGTTTAAGTGGATCAAAAAACATCATTACTTGAATTAAACATGCTGTGCAGTCTTTTGGAAATTAAATTTGACTTAGTAAGTAATAAGATGGGCCAACAAACATGGGGCTACAAGTGTATGGAAATAAAAGCGTCAAAATTGCTTTCAAGCACTATAGAGACAGATTTTGGCGAGTAAAGGAATGAAGTTTGATGCTGTACTCACATTGTTTCTACTAGATCGGTAAGAAGCATTTTTAGTAATCCAGGTGGAAGCATCCTGGACTCTTCCCTAGTGAGGAGAGCGTGAAATCACCCAACTTTGCTCAAGAGGAATCTACAGGAGCAGGTTACAGCTGCCATGTGTGATGACATCAACAGTACAACAGTACATTATTCAGAGTCACACCCAGCTTCATCACCGTCTGACTGTACTTTACTTTCACCTTTGTATAGGAATATGAGCTCAGTCATGTCGAGGGTCAGTTAACATGTTTCAAAACCTGGCAACCAAAACGTTTTTCCATGTAAAAAACTTATAACGTATATAAAAGAAGAATTAGACTAATTTTACATTTATCATAAACCATTTAAACTGGTTGCAATTTGTTGATAAACATTATAGTCTGTGTGTGTGTGTGTGTGTGTGTGTGTGTGTGTGTGTGTGTGTGTGGGGGATGTGGTTGTCATGATCAGCCTTGTGTGTGTCGATGTCCTTGACTTATTTTGGCTGGTGTTGGAAAATCTGTGTTGCTGGTTGCTCATCAGGAACCATCTGTGGTGATAACAGATTTAATGTGGAACAATCCCCCCCAAACACACACACACACACAGACACACACACACACACACACGTTGCAAAGCAGACAGTCTACCTTAAATTCAACTTCACAACTAACACTGTGGTAAAATTGGATTTATTTATAATCTGTGGCATCAACACACCTGCAAAGAAGTTTTTGGGGAGAATATTAATTCTCTGATTTTCTTCTTCTTTTTTTTTGTGCGAGCAGCTGATTATTTGTGTTTTTTCATCCACCTATTTTCCATTGCTTTTCTGGGTCCAGATCGTGAGGCAGCAGGCTAAGCAAAGCAACCCAAAGCCATGTTCTCCAGCTCCTCCGAGAGCATCCCCAGATGTTTTCATGCAAGATGGGATGTATTAATCTTCCTGTCTAGTGTCAATCTTTACTTGCTTTGGATAGATGTTGCAGTCTGTGCAAGAACATATCATCATTGTAGTTAGTGGAATATCCCTTTTGCGTCTGGTTGTGCAGCACATCTCTCGCCTCCAAGACTACAGATAGAAAATAAATAAAATGTTCCTTTGCAAAAAGGCATACATTGTTGTAGAATGTTGTAGGTTGCTAATTTACACAATGTTTGCTAATGAACAAGCTGTTAGCTGCCTTGTGAATATTGATGCACCCATGGTAATGAGCACGAAAAGGCAGAGGCAGTGTTGTGCAATCTGTTCGTCTTGGGAGGGAAACTTCTTTCAGCCCCATGTATCCATGTTGTTGCCCTTTTGGTCTCTACCTATTGATGAAGCTTCGGTACCAAATTTCATGGCGATCCATCTAATAGGGGACATTTCACTGTGTAATGAAAATGTCAACTTCCCAGTAGTGCTAGAGGAAAAGTCAGGGGATCTCCAGGTCATAATGGTTTATCCTCTTGGGATAGATGTCTTAGCCAAATTATACAGCAATCAATTCAGGAGTTGAGAAACTGTATTTAAGACAATTTGTTACTTTACTAACATTTTCTCCAAAGAAAACCACAAAATATGTTTTCTGTCCATGCCCTCTAGAAAGACACAGGACATTGTCCTGCTTAGAATATGTCTTTTGTCTGTGCCTTCCAAAACCATTGAGATTTCTATTGAAAAATATATCTGTGTTACGATTTAAAATGTTAAGTATTGTTGGGTTTTGGCAAAAATGATGGTTTGGGTTAAAATAAGTGCTGAGTTGAGGTGAGGGTAACTTCATCGTAGTTACAATGATAAACCCATGATTAAGGTTATGGAATATTGTGGTTATGCTTAGAAAAAACTAATGACAATAAACAAATGGTCTCTCATGTCGGATGTGTTGTTGAGCCTTTCATCCACACTGATTTCCTTTTGACTTATCACAGAACAAATGATGCTGTCGATTTTCTTAGGAGGAGAGTCTTGGACCAACAGACCAACTAACATTGCTATCTTATTGCATCATCTGGGCCCAGGAGGAAGAAGGGGTCATCTACTTATCAGGTGGTGCGCATCCCATAGTGTCATTGTGTAAGACACTGAACGACATATTGTTCCAGCAGTGTGTGAATGGTACAAGTGCTGTATGAATGTTATGTGTGTGAATGGGTGAGTGTGACATAGTGTAAATCATCTTGAGTGGTCGTTAAGACTACAAAGTGCTATATAAATGCAGTCTATTTACCATCTCTAAAAAAGCCATATGCCTCGTTAATGTTACGTGTAGTTGTCTACGTTCATGAAATAGACATTCTTTTTTCGGTAGTAGAACATTTTAATCTTAGTTTTTTTGTATATTCTCTCTCATTCAAGTTTTGCAGTAAACTTTCAACCTTCACCATACAGATCCACTGTCGATGCCAACCTTCAGAGATTTCCCAGCACCTGATATTTGCCTAAAGGCACAGATCATGTTCGCTGATGTTCACGTTCATCTGCCCAAGGCGGTAGAATAATATATTGGTTACAGAAGCTCAATTCAAAGGTCCGTTGACTGGTAGTGAGGAGGGCTGACCCCACTGTGACTGACAGCTAGATGTTGGCAGCAGTGCCTCTGCACCTTCTGGCTTTCTCAACAAATGGGGCCAATTTAGCACAACCATTAAACTAATCCCATTGTAACTCATTAGATAACAAGCTGATTCTTCATCATCATTCATCATCATATCTTTTGGAAAAGAGTTGGCAGTGATGAAAATGATTAGACAAATGCTTGATCACACAGCTGTCGGTAAACCATCATCAGAAATATAGCTACTAGCTGTCTTGCTCATTCTATAGCATTTGATCATGCTAAATTTTGTTTAGACCGACACATAGATACAGATATAGAGTACAGTATTTGAGCTGTATAATGCATACAAAAAAAAACAGTATATGAGACGATAAGAGAAAGTTTAAAGACGTGGCTCAGTCAAAGCATGTGATGAATACTACTAAAGAGGAGTGTACCTGTAAGGTTGTTAACATATTGGGGGATATAAAGGCTGTTGGTTCTGCTTAGCCTGCTGTTGGTCTTTGTGGAATAGAACATGTATATATGTGCACAGTGCACAACAATTGCTGGTAACAAAGATAAATATCTGGACCAGTGAGCAATTATGACTCAATTTTACCACTGGTGGCTCGCCCTGCTTTGAAGCTGCATGGTATTATCTATTATGTATTAGTTAAGGTTTATATCCTGTTTTCAGATGACCACAAAATGCCGTAACACATCCTGACAACACTGTCGCCTGAGTCCAGATGTGATTCAGGCCATTGTGTAGCAGGAGAGAGAGGGGTGGGGAGGGAAAGAGGCATTTGTAACACACAAAGCATCTTTTCCATGCCTCACAAAGTCAAACAGTCAAAGGTTATAATGCAAATATGCTTATCCTCGGTTTCTCCACAGCTCTCTTCACTACATTAATATTTTCCTAATCTTTTGCAACAACTCTCGTGTCCTGTGAAGAGCCGAGCCTCTCCAATGTGGGAATGAGTTAGTTTAGACCCAGCACAGGACAAGAATGAGGAAGCTGCGGATTCGGTCAAGGTCTCCTGCTCGGGAGGGTTAAGTTAACATTAATCTTTGAAACAAGTTTACAAAACTGCTGCTTTCTGTGCAAAAAGCATTTTGCTCTTTTTTAACCACAAAATGGTGCAGCAACAGACAAGAACCCACCCTGTATTACAATATTATATTTATATTGGATGAATATTTACATACAATTAATTGCAAGCTACTAATTCATAAAGTAGTGTCCTAAAATAGTTGACAAAGACTTTTTACTGGTAACCAATGACAAACAGTTTGTAGCAGTCCAGCTCCCCAGTGGTGAATTCAGTGACTCTGCTACCGATTCTGTAACTTCAGGTAGATCTACACTGCTGTAAGTTCTCATGATTCTGCAACGTTTGGTTTTCATTAGTAATAACTAATGATAGACCTTGATATTACAGCTCCACGCACTAACTACTGAGCAGACTCTGGTATAACACCACAAGCACAAGGATATTTTGACTTCATTTCTGTTGCCAGTCATTGATAAGCCGTTAGCTCACCAGCTGGAGAAGTTCACCAGCAAGCCCTGTGAGTGGTCACCGTATCCCTATATCACCAAGCCTCTAGCACTACCATATTACAAGGTTAACATGGTTGTGCCAATTTGAAATATGACCAGGCTTTAAAGGAGTTGAGGTCAGGGGTCAATGGGAATATAGCACATCCTAACCTTAATGCAACATGTAACTTGCACAAACTGAAATATCATTACTTAGGCTGGCTGAAAAAATACGCATTGCATCCAATGTCGTACAGTATTCATAACCACTTTAGCAGAAAAAGAGAAACGGTCATTATAAAGGTAAAAGCCTTGACTCTGTTTGGTTTGATATCATCAAACTTCCCTTCAAATATCAGCAAAGGTCAGTGTGTGTGGAGATTATGGAGTTTGCAACAGAATCACTGAGTAGCTGTCTTCTTTTGTTAGTAGAAAGGGTTTCAGGTTCTTGACCCTGAAAACCTTTGATTTGATACTGAGCTACAGAGGTCACAGGGGAATGAATGAATGAATCAGTGGATACACCGGTACAAGCTAATGCAATGCAGTACGGCTTTGTAAGAGTCATAATGTTTGGCGTCATGTATCCTTCAGAAAACTATTTAATTGTACTATAAGTTCAATATAAATGTAATTTGTAGGACTCAAGTGTTGTCTGTCTATATATGTGCTGTGCATAATACTCTTCCTCTTCACTTCCACACCAGTGCACCTTCTGCTGCTCTCTCTCTCTCCCCTCCCTTTGTTATGGGCGTTTGGGACACATTTATCATGACAGCTGTAACGCCATAAGAATATTGAGCTGACAAAATCTTCAGTTTATTATTTTATTTATCTTGGCTGAATGTACAAGTCCTTCTCAAAACAAAAAGAAAAGGTTTTTATTGTTCTTTCTGTGAGGTTGTAGAAACACCCAATACGCAGGGTTTGTTGTTTCATACGCACATTTCAACAGTGAAGTAGGAGACATCATGTGTCATGAACATTTGCAAATTCATAGATTCAGGATTTTTGAATGAGGGAGAAGAAGAAGAATGCGAACAATCCTTATCGAATAGAAAATGTTATTCTGAACGGCCTCTCCTTGTCAGGTTCCACATCCCAAAAGGTGGAGAAACCCTGCTCCAGTGAGTCGTTTGGACAGCAGGACAGTGCATGTGGGACTGAGTCCAAATAAACCTACACGTGCGTGTGTGCGTGTTTGTAAGTGTGTGCATGAGTGTGTGTGCTCATAGTGCAACAGTGTGGCTCACCGGTGTGTTTTAATAGTTTGTGGACATCCATCCATCTATTTTCCACTACTTATGTGGAACTGGGTCACAGTGCCAGCAGGTGATGCAAGGTGGTGTAGGCATCCCTCTCCCCAGCAACATTAGAAAACAACCAAGCTCTGTGGCACAAAAGAACAACAGCGTTTTCCAGGGGATGTTCAAAATCTGTTACGGTGAGAGGGGTACATGCACCTGAAGGTCATTCTCATGCGCAACAGATTCCGAGTGACAGGTACACAGACTAAAGAGTGAAAGAGAGGATCACGCGTGGGAGAATGAATTGCATTGATGCCACAGCTGCAACCAAAACAATTAGGTCTGACTGTCTGCATGGACGATAAAAGCATTATGGACCATGGCACAAACACACAGTAGCGCGAGCATGCAGTGCTGCACACACCAAGTTAGAGATCTGAAACTGGCGTGACAAATTAGAATATGGTGGCCTGACACAGTCTAGATAATTAATGGGAAACACAATACACAATACTTGTTACTAGGATACAATATAAAGAATAGAAGAAAAAACAGACTTATCCTTTCATTTCCCAGTCAACGTTTTTTATTTTATTTTAAGAGTGAGAATATTACATGATGTAAAAATGTTTTAAAAAACAGACATAATGAGTGTTAATCACAGGAGATGAATAAGTGTCACAGTTACATCATCGGCTGTCTGGCAGATACGTGTTGCAAATCAACTCCACTCTCTTTCTTGATATTTAATTGTGGGTAACATAATTATTGTACTTTAAAAAGATACATGTATTACTAACCTTACAACGTAAATCAAGAGGAGGAGAGTCAACGCTGACATACCAGGGAATGTGAATGACGTGTGGATGATGTAATGAGGGGGTTATCAGGTTAGACAAGGACACAGAGCTGTGCTGTAATTATTGAGTCCCTTCACACCAACTTATCTGGTGTCATTATCCAGACCACAGGACCAATTGGGTGTCCCAGACTCACTGTGTGTGTGTGTGTGTCCTCTTCATCTTTCTTTATTTCCCTCTCATGCTTCACGTTCTCTGCTCATCAGCAGGTCTCACATCTCAATGTGCAAAACTAGTTCTCCCCACAAACAGGTTCATTAGCAGCAGGGTGCTCTGTTCTCTCTTGGGTAACATTTACAGTTGTTCCTCTTTACTCTGGCCCTTGTCCCGTCCTCGTGTTATTGGAGTTCCACGGTACAAAACAAGCCTGGGCCCCGGTGAAGTGACAGTTTAGTGCTCCTCCTCCAAAACAGACATTTCTCAGCTTTTGACACTCAGGGTGGCCCGACAGCTTCAGAATGGCTCAATACAAAAGCACTCAGGCTATTATTAATCAACACAATATCTGATTTCTGTAACACAAAACAAATAGTGGATGAATGTTGTGGTTTGTGGTGATTTGACTTGCATCTGATCTTGACTGCTGCAGGACTGGGCCACTGCAGCATCCGAGTGATGAAACTGAATATTCAGATCACGTGTTCAGTTAGAGGTGACTAATGTAATTAAACATGTGGGCACGCAGGTGTGCTAAAACAAATAGCACTACACCACTGCACTAAGTGTGTGTTGCATTGTAATTAACTCAGTGTTAATATTATGATGATACTTGATATCAACACCATCTCCACATGCTCTCTCTCTCTCTCTCTCTCTCTCTCTCTCTCTCTCTCTCTCATAGAGAACCTGTGGTAACCTTCAGTTAAATATAAAGTATTTCAATATAAAGGTCCCATTCTAGGGTAAATAAAATAACAATTTGCATAATTTAAATGAAACACACTCGTGAAAACATCACTAGGATTATTTGAGATAAAATTTCTGTCTATAGATCCCTTTCACCTTAATCTAACCTTTAAGTAATAGCCAACAGTTTTTCTCAAGTTAAATTAAAGTTGTTTTATGAATCACTAAATTATCATTCTTGTCCTGAGCTTTATGTTCTCAGAGCTGAACTCTGCCTGACCACATGACCTTTCCCTCTACGTGCATAAGATACTACAAGTCCAGGAGCTGACTGTGTGATGAGCTGTCTTAATAAATGAGCTGATGAATTCTCACAGATTGCAGACTTAAACTCAGTGAACCACATTAAAGCAGTGCTATTTACTTAGCAAATCCAACTCTTCGTACTTTCTCTCGACTGACACTAATGAATGACAACAGTCTGGGCAGGCAGTTCATCGCCTACAGTCAGGCACCAAGTGGCTTAACAACACTTTTTAGCAGTAGGCTAACCTAACCATGAGTAACTCCACTTAGTAGTGCAAACTGTGTGATCTGAAGCATGATGACGTAGAACGTCACACATCATTTTGATTACCATATAGATGCTATGCGAGTGAGAAAGAGGAAGGACACGATTGAGAGGAGAAAGAGAAAAAGGAGCTGAAAATAGCCAGAGTTGAAAAGAAAAACTCAACAATGCACCAATGTGCCAAACTTAGCAACTTGTTTAAAACAAGCTTGCGGCTCAGTGAGCATACAGAGCAAATACTTGGCAGTTAACGGTTATGGGGAGTCAGGTATGTATGCTAGTTACAGTCTCAGATAATGTATATGATGAGTTTTAAACATGTAAAATGTACTATTAAGGAAAATGTAAAGTGTGAAACACTGTTTTCACAAAGGGCAGGGAGGCTTGCTTAGGGTTAAGGACTTTCTTTCGTGGGGAGGTTCCATTTTTCAAATTTGAGTAGCAAATAGTGTCTCAGAGACCACGGCTGTGCACTGCCTTCACTCTCATGCACAGCAAAAAATAAACGATGGTGTCTTTAGAAAGTTATACTGTGAATAATAAGGTGCAGAGAACAGTACAGCGCTCATATTTATTCATGTTTGAGGGTCGTATATCTTAAGTTATTCAGTCATTGGCACTGAAGTAGATGCTGATTGTCTAAACAAACACATTGTGAGGTGGTAGAGAAAAGAACAATAATGCATTATATATGCTTTACACTATGGCATAGTTACATGGACTATATATGATTGGCTGTGGTCTAAGTGGGCTGGTCTGAGGCACGAGGCACTCCTGGGTCCTACTCTGGCCTACTGGTCCTCAAGTGTTATATTACTGTGATATTCTGACAAGGAGCAAGACAACAACACAAAAAAAGATGTGACTGTAATTCCCACTGCTCAGGACAGTGACAGAGCCTCACAAGGCAGAGCAGCTCACATGCTCAGATGTGCTCCTTCGGGGTGTAACACTCTGGTGCTTGAGCGTGTGCATAAGCGGCACTAAGAGCATTCAGGGTGACCATGAGGTTGTGATCACATCTAGTAATTTACTTTGGTCTGAATCATTTAAGAAAAGGCGGAAGATTAAATTTGAGCCCCAATAACTTTGACATAATTGCGTTCTTAATTAATCTGTGGTGTTCATAGCAGTGAAACTGTTTGTTTGTTGATTTATTTTTATTGTCGATGTCTCATCCTGATGACTAGCAAAGCTCCGGTCACATAAATCCACACTTGACCTTTTCAGCTTTAGGTCATAAATTGCCAGTGAAATAGTATCTTGGTCAGGATGTGATGAGTCTTTGCTCATCATGCCAGTTCATGTTGGTCCTCTCATTGTTGCTGTTGAGGTTCACAAGTTAAGTAGATTCTACCAACTGTGCTTCTACCTTGAGAATCCCCGCCTGTTACGTTATGCACAGTTTTGAATCATCAAGTCAGATCTCAAATGAGTGATGTGATCAAGTCGCTCTTGAAATAATTCTCACTGACATTGCATGGAATGAATTGTTTTACTCTTTTGTGCAGAGAGTTATACGAATATTGGAGTCTATGGTCCCAGGTGTGAAGAGTCACACAGCAACTACTGTATGTAACATCCAATGGTTCCCTAAGCCCCTTGTCTTTTTGTCTTCACCAGACACCATATGCTGGGTGGCATCCTAAAGATCCTCTACCGTCAGGTGCTTATTAAAAGCCAGTTTCTAGCAGAAAGGCTGTAGGAAGTCAGGTGAGATCATAGAGGGACAGTAAATGCACGAGGAAGAGGTTGTGGTGAATGAATGAGTCAAGCAAGGGGCTTTTAATCAGGAGACTGAGGTTTGGCGCCTGCATGATTGATTGATTGAAGTTGATATTGACATATGTTTAGACACTTATCTGCAGTCTCTTAATATAGGTTTCACAATCTTCATCATGTGTTAGCCTTTCTGCCAAAACCTCTTGGAACTTCGTCCCATGTGACTCATTGAAGTGTTCCAGGAGAGCCTAAAACTCAGGTGTAAATTGCCACACTGGCTACCTACCCTGTTGGCTATGGACACTGGTCCATTGGGTACCTACCCTGTTGGCTATGGACACTGGTCCATTGGGTACCTACCCTGTTGGCTATGGACACTGGTCCAAATACCCATTCCCTGTCCTCTGAATATAAGGCTCGAGCCAGAAGCCAAGTATTTTACATTGTCTAAAAGTAACAAGATTAGTCAGTCTCTACCTCTAAAACTCAATTTCTGATGTGTTTCATTCTGTTTGATTAAGTGTTTAATGTGAAGCAGCACTCTAGCCCCTAGAGTTAGGCTAAGAAACAGCTGAATATGAGCTTTAGACCGGATAACTTTACTCAGAAAAATTGCTCAGCAGTTCATGTTATTATTATTTCAATGCATGGTTTGCTTATCAGATATGATGAATCCATAATACATTAGTTTCTTGTGTTTGGCTTGGATTGGATTATCTGCTGGAGGAGGACTGGGTCACCTTAGTTGTGCTGACCTGGTTAAATCAGCCAGGCTCATTAGCTCTCTCTCTGTGCTGTAGTAGACTCATTCTTACAACACAAACTTGTTTGATTTACATTTATTTCACCAAGTGTTTTCTTGTTTGAATTTGCTAAACGTATATCAGCTATGACATTAGCCAATGTGAGTTATTAATTTGCCTCTTTCACTTCCAACTGTTTCACTCTGAGCTGGCTTTTCACACCGTGAAAGTGTGCTGATTAAAAAATGTATTCCTTTTAGGCGTTCAGCTCAATTAGCATCAGCTAAAGTCGGTCAGCACTGTTGGCTCACTTGGCTTTGAAGACGGCTTGTTAGCCAAGCCACTGAAAGCCAGTAAACACAGATCCCAGCTCATTCTCCTGCCTCCTTCTCTGCCCCCTTTTGTATTTCTTTCCCTGTCTTCTCCCTCGTAGGTTTAATCCCCATTCCCTCACCCAACTGCCGCTGCTCATTCAGTTCACAGCCTGTGTGTTAGTCTCTTGGGGTGGGAGAAAATTGGAATGAGGTAAATGTGGGGAGTTGAGAGGAGAGAGGTCAGCGGTGCTGGATGAGCAGCTGAGGAAAAACTAAGACTCCCGCAGCTTCTCTCTATTCGTCTAACAGCCAGAGACCAATGCAAATGGCTGTTACTGACTGGCACCTACAAATCCGTCTTGTTTCTGCACAGAGACACAAATGAGCTTTAGATTGAAAAGATTGGAAAAGACGGAGACAATAGAGAATATATGTGTCTGAATGTATGTGATCTCAAAGTTCTTTTGAAAACCAGTTTGAGCTTTAGACCCTGAGCATAACAACATTTTAGACCACTCTCATTTTTCATCACAGAATAGTTTAGGATTAAGACTTGAGTTGGGGGTTAAATTCAAATTTGGAACAGGTTTATGATCGGTCAGGCATTAAGTAAAGGAGTACCATGACAAAGCAGTGGTCATCTCTCTCTCAATTACTCAGCCAACTTTCATCACAGCTTGGAAACTTGGATTACATTTTACATGGAAAGTGCCAAAATTTCTTCTGCTTTTATTGTAAATCAGCTGCAGGAGTTTTCAAACCATAAAAGATGTTTATAGATATCTACAGTGGGCAGTAAGTCAGTATACTAGAACAATATGATTCATGTCCTCCTACACTACTACACTGTGTAAAAGAACTGTGTTCGTGGGTGATCATGGACAAAACGGTAGCCATTGAAAAGAACAAATAATTCCAAGTTAAAAAAACATTCTTCTAATGGGTGGCTGTTAAACCTTATTTTTTGAAACGTTTGCTTTTCATGTTTTTCTGTCGGTTAGTACTTGGGACAGTAGTGCAAAGTAGGACAACTACTATGACTGCTCAATAGAAAGAACTGGTATATTATTAAATCTGATATGTTTGTTAATTCATATTTTATTAAAGCTGATAGAAGGTTTTCTTCTGTTCAGTAATCTCGTCCAGTTTTTTTTTTGGTTGATGTTGTAATTATTTAAAATTATAATTAATGTTTAAAGGAGAAAATAACACTTTCTTGCCCATCTTGGACAAATCCAGTTTGGCTTTGAACGTAAAGGAATAGTTGCATTTACTATACATCGTCAGTGAATGGTTGTTTGATGCGATTACACATATTTGATGTATGTACAAGAGAAGCTTTACGTTTGCTTCACTAAATAACTTCACTTTAAAATGATATTAATGATAGCAAATTGATTCAGTGGTTACCATTTATGTAATGTCAATTTGTTAATGAAAATGTTGAAATACTCCAGATATTGGGGCTTAATTACATATGAGTGTTTTTGGGAAAGCTGGTTTAGTTCAAATTGAATTAAGAATAAACAAAAGTTGTGCAAATATCTATTGATGAATGGTAGCAAATGGTATTCACTATAAATACAAGTCTTCACAGTCTACTTCCTAACAACGAGCAGCTTTTCATGTTTCTATCAAGTCACAGAATATAAGCTTTGAGTTATTGTTATGATACTATTGGGAAACGAATCAGATTAGGGTGTTTAATGATAGTTTTCTCTGCAGATGAAAATTATTTCTTGCTTGAAGTGGGTGATGGTGATAGTCGTCAGCCATCGTCGAGTTTACAAGAGGTTAGTGTCTGCTGCCTGAGCACCACTCATTCTTAACGTGGAACGTAGTTGGAAAGTGATGAGACCTGCTAGCTGGTTATCATGCTACCTTAGAAGCAGATAAGTCAATCAATCAATCAGTCAATTCATTTTTTATTTGTATAGCCCATATTCACAAATCAAAATTTCTCTCATGGGACTTAACAAGGTGTGACATCCTCTGCCCTTAACCCTCAACAAGAGTATGGAATAAAAAAAAAACAACCTGTAGAGGCCTCAGAGACAGCCACATGTGAGGGATCCATCTCGCAGGCCCAGACAGAAATGCAATAGATGCCGCGTGGAACAGAGGACATTAACAAAAAATATATTTACAACATTAATGAGAAAAGACGGTGTCTAAAATAAATGGAGAGGTGTATCAATGTTTAAAGTATTTATTCAAGAGAAAATGTCTGAAAGAGAAA
Organism: Hippoglossus stenolepis; assembly: GCF_022539355.2. Classification (NCBI taxonomy): domain Eukaryota; kingdom Metazoa; phylum Chordata; class Actinopteri; order Pleuronectiformes; family Pleuronectidae; genus Hippoglossus; species Hippoglossus stenolepis. The sequence continues at coordinate 2,085,757 of NC_061493.1, forward strand.
AAGGGAGCAGCAATGACAGAGGTACTGTCACTACTACACATTGTTCTGCAACTTTTGGAGACGGGACGTGTCTGATTTTTGAAAAAGGCGATTTCTAACGGTTTCACTGGAAGCAAGGTCAATGCCAGCGCCATCCAGAGCAGCTATGAGATCATGCATCTCTGAGGTTTTTAGGACCAAGTATTACAATTTCTGTTTTATCTGAGTTTAAAAGGAGAAAGTTGCGGGTCATCCAGTTTAAATGATAAGTATAACTGGGTGTCATTTGCATAGCAGTGAAAATGTACAGGTTTTCCTGATGAGTGTTTCCTAATTGAAGCATATATAAGTTAAATCAAATCAAGCCAAGCACAGAACCCCCGAGGAACCCGTGATTAACTTTGGTGCACACAGATGACTCATCGTTAATTTGCACAAATTGGAATCAATCTGGTAAATAGGATTCAAACCAGCTTAGGGCGGTTTAATGCCAATTATATCTCTCTGTATTAGGATGGGATGATCAAATGCTGCACTTAGATCTGTGAAGGCTAGGACAGAGACGAACCAGTATATGAAACTATAAGAAGGTCAGTGACTTTTTCCAAAGCTTCCTTTGTGCCGTGATGTGCTCTCACCCCTGACTGAAAGTCTTCATATACAAATAGGACACCGACAGGAGCAAAACAAATATACAAACAAAACAGTTCATAATTATGTTGCTTTCCACCAGACGCTCTTGTGTTTCCGATAGAAACAGCTGTTAATGCAAATTTGGGCAATGTAGTGTAGCCCCCATTTAACATTTGTTAATCTTTCAGTCTTGGATGGAAGAAGTTCAGTGCGTCTCAAAAGTCTTTGAGGCTTCATGACCTCACACTGTCATACACACAGACGATTGAATACACAAGTATATCCTCATCACTCTCCATCACTTACCTTTCTCTGCTCTAGTTGAATTGTTAGCAAGTAGGAAGTTTCTGAAGATGTGATGATTTTCTGAGGCTATTAAAAGTTGCTTTTGTCAGAGAAAGCAGGATTTTATATAACATGCTACCCTGCTGCTGCCATCTCAGAGAGAGGGGAGAGTTGCTCCAGTTTTCACTCGGAAAAAAAAAAGAGGGCACATTCACACTGAATAAGATGCACACACAAATACATGTGCACACAAACAGCCTTATATAACTATTTACTAAGCCATTCCGGTTAAGTCATTCTATTGACGGGTGAGGTCTATTGACAGGGTCTATTGATGTCTTAGAAATCCTGCAGGACTACAATAGGAGTGACACAAAAATAATCTCACAGACACACACACACAAAAGGGGAGAGAACACACAAAGTGGATTACTAGTTAATGAACTTATTTTGTGGTAACACTGGACATGACACACACACACACACACACACACACACACACAGTACATGGAACACACAAAGTGGATTAGTAGTTTTTGAACTTCTTTCGTGGTAGCACTGGACAACACGCACACACATATGCAGACACATCCTCTCACTTAGAGAATCAAAGTGACCTCACGTCTTGTCTCCACCATCTTTCTTAGAGACTCTGGAAGTTTATGGGGAACAGCCCTCATTAATCAGTCTCCCTCAGCTCACTGTCTTCACGGCAGAGTACCTGTCTGACAGCATGAAAACACAACAAATTGTTGTAACACAGCAACAAACACGGGTCAGTGCCAAATCCTCCACAAGCCCATAGGCTGTTCCATTGTGTCATTAAGCTAACCATAGATCAATACCATTATCCTGCCTGTGTTTATTAGCTGGTATAAATCCATACTCATTTCGCTGTGCTGCTGGCAGCTCCATCATTATTCAGACAGTGACACGGAGGATTGAGACTCCGTGTTTATACTGTAACTTTAGTACAATGTTAATGAGGTTCAAGCAACAGATATGAAGCTATAATCGGGTCGGTAATAAACTGCTGCCTCTTTATTGATCCCTGGTCTCAAGTTGTCAAAAGTATGTTGATTTATAGATATGACACAACTGCCCCTAAAACATAAAGATGAAGCAAGTATTCAATTTTCCATTACATTTTTTCAGAAAATCTTTATAAAGGCAAAAATAAATATTTGATTCTTTGTTTACCACATTACTGAATAAATCAGGACATTGTGGGGCTGTCAAAGACTTCTTCTGTGTTAGAATTCACACATTTTTAAACAGAACTAAGCGACTGTGTGAGTCTGTACTTAGGCACAAAGCTGATTTGAGTTAAATGCTAATGTCTGTGTGCTAGCAATTCCTCTTGAGCTGCTGTAAAACAGTTCCTCTGTCTGTGTGTTGTCAAGATTCATCCTCTGGAAACAGAATCAGTACTACTGGTTAAAACAAGCATTATTTAGGATTCAAGTGGGGTATTGGGAGATTCATAGTCTCCCAATACAGAGTCTTGTTTTTTGTAGATATGGAGGGTTTATGACCATGTCCCTCAGGGAGTCTAGTAAGTGTTGTTTCAAGATAATCGACAGGAGCAAAGGAGAAAGTCGGGTGACGTAAGCTCTATCCCAATTCAAGGGGCCATCTTTTTTGGAGCACTCTGTCCATGAAGGCGTGGCCTATGTAGTCCAAGCTGGTCTGGTCAATGGAGGATTTCGGATTGCATTTGCATGTGCATGCGATTGCATTTGCATTTGCATATCATCCATGTTTTACAGTCATTTTAGAACTGCTGGATCAGTTGGGTGGACTGTATTCAACCTGATCTCTCTGCTGAGCAGCTTGAAATTAATTTGGTCTTTTTTTGAATAAATTCAGGTATACACATAAATGCTGCTGCAACATGAACAAGATATAACTTCCTCAAAATGTGCTTTTTCTTCTTTATGAGAACAAAAACTGACCTTTTCAAGGTTGGCTACCAGCGTGCGGCTCACACCGAGGTCAGGCTTTCACTGTGATAGTCTCTCTGTTTTGTACATTTGGTTGGATATTTTAATAGCACTGTGCAGCAGTGAAAAGAAGTGCAGTTTCCATGTTTAAAGGGAAAGAGCAGCAGTACACAATGCTGTTATTGAAATGTGACAGTACAGAACACCCACTCTGAGATGAAATTAGTAAACAGCACTCATCCTAAATTCAAATGGACTTCGGATTCACTGGCTCAAGGACTCAATTATGCCTTCAAGGTTGATGAAAACAGAAACTCTTTTTTAAGGCAATCCACTATCTTGGATGTGATTGGTTTAAGTGAAGGAAACTCTGCCATTGTATCAGACTTTATCATCCATATTCATATCTCACAGTTCTGATTGCTGCTCTGCATACTGCATCCTCTTTAATTACTTAATTTCATTTGCTTCATTTAAACATATCATTTCAATCATCCATCCATTTCCAATGCTGCTTATCACGTTTAGGGTCCCAGGGGTCTGAATCATATCCCAGCATGCATTGTGCAAAAGGCATTTCATTTAATCAGTGTTATCTTATTATTCACTATGCCTGAACTTTCCTCTGTGGCCTCTGGCCTGTCTTTAGTACCAGGGATCAGTTTCATTTACATGTTAGGTTATTCAATTCACACAGACCATCTGCAAAATATAAGGAGCACAATATCAAATGATCCTCTGCTATACAATGTCAGATGATGGGTCGTGAAGGAGAATATATCCAGTGCATTCATTAAGTATTCAGACACCTTCACTTTTTGTACATTCTATTTTGTTATCAATTTAATATTGAAGAGAAAAAATGTACCATTTCACAATTAATCTACATTCAGTACTCCATACAAAGAAAAATGCTATAAAAGTAGTTTATTTTACAATTTATACAATTTATCTTATGTGGACAATAGTTTCTTCTAATAAATTTTAAAGCTTGGGTATAAATTATATACATTTGATAATATTAAGACCACATAACATATTTTTTTCTAGAAAAATGTCTTGTATAATGTTAGGATATTATGTGGAAATTATAAACCCATAAAATAAAACATCACCCATGGGGGCTGCTGCAATGAGCGACACAGGAAGAGAGCAAAAAGATTTGGGTGCTAAATCACACAGAGACCTTCACACTTTCACTGTGGTAAAGCTTGAGGTGGATAAACTGAAGCACTAGTTAATGCAAAAAAACCTTTGGTGGTGAAATTAGCCTTTGATTCGCAGTTCAAATAGTAAGACAATAGTATCCAACATAAAGGTGTGGGCGATCTCTTCTACAGCTTTGTGTGAAAGTGGGTAAATGTGACAGCAGAAACATGAAAATACTTCAGGAGGCTTCACACAGGGTCATAGAGGTAGTGGTATGCGGTGGGGGCCACCATGTTGAGTGGCACGTTGATTATTTTGAGACAGGGCAAATCATGCCTGCTGGCTGACACTGTGCAGTGTGGGTGGGTGAGCTTTAACCACTGGCTGGTGGTGCATAGGTCCTCACCTCACTCTCATTGTGCCAGCTGCTACACCTGTCAGGTTAATGTGCTCAGGACAGTTCAAATCTCATTCCCAGAGTGTGTGGTCTTTCAAACTTGTTTTCTGCTTTTTGTTTTAAAAGTGGACGGGCTATGTGAGGAAATGGATTGGCTGTTTTTCTGTAATGGATCATTAAAGGTAGGTTGAACCCAAAAGCAGGACGCAAAGATGAACAGGTGAATCAGAAGTTCAAATGTACTCAAAGTTTGTTCGGACAATAGATCAGTACCAGGCAGAAAGATAGCACAAGAAAGCAAACAGGTGGTCAAACAGCCAGAGGTCAAGCAGACAAAAGGGCTGGAAAGTTGCTTTTTACACAAAAAACCTTCTAGCAACAGGTGACTTACGATGGATGGTATATGTACTAGCGAGCTAATTATGGAAATGAGAACAGGTCAGTGAGTGGGTGGGGAAGAGCAGGTGATGGGGAGAGGTGGGAGCACCAAGGCTACCACAGTGGGAGTGGCTGAGAGTAATTCCACCTACAGCCTTAGGCCCAATCCCATTTCACCCCTTGGCCCTACCCCTTCGTTTTGCGCATTCACGTGTAGGGGTACGCTGTCCCAATACCTGTTGGGACGGAGGGGTAGGGCTCTATACCCCTCCAAACGGAGATTTTTTAGACCCTCACTTCAAACAGAGGGGTACCCAGAATGCGTTGTGAATCACCGGCAAGCTGGGAGACAGACCCACAAATATAGTATTTTCTCCATTAATAAGGATTTAAAAACTACGATAATTATTGTAATATCTTAGTTTAATATCAATTAAATTTGTTCACAACAACCTTAAAAAAAAAGATCGCGATTGCACTAGCGTTAGCATACTAGCGTTAGCATGCAAGCAATCTAATAATCCCGTATTTTCACATCGACTACTGATGACGTGACAGGTTTTCGCAACGACTTCTGATGATGTAACGGCTTCTTGAAGGGCTGTCCCAATTCGTAGGGGAAGATTTCAACCACTACCCCTTGTGACTCTGTTTCAAGGGGCAAGATAACAAACTAAAAAAAGGTGTAGGGGTAGGGGTAGGGCCAAGGGGTGAAATGGGATTGAGCATTTAGCCCATCTTTCAGGTTTGCATGAGAGCGTGCATCCAGATGTTGCTACACCTTCATGAATTTTTTTATTGTTAGAATTAGGGTTTAGGTCAGGGTTAGGTTAAGGCACTTAGCTTGGATGGTTAAGGTTAGGGTAAAGGGCATGGAAATGCATTATGCCAATGTGTGTCCACATGTGTGTGAAAGAGAGAGAGAAAAAGCAGGGCAACAACTCTACAATGATTTAACGGTGCTGAACAACAAGTTACAGATCTTTGATGTTATTTGAGAACTATAAAAAATATTTCACAGTAAAAATCTGACCTAAAGATCAAGTTTGAAGTCTATACAGATACTGACTCAACACAACTTTTTCTTGTAAAATGTCCTGTGTATGAATGTAACAGTGGTGATGTTACAAATGTATAACCCAGTGGGATAATTCCCACACCATGGCATCCCCGGTAAGATCACATACATAAATCCAGTCTCAAGCTGCAGTTGAACCGAAGTAATGGACTCTCCTATGGAGTTGTAGATGACAAGATAATATTTAACAACATGGCCTCCTGTGAGATCTTCTGTGAATTCCTAATGATCTTCTTCTTCTTTTTAATCTCAACTTCTATTCGCCTCTCTCCATCTCTCTTACAGGTTCATTTTTCAGTGCACGAACTTCCTGCTCTGTCTCAGCTAATCGCTGATTTACATTCTGCCCTGTCCTACCACTCACTGTGCGGCTCTCACGGCAGCAGCTGGTGGGCTCAGTGCCTTGCTTAATGGCACCTCGAAACTAGTTGATGAGCTGAGAGTCATTTACTTTCTCCCTTATGCCAGGTTACAGCAACAAAGGCTGAATTCAGAATGAAACTTTCAATCACGTTGTAGTGGAAAGTGTGGGAAAATCACACGTTCTTTGCTCTGGGAGATGTCTAGACACTCACACACAGACACAATTTCTTCTCCCACCAGCACACCAAGCCATGCTGGGGATCAACAGAGGGCAATGAAAGGTGGAAAAAGCACTCTTTCACTTTGCATCAGAATAGGTGAATTGACTTGTAGGAGGTAGGATTTCTCTGTCTGACCAGTGAGGGGGTCTGACTGGGTTAGAAATGACTCTTTGGAACTCAGAGGCATTTCTGTTGTATTAGAAATTAAGCTTCAGGGGACACACCAGTTGACTATTCAGACCACATCTAATGTATATTTTAACAAGACCGAAGGTTTAGCCATGCTTGCAACTCTGTGAGACTGTACCTGCAGCTTGTTGAGCTAAAATGCTCACAATTAGAGGCTAATGCTCACAATGACAATGTCAAGATGGATGACATGACAGCTTCATAAAAGTGAAGCCAAAATGTCTCAATCGCCCCTTGTGGCTGGCTGCAGTATAGGTCATAAACCCAACCATATCAATGTTGGCAGATGTGACATGGGCCAAACTAAAAACTCAGAGTACACCCCACGTCCTTTTTTTGCTCTCATGTCACAGATGTAGGTCCAACTGACCATTTTTACAAGTTTTGTTCTAATTAGCTTTTGAAGGAATAAAGACATGATAAAATGTAAGTGTAAATTGCTCTGTCTCCAATTGTGTCATTGGTCCGAGATGGCAGTGTTCATATCCAGGCTATTTTGGCTTTGTTACTAGATAGTGGTAGGAAGTCGAGACGCGTTGTAAAAATAATGATTACAGCATACCTGGGGATTTATAGATATGCTAACAACATGGCTCTATGGATGACAATGTTTGTAGGCTGTTACATGTAATCATTGTGAAACAAAACAAATTGGACCAAACAGACTTTGTGGTCAATCAGAAACGGGCCATTTCACATTTTGAGTTCTCACAATTCTCTTAAACTTCCTCTGAAGCTGTCAGAACTTTACTGCTTCAGATTATGGGTAGCTTTCAGTTGGAACAAGCTACCCAAAATATATAATATAAGCTGAAACATAAGTTATGTAGCCTATCACACATGAGTGAGAGCAGAGGGAAAGACTCAGAGACAGACCTTCTGGAAAATGTGGCTGATGAGAAAGAAGTGGACATGGAAGCCATCTATCCTTGATCACACCACTCGTTCTGCTCAACCCTGAATATCCTAAACTGCTCTGCCTTTTATCAGTCTAGGTCTGAAATTGAGACACACAACAACGATAACAGAAACCTGACCAAGACTTTCGCTATGTTTCATGAAATGCATAAACCAAAAGCTGCATACAAGCATGGACGATGCGTCTCCACTTCAACTATCCAGAAATGAAGCCAAAACGACCATGATACAAACGCTGCCCACTTGAGCATTTGGAGTCTGCACAGTAACGATCGATGAATAGAGCCCTAGCCAGGTCCCACCGATACAGACCAATCCTGATTCAGTCTCAGATGTCAGTTATGATGCTTGGTCCCTTTTTTATTACTCATTGGGAAAATTAACACTTGAACATACATCAGTGTAGTAAGAACTACCTAAAATGAAAAATCTATTTCATGCTTATTTTGACATTTTAATTTGGCTCATGGCCCATCCACTAAAACAGAGGAGGTAGGGTTTATCACCTACACTGCAGCCAACCTGCAGATGCTTTGGCTTGACTTGAGGGGAGCTTTCATTTTGTCCATCTCTATCTACAGTCTGTAAAAATAAAACCGTGTTTACATACATTCTGCTGTTTTAATGTACAAGGTAAATACACGTACTTGTAACAATTCGCCATATTTAGAATATAAGGGAATTAATCACACATGCTATTCTTAAGGAGAACGGGTGGATCTGTCCCCTTGTGTATGGACGCCGCCCGCTGACTCTCTTACAACAAACGAATAATACGACATAAGATCTGAAACCACTACAATATGTGAAAAAATATATATAATAACAAAATTGACTCACAAAAGTTTCAATTATTAGTTTGTTTTACCAAGAAAATGAACTCAACACTCATCCCACCTGGACGTCAGCCTACAAACAAAGACCGGAACATGAGCAAAACATCTCATCTCCAAACAAATCACATACATGTACAAACAATACGTTTCCCCCAAACCCCCCCGTTCATATAATTCATCAGTTTATCAAATGAAATAGTTTGTGCAACTTAGTCCCAGAACCGAAAAAAGTCCCAAATAATATAAAATAAAATAATCCACACTATCCTCACCATCTCTGACCGCCCAGAAAAATAGTCCTGGTACCACGGTAATCTACAAAAGTTTCACCAAGGTAATAAACCAGTTCTAATAATCCTTTGTCGTGATTTTCCTCAGGTCTGCCGCTTGACAGAACTTCGCTGGTCGCTGGTCCCTCACCGACATGTGAACCCCTGGGATGTCACTTCCCCCCATTTATAACATTCGGATAGAAAAAAATATACAATAAACAAATAAAGATGGAGATCCACTCCCTTGTCATTATAAATTCAGGCTTCTGACAGACAAACCATGTACAGACTATATATATGTAGGTAACAAAAGAACAGATTACTTAAAGTGAACTTAGGTGACCTTTACATACTTTCACTTCTGTTACCAACAGAGTTACTTCATTTATGTATAAGTAAATAGCACATATAGGCACACATAAGAGGTAGAATTCATGTGAGACCCTGAAAATAAGAGGAAAAATGCTACCATTGTGAATGTGGCAAAAAAGAAAATTAATAGGTTGCATGGCTGATCACAGCTTGTGCTCTTCAGTCTAGGCATACATAAAGTCCATTCTTAAAATAATGAAATAGGATAATTGGGCAATTATGGTATTACTGCTCATCAGTCATCAGGTTTCCAAAAGAAAAAGCTTCCTCCACAAAACAACAATGGAACACGGAAACCTTGAATTAACACTCTTCTGTTTCTATCATTATCAGCTCATGCATAAAAAATGAGAGTGAGTGTTCATCCGCACAGGGTGTAGAGATGTTGGGACCATAGCCTGGAGCAGTGGTGTTTGGGTGTTGTATAAGGTGAGACTGTGGCTGATAATAGAGAGGTTGGTTTGGGTAAGGTAGTGCATGCAGGGCTGTCACACTGTGCAAATAGTTGTCATCATTTGAGTGATCATCAGCGTCATGGCCTAGTCTGTCTCCACCAGAGCTTGTCGGTTTCTTTCTTCCATTTCCATTAGGCACTTAAAACACTCTCCCTCCAATCCCAGCTCTCTGCAAAGACAATCACCTTCCTAAATCACCTTCATAATGGAGAGAGAGAATCTGTGTCCCAACTCAGAGGCTGCATCCTTTGCAGGTTGATCATGGATTAGTTTCCAAGGCCAAGGCTGCCACTTGTCCCCTGGATCCCATGAACACTGCCCTTGTTAAGGCATGTCTACCCATCTTATGCTTCATCATGGTCAACATAATCAATTCATCATTGGAATCTGTTACGGTCCCCTCCAGTCTCAAAAGGCATCCTGAAAAAGTCAGGTCTGGACCCAGAGGATCCCAACAATTACTGGCTAATCTCCAACCTTCCTTTTCTCAGCAAAATCCTGGAAAGAGCAGTCGCCGCCCAACTCCACCAGCACATGTCCAACCATGAGCTCTATGAACCCCTCCAATCCAGTTTCCGACCCCACCACAGCACAGAGACAGCCCTCATCAAAATCACCAACGAGATCCTCATCGCTGCTGACTCCGGCCACATCAGTATCCTCATCCTCCTTGACCTCTCTGCTGCCTTCGACCCAGTCTCCCATACCATCCTCCTCAACCGCCTATCCAAACACCTCGGCTTTACTGGAACAGCTCTCACCTGGTTCCAATCGTACCTCTTCAACAGGAAACAGTTAATCACCATCAAAGGTTCTATCTCCGCTCCAGCCCCAGTCAACCAAGGTGTGCCGCAAGGCTCAGTGCTGGGCCCCCTTCTTTTCGCCATGTACATGCTCCCGCTTGGTTGTATCATCCATCAACATGGCCTTAATTTCCACTCCTACGCCAACGACACCCAGTTCTATCTAAGCACTCATCCATCCGCTCAGCTCCTCCCCCAGTCACTAGTCAATTGCCTTCACGACGTAAAAATCTGGGTGACATCAAACCTTCTCAAACTGAGCAGTAACAAGACTGAGCTCATCTCCAAGGCTCTGCTCCGGAAGGTTAGAGATCTCCTCCTCAACATCGACGGTTGCTCCATCCTCCCGTCCCCCGAGGTCCGCAACCTGCCTGTCATTCTTGACTCCACCCTCTCCTTCCAATCCCACATCCAATCTGTCACTAAATCCGCCTTCTTTTACCTCAAAAACATCTCCAGACTCCGGCCTTCACTCCCCAACTCTGTGGCAGAAACACTCACTCATGCACACATCACCTCCCGCCTGGATTACTGTAATGGAGTCCTGTCCGGTGTACCAGACAACATCCTGAACAGACTTCAATATGCACAGAACTTCACTGCCAGGGTTCTCACCCACACTAAGCCCTGGCAGCACATCAACCCGACCCTCATTCACCTCCACTGGCTCCAGATAAAGGCCCGTATTAAATACAAAATCCTCCTTCTCACCTATAAGTCCCTCCACACCCTAGCCCCACTATATTTAACTGACCTCCTCCACCCCTACACTCTGTTCAGAAGGCTGCGGTCCTCGAACTCAGGTTTGTTCTCCATGCCCAACACCAAACTGTGAACCTTTGGAGACAGAGCCTTCTGTGTCGCAGCCCCCACCCTCTGGAACTCTCTCCCTTTCGAAATATGCAATGCTACATATCTGGACAGCTTCGAAAAGCTCCTCAAGCACCACCTGTTCACTGAGGCCTTTGGCCTCAGTTAATGCTCCACCCTGCTGTTTGTTTCTATCCGGTTTTGTGCTAAATACTTTTTTCTTTTCTCTTCTGTTTTGTCCTCACGGAAATACATAAAGCGTATCTCTTGAAAGGTGCTATATAACAATTATTATAATATAGGGAACAGCCTTTAGTGAGAGGTGCAAACTTTCTGAATCACTGACTGTTCCCTATATACATTACAAATCAAATGGTGATATTTAATTACATTTGTGACTATGTATTAGAAAAAGCATGCTTCAGTGCTTCCTAAATGACTGTTATTCATGATAGTAGATGAAGGAATAAGGGCTGGATTGCGCTCCAAAAAAACTAGTTTGTGTGATATGTTGTGTGAACATTTCTGATGGGAACGGTATTTATCGCTGATCTGAGAACCCAGAGAAAAGCCAAGCTGTTACCCTAAATAACTGTGTTATCCTAAATAAATGGTTATTTTGGGACATCTCCGACTCAGCTCATTGTCTGTCTTGACTCATTGGCAACACGCTTTGTCGCCTGCAGTTTTTGCACTGTTCCTCATGTTATTGGCACTAGTTGCCAAGGCAGGATGCTGTTTAATCTTACAAATCATTCATTTTGCTTGTAAATTTATTTTCCTCTGCCTTTTCTTTTATCTGTCAGAGGTAAGGCGCTGGACGACTTTTAAATATGATTAACAACTGTGTGAAAATGGCACACAGCAATGGTAATCTTTGTGTGTTCAAGTTCATAAACCAGTTTATCTGCATACAAGCACAGTTCTTAGAATTAAAAAGAAAAAACAATTTAATTCATCACACTCTGACTGCAGTACTATTTGCCAACATTTTACACACTGGATAAGATTTCTGACCACAGCTATCATCACTTATGAAAAATCCAGTTTCTAAGTTGGTTAAACTCTCAGAGCACCATCACCACAGTGTTCTTACTCCATGCCTCCCTGGGAGCATCACCTGAAATGGACAAGGGCCTTTTTCCTCATGGTTACAATAATAAACCTACATTCAAGCAATTAAGGTTGAGACATAGTCATGATTGGTGAAAATTTGACTTTTTTTATAACTCTGGCTGAATTTAACCAAAGTGGTTGAAAATGTGTGAAACTGGGAATCATTATTATGTCAAAATGTAAGCAGCACTAAGAACCAAAATGGGTGCTACAAAAGTAAATGAAAAAACCGGAGTGGTAATTTCTCTCCCACTTAGTCCTCTGAAGAGGTCTGACAGAAAACAGCGTGGAGTCACCCTAACCCTAATCCTTTACAAATACATTGACCACTTACAGTGATCATGTTTGTCCCCGGGCAAAATGATCACTATAGGCAGCTGATTACTAATTGCTTAGCTTCTGTAGGATAGTCCCAGAATTTGAGGAAAAGGAAACAGTGTTTTTTAAGATAAGGGTGATATCACATTGGGCACAACGGACTCCGCTACTCACCTCTCTCTCTCTCTCTCTCTCTCTCTCTCTATTAAAATCTTTCTTCATAGCTCAGACATTCAGCTCGTCTCACGCGCCGGCTTACACCGACAAGCGCCTACACACACACAAATAGTGTCATCAGACACATGTGAAGGGTGGACTGGGTAAAAACATCAGAATTTGTAAACTTAGACAATGTATGGCGAACCGAGATGGCGGTGCGTGCTCGGTGTGGCTCGATTCGGTTGCTAGTACGCAGCAAGAATGATAGACACACAAACAGCCCCTTCTTATAGAGAAAGTCCTGCACAGATGCACTATATGAGTGTGTGTGTGTGTGTGAATGGCAAAAACTGTACCGTTAAGCACTTTGAGTGGTCATCAGCTATAGAAATAGTGAACATTTACCATATATATATTTATGACAATGGATGTGTGAAACAGGAGGTTGAATATACTTCAGTTTGCTGGTACCTAAACTTGTGTCGAATTTCACACGTTCATTTCACATCCATTGTAGCCTAACACTAACTAACCATGCACTTTTTCTGTTAACAAGCAACTCCACCTGGTTTAATAATCTTTATTTTTGCCTGGCATATTTCCCATAAATGTGGCCATTGTGCCTTCAAGGGTTGTGGCAACTGTGCAGATTAATGCCTCCGTGGTAGAGATTTATGAAATGAGGACTCAGTCAAAACAACGTGTATTGGATCAAGCTGCGCAAGCCCCCTACAGCTTTCCTAATAAACATGATTTTTATTTTCTAACGCTTGTGTCTCTGTCTGACTGAGAGTAAACACAAAGGGAGGCTGTCAGAAATATCCATCTGCTAACTGCACAGGGATTTATCAGGATATGAAAGAGTCAAATACAGATACATAACTGCTGTCATTTGACACTTTGACTTTTGTACATCACTTATGTCAAGTGAATGTGAAAACACAGGACACAAGTCCTGGTGTAAGCCACAGATGTACCGGCACATTGTATTTAATAAGTGTAAACACTGACACAAAAGACAGCTGCTGAATTTATCGATCACACCTGACCAAAAACATATAAACCAATGAAACACAGAACCTTTTGTCAACACTTGTGTCCAGAGTGGTCCTGTTCTTGTCCCTTGTCCTGTTCTTGTCCCATGATACCAATGGAGGAAAACAATTGGTGTATTGTAACAGTCAATAGACTCCTAAGTGACAACTGCTTACTTAAGTAAATGTAAACTTCTTGCGGAGCATATAAATCAAAAATAATTTTGCAGATTGAAATCCAAAGTTCTAAAGTTCATCATAAAATATGGAGTAATACTAGCTGCTGGAGTTGTCCCATAAGATGTTGACCACATGTCTCTTTCATAATGATGGGTCGGTTGGGGTGAATGCTCATATTGTTTTTCAGCAAGGCTGAGCAGGGGTCCAATATGCAGCTCCCCCCTTTTTCAAAATGTGTTTTCCATGAAAAACAAGTGATGAATGAGACAAAGACATGTTTCATGTCGCACTTCATGTATTCCTACACTGACACTTGCTATTTTGAGTGCATGGCAGCATGCAGTGCACTATAGGTAGCATATTGATCAAACCGGTTAAAGTTAAGCGTGCATGCAGCAGCAATATATTTTTCAAACTTGAAAATTGGCAGCTGGTGCTGCTAATACTATGGGTAATGAAATGTACACATAGTCTTATGGGCTGTGCATTATCATTATGTGTTGTGATTGATTCAGTTTCCTGCTACATAGTGTGCAGTTCCACTCCCTTTAATCATCTCACAACTCAAGCTGGCGAACTCTACCAGTATATAAAAACAAACATACCTTATACTGTATATGTATACACACACTCACATGCACACACACACGCACACATACAAACATATATATGTACACAGCATATATGGCTCACGCTGCATGCTTAGAGTCTTGTACACCTCGTGTTCAATCAAACCAGAAAGGGGGTGGCCATGACTGATGACATTTCAAGTCCTCAAGAACACAAGTTCAGACGTGGAAGCAGACTGAGGAAAGTCTAATGGGGATTAATAATTGTTGGTTAGAACACGTGCAGCCTGTTTGTGTGGTCCTCTGCTGCTCCCACTCACTCACTGAGCACAGCAGCTGTCAGCCCAGAGAGCAGCAGCCACTGTCAGCAGGGAGGACTACACACTTACTGAGCTCGACTGATGACTCTCTTCCAGGGAAAATGGCTAATGTCTGACTTAAATGTCATGATATTTGTTACTGGGTGTCCTCTTGAAAATAAAGTCTCTGAAAGGGTCTCACAAAGTCGACACTGAGCTCACTGCTCGTAATCTGGCTGCAGTTTTAGACCAGTATTATCTTAAAATTGAGTGAGAGAGTTCTTTTTAAACACTGACTTGTTTGACTTGGGCATTTTTTTGGGCAGAAGTAGAATACAGTTCATAAGTGATGAATGAGTCGCGTGGAGATAGTGTAGATAAATAGGAAAAGAATAATGTGTTTTCATAACTGGACATATTTTGCAGTAGGGAAAGTATGGAAAATGTGTGAGTAGAGGTAAAAGAGCAATATAACAACACTTTACCAACAGAGGTAGCAAACAGGTTCAGAGTGAAAAGCAGCGCACGCATTGAACTGGCCTCTGTGGACTGATGTGAACCACAGTCTATCATTTGGACCTCTCAGCCCTGCTGCCACTTGAGAGTGAAGAGGAGAGAAGCCTTTGTTGTGCAAACCCATCAGCTTTCAGCATTCATTATACTCACAGGCTACATCATCAGCTTCACAACTTCATCAATGTTCTGCCAAAGTGATTTTGTTGAGTGGTGCCCATAACACAGACACATTACTGAATATTGGGTCTGAAAGCTTACAATTGTCTTCAGTCATGAATGTATTGAAGCTTCTAGTAAACTGACAAGTTAGGTTATAGCTATATGATTACAAAGTAGCTGTAAGCGTTGTCTTTTCATGCTTTCATTTAAAAAATCATTATCAAGACACGAGTGGGAATGTAGCTGATGAAGTCTTAGATAACAGAAGTGGCTGGTACATTAACCAGAGCACTTGTGTGAAGACTTAAAAGTTGCATCACAGTTTGTTGCAGGTGTATGAAACTAGTAGTGCATAATATAACCTCAAGTCCTGAGTTCAACTTAGTTTTAGTCACATTTTTGTAAACTGTGGAAACCCTACTGTGGTTTCAGTTAAAGAAAACCAAACATTTTTTTGTCTAATCTTCAAATGAATCATCGTCAATGAACACTCTCTTAGCAGTATGAGCAGTCTAACTTCTAAGATCATTTCATCCAAGTGATTTTAGGCTGAAAGAGAATTGAATTAGAGACGGACCATGCACAGAATGACAGCTTGTATGATGAAGTGCAGCTTTGCAGACAGTCTCTGATATTGCTAATTTAGCCATCCAGACATGACAAAAAAAATCATAAAACAATTATTTTCTGGAAAGATTATTAAAAAAACATTATAAAATCCCAAAGTCAATCTCACTCACAAAATGAGTCAATCATTGCAGTGATCTGAGCTTGCAGGTTGACATTGCCAAACCCTGAGTGTGCAGAGAAAAGAAACCCCAGCACTATTGGAGTTATACCTGCAATATAATAAACCATATCCTCTAAATGTTCAAGGACTTTGCCACAAAGCTGTTGATCTTATTCTGTAATCTTGTCTACCTTAGTTGTAATGATTTTACTCATTGTACATAATAGGTTGTGAACTTCCATTTAATTACATTTGTAGAAAAAAATCTTTAAAAGTGCTTTACACAAAACATAAAAAACACCTTTTTCATAATCTGCTGTGCATTTAAACAGGAGATATTGCAAATAGATGACATTTAGCTTTCATGGATCCATTTGAAATGGACAAGACCTGACCTCCAACAGCAAATTAAGTTTTGTGTGCAATAGCATGGATGGCACATTTAACCCTGCAACAACACACTTGTCTTCGGGAACCAGCTTAGCTTCCTGTCAATGACTAAATCTACTTCTACCAGCAACGTCAGTCACTATTGACCTGTTGTTGTGATGTTAATAGACAACGTTACACTACACTGCCTTTAGAAGTTGTGTTACATCGTTCTGAGAAATAAAGTTCTGTTTCTGTGTTGTGTGCCTTAAGGTTTGTGGTTCTGCAGGGTGTCTTGCCTGACAATACTACACTGATGGTTTGATGGTTGAAGTGGCTCCAAACCAGCCAAACCCCACTGTTCAGCTCCTACAGCCATCGTGCTAAAGTAAATAGCTTAGCTTTGTCGGTGGTGGGAAGAGGAATCGCCTCTTTGTTCATCAGCAAAAACAGTGAGAATCCATACTGATTTTATTTGTAGATTCTATTGTAGCCATGCACTTCTTTTTGTCAACAACAATACTGTGTGGAGATTTTGCCCCAGTTGTTTTTCAAAGACGTCCTTTTAGTCTTTGTCAACATCACGTCATTGCCACTGGAGTTCACAGAGTTCAGACCTCACAGCCACCCACAGTCATGTGTACAGTTGAACAAGGTTGTGCGACTATTAGTTGTGTAACAAACTCAACATCTTTTCTCAAAAACCTGAAAAACCTTGTCTCCTTCCTTGTAATACATTTTTCTTGGGAAAAAAGTCTTTAGTGTTAAGATCCTCTGGTTGAGCAGCATCTGCTTCACCTGTGCACACTCAGCGACTCAAGTGTACATCTGTCTCACCCTCTCTGGTTTCACTGCTGCTATTGAACAGAGACCCATCTCCCACTACAGCCATATGTCTGCTATTGATTCCTTCCGTCACTCAGTCACTTCAGGCACTTTGGTTTGGCAAATGGAGCTTCCAGTGTCAGCTGCTCATCAGAGCCAAATTACACAGATTTGACCTTTAAGTGGCATCAATTACTCTTTATTACATGTAGTTAGCCCAGCAAACTGGGTAGTGATTGACGAGGGGATTGGATACCAGGACATGTGGTGGTGACACATCGGAAAAACCAAAGGGCGATAAGTAACAGAAGGGAAGAATATATCCAATCTCATGTTTCAACCTCAGCTGTATACATAACTGGAACACACACAAAGTAGTTGACACTGAACTTCAGGTACAATGGGGTGCCAAACTGTGCTCTATTAATTTGTCATGTAAGGATCCTTCATGAGTCCAAATGCGACGCTACATTCAGGAAATTCAATACTGCTGTCACACTGGTTCAAGTAGACTCCTGAGCAGGCCTCTCAACTCTTGAGTGGAGTCCTTTCAGAGCAGCAGGTGTCTGAGTACAGAACCGTGAGGAGAGGAAATTAAATGGAAGCAGCTCCATCCAACCTCCAGGGGTGAAATTGTGTTCATAAGTTAACAAGGGATGATTTAAACATGATGCAGATAGTTTTGTTAAATGTGAACTTTTTCAGCAGTTTAAAAAACAGGGATTTGATCTATGTATATAATGAGCGTTGTATTGCAGGTATTGTTCAAGTTGATACATTCAAGGACCACGTTTAATAATGTAAATACCTTGATCTGCATTATTATTATTTCGGAAAACTGGACACAACTATGAGCATTAAATGGTTTTCAGATCATTAAAACTGTCAGGCCCTACATTTTCCTAATAATTATACAATCATGAAAAAGAGCCACCTCAGTTCTTTTTTTTATGCAGTGAAAATTCAGTTACAGTGTGGCCCATTGGGAATAACACACAGTAAATACACTGTATGTTCATGGTTTTTTGGGGGCATCTGCCAAAGCTGAAGTCAAGTCAATGTTTGTTAGATGATGATGATCCCTCAATGCTTGTTAGTTTAACATAGTGGCTTTTTTCCGCCACTGATTTGAACCTGGCATATATTTTAATGCTACTTGCTTTGTTTCAAAGGAAACTGTGAAATGTATTACGTTATTTATATCATTTATATTTTTAGATCAGTATACCATTTATTATATATTATTGTATGTATAATCCACAATGAGAGATTTAGGCTCGCCCAGAAAAATCCAGTTACATAATTCAGTGTTTCAAATTCTAAGGGTATCAAACACGATGGTTCATCACAGTAAACCAGCTGATTTATGATGTGTTTTATAACCGAATCATCCCTAATAATGAATTTAAGCAAAAACTGATGAAAGAGTGAATCAACACTTTAGTCAAACCAACTTTACTTCAATCAAACATCTCTAGAATCTTTAAAAATATCACTTAAATTGTGCATTTGATGGGAATTTTATTTTTTGAATTGATTATCATTATTAGTGGTCATGATAATAAAGGAACCTGCCACATGACATAGAGGAATGAGATGTATCAGGATAGACACACACAGTACTATTCGTGGATCTATGAGATATGTTGATCATATTTGATTTCAAGATATCCAGTGACATTTATTTTATTGTGTGGATCGTCGTGTGATTATTATTTATTCTACCAGAAGTTTTCACAAAATGATTACACGCTTCTATACAAATTGCATTTCGTATAAACTGTCAGAGTAACAGAGACTCCTTTTGAAACTTGATTCTACAATTATGCAGTTGGTTATGGTCTGTCTGCAGAAAGAGAATAACAAACATGTTTTAAATGTGTACTGACAATCAAGTCGGACCTTCACCCGAGAGAGCAGAGAAAATGGGAGTCATAAGAGTCATTATTTCCCTTTCCACTCAGCGTCCTCCCCCCCTCACCCACGCACACACACACAGCCCACTGCTCCTGGCTGTCAGTCAAAAGGCCACTGAGCATGCTCCGTGGCTGTTATTGTCCATGCTTTGACACCCGTGGCAGAAAGCTTCATTGCAACACACTCAAGACTGGTGACCTGAGACTGAGTACAAACACACTCACACACCCAAAGAGCATTCCCCTTACACACTCACTCCTGATACACAGCAATACACACTCGCACAGCCACACATGCTCACAAAGGCTGAGTGTGACACAATGAGAGGGAAATTGAATCATTCAATAGAAACTGGTGGGGATTCGGGGATTAGCAGGGATTTCTTTTGACTGTTTTGGGAGCTCTGTTTGTGGAAAACTCCAAAAAAAATGTGAATGTTTAGACCCCCACACCCGCCTCAAACCAGTCTGGGATCCATTCGGCTGGTGGGAGCTGCCCAGTGCAACCACAGAATAGTAATAGTTGAGGGAAGTGTGTGTAAGAGTGAGTGATTGTGATATTAAATGACATTGCGCTTTGTGTTGTCATTATGAAACTTCGCTGTGACCTTAATCCAACGTCGCTTAAAGGCACTTTGAAGCTTTCAGACCAAGCACTGACTCTCTTTCCCTTCCCTCTCTTATGGTCTCTCTCCCTCTCGCTTTCTTTCACCGTCCATCTGTTGCCCACTTTTCAATGGACAGTTTCAAGGCCTGCTCAGCATTTCAGAGGGTTTAAACAGCTCTATTGTAACTTAGAAAGCTGGATTTGGACACTGAGAATGGGTCGAGAAAGAAAGTGAGGGAGAGTGAGAAAGCTTGACAATGTGTGTGAGTAAGAGAGAGAGAGAGAAAGAGAGAGAAATCATCCACATAATGCCTCAAAGTTGTTGTGAAAAAAAAACAGCCACAGCTCCACTGGATATTAAAATGACACAAAAAGACCAAAAAAAAGGAAACAAGTGGATAAACAGATTAAGATAAAGGAGGAAAGCTTTAAACCCTTAAATGATGTACCCGAACTGAGAAAACAAGTGGAGCAGCGGGGAAATCAGCCATTCTGCAGATTAAAGTCTCTCCAGGTGGGATTACATTTTGAGGCGCATTGTTCTGTGAATGTTTTCCTGCCTGTCATGTCAGAGGACTTTGCCAATTGCACATTCCTACTTTGTCTCTCATTATAATCTGCAGTTTAAGGCCAATCCTGAGTTTTTAATTTGTCTTCCTGGAGGTACTAAAAGTACATGGATACCTACTTTTGTGTGTTTAAGTCACAGTTTTTCCTGGTTTGGGCCAAGTTGAAAATCTCAACATCTTCTTGTCTTTCTTCCTAAAGTAAGTTTCCCCTTTTACTGGCCCAACTGTAGATGTGAAAGCAGATATGAAGTTCAGAAGTTGTGATCTCAGTGTATTTGGCCAAAAGTATATTGTGAGCTTCCCTTTCTTGGCAGATGACACTAAATTATATCCTTTAACATTAAAGTTTCTTATAAAATGAATATAATATATTTTTAGTAGATCAGCCGCAAAACGCCCACCAACCAAACGTGCAATCTGTTATAATGCAGTATTAATCTAGCACTAATAGCATATTTGGGAACTTAGTAGATCAGGCCCTTGGTGTTATACTGTGACCATTAAATGATCCGATGTCGATTCATAAAAAAGAGGAATCGATCTTTTGTATAAACCTTTTCCCATGAGTGTATCCGTTTTACATAAGAACAGCAGCAACATTTTAGTGAGTTAGCGAGTCACTTCTCTCATATCTGTGTCTGGAGCCGGAGCTTATACACACACACACACACACACACACACACACACACACACACACACACACACACACACACACACACACACACACACACACACACACAGGCCCTGGCCCCCGCCCACACTCACAGAGCGACACAGACGGTGAAGCAGAGATGAGAGGAGCAGAGTCCTTTAACGTGAAAGAGCCCACAAATCCACTTTGTTGAAGAACAGTGGCAACAAAGCTACTAGGACCTGATCCCTCAGTTCACCTGACACCCGCAGCACGTGAAGCAAACAGCCAGGACATCACGGTTGAAGTGACTGGAATGATCCAGATTCATGATACGACAACATAGACTAATAACTAAATAAATGTGTTTGTCAGTTTGTCTGTGAAGAGCGACGAGCAGACACACACACCAACCCCTTAGGAAACGCTAGAATACTAACCTAATCATAATAATCCCATCCTGTTTACTGAGCCGGTGCCAAAAGCTTAATATTTATTCAAGAGGCCAGAGAGTCCATTTTATTTATTATTTTGGTTGTGTGTGGTTAATTTTATTTATGTTTTATTTATCTATTTGATATTTTTTATTCTAATTCAAATGTCAGACTGAATATTCTTAAGAATTCAAAGTTAATTTCTCTTTGGAACGGTTTTTGGTATAATGCTATAATATTATATTATTTCAATCATATGAAATATTTTAAAAGTTATGACAATAATATAATTTATCCCAATCATTTCTGGGACAATATATCATCCAACAAAAATTGGTACCCTGACAGGCATACTTTAATATCTTTAATAATGCACCAAGTAAGATTTTTCCTTGTTCAGTTTACAGCTTTAGTTCTCTGAACATTTCTTTTATATCCAAGCAAAATTAGTATCGTACACTGAAATATCTCAAACTTAATCGATATTGAACCAAATCACAAATTGAATCGAATCGAGACCTTAAGAATTGGTATTGAATCGATTTGGGAAATCAGAAGTGATACCCAGCCCTAATATATATATACACTACCGTTCAAAAGTTTGGGGTCACCCAGACAATTTCGTGTTTTCCATGAAAACTCACACTTTTATTTATCAAATGAGTTGCAAAATGAATAGAAAATATAGTCAAGACATTGACAAGGTTAGAAATAATGATTTTTATTTGAAATATTAATTTTGTTCTTCAAACTTTGCTTGGCAAAGAATGCTCCATTGCAGCAATTACAGCATTGCAGACCTTTGGCATTCTAGCTGTTAATTTGTTGAGGTAATCTGTAGAGATTTCACCCCACGCTTCCTGAAGCACCTCCCACAAGTTGGATTGGCTTGATGGGCACTTCTTGCGTACCATACGGTCAAGCTGCTCCCACAACAGCTCAATGGGGTTGAGATCTGGTGACTGCGCTGGCCACTCCATTACAGACAGCATACCAGCTGCCTGCTTCTTCCTAAATAGTTCTTGCATAATTTGGAGGTGTGCTTTGGGTCATTGTCCTGTTGTAGGAGGAAATTGGCTCCAATCAAGCGCTGTCCACAGGGTATGGCATGGCGTTGCAAAATGGAGTGATAGCCTTCCTTATTTAAAATCCCTTTACCTTGTACAAATCTCCCACTTTACCAGCACCAAAGCAGCCCCAGACCATCACATTACCTCCACCATGCTTGACAGATGGCGTCAGGCACTCTTCCAGCATCTTTTCACCTGTTCTGCGTCTCACAAATGTTCTTCTGTGTGATCCAAACACCTCAAACTTTGATTCGTCTGTCCATAACACTATTTTCCAATCTTCCTCTGTCCAATGTCTGTGTTCTTTTGCCCATATCAATCTTTTCTTTTTATTTGCCAGTCTCAGATATGGCTTTTTCTTTGCCACTCTGTCTAGAAGGCCAGCATCCCGGAGTCGCCTTTCACTGTAGACGTTGACACTGGCGTTTGGCAGGTACCATTTAAAGAAGCTGTGAGACCTGTGAGGCGTCTATTTCTCAAACTAGAGACTCTAATATATTTGTCTTCTTGCTGAGTTGTGCACCGGGTTTGTGCTGTTCTCTGAAGGGAGTAGTACACACCGTTGTAGGACATTTTCAGTTTCTTCGCAATTTTCGCATGGAATAGCCTTCATTTCTAAGAACAAGAATAGACTGGCGACTTTCACATGAAAGTTCTCTTTTCTGCCCATTTTGAGAGTATAATCGAACCCACAAATGTGATGCTCCAGATACTCAACTAGCTCAAAGGAAGGCCAGTTTCATAGCTTCTCTCACCAGCAAAACAGTTTTCAGCTGTGCTAACATAATTGCACAAGGGTTTTCAAGGGTTTTCTAATCATCCATTAGTCTTCTAAGGCGATTAGCAAACACAATGTACCATTAGACCACTGGAGTGATAGTTGCTGGAAATGGGCCTCTATACACCTATGTAGATATTTCATAAAAAAACAGACGTTTCCACCTAGAATAGTCATAGAATAGAACTGGAAAAGTGTCAAAGTTCCTGCTGACAATGAGCACAGCTCTTACTTGGGGTAAATAATGGCTGTTCATTCCATAAGTACAAATGAAAGTCAAAGCTTTCCTCCTAGTAACCCCCAGTCAAATAAAGGCTCATGAGTATCCCTACACCTGCCCACCATTTGTTTCCATCCATTAAACACAAATAGTGGATGAATTGCTGCCTATTTCTTTCTCTAATGTCAGGGGACCAACTGTACATTTGACTATAACACTGTTTGACAAAGAAACTCACATCTGACTGTGTGTAAAACACAGACATATAGGTCTTGGACTGAGGATCTGAGAACACTACAGGAAATCAGTGTCAGCAGTAGAATTTCATAAATTACACTCATCCAGAGGGTTCAGAGAAGGCAAGAATAACAACTCTGACCAGTATTTCCAAGATGAGCTATTGAAAAATAGCTGGATTGTCAAACTCCATTGATGATGACATTATTACGACTTCTGTTGGCCCAGACAATGCAAATGTCTCGTTTATCTGGTTAGCAGGATGCAGAAAGTATCCGCTGCATCCATCTGGGTTTAGTTCAACTGCTGTCCCTTTGTCTCCTGCAGGGAGCTTAATGTTCTCAAGGTTCATCTCAGGACAGAAATACCGAGGCTAAAAGCAAAAGAACAAATGGAGCCACCTTCACATAAAATTAATAAAGTATACTGCCTAACTGAAAAGTGAAGGACATAACAGGTTTCAAAACAAACTACAAAGTCCTCACCAAGGCTACAAAATCCTTTTGACTTTTAACATTTTTATAGAACAATATTACACAAATTGCCTGTTGTTAAATATCTGCATGTAACGGCAACTCGGTGCTTTGTTGGCACCGGGGAACGTTTTTCAAAACGTGTTCAGTATTATCCTGTTCGGAACCTGTGAGTCATGGCCACATTCCCAGTATGTTTGAAAAGTGAAACAGGCTTAAAGTTGTTTCTATTGAAGTCTATCAATTGGAAAAACACGTGGTCAATTCCGGCTTTGTAGGAAGGGATAAAGAATGTGTGAATCACCTTTCTGCAAAGTTAGTTAATCTAATCTTTTGGCCTAATAAGCTGCAAAACCGTCACCGAGTATGAATGTTTAAGTTTTGGGAATGCAATAAATCACCTGGCCCTTGTTAAAGTTCTGTTAAATGAACCTGGGCCATGAGGCCAAATGTAAATAATTAAGAATTTAGACTAGTTTCACCACAAACTAACCATTTGTTCATTGGTCCATTTCCACTTAATTGAAGTTTTTTGTTTACTTTTTAACATGTAATGCTATCAGACATGTCTTTGGTGCATTTAGAAATAGAACTTACTACTATTCAAACACGTCTTGGGGTCTGAATGAAATTGACCTGTAATAGGCCCTGATTAAACTCCATCAAAACAACAGTAAACCAGATAAAGGAGGTCACTATAGGTGGTCTGTGAACAGTGTGTGTGAAGAGTGTGTGAACAAATTTGAAATTGAAATGTGTCTATGCTAACCATATAGAATCCTTTAACCTCTCTAACCCTGCCCACACCACCAGTGGGTCCATCCTTATTTCAGATTCTGGTCATGATATCAAAGTTTTAAATGCCAATATGTCAAGTTGAATTTTGGACAGTGCATGAAATGAAGCAGAATACATCTAGATTTCTTTTTTTTTATAAACTGAAAGAGCATGACAACGGAGTCTAATAATTTAAAATTGAAAGTGACAGTATACTTTATCTTCAAGGTTTAAAGCAGTGATTCTCCATGACTGAGTCAACCAGGTCCATACAGCGTTAAAATGATGGTTTCTTTGGTATCTGACCAACAACAACAAAAGTAGGTGTCTTACGCTGACACTATATTTCCACATCACGACAAATTAGTTGCAGAGAAACAGGCCCAAATACGTTTAATTACCGCCATCCAAATAAGGGGGTCATGATTTCATTGCTGTTTGTCTGTCTGTCAGCAGGAGGACTGGGTGGGGCATGATCCAGGGAGGAACCTATTCAATACTGGAGCAGATTCAGATCAATAAGAAGATCCAGGTTATTCTTTTTTCACTTTCTTCAACATGGCAAAACAGGGTGATTGGGTGTTTAGCTTGACGAATGTATGGACACTCTGAAAGCCCTTGTTGTTATTGTGCCACTCTGATAATGTCCCCTAATATATATTTTCATCCATGTTGACATATCATTATCGATATGATGGTGATTATATGGTTGTATTGACATTATCAAGAAAAAGACATTGTCTCTGTGCTAAGAGTTAAACAAAAAATGTTGAACCTGAGTTATATTGACCTTTTCTTGGCACTGTTGACCACTGCTTGAACTAAAAGATGGATTGAAAACTAACTCACCCACTGGTTGTTTCTGTGTTTCTGTGTGTTGGGTTACTGGGGCTCAGGAAACAGAGGGCGGTTCACTCTCCAGAACTCAGACAGAGGAAGGCATAGTGTGCAGACACTGCAGTTAGTGAATAGAACAAAACACAATACAATTTAATTAAGGTTGGTGTCATTGTCAGGCCATGGTTACGATTAGCAATACCTCAACTTGTGTAGGAGGTAGAGTGGATCGTCCACTAACCAAAGGGCCTGTGGTTTGATCCCATCTGCATGTCAAAGTGGCCTTCGGCAAGATATCCTCATACACACACACACACAGATGCACTGTGTGTGTGTGTGTGTGTGTGTGTGTGTGTGTGTGTGTGTGTGTGTGTGTGTGAATGGGTGAATAGCAATGCACTATACGGTAAACTGCTTTGAGTGTTCATTAACACTCAAAAAGTGTTATATACTAAATACAGACCTTAATTAATTGCACCACCATCCAGTGGTGCATTATAGGGATAGTTCACTGAAATTTGTTTATATATATATATATTATCATTATCTATCAATCAAATCAATAACATTGTATTTGTGTAGCCCATATTCACATATCCCAACTTGTCTCATAGGGCTTAACAAAGTGTGACATCCTCTGTTCTTAACCCTCAACAAGAGGAAGAAAAAACAACAAACTATTAACAGGCTAAAAGAAGGTAGAAACCTCAGAGAGAGCCACATGTGAGGATCCCTCTCCCAGGACGGACAGAAGTGCAATAGATGCCACTTGTAATTGAGAACATCAGAAAGATAACAGTATTTACAACATTGATTAGAAGAAACAGTTTGTAGCATAATAGAAATTAAATGAATTGAGGAGTTATTGTCAGAAATGGTCGAGTATCTGTGTAGGTATATTGTATATCAAGCAGTCTTGTTGTAATCATAGTCCATGGTCAGCAGCCACCACGACCAGGATCCACCACCACGATCAGATGCCACCATAGTCCACAATCCATCGTCATTATCCACTGCCGCCACCACTATCCACAATCAGCTGCCAGCACAATACAGGTTTCGCCATTTCGATCACCATCTCTGATTCGCGATCCACCATCATGATCCACGATGTGGCCACAGCTGCGGCCCTGGATCTGAGGACGATAAAGCACATAGACTGCGGGGAAGAAGTCAAGTCAGCAACATGTATTGATGAGACATTAATGTGATAAAGAGGGTGAAGTGGAAAGAGAAGCTCTGTGTGTCATGTGTCCCCCGACATTCTAGACCTATAGCAGCATAACTAAGAGCAGGTCTAAGACAAGCCTGGACCAGCTCTAACTATAAGCTTTATCAGAAAGGAAGGTTTTAAGCCTACTCTTAAACGTACAGATGGTGTCTGCCTCCTGAAATGAAACTGGGAGATGATTCCACAGGAGAGGAGCTTGTTTTTGGCCTAAATATCCGCTACTGGAAGAAGCGATGCTACTGGAAATACTGCACCCCCCGCGGGCACCATTGAGCTTGTGTGCAGTTGGTGCTTGAATGACACCACAGGAGCCAAGAAGGATTCACCAGTTACTTCAATTTTATTGGATTTGGCTGCAACGCTGTTTACCCCTGAAACTCCAAAAGTGTTTTGTGGACTTAAACACTTCAACCACTCCTCCATCGACATTGTGGTGAGTAAATAATGAGTGAATTTTTTTTTTTCAGAGAACTATCCCTTTAAGACATACAAACTATTTAACCAATATTGCATGACCAACAAATGCTTTTGAATTCTAAAACACTCACTTGCATCATCGAGTGCAGAGGCTCATTCAGCTTCATGTTTGAAACTTTGAGGAGTTCAGTGACACAGTGTGAACTGGTTCTACTTTACACTGAGAATGAACGAGTGGAAGATGAACCTGCAGAGTGTGGAGGACTTCGTGATGAACAAGATTCACAGATGACAGAGGAGAATGTCAGTAACTGATGCATTGTTTAGCATTGTGACATGTGTGTGTGTGTGGTGTGTGTGTGTGTGTGTGTGTGTGTGTGTGTGTGTGTGTGTGTGTGTTTGTGTTTGTGTGCACTACACTGTACTGAAACACTGCTTGGCAGACAGTTTGCATTGTTTATGAATCTCCCCCTTTGAATTTCTTGGTGATGTTTTATTTTACAGTTATTTCAGTCAGTGTCTATCTTGTAGCTTAATATTTCTACATAAAATCTATGAAAACCTGTCATTTTTTAAAGCTGTCCTGATAAACGTGGGTGTATATTTGTAATTGATAATCCGTGCCGGCCTACGGAAATAGAATTTATTGTTGGTCTGGACAAAGGGGCTCAGTGCAGACCAGTGCTGACCTTGCTAAGGACTCACTACTGCCACAACCTTATTTGGGAACTGCATCTTGTGTAAGTGTTGCTTCCATTTCTGAGGATGTGCACAACCTATGCATTAAACAGACGCAGGTTGCGTAATCAGCCTTCTTGCCCATGCATAGTTAACAGCAAGAATATTCCGACCCTTAAGATGATGTTAAGCCATTTTTCCACCCCTCCATCCACTTCCCTTGTAAAATGCACAGTAACTCAGAGTGGACTTCATCAATCATATTTGACACACTTTCACGTTCATAAGTTTCTGGATAGTAACTGTACTTGAGCACAATTTTTCCAGGACTCGATCCATTCCTATGTTACACAGCAATTGCTATATAAAGCTGCCTAACATGATTTAGGATCAGGGACTATAAGATTTTACACAAAAAAAAAACATTAAATCATCTTCATCAACAAACAGTTTTTATCCTCATCAGTCATGTGATGGTCCCCCATGTATATACATATTACTGATTCCTAATACATTTGTGTTCACCAGTTAACATCATAATGCAGATGTGGGGACAGACATTGCCTTCTCTTGATAGCGTTAGCGTGTCAGCCGTGTTGCTCAGCCTTCGACAGCAAGCTGACCATCAGTATTCAGAGTCCTGCCTTTTATGAAATATTTACACCACAGTGGTGACGTTGTGTCGCAGCACTCGAATGCTACCAAACCACTGCCTGATGCTCAGGGAGGAGCAGAGGTGGCAGAGGAGGAGGTGGCAGCTTGACGGGCGAGGGCTGTGCTGAGGAGGTCAGAGGTGGGCGTTGTCAACACTGACACGTCTGCCATGAATCACCCTGGGACCTTGTCATTGTGAACAAAAGCAGCTGTGGTGTACGATTGTTGGAATTACAGAGAGATCAGCACGGACCTGAAGACTCAGAGGTGTATTCTTCATTTTGCATGTTATTAATGTTTACAGTGTTGATGTCAGTCACAATTATTAGGTGCTAACCAACAGACTAAGAGGAGAACAACATTGTGTGATCCTTATTGAACACCAGATCTGACAAACTGTGTAAAACTGATTTTAACATGTATCATATTCCTTACACATCAGGCTACTGCATTATATGTGGTGTCAGGACTCTGGACTCTTTATTCTTGGGACTTTTCCTCTTTGATGAAGAGTGTTTTCATTTTGATTATGGACTCCTTGTGTATTGTATCTATCGCGGTGTTTATGTTTATGTTTGGATTTGTGTTCTCCCTGAGTTTTCAGTTACCTGTTTTATTTTGAAGTTTTTGCTCCTTGTGTGTTTCCCACTTCACATCCTTACCTTGTCCTGTTTCCCGCCCCCCCCTGTGGTCGTCTGCACCTGTTCCTCATGTGTTTCACCTGTGTGCAATTACCCCTGCCTCCCCTGTGTATATAAGACTCTGTGTGTCCCTTTGTCTTTGTCAGTTCGTCGTCTCACATGGTCGTCTCACCACCCCGTCGTCATTTCTCCTCCCTTTCTGTTAAAACCTTTTTGTCTCTGCATTTTGTCCTCCTGCTTCTATAAAACACGACATAAGGGATTCTTTCTATGGGTTATCCAATCACTACACAAAACAATATAAGCCCTGTACAAAAACTAGGTTTACACATCATGGATTAATGTGTTATTTGTTTTGATGACATTGCACAAAACACAGATATTGTTAAGAGTTTTGTGGGGAAGAGCAATCAGACAACCAGAAGTTAACTAATAGAACAAAGATGTTTGTGAAATTATTAACCAAGTTGTAAACATCCATTAAAGCTCACAGACATACTTGGTTTGACTTTTTGGTAAAAATCAAGTAATCTCGTCAAATGAAACACTGGTACTTTGGAGACTGGGTATTGAACCACCGATCCTTTGGTTAGTGGACGGCCCTCCGTCCTGAGCCATATCGCCGCCAAGCCCCCCAACAATGAGCAGGTATTAGTGACATTTCACAGCTCCATATAAAATGGTCCCTTATCTGGCTGGTGTTCTGAGATCTCAAAACTTTCCTGAGTGCCATTCATCACAAACCAGTTTGCACAGATTCAAAAATTACATCAAATTTGTAAAAAATTAATAAATTGGTTTTTCTTTACCAACATTTTGACTTTTTTTTAACTGGTGGGGTGTCTGGGACGATAGGTGAGTTGGGGGAGCCCTTACACTTTAAAATCTTTTTGTCAGACACTGGGTTTACGGGTCTGTGCACCCTCTGTATTTGTTTTGGGGAGGTAATTTTTTTTAGATGAGCAAGTATGGTGGCGACGAGGACAAACGGCCTAAAATATTTCCCTTAGGAGAAATGACCTGCAAATTTGGACAAGACGCCGATTCAAAAGCAACTGTTGCGAACAAAACAGAATTGCTGCAGGAAGCCAAAACAATGATACCAACATCAAAAACCAGCCCACTGGATGCAAAACCAAACACACAACTCCTTGAAATAAAATGTGAACGGTGCATATCCAGTCAACACAACAGAAGTTCTCCAGGCCTCTAGTTGGAGCACTAAGTAGAACAGCTTGAATTTTGACCCCAAAATAGACCCAGTGTAAAAATAGAAGGCAGGTGGTGTAAAGAGGGGACATAGAAAGGTGCAGATTTCTCTTTGGCCTTTGGTCTCAGTACCCACGGAATAAAGGCTTTTGTGTCATCCATGCTGCTGCTGCGCCTGCCTCAGACAATCCACTGTTTTTCATCAAGGAAATTCATGAGTCACTCTGTAACAGCTGAGTGACAATTGGAAAAGGTCACTGGTGTTTTACCACCGTGATGGCCGTGCCGTCAGTTATCAAATGCCATTTGCGGCAAAAATGTCGCTTTTGTCATCTGGAAAAAGGCAGAATCGTGTCACCCAGTTTGTGTCTTTGATGAAGCGGCAAAGATCAAACCTCAGCGTCTGCAGCTCAAGGCGAGAGGGGGGGGGGTAAAGAGCATGTTAGACTGAGGTGAACTCAAGTCATCTGCGACCTTCTCTTCCCCAATGTGTCTTTCAGGAGGCAAACTCAAATCAGTATCCAGAGGATGTCAGGATAGACAAAGGGACATTTCAGATTCTTACTGTCTCTTTACTCTGTGATCAAGCTACAGTTACAGTACGGAGGGTTGGATCACATTTACTGTTTATTGTGCCATATCACAGCAAAGGCCTGATCTAAAGCAGGAGATCACAAGGAGATTCCCAAGAGTCCCTGAGTACATCTGATTTGGCAGTGTTTCAATTGACAGAGCTACAAGTCTCAGTGGAGCTGCCTTTAATGGTTTCAAAGAGAAAAGGCAAAAGATTAGGAGAGAGGGAGGATGAGGAGGGGAAGTTGAATCGTAAAGAGAAATTAAATATTCAGTGCCAGCGCAGCAGGTCTAACCGAGGTGACGAGAAAACAGCAGTGCAGCTCTTTTGATCCGCAGCCAAATTGAATCATCACCTGGGATATAATCTCCATCTTTGTCATTTTTCTGTTATTATGTGTTGATACAGCACAGACCCCAAAAAGTCTGGCTTCACACTCACCCACACTGTCCAGCTGTGTACAGTGCTCAGTACACTGCTCAGTGTTTGGCTGAAGTTTGTTGGAAGTGCTGAGATTCTCTCAGTGTCATTGGGTAAAGTAAAACACAGGACTGGGACAATAATTCAGGCCGGGAATTTGACTCGTCTCCAGGCCACACTTCACGCAAAGGACCAGACCTCTAATTTTGTAGGCTAACCCTATTTGGGTTATATCACTGCCCTCTGCCATCTTTTCAGTGATGTCATATTTGCCAAGTGCCATAAGAATCTCCATTTCTGTTGCTACAACCAAAACAGTGTAAATATGATATTTCCAAGCGCTTTTATTTAAAAAATTCAGATTGTCCTGATATTGTCTGGGTGAAAATTGGAGGTGTTGAACCGTGATTGTGAAGTAAAATTAGTCTGTGGAAAGAGGTCGTTGCTCAATGACAGTCTGTTAATTTGTTGCTTGAATTAAGTTTTTCTTAATTATAAAGGTATTCACACACTGGTAATGAGAAATCAAAATAGTTTTGTGTGACTTTAAAATTAAACATTTATTTAGAAAAATATCACTATTCATCAAGAACATTAAAGTCTAAAAATTGGAAAGCACACAAGACATTGTCTTTGTGCTCCACAGGCTCGTGGGTCAGGTGCCTCGGAGGAAACTCAGCAGTGCTCACCGAGAGAGGAGGAAGAGGAGGCTCAGGAGGAAGAGGAGGCTCAGGAGGAGGAGGAAGAGGAAGACGATCCTCCTATTCCCATGAAGACCAGGATAAGGAAGCAAGTTGAGAGGGAGCGAGAGAGGGAGAGAGAGCAAAGGATGCCAGAAACGATCAGTGTTTCTGCCGGAGAGGAAGATGTCGTCCGTCCGTCTGTTAGAGCTAAAATTCTTATATCAACTCTCTGCCAGGTACTCATATGGCTTCAGCACTACTCTGTCACTGAGGATATAGAAAATGGCTGGTGGTTAAAATGTTCTTGTGTTTTGTATATTTTGCATGTACTTCATTCAACTGCAGTGAGTTGAGGTTTCAAGGCTTTTGTAAAATATAGTATCATATAGGTAGGAAAATTGACCTATACACAATTTTACAATCAAGCCCCTTCATATATCAAAGAGCTCATAACCCCATATTATCGAAATAGATGCCTTCGCACCCAAAACACAGGCTGTCTTGTGATTCCAAGAGTCTGTAAGAGTCGATTGGGAGGTAGAGCTTCAGCTACCAGGCTCCTCTCCTGTGGAACCAGCTCCCACTCTGGGTTCTAGAGTCAGTAAGAGTCGATTGGGAGGTAGAGCCTTCAGCTACCAGGCTCCTCTCCTGTGGAACCAGCTCCCACTCTGGGTTCTAGAGTCAGTAAGAGTCGATTGGGAGGTAGAGCCTTCAGCTACCAGGCTCCTCTCCTGTGGAACCAGCTCCCACTCTGGGTTCTAGAGTCTGTAAGAGTCGATTGGGAGGTAGAGCCTTCAGCTACCAGGCTCCTCTCCTGTGGAACCAGCTCCCACTCTGGGTTCTAGGGTCTGTAAGAGTCGATTGTGTTTGTGTTTGGGTCAATAGTGTTTGGGTCAAATATGATCCTTTTTGACCTTTGACAGCAGTAAAAATACCCTAAATGTCGTTCTTTTAGCCTGAAATTTGCCTGAAATTTGATTGATTTGACTTTTCCTAAAGTCACACCAAATACACAAAAAGCTTGTGTATGTCTGACAAAAATTGCGGGAGGAGTAATGGGACAAATAATATGTAATGACATCGGAAGCATTACATATATATATATATAAGGCATGACATTGCATATTGTCATGCATTATATATACGTAATGCTTCACACTGTCATTCATTGCCTAGTGGTGTGTGCATTATAATGCACATAATAATAAACCCGCAGAATAATAATGTGTAAGTGGTGTGTGCAGTGGTGGACACCACTGCCAGGCCACTGCCACCCTGTTCACTTAAACCACCAGACCACTAATCCTGTAGGTTAAACCTATTTGTTGATGTAATGGGTACCAGACTAGTTTGGCCTCTATGTTCATCTGGGAGGAAATTTATCCAGATTACAAAATACCCCAAAAAATGTGACTGACCAACAAGTAATCTATCAGAATACTGAGTCTGCGAGCCTGCTATTAAAATTCACCCAATGCCTGTTTTTATATGCTTAAGACAACAGACAATAACATTAATATTGTAGTTTAGGGTACACTAAGACCTTACATACAGCACAGTCCATAAAACTGAAAATCTGAATTCCTGGTCAATTTTGGGACTAGAAAAATATTGTATCTCCATCTCTAAATGATTGTGTTAGCTTGTCATATTCTTAGATTTTGCTTTTTTTAAACTTTAAATCATCCTCATTAGCTTTTACAAAGTGGAACTTATTTAATGACAGCTAGCTAGCCATACTGAGTATGTCGTGTTTGTCTGTTTTATTAAGTGTTTTTGACTGACCTGCTGCTCCCTCACTGGCGAACATGTCCGTAATTTTACTGTATTTTGCTGCTTCTGCAGCCAAGGCTTTTCTTTTTCTCATCCTCTCTCCCTCTGCTCCACCTTTCCTCTTCTGCTGCTGACTGCGGTCCATTTTGACTGACGTCACTTTCAGAATGCGACCCGCGCTGAGATCTCTGCTGGGTTCAGTGTACGGGCGCGCGGGGCTTTCTGTTGACTTATGATATGTAAAATATGCTCTCAAATGTAAATACTTTACTTTATTTTGCTAATTCTCAGTGCAAGCAGGTGATGTGTGATGACTGGTGACAGCCAATAAGAGTCGCTGTAAATGGCACGTGATCTGTGTGTTTGGGAAGTGATCAATAAAGCCTTCCAGTCAATAGCAAGACTGATGTCAAGTTTATTCCTCCTGCATTGTTTTTCCTGGTCTAGCACTGGGTGTGCACGAAGAACTACGGCACAATCTAACACTTTCCACTACACGGTGCGGCGGAGGTTCATGCAGCACCACTGCGCTCTGAACACTGTTATTGGGCCTGGGTTTAGTGTTCATCACAGCGCGCTGAGGTGCGCTCAAAGTCTGCTGAGCAGCGCGCTTTGCTTGGCGGTTGCGCGGCGCAAGTCAGCAGGCCAGAACGAGCATCAGGCCACCAGGAAATGTCCCGGTGGCCTGATGGCCAGTCGGCGCCTGGTTGTTGCTCAAAGTGACGAGTCAGGCAATTATCACCAACTCTGCACATTGCCTCATCTAATTTTAGCTCTAAATTGTTGCTATATTAATTTTCACCCTCAACAACTCGTTTGCCACAGTATCATGAGGCCGTATTTTGAGTGTGTAAGTAGAAAAGCTCTGAACTGAGCCACTGCCCAGGAGGTTTGAGATGAATTGGTGGGGTGAAAACATGAGCCAAGATGGGGTGATGAGAAAGACAATGAATGCTAGTGTTGCTCTGTGTCTGAGGGGTTAACGTCTAAACTTTTGACTATGCTGTTTTACCAATTGCAATATGTCTGCTGTTAATTTAAGTGCTTACGCCAAATAGTTAACTGATTTTAACTCTAAAGATTATTCGTAGCAGTGCTGGTAGGACCATCCTGTAATTACCTCTCTGTACAAACTCTGGCTTTCTACGCAGATTGCATACACAGTGCATGTGCAAGTACTGGATGTGATCACATGATAAAACCTCGAAATGTGTTGGATGACACAAAGAATTGAAATACACTTGTTACAGATGTGCAACTTGAACTAAAGTCAGACATTTCTATCCACAGCCTGATCAGCCATTTAAAGATAGTTCAGTTTACTAAATACAAAATATACTAAAGAATTCTCAGTTGTCCAAAATTTTCTATTTGATACTTTGTAAAACACTTGAAATTGTTGCTCATGAAAATGAAGGTTGTGAATGAGAGGTTCCTTTTGCTGTGATAAAGTTCACAAATAGACTAATAACAGATAAGAAAGGCTATAATGCCAGTCACTCATTATTAATAGAAGAAAACAGGTGGCAACCCGGTAGGGGTGGGAGAAGTCCATTGCGTTTGTCTTTCAAACGATTAGGTCTCGATGCAGTAAAGTCAATCAGGATTTTAAAAGAAAATTTTCAACATTAAGATCCCCGAGTGCAACTTAACACTACTGTACGAGACAACATGGTAGACTGCTGACGTCTGTTACCTTGCTTACGTCTGAACCAATTAGATGACGAAATGTCACAGAGAACGTGCGTCGTGCTTACGTTATAAACTACAGGTGAGGATGGCTGAACCAGTGCAACCGACCAAGACAATTCGACTGGCACCTGCCTGATTGAAAGTTAGCCGTATGGAAGCATTTCGGTTTTTATGTGTTTGCAGGAAGAAGGGACTTGGACAGTAGCCACACTATTTGCAAGGTGTGTCGAACAAAAATGAGATATTTTGGCAACACTACAAACATGAGGAATCACCTCGTACGTTTCCACGAGGAAAAACAGCCTGTTGTAGTTACTGCTAACCAGAGAACTGTGGAACAAGCGCTTGCAAAGCTTCCACCCAACTCGGAAAAGGCGAAGCGAATCACAAACTCTGACTTGACAACTTGCCGAGGACTTGAGTCCTCATTCAGTCGTTGAGAACCAGGGCTGCGCAGACACTGGAACCGAGCTACATCCCATCTCGCCATGTGTTTTTTTTATGAAAGCTCTTTTAGGGACTTATGCACATTGCCCATAACAGGAGGATTTTTGTGAAGAGAATTCTTAATTTATTTGTGAATAAGAGCAGCTTTTAATGTTTTCCAGTGATTCAGAACTGTTTTTGCTGGGAAATATGATGGCAAATATAACCTTGCAGTGGACTCATCTCTTCCATTTAATACTATTCATAAAATACAATGGCACATTCCACAGTTTGATTTGATTATTGATCATTACAAAAATGCTGTGTTTTAAAAGTAGCAAGTAGTCACACATTAATTAAAAGATATATCATGTATAGAAATACAATTCTTTAGTTCATTGCAAACTAGGGATGTGTTACCTGTTAACACCTCAGTTTTAGATCTACCTCAATATATCTTATATATATATAACAAACCATGTACCACAGGCTTTTAAGGTAGCAGTAATTTAATCTTTGCTTCAAAAGCTTATTCTTGACCCAAATGTTTTAGTTAACTATAGACCCATATCCAACCCCCCTTACCTCTATACTCTTCCTGCAAGATGCTAGTGCGGCCATCAATCAAAATATTCTATTATTTTATGTGAGTGGAACATGTTTTGGGGTCATTCTAACAAAATCCATGAACATTATAAATAGACATGCACAAAGTCATGAAACATAATAAGCAAGGTATTAGGTAATCAGGTCCATTCATCTCTGAAACATATGTTTACACTTAATCCCATTTTTATTCACATTTCACCAAACATGTCCTCGAGGACCTGTTTGTACCCTAACCCCCGAACCCTGAACCCTATTACCGCAACAGTTCAAAACACTGAAAAGACTTACATAATTGTATTTATTTAGTTTTACTGATCTCTCTCATTATCACAACATCCCCTTCAATCTACAACCGGCATTTTTTAGATATTTTACGATTACCTGATATATTTCAAAAGTAATGCTGCAAAACTATAACAACAAAACTTACATGAAAACCAAAATATGATTATAATTAATCAATTCAATTCTAAATCAATACCGTTTTGGAATTGATTTACATGTTTCAGAAATGAGATTGATGGTTTCGGTAATGAGAATTAGTAAGAATCATTGATTTTTTATTGTTGCAGTCACAGGATAATCAGGGTTAGGGTTAGGGTTTGTTTTCTGTGTGTTTATCCCAGGTATGAAATGCAGAGGATGTGACAGGAAGTGGATCAAGGATGTCAAAACTGACAATATATCAAATTACACCAAACAAGATAACATTACCAATTGGAATTTAATAACATTTAAATAACTTACATTAATGATCTAATAACACTTCACCTTACACACAAACTGTGAAACACACAAACCCTAACCCTTACATACCTGTGTGATGGTGCCAGGGAAGAGTTCCACATCATACTCCACAAGGACCCACTTTCCGTCTTCTAAAACCGGTTCCAGGACCTGGCCCTGCATTCTCCTTCTCTGACTCCACACATTCTCCTTCTCTGACTCTACACTTTCTCCTTCTCTGAAGTTTGACTCCTTGGGTTTAACGCATCTACACGAATGGACACAAAAGCAAGACACTTCCCGGGTCTGGATAACACCTGGTTTTGTCGATGTCAGCTATTAATAAGCAGGAAACAACATTGAACTCACTACTAAACTAATAACAAATAAACTTACCTCATGTATCTTCGTTTTCCCAGGCACTATCTTTAGTGATGGAGGATGGAGCGGATCTCATCCTCTGTCACCATATAAAGCCTCACTGCTGGACGTGCTGCCAGCTGTTCAAACAATGAGTTTGTATGTGGGATGTTAGTCCCATAAGCCACAATCCTGTCCGCCAGGTTTTTGAGTGGCCTCTCACCCCATCAGAGGCTCCCTTGCCATGTGTTGCCTCTGTGAAGTTCCAGGTGACATATTCAACCCCCATGAAAGGCACAGTTGATGCCAGGTAGAATGCTGTTTTGTTGCGGTACTGGGAGGTGGGTCCATCTGAAATTAAATGAATATAGCTGACTACTGTATGCTTCTGTCTGATGGACTTCAGCACAGGATAAAGATGAACAGCATGATGCTTCCGGCACGCTGTCACGGAGGCAAAAGACTCCACACGTCTGCCACTGAAGTATTTAACCCCAGTAGGTAGGGTCACTTGCTCGTTCCCCCCACCAACATGTAGGTGTCTTTGACTTCCCTGCAGCTATAGGTTTCC
The DNA here is from genome assembly GCF_022539355.2 of Hippoglossus stenolepis. Classification (NCBI taxonomy): domain Eukaryota; kingdom Metazoa; phylum Chordata; class Actinopteri; order Pleuronectiformes; family Pleuronectidae; genus Hippoglossus; species Hippoglossus stenolepis. Next base: position 2,124,325 of record NC_061493.1, read on the forward strand.
TAATAATTCATGTGCACAACCACATCCTTCTCTGTGACTTTAGCGTCTGAAGCTAGTGCTGGATGTTATATACATGAATGGTGAATTTGTCAAGGTGTTTTTGTGCAAGATCAAGTTTTTCAATATGCCTCTCCTCAAGTATGGGGTTACTGACTCAAATCTCTTCCAGTGCAGCACCAATGACGAAAAAGGAAGAGTTCTTTTTTTCATTGGGACCGTTGGGGTGACACAATCTTCCCAGGAAATTATTTTTCCTTTAGTTGACTGAACAATTGCAGTAGTGAAAGTTTTTCCTTGACTCATGCACCTTCTCTACATGCATTCAATGTTGCTTGTAGTGCAGACACAAGACGACAACGACTCACAAGATGTCCCATCAGGCTTCTCTGGCTGTTGTTGGGCAGGGTCTTGGGTTTTTAGGTATCTCTCTTCTGAAGAGCAACAGGCTGGTCCTTTGTCTTTCTTTGGGGGTATGTACCTGGCCCAGGGCAGACACCCAGGGAGCCATGCTCAGCCCAACTAACTCCACTTACAGTGTTAATTTGGGGTCCTATAATACATGATTGGACCGTCAATAAGATAAGTTTTATAGTATCATTCGCATTGCGCCAAACCGAGCACACCCGCAATCTCCTCCAGCTCTCCATACATTGTCTACATTTTAAAATTCTGCTGTTGTTTACTGTTTGTGTGTGAGTGTGTGTGTCAAGGCTTATACTTTTAAAATGAAACACATTATTTTTTACTCAACTACAAGACATAATGATTAATATGTTTTATTGAAAATGTTTGTGTTCATTCAATCAACAATTCACAACTTTGACAACTGCGTTAACTTGTGTTGTTGCTGGTCCACATCCAGATACAGGTCCTGTGTTAATGTAGGTGACTCTGCATATATGAATTATATGAATAGTATTACATTATTGCTAAACAAGGCTAAAGTGGCTCATTATGAAGGACACAGATGTGCCATGTCAATGCTCCTCCCTACACAGTTAAATCTGGGCCAAAAGGCTGGATCGGCAGTGGGAATGGAAAATGCATTTCTGCTGAAGCCAGACTTGTTAATTTATATTGATAAGCCGATTGCACGTCCATCCATTTGTCCCCGACGTGCAATCCAAACAATAGGTTTTAAAAGAATCAGAACAGGTCAGAAAATGCCCCGAAAGCTTCCAGGCATGATTGTTTTCTCTTTGCTGCGACTATGTGGTACATCTTATATTGGATAAAACAACAGAAATTTGTCAGAAATTCAGACCAGGGATTTACACTTCAACATTGATGCAGCAAATTGATATTTCAAGCAGCATCTTCCATTTGGCCTTTTGTTTTTCATGTTTTCTCTAATATCCAATGTTTTTATTCCAAACAAATCCTCCTGAGGGAAAATAAAAGTCTTTAATTCTCTACCCTGCTTTCCTTCTCTTCACCTTTTGACTTTTTTCTTTTCTGAAATATTTCTTTTTTGCTCTCATGTGAGGCAGACACTAAAAAAGGCCTCTTTGCTTTAGTTAACAGAGCAGCCATAGAGTCACAATGTAGCGTCAGATCTGAAACTTTGGAAACGACACCATTTCCACATGGAAACTTCTGCTGCAGAACAAAACGCATCAACTCTGCTATGGATATGCCGGGCCTCCACACTACTGTGGAGTTTTAGAGACGCTAAAACGTAGAAGTTTGGAAACGCTGCTGGCCACGTTTTTGTTTGAAAACTCATTTGAGTCTGGACCAGCAGAATCAGAGATGTTTGGAAACGATTACGGAGACACTCGCAACCACTGGCAGTTTGGGTCTTTTCAGTCACAACGTAGCCTTCACTGATTTGTCAGGCTCCTATCACATGACCTGCTTCCAGAAGAAAACAATCCACATTAGCTTCAGCTACCCGTGTAGAACACAACATTGATAATCAATTGCAAGGGATGCTGACCCTGTTGTCTGTGCTAGCAGCTGTTACAATAATAGAACGACTAACACATGTCGGAGTCAAGCTATTATTTGAGCAGTTCCTGTGTACGCGCGTGGTCATGTGATATACATTTTCAAATGTGTTGGTATGGAAGTGGTTTAAAACTGAGGCAGAGCCAAAACACTCATGTGGACAGAGATCCTTTTAGTTTGAAAACACTTTTCAAATGACAAAGTAGTCGAATGGATGTAGCCACAATCACACAAAATTGCTCTACCTCACCAATCTTCGGACACAAAGGAGTGTTTCAGTGTCCCTGGCTTCTGTCTCCCACAACAACATTGACTGCAGGACGGACCTCACAATCATCTGAAGGTGGTGGATATGTTTTTCATCAGGATCTCTAATTACCATATACCACAGCTATGGTGACCGTAAGTAAATGTTATGGTCAGCACCAGGTAGTTGAAAAATAACAACTAGATGTTTGTCAAACCATCAGCACTGCTGGAGACTGGAGGCTATGATGAACAGCATGATGTGCCCTATAATCTTTGTGTTAAATACTTGGTTCACACACATACTGCGTAAAAGTACGTGCCTGCGAATGCATCTTTGTCATTCCCTCTGCAGAATGCTCTTCGCATGCTGTGTGATTGTCTGATCTTCCTTGCAAGGAACAAAGTATACTTAAAAGACTCATCAACTAACAAACCGGAAAACACACATGACATGGCCCTGCACATACACTTGGCGTGTGTTTTAACAGGAAGCACTTGGCTTAGTCACACTTCTTTTCAGAAAAGGCTATGAATAGTGCTGGTGAAAAGTAAGACTGATGAGGAGGTGGAACTGTTACAATAAGTAGGTTTTAGAAATGAGTGGAGGTGGGCGTGGATCCAGCTGTAGGAGAGAAAGGCGGTGTGGAGCTGGCTGGCAGGACTGCACTCAGTTGTCTAATCACGGCCTCCTTTTAAATGCAGTGGCGGCTTGATTGAGAGAGAGAGAGACAGAGAGACAGAGAAGCAAAGATCCACCAACAAAAGAAAGAATAGTGAAGCAAAAAGGCAGCCAGGCAGAAGAACGCATGGACTGTGGCTCAATCAACTTAATTGTAGCAGCAATAAAGAAATCCTTAAACTTCAAGCTCTCCGTTGTGCTGAGAGAACCCACGGGAGTAACCTCTTGTGTCACAGAATGCATGTTGCACTCGCCACCGACTGTTGACTCGTCACAAAAGCTGCTTTCACACATGCACCGAGTTCCCCCACTGAATTCACCACGAGGGAGTGGATGACACTTCTTACGCGTGACAGACACAAAAATGATAGACACAACAAATATCTGCTGGTGAAAAAGCGGTGACACAGGCATAGAAGACTCCGATGTCAGAAGAGTGTGTGGTGTGATAAGAGCTGACGCTGGTTTCTGAAAGTGTAAACCTTACAGAAGTAAGGAAATCAGGTGATCTCTGCAGATGGGTCACTTCCTGGCTCTGCCTGCTGCACCTGGCTGCTCCTCCTCTCTCCTGAATAATGTGGAGGATTGGTTGCTGTTGGGAACGTGTCTGTGCAGAGAACCTCTCTCGTGCATGTGTGAAAGACAAACTCTGTTCCCAATTCTCCTACATTTACCAGCAGGTCGTGTCTGACAACAGCTTAATAAGAGCAAATCCAAAAACGTTTGCGTCAATGTCATTGTCTCCGAAAGTTTTTGTTTCTGTCCATCCACACTAACATGAAACCCCTTTTCAAAGAGTTTTCAAAATTAAAACGTGGTGAGCAGTTTTTAGGAAATGTTGGTGTATTTTGTGGGACAATATGGGCACCCAAATGAGAAGCAAGATGTCCCGCGTCGTACATATTTCGCATGCGTTCAATTCACATCCCACTGTTGGTTTAACACAGATCTAAACAAACCAGGATTTCAAATATTCAAAAAAAAATTATGTTGTTAATGTTTTATGAAGGAAGTTCTTTTTTTGATTTGAGAAGGATACAAGTTTTTGGGTGAAACACTGAAGGAAAAGAAACTTTGTTCACAAGAAAACTCCACAGGGCACCTTTAAACACAGAATAATGTATGAGGTAGGGGTTTCAGACACGGCAAACATCTGTGTCTTCCTTTCAGCAGAGGTAGCACAAAAGTTGGAGGATATCAGTATGTCCAGAAACATGCATATAAATGGCATAATTGGTAGTATCTTTGTATTTTTCCTTCTCAATAGAAAGTACTATTTTCCTTCGTGGTTTTTCTACTCCATTATCAAACTGGCAGTGTATTCTGGTGTGAGAACAGAGCTATTACAAGAGATGAGAGAAGGCCATGTGATGCTAACCCACCAGAACATAACTGTGTTTTAATAATGGAGTCTTGGTTTAGTGCCACCAAGGCTGGAGCCCAAAGGAGCTGAGCTCTGTCTCCGTAGTATCACATCATCTAATCACACTTGTGTTATTTCAATCTCTGAGTAATTATACTCAAAATGAATTGCTCAGTGTAAAGTGAGGCTTCAGGGACGGATCAGCTGATCAGCGACGAACAGCCTGTAGCGAGAACCTTCCTGGTGACCTGAGGGTCTTTTTGACCTTAACTACAAACTCAACCAGTGATTATATAGCAAATAGGAATCATTTACCTCACCTGTGCTCAACGGGTACCTCACTGAACTGCTGCAGCTCACAGGCAGGTGTCAGTCAACCTTCTACTCTGAGTCTGGGTTCCTGATAATGGCCTTCGATAATAATCATCCCATGTTGATGACAGGTCTGAAAAGTGAAGAGTTGACGCCAGAAAGTAGTCACAGCATTTTGAGAGAGAGAGTGCTCACTGGAAAACGAATGTCATTCACCATTGACATAATATTACAATATAAACTGTGTTTCTCGTATAACAGTAATATCCACATGTTTTGTTGAGCATAGTTTTTCATATTTGTTGGTGAGTCACAAATGTTTGTTTGTTGAAATGAGGATAACATCTCTAGGAGATCATTAGGTTGTAATCACACTGCACATTGTAGATGTAGTCTGGTGTCTGTTACATTAACAAACAGGGTTAGAGCACAGAATCAGTGTCCTGGTGATTTCTGAGTGGTTGAGATGATACTGTTATTATAAACTTGTGTGAACACTGATGTCTCAACACTACACACTCTGCTATACAGCAGATAATGTTTAATTGTATAGTGGGTCCATCGTCAGACATCAGCAGAGCATGTAGCCTGTAGAGACAGACCTGGAGTTCTGTTTGGAAGATATTGAACAAAAGATTGTAATTGTAAAAAAGAAAACTCTCCTCACACACACCAACACTCTGTTTCTGTCTTACACACTTATATGCAAACTGTGTCTTGGTCAGTTTTGATTAGAAACTAATGAAAAATGAAATGACTGTATAGATGTGAAATGAGGGTGTGAGATGTTACTAAGATGCTTCGAAAGAGTTTGATAAATGACGGTAATATGTAAAGAAGGTCCCCCCCTCCCCTGTCAGCTCCTTACATGTGTCTTCAATAATGTGATCGCTAATGGACAGCTCTAAGTTTGTCCGTTCACACCTGGTATAAGAAAATGTCCGGCCATGTGTCTCCAGTGACCACTTGTGATCAGTTGTCACTTCTCCACTTTGAATGCAACTAAACATGTACGCCATTTCAATGATGTTTTTACACATCTGAATAAACAGATGTGTCCGTGGGACCAGGAGAGGCCCAGCAAGTCACTGCCCTGTGCACAGCTCTACAATACATGTTACGCATTTGAAATAGCAAAAAGAAAAATTGAAGATCAACATGTGTTTCTAAGTGGTGATATCATGGACAAAAATGAATCAATGTATATGAAACATGGAAAGGTGTAAAAATACGTAGGGTCCAGTATGAAACTGTGGCTGGTCAGAGAACGGCAGCTGAGTATGTGGCCCAGGACAAATTTGTGTTTACCGCTAACAAATGTGGACACATGTTCCCAGACTCTGGATATGGTCTGAGTGATTGAATCTGAAATGCATCCTCAATGCATCTTGTGTGCATTGACACTAAGAATGTCCACTTGACGTCAGATCACCAGAGACAGATGTCAACACCAGGTCTGAACAGAGCCTGAGTTTGCTCGTGCCTTGTAACAACTTGACTGAATTTCAAAAGAAATCCACTGTTCCATTCCTTTGAAATGCTAGATAGGTTTTTGTTTCACTTTGTATTTCATTGTAGAAGTAACGACCAACACAATGATACATCTTAATGCAGTCGCATTGGAAGAAGAAACATCACACGCGATGCATCACTTCCTTAAACACCCACCATAGAGTGTGGCCGTGTAAATAAGACTCTCTGATTGTGTGTCAGTAAGAAATTTACCACATTTCCAGCATTTCATCAATTCAAACTCATCAAGCTCCTGATACAAGAAGAGAGGAGCAGATACAAGTGTTGATCCAGCAATTTAAATTGTCCTTCGGTTATGAGAGTTATGAATCTATCAGATATATTTTACCAATAATGGTAATACTTTGTTTATATTATTAACACAATAAGCAATTATTCACAATGTATTATTTTATCATGAATACAGACAGGATGGGATGATTTGTGATTACAGATATTATAAATATATTAGTATTTTTACACTGTTATCATAATGAATAGTAATGATGATCACAGTGATTTTTCTTTGTTGCCCTCATGTCTCACACGACACTGTATTGTTCTGTGTTTGTTGCCTTCCACATCATCTACACTTGATTTAGTCTTGTTTCTGCCACATGTACAACCCAGTGACCACGGACACTGTTAACTGCAAAAATCACCCCAGAAAGAAACATATCAATTTAAACCTGCTAAAATATCACACGTCATTACAGCGTGTGCTAATAACAACAACACATCATTACTGATGGAGACTTCAGCGTCGGCGCAGATGTTTGGGCTTAATTTGCTTGGATAAAATAGCTTAGTTGTAATTACTGTTTGCAACCGTCTTGAAAAGGAATTAGTGTAAAGTGAAGTCTAAATCAGGGTGCAGCTCTGCAGGCAGGAGCTTCTGACAACAGCATTAAACCACATTTCAATTAGGTGTAGTCTATGTCGCAGCCTGGATATGTGAGGCAGTAAGCCAGGTAAGTCATCTATCTTTCTTTTGATCACGATATTCCTCTTGGGTATGGCTGGGTAATTTTTATTCTGGATTAAAGATCAGATATCAAAACTCCACATAAAATGTAGGTCAACCCCTGGCCTGCTGAAGCAGCTGGACCCCCTCCAAAATTAAATATAATCCTTTGACTCTGAATCCGAGTGCGTTATGAGCTGGCCTGTGTTAAAGTGAAAACACACTTATATTGCATGGCCTGGATGATTCAACATCTGCCAACATTTACCATCATTCCCCTTTGCATTTTCTATTGACATTACCTACATGTTTATATAAATTATCTGTGTATGTGCTGTGGAAAATATGTATTTGTCCAAAGGTATGATTAGTTAAATAAATCCCTTTCACTAAATCCTGAGCACAGGTTTAAATGGACTGAACACTGTCAACCACTTTATTACACCATTACTTAATTCTGGGCCCAGCAACGGTTTCTATTGCAATGGCAGTTCATTACCTTCTGAACCAATTCTTTTAGTGACAGCTATTAAGTATATCTTTATATTTAACATTTAGTGTATAGTACTTTTCAATGTGAGGAGTGTATGGGATTATATTGGATTTAAACTGCTTCTACACAAACAAGGGATTCAAAGGAAACAATGCAACTTGCTAATTGCTTTAAATTCTGTCTCAATGTTATCAGCCTCACTGCTTCTTCCTCTACAGCAATGTCAGAACTGCATTGAATTACATTTTCAACTGCATACTTAATATTAAAAGAGCTAAATTTACAAAACACAGATTGTGTTATGAAGTAATCACATGAAAGGCCTTGTATTTGACACATAAGTCACACTAATAGATTCAGTCAGTCAGACACAATACTCACAAGTCCATATTTGCAGTCTGTCCCCTCGTCTCCACGCCCTGTCTGAAACAGCTTCAGTATTCCACAGTCCCCATTCTGTATAAAAGGTTAGAGCTAAGATGCTGCTTCAGTTGCCTGATTTAGACAAATCAAGAGGGTATCTTCCAAAACTCGCTATACTTTCCTTTTTTTGATAGTTCAAGCTATAGCCAGTAAACACAGTCTGGCAGCTTTGTCTTAAAAAACATTAGCACTTAATTTATTTGATTTCCTAACTTGACTTGAACTTAAATTCATCTCCTGGTTTTGATTAAACCCCTAAAACCATAACACTCATTTGTAGAAGTTTTTTTTTTTTTTCCAGTCAGGCCTTTTGCTGCATGTCACACCTCCTCTTCTCCCTCCTTCCCTGTCTCTCTTCACTTGTTGTCAAGTAATGTCAAAAATGCATAAAAACATGACAGCTTTAAATTACACTTTTTTTTCACATTTCTTGTCAATTTATGCCCCTCACCCATGATGCATCTTGTATCATATAAAACACTACATTGGTTTGCATGGGAGCGATTCTTGAGGAATTCTTTTTTCCACAGAATAAGAGCTGTCTCGTACACAGCAGTTGTGTCAGACAGTCAGAGAGCGATCTCTTCACACCATGTAAGGACAGTTACAGGGACGTGTCGGCATTATAAACGTACGTTCCAGTCGTTGAAGTTGTCCCTTTTTGATGCTGAATCTTTGCAGGTTAGCGAAGCACTTAGCTGAACTGAACACTGTGTTCACATTAATAGTCACTTTCAAAATGAAGATAGTAAATCAGTTTGAATACAGCTCCCCTTCATATGCAGACATATGACAATCAGTTTATGTTGTGAAGTGTCAACGTCATTCTTCTTGCCTGCCACATACGGTGTAAATCCAGGTCTTACATGCTACCGGTGCTGGTCACCTAGAATTCATAGATCATTTGAGGCATTGACATTTGAGTTGGAAAGCAACCAACAGTATTTGGTTTGCAGTTATGCTCGAGTGAAACAAGAGCCAATTCAGCGACAGTGGAGACAGCTCTATTGATTAAAAGTGAGTCGGACAACAGAGAAGACAGTGATCGTGGCGGAACCCCTGTGGACGTGTGTGTGTGTGTGTGGGGGTAGGTTCCACTGACACTTTAAATGCTTTAAAAATATATTAAATGGAGACAAATAACCTAAAACAGGGTGTTCATTTTTTATTAACCATTTTATGAATATATTTTGTCAAAATATAAATTGAGCAAATGTACTATTGTTTTTAGCTTAGTTCTTGTTTGCCAAAGATTCCCACACCTTATGCGTCCTGTATGCTCTATTATTTCAAAGTGGCTTTTAGCCTCATTTACAATATTGAAAGTGTAAAAGTAGATTTAAAAATAAATGCCAATAATGGCTTCACAGAATAATGTGTGTCTCACTGTGAGCAGCACCTAAACATATGGTGCTGCTGAAAAAGTGATTACAAAACGAGTGTCAGATGAGAGTGGGGGCTTCACAAATGCACCACAATTCTCCCAGCAACATGGTTAGTCATTGAGGTCGAGGGGGGACATTGCTAGGCGGAATAAATATATGCGTTAGAGCCGAGATACAAGTGGACAGATATTTAAGGACAAATGTTGCAGGGGAACTGCAGACATCACCTGCAAATTCATGTGAGAAGGTATTTTTTTCGCACAGTGAGCATTTTATTAGGAACATCCGTAAACTTACTCCAGGGCCCCACTGGATGCATGAGTAGCGCGTGTATGTCATGGAACATCTTGCTTTTCATTTTGGTGCCCATGTTATCAAGTTAGAGCAGCCACACTATACCTGCTTGAGCTGTGCTGCTGTTCTAGGGATTTGGGGTCTTGCCCATTTTCTTTGGATACTGGTCACAGCAGAGTAGACACGTATCTTTCACAACAGTTCCAAGGTCCATCTGTTGAATATGTCAAAAAACAAGAATCTGAACCCCTCCTGTGCCAAAGGGCTCGCTCATTGTGGGAACTGTTGGGGTTCTCTCGACCTTCTTAAGTGCCTTGAGATAATCTATATTATGATTTGGTTTCATGAACATGACAGTGACTTCAGTGAACCTCAGTGACCTCCTCAGTCAGCGGATATGACTTGGGTTGAACATTTGAGATGTGGTAGAACAGGAGATTGTCGGCATGAATGTAGCGTTCAATGCTGTTTGGGCCTCACATGCCACCACAGGAACTCATGCACCCACAGACTCAGGGTGAGGGTATGAACAAAGGGCCACACTTTCCTACATTATCACTGGCCTGCTTTTATTGTAACATCTTGATCACTTGTAAGCTGCTCTAACAGGTTATTTTTAAAAGTCACACAGCTGCTAAAGAAAGAGAAAGCCCTTCTTATTCCAAACGCCAACCACTCTCCGTAATCCCTCCATTGCTGCACACACACCAGACACACATCTGGTTGTTCACACAGATCATTAAGAAAGTGATAAGAGCACAGTTAGTAACAAGATTGTGTGGATGCTGACTGATTGTACTGTGATGCTGGATGCTTAGTGGGTTTTTATTCTAAATCTATTTTGTGTTTTACTGTGGTCTTTGACAAATACCCTGTGCTTATTGCTAACGCAAACACACGCATGTAAAATTTGTGAAATTGTATTTTTATAGTCCATTTTCACGAACCACAATTTGTCTCATAGGGCTTTAACAAGGTGTGACATCCTCTGCCCTTAACCCTCAACAAGAGGAAGGAAAAACTACAAAAAACACATTACAGGGGGAAAAGAAGGTAGAAACCTCAGAGAGAGCCACATGTGAGGATCCCTCTCCCAGGACGGACAGAAGTGCAATAGATGTCAAGTGTAAAGGAGAACAGCAAAATTACAGTATTTACAATATTGATTAGAAGAAACAATTTGTAACATACCGGAAAAGTGAATCAATGTTTAAAGCATTTATACATACGAAAAGGCCTGTATGTATGTATGTATGCACACACACACACAGACACCTGTATAGTTTCACCACTGTAACAATTATTGACCATGTGTGCCCCGTGTTTTTCATGCTCAATACTATTGGCTGTATGGTTAATGCTTTTAGTGGGTAATGAACCCTTCGCCTGGCATCACCTCTCAGTTCATTTTCGATTTTCCAAAAGGGGGGGTTATTGGTGGTCGCAGAGCCGAGCTACAACCAATGAAAGCAGCAATGTGATGCAAACAAACTGAGTGCAGCAGTTGCTTGTTCTTCTCTTACAGAAAATAGGCTGTCTAGGTAGCTTAACTGTCTCTATGGTGGATTCAACTGACTTGTCCTAATAAACGGCAGCCATGTTGGTTGTTAACCGAAATGCGAGCGTGAATATGTTAAACAATGGTAGTGATTATACTCTGTATCACAAGCCATCCGCTGCCAACATTACATTTATTTCGTATTTGGTTGTATCATAACTGTAACAAAATTTGCATTCAATAATTTTTATACAATTAATGAGACCGTACCCTTGTGACCTTTTTGTCTAAAAGCAGGTGTAAATAATTATTATAGCTGTTTAGCTTCATCACTAACTTTATGTTTTTTTTCCTCCCAATTAAAAATTCACTCCAATTCGTTAAAGACTATGTCACAACTGCCCTTTAGCCAATCTCAGTTCAATCAGGAGAGACCTGATTCCCAATTTAACAATGTTTATTTTGACAAACGCACAGAAGTATTGTGAATGTTTACAGTCTTTGGCATTTTAGACCCCTGTGAGATGTCATCAGGATTAGAAGGGGGTGGAGCCGAGCATCGAACAGGAATACCCCCCCGGGGTCTAGACACTGGTGGTGGTTCATCAGTCAATCGTTTGTTTGGATGGCCCATATTATGAGCATTGTCCTGTTGGACTTTGCTAAGTGTGACATCCTCTGCCCTCAACCCTCAAGAGTAAGGAAAAAACGTAGAAAGCTCAGGAAGAGCCGCATGCGAGGGATCCTTCTTCCAGGACGGACAGAAGTGCAATGGATGCCACGAGTAATAGGTATATTGTCAGGCAGTCTTGTCGATTTTTTGGTCCGCGATCAGCTGCCACCATGATCGGGTGCCGCCATAATCCACGATCCATTGTCATGATCCACTGATACTATTTGGATCCATCATCATGGTCCATGATCGCTGCCAACACGATGTGGCATTATACAGTACATACGATCAGTTGAGGTCGGGATCCGGAAGAGGTGATGAGTATTCTTCTCAAGACTGGAGGAGATTGTGGTGGAGGAGGGGTTGTGCGAGTCACTGAATGACGGCTGACTGCGGAAGAGAGGAGAAGGGATTTTAAAAGTTTGACAACTGCTGAATGACTGGCTGAAAGAGACCGCGCCAGATCTGATTGGATATTTAGGAACGCCCACAATCAGCTGATCAGTATGCAGGTTAGGTCTTCCTGACTGAACTTACGCTAAGCTTCATTACAATGGCATTGAAAGCCAGAGAATGGGCAGTAGACAGGCTCTGGTGATAGCTTGGACTTTCAGGCTATTCACTCCCTCAAAGGTGACTGTTCAAATGTTAAGCAATTGTTCAGAGTCACCAATTTTCATGTCACTAAAGCTCACTGCGTGTTCCTTTTTAAAAATTTGAGCAGCAATTTTGATGTTGATTTGACATTGTGATGTTAGAGCTAGTGAAACTGTGCCCTCGCACCTTTCTCCTGCAGTAAAAAGCAGTCATCTGTCAGCAGGTCCACGGTGCTCTGGTACAGGTGCTGGAATAAAAGTCCAAACCAGGGTAAGATTTGATAAGGAACAAAAATGACTTCCAGCCTTTTTTGAAAGAGAGACATCAAAACATACCAGTTATTTATCATGCATGTCAAATTAATTGAAAGTGGTCTGTGAATAGAGAGATGATTTTTACAGTCTTCCTTTTTTTTCTCCATTTCTGTCTTGTTGGATAAACATCTACTGAAGATGTCAGGGGCGCCTGCTCCGCCCACTCACATCATCTCCCAGCATCCACTGCTGTCTCAGCCTGTCCTGCCTGTGTTCCTCAAACGCTTGCAACTACATACCCCGACTATCCCCCAGTGTTTGACATGCTCTGTGTTGCTGATATTTATTTGCTCTCACTTTTCACCCTCCTCCTCTGGTTACACTCTGTGCCGGCCACCTTGACCTGGGAGAATATCTTCAATCCATACTGATGCGCCACACCACAGAGCTGTATGATAACTGTGTGTGGATCTCGCTCTCATGCTGAGTTTTGGAGGGCAAGTGAAAACATAATAGCCGTGATGTAAAAATACATAGAATAATATGTTCATATTTATGCAGCTGAAGGAAGAAGACAATCACATTTCTAGCTTATTTGAACCATCCATCCATCCGTCCATCTATCTGCTGAGACTTGCTGTTGTAGAGTCTAAAGATGAAACGCTGTCCCTAGAATGGTGGGGATGAATCCAGGCGTCCATGGTGACAAAACTTGCCCTGGGCTCCCTGGTGTGTCCAGCTAGTGTGGCCAAATACTTCCATCTGTCTGATTTCATTTCAATGAATATGTTTTAATAATTTATCATCTATGGTGCTGTGTCCCTGTTCCATACAACATGCTAGTTGTAAACATACATGTATATATTTTATAGTCTTACACCACATCCAGTAAGCCACCTCTGTTTCTCATAACAAGAGCGGGAGCAGTCTGTCTGGACCAAGCTCCTTTATCCCCTTGTTTTTCTTGTTGGGGTGTTGTTGTAAAGAAATTAAAGCAGACGTAACTCAGTGATGTCGGACGTACCTGTACGGTGGCCCTGAGAGCTCAACGCACTGCAACTTAAGAAAACACATGCAAGTGGACAAAACACAAGCAAAGTAAGAAAACATCTTCATCCATTTCACAACACAACACATTACAGAAATGCGCAGCAAATACAGAAAACGACAACGGAAGTGTTTCCAGAGGACTCCTAAAAGTGATTGTTTGGAGTTGTTAAAGTCGGTGTCCGTCAGTGATCTTGGAAAATTTGCTAAACTGTAAACGTTTCTGGTTTATTTTAATAAATAATAAACTTTATTACTGCAGATGTATCCTGTTAACTGAGACCCACTGGGCCGTATACGATCTCAAATATCATGTTGTCTTTAGAGCGTCATGACTCCTCAACGGTCTGAGCTAGAGACATGCCGTTTTCTCCTGTTAAACTGAATAAACTGCGCTAACAAGCAAGCCCCTGTTCGTGAGGCAATGTATTGTCCATGTTGTGCAGGGGTAGGCAACCTTTACTATCAAAAGAGCAATTTTGCCCTCTTCCAAGCTCCGATCTCACTGTGCGTCTCTCCGAGCGAGTGAGCGGGGGCGGAGCCACACACACACATGCCCACTCCTGCTGTTTCATGATGGCCTGATACGATGATGATTTAAAAAATGAACGTGACGTTCACTCACGTTCATCGTTACGTTCACGTTAATCATATGAAAACTGATTCGTTAAGTTCACCGTTCGCGAAAAATATGCACAACCCTGTACAGGGAGCCACTGCAGAGGGGCTGAAGAGCCGCATTCGGCTCCAGCGCCGCGGGTTGCCGACCCCTGTGTGGAACCGAATTTGTTTGATGTATTGGACGTTTTTGTGTCTCCTGTGGCAGCAGTGTCCATCACTTTTAGCTGTCCTCTGGAAACACTTCCGTTGTCGTTTTCTGTATTTGCAGCGCGTTTCTGTATTTGCTGCACGTTTCTGTAATGTGTTGTGTTGTGTTGTGAAATTGATGAAGATGTTTTCTTACTTTGCTTGTGTTTTGTCCACTTGCATGTGTTTTCATCAGTTGCAGTGCGTTGAGCTCTCAGGGCCACCGTATACCTGAGATGGCGTTGAGCGTCGACCAATCACATTAGATAAAAAAAAATTAAATCAATACCTATTGGCTGTAAATAAAAGTGGGAGCGAGCAGAGAGCTGCGTCCCGTTGAAAATCTGCAACAACCAATTAAAAAGCAGCTTCAGGTCTATTACTCTTATATAATTAAATTATGCTTTTTTTGTTTATCTCTGCTAAACACATTAACTGCCACTGATCTTTATCCTACAGCATTTGTGGACACAGGACACAACAACTACATTAAGACATTTAACGTTGTGTGAAGTTGCAGAGTTCGATGTGATGTGAAGGCTGCAACAGAAGTGTCCTCCACCCTACCAACTTAAATAAGTGCTCATCAGGTATTCACGGTTGTTGTTGTGGGTCTGTGGAACGATGGAAGTTGTATTTTTCCACTTTCGTCATTGGTTGATACCACAAAAGGAAGTGGGAACAGTGGAACAAGCACCACTTGAGTTTTTTCTTTTATTCTCTTTGGTAGATAGCAAGCAGCCAACATGTCTTCAAAGTCAACAACAAAAGCTGTTTCAAAATAAATAGCAGAATACAGTGCTTTAAGGCTGTGTAGGCAATAGCCCACTGTGTATGCATTCAAGTGCTGCCAGTCCAAGTCCAGAGGAAACCTTTTATCAACCTGCTCCTTGCACTAAAATCTTCCCCTCCTTTTTTCCTTCCTGCTTTTTTTCTCTTTTCTTTCATCCCGTCTCTCCTTCCCTTTGTGCTATAGAGTTCCTGCGCTCAAGCACACTCTGAGCCCTCTGGTTGAGAGCACTCTGGTGGAAAACAAAACATACAGCAGCCTTTCATGAGCCTCCGCTTCAACAGGCCATTTTATTTCTTGTCCATGGGAACAATTTTTATTGTTATTTTTTGCCGCTGACAAAAATGGGCCCACAAACCAAAGAGTGTATTTGTGTGTGGGAGAAATTGCTCTTCAGAGACAACACATGATTAGAGATACACAGAGTTTGTGGGAACAATGATTCACTTTGCATCATTTATATTAACACTTTCATTTTGTCAGACAGGGTTCAGGGGTAGCTTGGCCAAATTCATCCCCCCCCCTTTCTCCTGTTCTTTCTTGTGTTTTCAGGACAGCACAGCTCTCTTCTGGCTTGATTTACTTTCTCTCCCACGATTTTTCTCTCTCATGACTGTGCTGATGATTTAGGTTTTTCAGGGTATTTCATTTTCGAGTTTGTTCTGCCGTAGTGGTCGCTCTGCAGTGAAAAATCTGGTTAAACAGCTATTTGAAAAAACAAAACAAACTAATACTGGGCCACTAGACTCAGCAGCCTCAGTAGAAATCCACATTTATCAGACCAGGCTACGTTTTTCAGTCTTCAACTGTAGTGTTGATGAGTCTGAGTCGCAGCAGCCTCACATTTATGTTCTTGTCTGAGAGGAGAGGAACCTAACGTAGCCTGTGATGTTGTATGTATTGCACCACTGCCACATGATTGGCTGTCTAGATGATCACGAGCAGATGCACAAGTGATCCTAAAGAATTGCTTAGCGGGTGTAATAAAAACACATAACTTTCAGTGGTGCTGCTAAACATTTGATTTATAGTTAATTTAGTTATAGTGATAATTGTGGATCTAAAGATGTTATCAATGATAGCAGCAACAATTCATATAATAATAATAATAATAATAATATGAGTTGTTGTCTGAATCCGGCATCTGTGGAGTCAGAGATACCTGCAGAGAGAGAGAGAGAGAGAGAGAGAGAGAGAGAGAGAGAGAGAGAGAGAGAGAGAGAGAGGAAAAAAACATAAAGTTAGTGATGGAGCTAAACAGCTATAATAATTATTTACACCTGCTTTTAGACAAAAAGGTCACAAGGGTACAGTCTCATTAATTGAATAAAAATTATTGAATGCAAATACCATTGACTATGGTAGGGAGAAAACACAAAGTTAGTGACATGTAAATAAATGAATGTGGGGGCAGAGAGACAGAAAGAAGGGGAGAAGTGCCCAGCAGTCTAGACCTATAGCAGCATAACTAAGGGATGGTTCAGGACTCACCGGATCCGGCCCTAACTATAGGCTTTAGCAAAAAGGAACGTCTTAAGTTCAACCTTAAATGCAGAGATGGTGTCTGCCTCCCGAACCCAGAGTGGGAGCTGGTTCCACAGGAGAGGAGCCTGGTAGCTGAAGGCTCTACCTCCCATTCTACTCTTACAGATTCTTTGAACCACAAGAGAGCCTGTGTTTGGGGAGCAAAATTAGGATTTGTCAGGTTTTGAGCCAAGTTACATTTTTTTAACTTGGGTTAACGAGACACTTTCTCTGGTAATTTCTCTCAGATCTCAGATTCTCTGCATCCACACTTTTCATGTGTCACAAGGAAAAATATGGCTTTGGTTTTGGTTTGACTTTTGAAAAATTGGCAGAATCAGCTGATTTCCGTCGGATCAGGTCTTTAACATCAGGGTGTGGCTCAGGTCAGGGTCTCAGAATGTTAACTCTAAGAATTCACTGTGAGGACTCTCAAAGAGCCTGCATGGTGTCCGTGTAGCCCAAAGTAGTTACAAATGCCATAACATAAATAAACATCCTTTTCTTCATACTGTTCATAGTGGTAACACACTGGTTTCATGTGCATTCACCAAAGCAAAGCTAACTGTTAAAGGAGCATAGCTCTAAACTGGGTGGCTGCTTGGCAAGATACTGAAACTTGAATTGCCTCTGACAGCTGTGCCGTTTTCATCGAAAAGTGCCCGTAGATGCACTGTATGAATGGATGTGTGAATGTGTGAATGGCAAAACTGTACAGTAAAGTGCTTTGAGCGGCCATAGAGACTAGAAAAGTGCTTTATAAATACGGACTATTTCCCATTGTTAACCTATCATGTCTTGTTTTCACTCAAGCTAAATGCAGGCGCTGCAGTGAGTGAGGAGGGTTGGAAGGCACCTTTGTCCGAGCTAGAGTAATTGAAACTAAGGAGGGTTAGGCTGATGAGAAATTAGTTGATAAATTGACTTTGCAATGAGTCATAAGGTATGAGTAACAGTACCTCCTCACTTTACCCTAATGACAGAGTTGTTATCGTTTTATTCTTGTCTTCTTGGTGTTGTTGACCTGACCATATTTCTTCAGATGTAAAGCCCTGGGCAGACAAACCACTGACATTA
The DNA here is from genome assembly GCF_022539355.2 of Hippoglossus stenolepis. NCBI lineage: Eukaryota > Metazoa > Chordata > Actinopteri > Pleuronectiformes > Pleuronectidae > Hippoglossus > Hippoglossus stenolepis. Next base: position 2,142,216 of record NC_061493.1, read on the forward strand.
AATGGTTTTCTTGTCAGGAGGCACAGCCAGCAATACAAACTGTTAGTTGTGTGACTGCCCTTTGGCCAAACACCTCGATCATCAATCTAACAGTTATTTGGTTTTCTGACCCCTTGCTGATCCATAATCTTTCACCATGAGCTCGACCTGCACAGATGGCACCATGAGGCTGCTGTGTGCCGCCCTCCCCTCCTCACTCTGAGGGAAAAAAGACACAAAACAACACCCCACCATGAACCTCTGTAACACGGAGCTGCAGAGGCCTAAATTGGCACAGTTGGCCAGTGCAGGTCTTTCTTTCAGGTGCTAATCAGAAAAACATTATGTTAGCACCATGACTTTCAAACACAGCAACACATCACTGCTGTGGATGTGATGTGCTGATGTGGGTTTGGTATGACTACTACACTGACTGTGTGTACATTTGACCACTAATGCAATACTGCATTTGGAAGCCACATCCTCTGGACATCAAATACTGTAGCCTTGTTATATTGTTATTCAGTAGGAGACAAATTAACCTCACAACCCAAAGCCAGTTTTTGCATTAACAAGTTATCATGCAAAAGCTAAATGTCACCGCAATCCTTCCAATAGTTGTGGACATCAACACATCAACGGGCCACAGTGTTACAATCAGTGGCATCTTCAATTATTACCATGAACATTATTTAGACTCAAAACCCCACACACACACAGTGCTGCTGCTGGAAATGCTCACTAGAGCATCAAATGTATGTTAACACACTATTTCCCTGTGTCCAGTTAATTATTCAGCCTGAAATTATACAGCCTATTTGAGCCCTGTCTTTAAAGGTTTACATGTGTTGTGAGGAATAGTGGTACTGAGAGGGGGACTCTCGCATTGTGGGTTTTGGCTCCACTTCTAAGGATCATGTCATATGGTAGTGATGGTGGTTTAGGCTGGGGGAATTGTGGTATTTGTTTGAAATAATAATATAGATTCTTACTACCCCATCATTTAAGGTGGTGGTAGTTATACTCGCACTCTCATTACCACCAAGAATTATTTTGTGTTTTACATAAATTATTTTCCATTTTCAATGTTATCCATTCAACTCAACTAAGTGAGACTCTTCTCCCTTTGCTAAGTCAGCTCCTTTTGCTGACCCGAGCAAACAGGTGAGTTACCAATAACTGGATATTCTCCCACTGTAATTCTAACCTGCCCACTGACTACAGTCCTGTCAGTTTTTTTTATCTGTGCTTACGGTTGTAGTATAGGTCTAAGGAGAGTGTCGGATGACCTGAGATCTGTCTGTATCTGCATCCAAAAGCTGGAGAGATCCATCTTTATGTTACTTGCAGGTCCAAGTGTGCTGGATTTAGGTAAAGCACATTTGTATACAGCACATTTACTATGAAATATGCTAATGTGAATGCCATTGGCTTTACTGACAATCTGATACACGTTGGGAAGCAACAAACATTAACTACAATCATAATTAGTTTCTACAGTGGAGAAATATTTCAGGGAACATATCACTGAACCGTCCCTTAGTTACACTCCTATAGGCAGAGGCTACCAGGGGATCTCCCATGATGCACAGGGCACCTCTGCTCCCGGTAGTGTCTCCTGTCTTAAAAACCTCGGCCTAGCCAGCATGTGCATTTGTTGTGGAAGGAATGAGACACACTGCTGTTTGCAGGATGCATGGGGATGAGGTCATGTTTTTTTTTGTTGCTGTATGATTGTTATCGTTATTTTCTCTGGTTGGGGAAATCACATTTTTATGATGTTTGGGCATTTGACCAGTTTGTGATCTGCATGATTGAAGTCCCCTGCTACGATGATCATGCCGTCAGCTGTTAGTTAATGGCGTGCAGCTTTGGGTATCGGAATGTATACCGCCATAATTGTCATTATTATGAATTCCCTTGGAAGAAAGAGCGGTCTGCACCTTACCGTGAGGAGTGCTAGGTCTGGGAAGCAGTGTTTGCAAACAATGTCCACGGCGGTGCACCACCTGTTGTTCACAGAAAGACGAACACCTCCTCCTCTGCTCTTCCTGAAGTCCCTTGCTCGGTCGGCTCTGTAAACAGAGTTGGGGATGCCTGTGGTCTCTGGGGTGCGTGGGATCTCCATCTCACTGATTGTCTCATTTACTGTTGTAGGTCATAAAGAGACAGCGATATTCAAATGAGACTGTTTCTTCACCAATTAAAAACTCCTTTTAGGGGCTTTAATAACATCATTCCATCTATAGGTATCACATTATTATTGTCATTATAACAACCAGTCAGACAGATGCAGTGGTTACATATGTGACAGTCTGGTTCTGTGGGAGTTTTTTCCTAATTTGTCTCTCCACTGTCACAAACTGCTTGCTCGTTTCGGGAACTGTTCGGTTTCTATAATATAATATGTTTCTCGACCTTATGCAAAGTGTCCTGTGATAATGCATGTCATGATTTGGTGCTATACAAATATAATTGAATAGAATCTGGCCTCCGGCCGATCGCTGCACCCTGTCACCCCATTTGCATCAAGTTGACCTCTGTTGATCTCTCTCCCGTCACTGACATCCCGCCACCAGCCTTTGCTCCGCTCGCTGTCACTCCTTATCTCCCAGCAACCGTCTGAAATGAGCACTCACTTTGACGTTTTTTCATGTGAACGCAGTCGCTCTGCCTCGAAAGCCTCTTTATTTAAACGTGGTGCAGCATGTAATCATTCAGGAACCTTCCTCCTACAACTACACTCTACGAGGCTCGAACACACCGACTACTGAGGTGGAAATCTGTGGTTTGCCACATGTCCTGCTGAAAACTGCTGTCAGTGAAAAGCTTGTACACTCCAAAGGAAGGGAAGGCATTCATCAATCACAAGGGCAATTTCTTGATGTTCATGTTGACAGCATCCTTTTATTGACTTACAGAACGACAGCTTGTGAATGACATGAACAGAGAGCGAAACTATCTGAGCACAGTGTCAGTGCTGTTGACAGGATCCGACAGCAGCTCTCGTCTTTCTGTGTTCCAGAAAGATTCGAGGATTTACTCCTCTCACAGCAGTGTTTGGGTCACTCGAGGAGAGCTCCATCTATGTTGCATCACTGCTATTCATATATGTTAAAAAGGAATTTAGAATTGCTGACTTGGACCGAATAGGAGAACACTTTGATAATATAGTCAAAATAACCAACACGCATAACAAACTATAGAAGTAGTCTTTCAGATGACATTATCATTTCAATGAGACTCAACATAGACCAGCAAATGCAGCTCTTTGGTCAGATACATTTATTAAAGTCTTAAGTTAGACTTTCCTCTTGTACAAGTGAAGTAGGAAACACATTTTGTGTGACGTATGTACTTGCACAAGTCTCACCCTTATGAACACTGTCTTCATTCTGTTTATCAGTCACATACTTGTACAGTCTCGGTCAATCTGTTGGAAACGGTTGGACAGAATACTGTATCAGTTAGCATTAACGTGTGACACAAGGGCACACAGGCCATCGTTGCAGTAGAGACAATTTCCATTTGTTCCAGTTTGTTAGAATGACAGAAAAAAACATCACATATCTCCTGAAAACTGGGCTGACTGCTGCATTGACAGGAGCTCTGCTTAACAACTTGTTGAGTTGTGTTTGTGTGTTAATTTCCAATCATTTTTCGAACCTGGAGAAATCAGTTATTTTAATCAAGTTAACAATGTGTTTCATTTGGTCGCCTGTGATTTGCCTCATATCCCCTTTGTGTTTGTGTCAGTGTTGTCAATGTGAATTGTATATCCAGGTCTAAGCCACATATTTATGATACACTCTTTAGATCTTTGAGTTTTTTGACAATAGATTTTAACCGAATGAAGGATTTAAGTTCTTGACTTCTGGATCTGAAGATATCATTAAACAAAATTGAGCAAATGTTAGTGGCAGCTCAGCTCACTGTGTCTTTTTGATGTGAAGCTGCTTTATTCTGTCTTTTTACTGGATTTGATCAGCAGCTCTGTGAGTTTAAGTTTTTTCACACATCACGATCAAAGTTTAACATCTTGCTTCGAAAAAAATATTGCTGAGGTATAAAGAATGGTGCTTGGTGATACGGCCAAAAATCAGTCAATATTGATAATTATCAGGATAAATTTTTTCTTTAAATAGTTTAAAGAGTAGTATTTGCTCCTGAGTAAAGTTTGTGGTTCAAATCAGCAGTTTGTTTTATTGATGGAATTTAGGCGGCTAATTGTTGATAGCCCTATAAGTTGGTTAAGATTGATGAATGCATGAAAACATAAATACTTATAGCTCCAGACCTTTTTCATTTGTAATTTATAGAAAGATATCTTGTATTCTGGCAAGGTTAACTAAAAACAAAATTAAGTGGGAAATATATATAAATATATTAGGGCTGTCAAAATTAACGCGTTAGCGCGGGAGGATTAATTTGTGGAATTAACGCCTTAATTTTTTTAACGCATTAATGTGTGCGCAGAATGACCCGCTCCATGTACCCATACCCGCCCCCACTCACTTGCTCAGAGCCAGTTCACGTTAAGCAGCCGGTCAGTGACTTTGTAGAAGAACAGTGAAACACAGAGTTTCTCTGGTCACAGCTGATCAGTGATCAGCTGCGTCCTGATCAGAGCAGAAGCTGCAGTTGGTTTGTACCGAGCTGGAGTTTCTGTGTCCTCCTCCACTCTGCTCTCACTTGAACTAATAAACACTCGTCACTAGTTATCAGGACCTGATCAGCACATGAAGTAACTTAGTGTTTGTTTGATTCGCTCCAGAGTTTATGAGGCTGCATTTAAACACCATGAAAATGACTCGTCATCATTTTGTGCTCAGTACAACAGGAGACGTGACGCTCACAGTCAGGACTCAGTGTTAAAGTGAGCGGAGCGACACGCAGACATGATCCGACACCATCGATTCAGAACCAAACACATGACCGTACGTTTGTCACCTAAATCATCCCAATAAAAAATGAACTATGAACGTGAACTAGTTCATTTTCATCTGCATGAACTGAACTTGAACTGGCTCAACACTGCTTCTACAGATGGGCTCAGATTCAGATTTTACTTTAAATTGTGTAAAGGTTTGGTTGTTTGATTTAAAAAAGAAAAGAAAAAAAGTTTTATTCAACCATCCTATATTTGTTAAAAAAAAAAAGAACAAAGGCTAAGATGCCCCAATTGTTTAATATAAAGGTTCTAAATAACATCATCCTATGTTTGCTCAGAGGCATAGCAAAGAGACAGCCAAATTTAATTATGGTATGGTATGTTTTAGTTTGATTTTATTTTATTTTTCAATCTTAATAACTCTATCCTTTGGACTTTAAAACAAATGTTAAATGTATATATCCGCCTTCTGTCATTTATCTTTCTTATCGTTTGATAGCGCTAATATATATATATACACTACCGTTCAAAAGTTTGGGGTCACCCAGACAATTTCGTGTTTTCCATGAAAACTCACACTTTTATTTATCAAATGAGTTGCAAAATGAATAGAAAATATAGTCAAGACATTGACAAGGTTAGAAATAATGATTTTTATTTGAAATATTAATTTTGTTCTTCAAACTTTGCTTTCGTCAAAGAATGCTCCATTTGCAGCAATTACAGCATTGCAGACCTTTGGCATTCTAGCTGTTAATTTGTTGAGGTAATCTGTAGAAATGTCACCCCACGCTTCCTGAAGCACCTCCCACAAGTTGGATTGGCTTGATGGGCACTTCTTGTACCATACGGTCAAGCTGCTCCCACAACAGCTCAATGGGGTTGAGATCTGGTGACTGCGCTGGCCACTCCATTACAGACAGCATACCAGCTGCCTGCTTCTTCCCTAAATAGTTCTTGCATAATTTGGAGGTGTGCTTTGGGTCATTGTCCTGTTGTAGGAGGAAATTGGCTCCAATCAAGCGCTGTCCACAGGGTATGGCATGGCGTTGCAAAATGGAGTGATAGCCTTCCTTATTTAAAATCCCTTTTACCTTGTACAAATCTCCCACTTTACCAGCACCAAAGCAGCCCCAGACCATCACATTACCTCCACCATGCTTGACAGATGGCGTCAGGCACTCTTCCAGCATCTTTTCACCTGTTCTGCGTCTCACAAATGTTCTTCTGTGTGATCCAAACACCTCAAACTTTGATTCGTCTGTCCATAACACTTTTTTCCAATCTTCCTCTGTCCAATGTCTGTGTTCTTTTGCCCATATCAATCTTTTCTTTTTATTGGCCAGTCTCAGATATGGCTTTTTCTTTGCCACTCTGCCTAGAAGGCCAGCATCCCGGAGTCGCCTCTTCACTGTAGACGTTGACACTGGCGTTTTGCGGGTACCATTTAAAGAAGCTGCCAGTTGAGGACCTGTGAGGCGTCTATTTCTCAAACTAGAGACTCTAATATACTTGTCTTCTTGCTGAGTTGTGCACCGGGGCCTCCCACTTCTCTTTCTACTCTGGTTAGAGCCCGTTTGTGCTGTTCTCTGAAGGGAGTAGTACACACCGTTGTAGGACATTTTCAGTTTCTTCGCAATTTCTGCATTGGAATAGCCTTCATTTCTAAGAACAAGAATAGACTGGCGAGTTTCACATGAAAGTTTTCTTTTCTGGCCATTTTGAGAGTATAATCGAACCCACAAATGTGATGCTCCAGATACTCAACTAGCTCAAAGGAAGGCCATTTTATAGCTTCTCTCACCAGCAAAACAGTTTTCAGCTGTGCTAACATAATTGCACAAGGGTTTTCAAGGGTTTTCTAATCATCCATTAGTCTTCTAAGGCGATTAGCAAACACAATGTACCATTAGACCACTGGAGTGATAGTTGCTGGAAATGGGCCTCTATACACCTATGTAGATATTTCATTAAAAACCAGACGTTTCCACCTAGAATAGTCATTTACCACATTAACAATGTATAGAGTGTATTTCTGATTAATTTAATGTTATCTTCATTGAAAAAAACAGTGCTTTTCTTTGAAAAATAAGGAAATTTCTAAGTGACCCCAAACTTTTGAACGGTAGTGTATATATATATATATATATATATATATAAATATGCCTGAGACATATCCCGAGAGCACTGGGTGTGTACAGGGTAAAATCTCCTTTAGCTGAAAAAGGTGAGCTTATGTTTTTAGGTGTTTTTTTTTTTAAGTTTTCAAAAAAATGTTGTCAGGTACAGCCAGCAGGGTCGGCTCACTGGTTCAAAACAGAGAACACTGCGACCTGAGTGACACCTGTGCAGTGGTGAAGTGTACTTTGTGGGTAAATTTAGACCTATGCACATGGACTGGCTCAATGGAGGAGGTTGACTACACATGCTCCCACAGTCCCAGCACATGCACCCTGAATGACAGGCACACAGAGAGGGGCCTTAAAACTTTATGGATTTTTTTATTTTATTTTATCATCACAGTAGCCCCAATGGCAGTGGAGCACCAGCTTTACTCAGATGATTCCCTGCCAGCCACGTACACAACCATCTCGGAGCAACACCCCATGAGCACCACCACACTCACTAACACATACAGTACATGTATCCACACATGAATCCTATGGGAAGCCAGCATGACTTATTGTATTGCTGTTATACAATTGTCACGACAATATTGTTGCATATTGTATTCTCACATTTTCAGTGAGAGTATGGAAAACCTGACGCTTCTGAGTGGGTTCACAGTGTATACCTGCGTGTCACATAGACTACACTAATGATCTTAAGGAAATACAAATCTAATGCTTTAAGATAAGTCTTTGTCAAATTAGTTAAAGTATGTTCCAGGAGGTCTGGGAGAGAAAGCGTTTGGTCTGTTTAGGTCTTGACTGATACATTACTCTTTCTTGACTCAATTAGGTGGTGTTACCCTCATCAATATATCTTTGTAACTCGCAAAGATTCTGTTGATGCCCTCAGATCAACGGCCTGACGCTGCAGCTACAGGCCGAGAATCTGTTCAAGAAATCGATTTCTTTTAAATCAGAAATCAGGTTAGAGGCTTTTAAAAAAAAGAACAGTCTAGTGATCCTTAAAGGATTGAGACTTAAGGCATTTAAAAATCTTATTAGAATTGGTGAAATAAAATGACGCCAGTGTGAATGGCTGTGGCTTAATGTTTTCTCATTGTCATGACACATGCAAGGAGAAAAAGTTGAAAAAGTGAAAAACTCGAAACTTTCCCTCTACTTCATGTCTCTATCCATTAAAAACAGGATGTCATGTAGACTGTGTCCGTGTGTGTGTGTGTGTGTGTGTGTGTGTGTGTGTGTGTGTGTGTGTGTGTGTGTGTGTGTGTGTGTGTGTGTGTGTGTGTGTGTGTGTGTGTGTGTGTGTGTGTGTGTCCCCACAGCAAAGGAAATGCTCCTGACATGTGTGAGGAGCCTTTGTCTAGTGGACTGCAGTAAAGCCTTTGAAGAAGTGGCCCCATGGCCTCAGTGGAGACCTCTCTCCCCATGAACACAGTAAGTCACATTATGTGAAGGTTGCATCACTGCAGAGAGCTCACACTTAACATAGTTGGATGGGTTGACAACTTCTGATATGCTGTGGCCACAGGAGGCCAAAGCCAGGACTACAGCACAGACACAAGTCTTGACTTTTGGTTAAAAATATCTGTTTACAATAGCACATAACATGTTATTTACACTGTCTTTTAGTATTGTATTACTGAAATTCTACAACTGTAATCTAAAAAAAATGAAATCCCCGTTGGCCACCAAAAGCTTGAATTGCAACTGGTTGGTCAGTGGATGAGCTCAGTAGACACAGAATGCTTTTTTTATTGATCATGCTAATGGCACCGTAACAAAAGAAGCTGGGAGCCTGAAATGGAGTCTGAAGTGCTTGCTAGGGTGTCTGGGCTCTGGGCTCTGGCTCATTGTTAGGATAAGGCGAGAAGCTGGGGCATCCCAAGGGAGTTCAGAGTAGAGCTGCTGCTGACTTCATGTCAAACGGAGCCAGTTGAGGAGCTTCAGGCCTCTGATTTGGATTCCTCCTCGGCACCTTCTGTTGGAGGGTTCCTGGGAACGTCCTACTGGGGACAGACCCCAGGGTAGACCCAGAACTTGGAGGGATTATACATCCCATCTGGCCTGGGAACATTTTGGGATCCTCCAGGAGGAGCTGGAAACCAACGCTGAGAGGAGGGAACGTCTGCCATCACAACACACCACAAAGAGAGTGGAGGGATGGAATCTAAACTAAAGCAGCAGAATACTGTACTGTCATCATACTTACTTAAGTTTTAAAAACTACTCAGAGTACACTAACAGCCTTACAGTTCAATCTAACTGAAAAAGCTCTGCTCTTTGGGGAAAAGTCAACGAGTCTGGGCAGCGACATGGACTGTGGCTACATTCATATTCCATACTAGTACCTTTTAATTTTGAGAGCATCAATGTTGCCAGGTTTATGCCACAAATACAAAAAAAAGTCATCAAATGGAGAACTTTGGAAATACTGCTGGCCCTGTTTTAGTTTGAAACTTGGGTTTAAGTTAAAACAAATTAGTTGGAATATTTCGATGATGGACTGAACTATGGCAGAATTGTGCAAGTACAAGGACTCAAAAAGGTAGCATTTAAATGTAAAAATGTATTCGGCTTACTAACAACAAACTATTAAACAAGCTGATAATTTGACTGCCGACCATCCAAAACAGAGGAAGCTGCAAACCTGGAATAGCTCATTCAGACTGGAAAGGTGAATGTGCTGAAGCGTTGCTCAGCCTACATTCATTCATCTATTTCATTTGCACTTGCTTTCATCTACGTTTTCAACCTGCCTCCAGAATTATCAGCCAATCAACTTGCTTGACCTAATTATCTATAAAACACCTTTCTCTGTGTAGGTTAATAGGGACAAGCAAGTTCCAGGCAATCTTGCAGGTTAGCATTTAGTTTGCAGACCCTCAGCAGTCAGTTGGCACCAAGTTGCTCATGAATGAGCCAAGGATAGGGAAGAATTCAGCTGCTGCAAAAGGTTCCATTAAAAGCAAAAAAACGCTTTTGAACATCAAGCTACAGAAATAATCTAAATCTAACAACCCTCAACCCTACATCCAACTGCCACTTCAGGGTTTCATTCATTGAAACATAACACTGACAAGTGAATATGACCTGATGCTGAATGGTTGGTCCTGTTTGAAGTAAAGAGGAAATGCTACATCGTTATCCTCACATTGTAGCATTTGAAGATGAAGGCAGAAAGAGATAAGGAGGTCAGCGAGGTCACTGTGGCGCTGCCTGAGGTTTCCCTTTCACCTCTGACAGATGGAGGGCCTCTAGGCAGAGCTTGTGAAGGGGCCACCAGTGCTGACAACACACACACTGCTTCTGTTCGGTGGCTGCCTCTCACTCTGCCTCTCACTCACGCACACACATACACACACCTCTGACTCTTTCCCCCCGTTTTATTCCTGCAGTCTGCTGTGATTGACAGATCACATTCTACAAGGCGTTGAATACAAACCTGTCAAACATCTCAATGCTGCGTTTATGTCCAGTAGATTCTATTGTGCGTGGTACTGAGGATATTCCTTTCTTCATGTTTGTGAATAGATTTCATTCATTTGGTTGAAAGAGTATTTCTTTGGATTTGGGTTTATTTCATTTCGAAATCAGACATCTCTGTACTACTATTCAATGTGTTTTGTTTGCTTTTAGTGATTGCTGGTATCCAAGCAGCTGCAGGTTACAATAGCTACAACAGCTACCGCAACCACTCATGCCCAAAAGGCACTGTCTGACGAATTTGAATTTGAGTTGTCTGTTTACTTTGATATGAAACAATATAGTGCGATCCAGTTACCAGTACTAGCTCAATACAACATTTTCCTCACCTGCTTCTCGTTCTCATGGTTGTGGGTGGCTGGAGCCCAGTGTCTAAGGAGTGCTTGTCAAACACACCTACAGACAGGGTAGTTTCCAGTTCACCTAAGCCTACACGTGTTTGGACTGTAGGAGGAAACCCACACAGGAACAGGAAGAACACGCAGCTCCTGGCGGAAAGGCCCCAGCTGACCGTGATGGGTTCAAACCAGGAACCTCTTGCTGTCAGTGCACAGTGCTAACCATTGGAGTTTTATCATGCTTCTACTGGTCTTGATGCTGGTGTGATGGGAGCCTCCTAATTTAAATGCTGCTCCATCGAGCCACAGGAAGTTGGAAACGCCACCATTCAGTCAGATGAGTGACAACTGTCAGTAAGAGGTACATACAGACAATAGCATTGATTGGGGCTAGACAAATAAAACAATGGTAACGAGGTATAACACATAATTGATTGCAAAGTGTTTTGCTGTTTATTTCAACCTTCACTCAGGGGATAAAAGAGGCTTTAAACTTAAAATAAATAATAATTTGACCTTTATCATTTTTATTATCACTATCAACGGATATTTTTTTTATCTTGAAATAATTTTGGGCCAGCCCTAACATTGACAAAAGCTTAATTATGCCCATTTTAATGAACCTCCAATATTTACAGGGTATTTCTGCTCAAGCTGGCTCCATAGTGGTCATGAACTCTATCTTAGCAGTTGGGACATGAGCCAAACCAAAGATGATCGCTGTCGTCTTAGTTAGTTTTAATCACACTGATCCATGTTCGGGTAAGGGGACATAGCATGCCCATTTTACCACAAGTTGATATGGTTCCTTGGGGTCTTAATGAAATGTCTGTAATATACTTTGGTCAAAATACCACAAGGATCATTTAAAAACAGCACCTTTACCTCATAAAACAGCCCTCCACAGAGCGACCTGTTTGACTGCCTGTTCTTTGTAAATGCCAATGAGCCAGCTCCCTCCCCTCCCCATGATTTTGAACGATATAAATTACATATTTTATATGATATAAATTATCAAATATGCATCCCATACTTGTATTCCCCTTGTTGTCCTGGAGTTTTAATTTTCCTAATCACATAATTAATGTCCCCCCTCTGCCCATCCACTACAAGCACACAAGCAGCAGACAGACAGAGAGAGAAAGAGAGGTGGGGGCTATGAAGACCATCATTTACCCTGAACCCCGGTTATATTCAACGGGTACAACAACAAGCGGAGAAAGCAGAATGGGGTGGGCTGGGACTCTTATATATACAGTCTATGGGCTGGACTAGCGAGAAATGCATTATTCTGTGAATAGCCAGGGCGGTTAGCAGCAGTTGGAGAACGGGCGCTGCGCTGCTCGCAGCGCGCCCGTCCGTACCGGGCGTAACTACTGTAACCGCGAATTACTGTAACCCGGCGGAACTACTGTAACCTGCGGAACTACTGTAACCCGGCATAGTAGAGCTGAACACTGCGGAAGTCTTCAAGCACAGCTGGCAGGTGGAAGATCCGCTACAGGCAGCGAGCCGCTCTCGCCGCCACAAGAAATACTGGCTGTTCACACGGACGAGCATTCTCCGCGCCTGGTCAGCCCCATAGACTGTATATATAAGTGTCAGCCCACGATTCTGCTTTCTCCGCTGTTGCTGTTCCGCTGAATGTCGGGTTCGGGGGTTACAGTAGCGCTGAACACTGCGGGAAGTCCTCCACACTGTTGGCTGTGTGGCGCTGACACAAATTCCAGCTCACGCACCGGGAGAGCGTGCTGGTCGCCTCAGCAGCTGCTGCAGCCTCTCTCCAGTCCTGCCCGATCCAGACAATGCCACATGTGAGTGAATCGCGGGCCATCCTGAGAAATGTTTCCCTGTGAACAGCCTGGCTGCGTGCTTGAACGGGCGCGCGCTGCTCGCAGCCTCCGGTGTAAACCCGAAGTAACGAGTGTGGGGGAGACGGATCGACCGGGGGGTGGGCCAAGACCATGTAGGGAGACTTCCAGTGTATTGTTACGACACAATACCCAGGAAGTAATCGAGTCGCCCAAGCATGACGTTTCTGACTTAGAGGAACTATAACAAAACGCGCGAGTGTTTTTTCCCCAGAGTTTTTGGGTTGGTAGACATGCCAGATACCCACATTAACCTGTAGAAGCACTAACAAAGTGGAATTTGCATGCTATGTCCCCTTTAATGTTTTAATAATAAGCTGGGTGAGACATCATGATTGACAGGTGTATTGCAGAAACAAGCGGAGACATTGGTTCAGACCCACTGAAAGTCCATTGGCAGAGCCCAGCTGCCACATTAGCATTTAGGAAGTTTATTCCCAAAAGACTAGTTATGGCAATATAACAATAATAGGTTCCTCTATCATAAAGCTTCCTCCCATTTCACTACATCGACAGCACTTGTCAGCCAGGTAACAAATTTCAAACATGTGAGCAACTATCCATTTACACAGCAGGGCATTTATGTAATTGGCACTTCTTTGTTCTCCACAAGCTGCTGAACGCTACTATTTTCACTTGCTTCTTAGCTTATTGTACAGTTTGTCTATCTAACGTCGTCACACACCACCACATTATTGTCTAAACCCGTCTCCACTTGAAGGAACTGGCCTGATTTTTTGTTGTTGCTTGATTTAAGGATGCAAGTGATTAGGATCAGGGGCTCTGAGCCAATCCGACAGTGACGGCTCTACTCTTAGCTAGAATCTGTCTCTTTTACACAGGGTCCTTAACTCCCTCCTCTCCCTTATCCTCTCAATGATCTTGCTGTTCTGCCTCTCCTCTCGATTCTGTTTCCTAATTAAAGCTTTTGCTTTGTTGATGATGAAGCTGTTTCCAAGGGAAAAGGAATGTTTTGACTCGGTCTCGCTTTGTAAAGGCCTTGCACTCATTATTGGATGTTAGGAATGATGGTAACACTGTTGGTAACTGCACTGTTGCACCAAATTTAAAGGAGCCCTATTAAGGAAATGTTATCTCTTAGACATGTATTAGGACAGTGTCACAGTTTATAGGTTGGTGCTGTACTGCAGTATATTGAATTTGGCACAAGACAATGAGTTGGAAGTTAATCTGCTGACTCTAAACTTAAAGTTTATATCCACATGAGATGTGGGGATGGAGGCTAATTTAAGACTTAAAATTAATTTAACCTTAGATTAAGTGATAATAATTACCATTTTATTAAAATATCCTCATGTTGGCTAAAGTCTCTGAACCAGTGCAAAGCCAGTATTTTATATAGTCACACCATAAGATAAAGCTTTTACAGATTGTACTGTCTGTCTGTCTGCAACATTTACGTCTCCATGCCCATTGTTTGTTTGCCCAACTTATCTACTGTCTGAGTCAAACCAGACCCAGATGCTGTCATTTCCTGATCTTAGATTAATCAAGATCTACAATCTGAAGTGTAGAAAAGTAACTTCACATGGTGTGCTCTAAAAAGAGAAAAGTAGACATTTAAACCAAGTTTTTTAATCAAGACAGGACATACTCTTACTTGTTAATTCTTCCGATGTGCCGCTCAAAACCTTTATGTCCTTATATTCCGAGACCTTGGTGAGTGTTAACAGAAGCAATGTGACACAACACTACACCATTCCAGCCCATATTTAAAATCCTGGCAGGATATCAAGAGCCCACTTCTCTCACTGAACAAATAAAGTCGGGATGGGATAAAAGAGAAAAATAAAGAAAATAAAAGCAGTTGTTAAAGTACCTGAACCCAGTAAATACCAATTAAGCAAACACTTCAATGCTGTCAGTTGAAGGGTCAATATATTGGACAGCAAAGCGTAGAATGAGATCCAGTGTGCAAAAAGTAATGAGAAAAGTCAAAAGTGAAGGTCTAAGTGTAATTCAATGAGCAAATTTAACAGTGTCTAAAAACCTTGTTTTGTTTCCATCCAGAATGTATAACACACTTTAAGAGGAGCCGAAGTAAATGAGAATTAATGTGCATTTCTATCCATGACATGTCTGTGTCTCCTCTATTCATTTGGGGAAGGTTAGAGTCACTCATCACTCTTTACTCCACACAGATCTGATAGTGAACAGTTCTAAGTCTGCAGCCTGGATGAAGCTATGGCGGCGAGAGTGGCCATTGATAAGTCCTGATGGGGCTGGACACCTTATCGTACGACTTAGTTCATATGTTTGAACCACACTGAGGCGTGTAAGTCACAGCTGGGTAATAAAGAAAGAATGGAGTCTGGCTATGCAGGAAGTGGGTGTGGCTGTCTTCATTCTAGTGGTCTTCTACAACGACTGAACACTAAACGCTGAATGGCACCCTGCTGTTTCTTTGTCTTCTCACACAGCAAGCTCCTGCTTTTATAATGGGAGCCTCAGCATACAATGGATAGGTACAAAATGTGGGCAATACAGTTGAAAGAATCAAAGCAGTAAGAAAAATGTCAGCATTGGGGTGAGAGGCAGCCTCCACTCTGGACAGGTCATCCTCCCAACAATGGATAAAGTATACGCACAAAAGTTACGCTTTACGTTTTGAACTTTAGTTTTGTCAATGTGATATATCTGTTACATCCCTCTGTGTTTATCCAGCATCTTTAGCTGCCTGGCTTGTAAATGTTCAGAAACAAATCTAATACTCCATCCGTCTTTTTCCTTTTAAGTAATAATTTTACTGTTTTTAAAAACCCCACAGGACAAGAAGAGCCATGAGTTTAAAGATGTATTCATTGAGTCGAAGGAGAGTTTTAGGACAATTAAGATTTTTGTTGAGCACTGATGTCAGCCTGTATTTATTCCTCTTATATTCCATGTTTTCTGTGACTTTGTATCTACCTACTGATGTTTTTTCCCAGCTTGTAAAGTGCTAATGATATGGCTTACCATGCAGTGAGATCATGCTTTCAACATTCTTCTCTGTGATTTTTATAAACACCCAGGCAACTGAAATGTGTGGCCTCTGGAAGACCACGAGCAGTCGTACCACAGTCAAAGATCACAACTACACTGGACAATTTCTACCATCACAGAAAGAAATCATTCCAAAATCTATTTCAGTGCTTAAATATAATTGTATATAGTATTTTTCCCTAGGAGTGAAAAAATGATTTGTTGGAAACAGATTGTGTCCACTGTTGCTAAGTGACCATATATTGCCTGCTCTGATCCTGATCTGATTTTCAGCCTCTCAGTCTTTTAATGTCGCACTTGTTTTTGATATGTTTTTTAAAAGCCCTGTCAGCTCTCCACTGTATTCACAACCTGTTAAGACACATGCACACTAATCAGTGCTTTGAAAGAAGGCACAGCTGGTAACTGCTCAGAACACAAATGTAAAGCTGTGACACACATTAGGCAGGAGTTGGATACAGTGCGTTATAGGCAGGGTTTGGAAGTTTTCTTTTAAAGATGTATTTAAAGGGACAAGGTGTCTAAATGTTTTGTATTAACTGTTAATATCTCATCGTTTTTTAAATTGTGTATTTGTTGTTACTTTATTTTGTACTGTATAATGAAGGGGCGAGCAATATTTTTTCTTCAGTTAATTTTTGCAATATATGTGTATTGTGGCAAATGTTAGTGCTATGCTGCAGGATGGCATTGGCACACTCAGTAGCCTACTCATGAATGACAACTATAAAATCAAGACACTGACACTGTTCTGTCAATGCTGGGTGCTCAGTGCGTAATAAAAGTAAAAAGTGCACCATGCTGGAACACAATATATTATTTTGTTTACTTTCTGGCAATTTATTTATCTTTCTGAGAGCTTGTTTAATGAATGTTAAACATCAGTAACATTAAATTAGTTGAAGGTTGTTTGATGCAATTCCGTTGGCTTCTGTTACCTGACTGACAGGTCCAACCTGAAAATAGTGACAAATGTCCAAAAACCAAAGTGACACCTTCACATTAGTTATTTTGTACAAGCATCAGTCCAAACCTCAGCGCCAAACGTGTTCGAACAAAGAAGTAGAATTTTTTAGAATCATTCCTCTTGAAATCACATTAAATTGCATTGTATGTTGCATCATAGTCAGAAGTCTGTCTGTATGGGTTTTCTCTGGGTACTCCAGCTTCATCCCACAGTCTAAAGACATTCGGGTAAGGTTAACTGGAGTTTCTAAATTGACTGTAGGTGTGAATATGAGTGTGGCTGGTTGTTTGTCTCTGTGTGTTGGCCCTGCGTTACTCTTGTCCAGTGTCAGTGGGGATGCTAACTGACCAACTGTGAAGCCTCCCTCTTCATCACCGGAGAGCTGAGGAGCAGTGAGGGACCCTCAGACAGATACAGTTGCATGTTTTCTTACTGTGTTCTCTCCTCTGGTATACAGACTGTCGGGCACCGGACCAGCTGGCACTCCATGACCACGAGCCTCAAGAGAGATGCTGGGCAATGTGCTGCCAGTACAAAGTCAATATACTGTAATCCCTTAGACAACAGGTACATATAGTATATCCATCCTCTACCAATTTTACACATCAGGGTCAGTTTTATAGTCATTGGAAGCTCTGTTTGGGAAAATAACCCTGATGATTTATCAGCGATTTCCTGGTTTGAGTTTGGATTCTGATCATTTATCACAGATTCCTTTTAAAAACCATTAATAGACTCAAACCCTGCTCCTTCTGCCATGCTAGCAACATTTTTGATCAATTCCAGTCTGGATTTCGCAAATGTCACAGTACCGAAACTGCTCCCCTGAAGATTACAAATGATATATAATGTCTGCCGATGCTGGTAAGTGCTCCGTCTTACTGCTCCTTCACCTCAATGTCGCATTTGACACCGACGATCATAACATTATCATCATTTAGAATAAAGGGCAAGATGTTGAATATCCCTTGTACAATTGAAGTTCTTCTGCACAATTTAGGTTACCAATATCTTCAATTGTGTACCTTAGCGTCATCAGGGGTTTCAGCCTTTTAATCACAAGACACTCTTCTAAGGCAGGCCCACCACAGGTTGATCAGACCTGGTTGCATATCCCTAACATCTTGGGGGCCAGTTGGAATCTTCCTGATCCAGAGCCATTGGCTGCAGCGTTCTGCAGTGTGTGATGTTTCTTTATTGGTCTGGCGCAGGACTTGTCCATGAATCCCCGGATGTTTGAGCAACCTAATAGTGGATGTTGCAAGGAAACCCCTGCAGCCAACCTCGACAGGGCAAACTATTGCCCTCCAGCCACATTGTTCTGCATTAAAGCCATGTCTGCATGTCCGCAGCCTTTTCCTCTCATTCGCTTCATCAACATCATCCTCCCAGGGTACTGTCAATTCTATGAAATAAACGACGCACAGTGTATTGGACCAGAGTATCAGGTCAGGTCTAAGGGTAGTAGTGACCATATGTGATGGGACTGTAAGCCGCTGGCCCGGGTCCACCAACATCTCCCAGTCTCTGGCTTGCTCGAACTGACCACGAGTGGAGGCCCTCTCTGTCCCTTGTTCCCCCCTCACAATACTCTTTGTTTCTATTGTTGCTGCAGTGCATTTGAGTACCTGGTTGTTTTTCCACGTATACCTACCTTTGGAGGAACTTATTTTACAACAAGTGAGGATGTGAGGATTAACCCTAACCCAGGATGGATCTTCGTTCAGCCACTGCTGTAGGTTTTGGGGTTTGGGAAGGACATCATAGTTTGATCTAAGCAGGAAGCTAATCCTGCTTGCTTCCATTCCCCACAGGTCCTTCCAGCTGATAATTCTTTCTCTATGCTTTCCCATTTTATCCACTGCCCCTGTCTGGCTTGAGTGACAGCCTTTTTTATGAACTTGCTGCCTCTTCCTGATGCCGGATTTCCAGGACTACCAATTTTTGCTGCTCAGAAGGTGTTGCCTTGTTTTACAGGGGTCTACTCTGACCTAGGCCCAAACCTCCTCTTCCCTGTTGGACGTGGCCCACAATGTCAGAGTGCTGAAGTGCCATTTCTTTTGATGTCCATTTCTGTCCTGTTGTCAATGATGGTCCAACAGCCCGTATAGATTTGTCTCAGGACTTGATCTACTTCTTAGAAAGTATTGATCAAAGCGGTCCTTGGCACCTGTTGACGCCAAGATAAAACTGAGGATTATTATTTTCATTATACCAACTAGTCTGACAGAGCTTAAATATGATGGTTACACAACTGTTCCTGGTTCTCAAATTTAAAACAATTAAAACTGTTAAAACAAATGAATGGATTCAGTCAACAGAAAGTGAGTGCTTTTTACTTTGATAAAGGTTCGCATTTTTGTGACAAATTCGACAAATAGATATTGGACCCGTCCCTAAAGTCTCTAAAAGTAGAGTAGGAGCCAGAGCTTTCAGCTATCAAGCTCCTCTCCTGTGGAATCATCTCCCACTTTCAGTTCGGGAGGCAGACACCATCTGTATGTTTAAGAGTAGGCTTAAAACCTTCCTTTACGATAAAGCTTATAGTTAGAGCTGGTACAGGCTTGTCTTAGACCTGCTCTTAATTATGCTGCTATAGGTCTGGAATGTCGGGGGACACATGACACACGGAGCTTCTCTTCCCAGCTTCTCCTTCCTCTTCTCAATCCTTATCACATCAAAGAAATGAATATTTCATCAATACATGTTACTGACTTCACTTCTTCCCCGGAGTCCCTTTGCCTTATCGTCCTCAGATCCAGGGCCGCGGCTGCGGCCACATCGTGGATTATGATGGTGGATCACGAATCAGAGATCGTGATTGATATGGCGGATCCTGTATCGTGTTGACATCTGATAGTGGTGATGGACCACGATCGAGGTGGCAGCTGATGGTGGATCCTGATGGCGGCAGTGGATCATGATTGTGGACTATAGTGGCATCCGATTGTGATGGTGGATCATGATCGTGGTGGCTGCTGAACGTGAACTATGATTACAACAAGACTGCTTGATATATAATATGTCTACTCAGATCATCAATTAATTTACCTTCCATTATGCTACAAAGTGTTTATTCTAATCAATGCTGTAAATCAGGGGTCGGCAACCTTTTTGACAATATGTGCCAATGTGAGATTTTCTTCTTTTACCCTGTTAAAAGGGTTTTTTAGTAGTTTTTCCTTACTCTTGTTGAGGGTTAAGGGCAGAGGATGTCACACCATGTTAAAGCCCTATTAGACAAATTGGGATATGTGAATATGGGCTATTCAAATAAAATTTGATTGATTGATTGAATCTGTGGTCTATTTTGCTGCCACTACAAGCGGTACACAGAGAAAATAGGCAAGCCTACGACTCTCTAAAAGAGCAGCGTGGCTCATGTGCAGGACGCACCTGAAACACGCTTGTCAAACATGGGCAACAAAATGAAAAGCAAGATGTCCCATGACGCACAGCTCATGCATCCAGTGTGACCCAGTCGTAACAATTGCCATCCTGATAACTGTAGTACGAAACTGGTTATCAGATGTATCAGTTAATTCTGGGTTTTCATAACTGGCAATGAATGTGTTCAGAACAATGAATAAAGTACCTGTTATGATACATGAGGAAACATTGAACTCTGCAAGTCGAATCTGTTGTCTCCATGGAAAAGAGATATTTAACAAAGTGAACATGAATGCTGATCACTTCACCATAAAGGAAACGGTAGAAATATTTTTTGATCTTTTAAGTATAAGGTTACGGATACATGGTAATAAGTAGGAAATGTAACTGTTTTTTGTCTGATGATGAACAAAGTAGAAATGCTGACAATCAAGGTGAAATGCAAACTGCAATATGTATAAATCTTCCAACTAGAATGGAATCTACACTACACTGATTTTTAAATTTAGGCTGAGGATATACACAGGAGTTTTATTAAGTATATCACTGAGTCAGCATTTTTGCCTTTTTGTTTAATAATGAACAAACAGTGTGAACGGAAGCTTATGTAATGTCAGAAGTGGATGTTTGATGAGGTCAGTGTCTGAAATGTTCATTCCTAATCATGGAAAATATGAAACAGTGTGTGAATCATTGTTTTCTGATAAATGACATCGGAGGCTTTTTATTGTTTAATTTCCTCTCATGTATTTCTGCAGTGATAAACTAAAGTCAAAGCATCAACACCATCAGGAATCATCTTGAGAATCAAACAATGTTTCCCATTTAAAATAAATAAATCAATTATATATATATATATAACATGTGATCAACTCTCCCTCGAAGCTCTTTTTTATAACCAGAGTGGACACATGGAAAGTTTTTTTAAGCTCAGGGGGTTTGGGTTAACTTTTACACCACAGATGCTGCTGCTTGTTATGTATTATATCTGCAGTTCAACTGCTTAAATTATAATTTACAATCAGATTTAGCAAAAATTCATTATTTGTGATTTTAGCCCAGAATCATTTTGTTTGAACAAGTGATACCAAACACAGAACACAGATACAAGTAATAGAGTGAAGATTTATTGGGGGAGATGAGGATTGTGGCAGGTGATGGCTGAGGGCAAAGATGGAACTGTGGTAAGCAGGATGGAGCTGGGCAGCGGATAAAGGATGAATGGCCAGCCAGCAGGGGAATGAACAGAGCACGGGAGGAGGGGTGGCTGGTACGCTGACAAGGCAGGGGGCTGAGTGAAACTGTGGAGTCTGGTGGAGATGAGCTGGTTATGGAGAGGTGTGTTGTGTGGCGGACAGACAGCCGAGCACGCAGCTCATCCTGAGGCTCAAGTGAGTAAAGGTTACTCAGGGAAAATTACACAAGGGTAATTTAGGACAAACAATTCTTATTGGCCGAGAGCGTGTGTGTGATACCAAACTGGCTGGAGCAACCATCTAGCAAAGAGTGGGTGAAGAACCGGAGCATATGTATAAACTGCGGGGGAATGACAGATAAACAATCAGGCAGCCAGGAGAGAATGAGGAGCGCCACAACCACACAACACACACAGATACACACAAGCAGCCGAGAAAAAACACCAGGGACACCCTTCACATACAAAATCACCAAATTATCATGAGCATCCAGACGTTGAAGAGACATTGGGGTTAATTTGTTTTGGTCAGAAGAAAATAGCCCACTGCTCTGCATGAGGGGAGAGCATGTGTCTGTTGTATTGTGTCCTGCTGTATGCTGCAAACCCTGGATGTAACCAGGGAAATCTTATCCATTGCATTGTAGTTCCAAATGCACTACATATTGTTCAATTGTGATTAAAATATCTTGCAAATGACGAGATGATTTGAGACTTTTCCTGCTACATTTATCACGGAAATCTAAGAGCATATGATTTGTTTTGTAAATTTGCCACTTTTTCCCCCAGAAATGTCAATTTTAACATTTAATTTTATTTTAACCTACAATGGCTCCAGCGCCCGGGCCACACCTTCTGTGGTTGCACCGCCGAATAGCTGCGGAACAGCTGGCTTTTCATTTCCACGAAGATGGTATTTATTTGAGTAAACAGGACTACTTTTAGTCAAGGAAATTAAACCTCAGAAAGACTGTAGTTATATTAAAAGTTAGTGTAATGAACCTCAAGTGATGGGTAGTAGTCTCTCTCTCTCTCTCTCTCTCTCTCTCTCTCTCTCTCTGGGTAGAAGCTGATATGTTAAACTGTGGTAACATCAACAGCAACAAATCTATAAGTGAGTGAACTAATATATGAAGGTTAAATTTAGTGATTACCACTCTGGTAACGACATCAACCCAGTCATTAACAGCAGAATGGAATGATGGGACTGAGCCTACTTGAACGAGTGCCGCTGTGCTGTGGACCTTCTCGGCTGGAACTCAGACCATGGTTTGGTGGCTGGTAACCTCAAGTTGGGTCCAGGTGTGATCTCATCGAGACGACATCAGTGGTTCAGCAGGGAGTTCTGCCAGGGGTCTCAGCTGTCAGGCCTCTTCTCAGGCACTGGATCACTCTCACATGAAACTGACTAGTTGTCAGTATCTGCACTGATAAATTAGGTTCAATACTCTTTGATAAAAATTGGTCTCTTGACACAAAGTCTCGATGAAGTTATTTAAAAAGATTAGCAAAAAGAGTCTTTGATGCAGTAGGGTTCTGATCAACTGACTGTTGATTTAGCGTAAAGAAAAATAAAATATTGTGCAGGAAAGCAACTTAAACGTTCATGATAGAAAGTAATTCTATAGATAAACTTGAACTTGAGACAGAAAAATATACAGCAGCAATGTAAGGCTTAAGGTGAATAAAATAAATGTCGATTATCTATATGTAATCTTTTAAGTTTCAGAATACAACACTAGAAGTTATTTTGATAACAGTATAATTAACTAGTATAACAATAATAAACATTGCTAACATTCATAAATGCATACAGCTAGGAACTAATGTTAAGGAGTTGCCTGCTGACCCCCTTCGGCCAGTTCTGTCCTCTAATCAGCTGTGCCAGTCATACATGTTCGTCAGGTCAAAAGCAGTTTGTTTGGATGAAGAGCAACCCTTGTTTTTGGTTTCCTGTACGAAATGAAGGTTTTATGGTGTGAAGATTGGGCAGAGGTCAACCTGCAGGTCATAGTGTCTGGTTCCCCACATCTTGGCTCAGTGAGGCCTGGGAGGGCAACAAACAGTTTGTACTGGGGGAACCAAACCATTTTTAGGCATTTTAAATGTTCCAGCACCTTGGACAACAAACAGCGCATGGATTGATTGATGAATGATTCAGCACCACTGCCGATGAACAGTGACAGAGAAGTGTCTTCCTTACAGAGGAATATAATTTAAAAAATTAAAAACAAGGCCTATTGTAGTAAAAAAGACAGCAGGACCTTCATTATTATGGTAACAACAATAACTACAGTATGACCTACACTGATTGGCTGGTTCAGGCAAAAAAAACTACTTGGTTGGGTTTGGAAGGTTCTTGGTTTGGGTTAAAATAAGAATTTCATGATTAGAGAACTTTTGTTGTCATGGTTACAATAATATATATACTGTTAAGGTTGTGGAAGGGTCGTAGGTTGGTTTCACATGAAAAACAAACAGAAGTCTCCCGTGATTGTCCTGTGTTTTATCGACCCAACCATCCACCCACCTTCCTCCCAATACAGTCTCTGTTGCTCTATATTCATTTTTATATCTTCCTTCATTGTTCCCTTCATAATCACATTGGAATACTGGAGGTTACCCAACAATAAACCTTAACTAACACAGACAACCTACAGGGACATTTGTACTGAAAAAAACAGCAGCTGGTAGCTTGGAATGGAAATTCAGAAGAGCAGAGTTCTTGGGCCCTAAAAACAAAAAAATTTGCTAAAATGCAATGAGGAGCTGCAGGTTTATTATCACGTGGGACAGCATCAAGGCGGCACAGTTGTACAGTGGTTTGCACTGTCGCTTCACAGCAGGAGGGATTTCACCTGGTATTCTGGTGTCCTTAGTTAGAGCGGTCGTCCTCTAGCGGCTGTCCCCATTCCGAATGCTAAAGTATCCTTGGGCAAGATACTGAACCCCAAATTGCCCCTTCTCATAGAGAAAAAATCAGCTTCACATCGACGCACTGTATGAATGTGTGTGTGTGTGTGAATGGGTGAATGTAAAATTGTACTGTAAAGTGCTTTGAGTGGTCATCAAAACTAGAAAAGAGCTATATATAACATATAAATACAGACCATTCACCATTCCTATATTAATCAGGGCAGATGTTGCTCAGTGGGTTGGGCAGGTCGTCTTCTAACCAGAGGGTCGTTGGTCGGATCCTTGACTTTTCCTTCTGCATGTCGAAGTGCCCTTGGGCAAGATACATGACCCTAAATTGCCCCTGATGGCTGTGTCGTTCTCATAGATCTGCTTCACATAGATGCCCTGTGTTAATGTGTGTGTGTGTGTGAAGGTGGTGACAGACAAAACATCTAATGTAAAACGTTTTGAGTGGACATTCAACATTTACCATTAATCTTATATGAATAAGATAATGACAACCTTTTGACTTTACATCAGGATTTTCCATACACTCATCGGTTTACCATGTGTTAAATGAAAAATATGAAATGATAGGTTTGATTGAGATTTTGTGCATCAGTGACACTGTTCTGCCCAAATATTACATAATCACACCCACCTGAGACATTCTGTATCAACTCCAACAACTTCTTTGCCTAGTTAATTTCTATAGAACTCCATGAAAATCATGTAAACAAATTAATACAATTTCCCGTCCCTCACTTTGTGTTTAGTTGTTTTCTAAAGGCCCGAGGTTTTGTTATGAAAGTATGCAAATCGTTCGGTCTTTTTCAGACAGTTTACCAACATTTTCTTTTTATTGTTTGTTGAAGTTCAGATAAATCCCTCCTCATCCAGGTGGTGATGAAACTTTAGAACAAATCTTTTTAAAGATATTCATCACATACAGTACTGTGCTGCTAGTGTCACTTGGACATAACGGTGTGGGAGGAATTCAAGATTATACTTGCTTGAACTTGCAAAGTGAGGATGAGCTTAACAAGTTTAAACACTTCATCAGAATACATTGACTATTCTGGTAATCATAAAAAGCTCTTTTAGACGACAAAAGAAATAATAAGATGATATTGTCATTTTGCTTCATCAACACATATTTTATGAATACATGAATGAGTGAATGAATGGCTTCGAATTATGTAAAAACCTGTTTGAATATCAGATTCACTCCCTGTACATGACCATCTTTATTACATTTGCCATAAACCTGGAAATCACTTCTTAAATCATCTAGTTTAAAGTCAGTGTAAAGAAAATCCAGAGATTTATTTCCAACAACATTATACATCTGAGAAAAAAAAAAGTATGTCATATGGAAAAGTGGAGTTTTCATCATTCTTGTGAAGTCACAGCTTGATCGTACTAAGCATATCTCCTCCTCAAACACCATCCTTGTAAAAACCAGAGCAAATAAGTTGTCAGTTGCTCTCCGGCTCGATTACAAGTTACAAAATCTTACTACTTACTTTGCAGAACAGCTGTTCTTTGTTAAATTTCATAAGAAGGATGAGATGAAGAAGTTGGGTTTCTCCATAATATTGTAAGGTCTCGACCTCACTTTGTAAAGTGCCTTGAGATAATGCATGTTGTGATTTCGCAAACAGACAAATAAAACTGAATTGAATCATTTTGTAGCATTGTTTAAGAGCCGAGGATCACCCCCTCCAGCCTCTGTGGTGATCATTTTACACCAGGTAATTCTACAAACTTGCCCCGGACTCAACTAGGATTGAATGATTTTCTATTTTGACTCCCTTCCCTCACTTCCTCTTTCCGTCCTGCCATCTGGTCCCAGAGTCGACAGTCCATGCCCACCAATTAATGTCGGCATTTGCCACACACCGAATGTTATTGCCTTTATTGTGTCAACGTACAACGTTAAAAAATAATTAACAAATCTTGCAGCCACATTGGTGAGTGTTTTGATTTCACACCTATACTGTTTTGAAAAATAAGCTGGCTGGTGTGAAAAGCTGTCAATTGAACCATGGTATGAGCCAAACAACCAAACCCAGACTGCTTGAATAGGGTGTGGATTCAGCAGACACGCAGAGTGAGGAATTAAGCCTTTTTTTCACAATTTTGAAATCTTTAAGATCAACACTGAAAGAGCAGGACCAACCACCGAGAGAAAAGGCAAAGAGAGAGGGACTCCAGCCAAAGCCAGTGGTGTCCTGAACTTATAATTTATATTTTATATAACTTATGAAATGGCTGTGTTTCGTTATAGGGACCACACAAACAAGCAGGCACGCACACAGACACAAATATGTAGATGTTTGAACAGTTTTGGTCCTTGAAAGATATGAAATATAAAATAAGATAACTTTACTGTCTAGTGTTTTTCCTTTGTCATTCTGAATCCATGTCAAATGGACATTTCAGCATTGTTTTCTGTTATACTCAGACTTGTGTTTGCTGATGATAGTACAGCCTGTCATATCGGGACAAATCAGAAGAACACAATTCAAAACTGCTTTAGCCCGGTTTTGTTTATAGTATCCTGGTGTGTTTGTAAGAAGATGTGATAAGAATGGAGGTCAAGAGTAAGTTCAAAGATTCAGAAAGGAGAGAGGGCCTAGTTGTGAAAATAAATGAATTGGGTGATTATCATCAGCTGTGGCTGAGGGGGTAGAGTGATCGTCAGCGGTTTGATCCCAGTCGTCCTCATTCCGCATGCTGAAGTGTCCTTGGGCAAGATACGGAACGCCAAAATTGCGCATAGATGACATAAACTGCACTCTAAAGCGCATTAAGTGGTCATCAAAACTAGACAAGCCGATATAAATACAAACCATTTACCAATACAGACCAGTCATATATCTTTAACACATCCAACACTCCAGTGTCACCTACTTTGATTGGCATAAGATGAAGCAGCCTGTCGCTGGCAGACATACTGAAGAACTCAGGGATTTGGCCATGTTGTGACATATGGAACACATGAATTTAGTATGACACCACAGATTAAACACACCTTCCTGTCCTGAAGTGAACAGAGAGCAGGCATCGACTCAGCCTACAACCAAGTGAGGGTGGTGTTGCTGAAAAGGATCATCATAATTCTGTAGCCTGATTTTATTGCTAAACTGGATTAAAACAACCACACTGGCCCTATTTTCATTGTATATATTAAAATTAGACAATTGTGTGAACAAGTATTCTTTTGGATGGAGACTATGGGTGTGTCTCCTGTTATCTTTAATGCAGAGAAGCAAAGTGTGGACCAAATCATTTGTCAAGTAGCCAAAAGCTATGTCTGTCACAGATGATGAGAAGGTCAAAAAGAACAATGCTAACTGTCAAAGATAATCATTTTGACCGCTTCCATTAGCCTGAGAGAGAAGAGAGAGCGGGGAGAAGGGAGGGGTGACAGATAAATAAGCCTCACAAATGTTCAAATTTACATTCTACCAGTATTAAATATCTTACTTTCAGAAGAGGAAATTCTCAAAAGGCTAGAACTCTTTTTTTTATTCGATTTTATAACTTTGGGAACTTTCCCAGAAGGACTAATGTGAAAAACTGTTGTATTTTCGGGAATTGTATTTCCCGACACTAGAGCTAAAAAACATAGGCTGTATTTCACCCAATATGATTTTTGCCCTATGCATTTCTTCATCTTTATCTATTGGTTGAAGTATATGTAATCAAGTGAGGCAACAGAAACTTTTTGTTGGCAAAGTCATTACTTTTGCAGCCATTTAATCATAACCAGAGTATGGGACACAGTGGTACCAGAGTGAATTTGAGTCAAGGGTTCACCTGTGACCACAATTCACAAATCCTTTACCTACAAAGAGGCCTTTCAAGTCCATAGTTTTATCTTTGAGGTTTTATTTTACAGTTCATATTCTTCTCTAAGTGATGGCAGCAGCATGGAATTGCCATCTCATAAACAGGTCTTGGCTGCGAATCTGCTTTTGATCATTCAGAGTAGGAAAATTACTATCATGAATTTGATCTCTATAAAGCCAACGATCGATGTGTCCGTATGGCAATGACAGGTCATTATCAGATATTTAGTAACCTATTTGGAATTCCCCCTCAAGAATCACAGAATTAATATTACTTTAATTTCCGAAGAACTTGCACTGTGACTGTAGAATTAGTCAAAGTTGATCCTGCAACCACAAATCACATTAACACATCGCATGAAACGCAGAGCAGCTAAATCCAAAGGGGCATGAGGCATTTCCAAGCATCTTCCATAATGGCTGTGCACCTCTTTAGAGCACAGTGAGGTTAACACATGCATAGTACCAAGGCTACAAGCTTTTCCCCAGTCACAATATGATGTATTGCTACAATTTAACTCTGAGATGTGATGCAATAGCCATGACCAGCATTACCTGAAGCCTTAACATCCCAGAAACACAGCTTGCACAAGAAATTAGACTTCATTTGAGCCTCTAGCTCTAAGTGCATGACAGACAATAAATAACGAATGAGTAGATAAATGAGTAATATGTACTCAGAACTGTTTTACTCTGATGCTGTACATCAGGGGTATTCAACTAAAATTTAAAGAGGTCCAGTTAGAGAAAATTTCTTGAAGCAAAAGTCCGGAAGATCATAATGTCTAACTATTTAGTGTGGTATATATTTAAGTAGCCTAGTAGTTCTATCAACATCTGCATGTACTAAATACCTGACTGTCAAATCAAATGAATTCAGTACGATTCAAAAACTTTTGGACAATATTTATTGTCACGTAACATAGAACTGAACATATATGTATGATTGCAGATATGTATAATGTTCTCTCATTAACTAAATAAAAGTAGGGCTGCATTTCAAAATAAGAGAAAATAAATAAAATGTGAAAATTGTGCATGTTCAAATAAAGGGCTTAACTTCAGAAAAATAAAATAAAGGGAGCAAAAGCTTGAATTTCCCTTTTTCTGTTTCACTCCTGTTTCTCCACTTTCTCCGTCTCACTCCTCTGTTTCTCTCCCTTTCTCCGTCTCACTCTGTTTCTCTCCCTTCCTCCGTCTCACTCTTCTGTTTCTCTCCCTTTCTCCGGCTCACTCCTCTGTTTCTCTCCCTTTCTCCGGCCTCCTCTGTTTCTCAACTTTCTCCGTCTCACTCCTCTGTTTCTCTCCTTTCTCCGTCTCACTCCTCTGTTTCTCTCCCTTTCTCCGTCTCACTCCTCTGTTTCTCTCCCTTTCTCCGTCTCACTCCTCTGTTTCTCTCCCTTTCTCCGTCTCACTCCTCTGTTTCTCTCCCTTTCTCCGTCTCACTCTTCTGTTTCTCTCCCTTTCTCCGTCTCACTCCTGTTTCTCTCCCTTTCTCCGTCTCACTCCTCTGTTTCTCTACCTTTCTCCGTCTCACTCCTCTGTTTCTCTCCCTTTCTCCGGCTCAGTCGTCTGTATCTCTCCCTTTGTTTTCTCTACCTGTATCTCTATCTGTCTTTTTCTTTCTACCGTCTTTTCGTGTGTAACTTGCCTCTAGCTCTCTCATCTGTCCGCACTGTAGAGTTGCAATGTTTACCGCCTGGAATGCACAGACTTGATTGGCTGAGTAGTATCACGTGGGATGGCTTAACTCGCATGCAATTGGTCTGTGCGTTTCTCATCCGCTAAACCACTACCGTAAAGACTACAAAAGCTGCGCTGATTACAAATAGAAGCGCCCCGTCAGGTTTTAAATCATAACCTTCTGTTTTGGCTGTAGGTCAAAACAGAAGGAAAAGAAGAAAGTCACTAACAGGCGGACCGCGGTCCGCCTGTTAGTGACCTCTGCTGTACATGAACAAGAGCCCCTGTTGTATGTATGTATATATATATGTATAGTGTTGGGAGGGTTTCTATAACGATATATCTAATTTATAAAGTATTACAATCAATTACTCACAGTGAATTTAAATACTTTAGATTACTTTAACATTCAATTGATATTGCATGTAGCACGATGAATGTACGTGACAATACTGCTGCCTCACGTAGACTGAGCCCAGGAGTCAATCTGATGGAGATGTTTAATAAGGCAAGTAGGATGAAGACCCAATGTTCCCTTGACCTTATATTCTGCACATCTTTATGTTAGAGTGAAAAACAGAAGGTAAACAAGAGGGGAATAACTGTCTGAATTTACAGTTCCATAGAAGAGTTTGTTTCACTTGGTTGCCCTGCAACTAATCCTCTTAAAATAAAAATAGCACCAGAAAAATAAGTTTTTACCTTCTCTGTTTTCCTTCAGCCTCAAAGTGGTGAGAAAGATATAAATATGCTGAGGTGCTAAGGTGCTGCACAGATTGAGTAAACTAGCTCATACACTAAAAGGTTATAGTTTTCAAATGGTTATAAAAAAGTTCCCAGGCATTGAGGTCAGTAGATATTGGTCAAACTAACTGGCCAAAATTACAGTACACATCATGCATGGTGTCCACTCTGTGGATTTTTTGTTAAATTTCCAACTGTTTAAAACTAGCTACAATGCTGATAATGCTATCAAAGTGCTAAGATAACTACCTTTATGTAATGTATGATTTTTAAGAATGTAACTGTATTATATGCCATATTCACACACAACACAAAGCTTATTTTTGCATTCTGTTACTCGCACGAGTAAATACAACCCATGAATATTTGCCCGTCCTTCTCCAGAAAAGACAAGAGGAGAACTACTGGCGAGTAAGTATTAAATAAATAAGTGACGACAACTGCTGCATTGTACCTATTGTGGAAACACTGGAGAGACCAGTGCTGTTGTGTGCGGCTCCACCATCTGGAGGTGCACACAGCCAGGGAATTTCACCATCTTCTCAAAGTGCTGTCTGGGTGACTGCCGATCCCCCACCTGAGGCTGTCGAATGGCCAGTTTGATGACTTGCTAGCTTGGATTAGTGCCAGGATCTGTCTCCGGTGAGGTTCATTCTCAACGCCGATTGGCTTTCAAACATTGTGTCATGCAAATTTTTTCGTTTGAGTTCAAATATTTACGTGAAGCGAATTTCACATCTGTTGTGTTGCCCCATTTCCATTGACTTTGTATATAAATCTTCAACCATTAGAACCTCCCTCCAAAGTCTTACCCCAACCCTTAAAACCAACTCTTAGTCACACAGCCCTTTGAAAGTGTCTCCAAGAGTCAGGACCAGGCAGAATGTACCCACTCTCCAAAAATGTCTTCACTCCAGTGGTCTAATTGGATGGTCCTCACAATGAGTACCCATGCAAGTACACACACACACACACACACACACACACACACACACACACACACGATAATACATGGTTTTACTTGAGTACCCCAGAGTGACTCTGTCTTAACTCCTCTTTTTATTTTGTGTGAGGTGGTAAATGAATACTTGCTACATGGCAGCCAAGTTTAATGTGACACTTACTGTCAGGCTCATCACACACGCACACAGACACACACCCACACAGACATGACACACACGCAGACATGACAGACATCGACAAAGTGCACTCGTACAGAAATACACTTGCATATCCATGCTGACATTTATGCACACCCATACACTCACACACAGGGTACACTTTAATTGCTACTGGGTGCATTTCCCTGCTAACGCGGCTCACAACATTTGCTATGTGGCCAATTTCCTATACGTCGTGTTTTCAAACACTTTCTCTCTCCCTGGTGCTCTGCCCTCTCTCTGAGGTCTGCCTGTCTCCTGACAATTGATTTGACATTAAATAAAGACTGGATGTCCCCATTAGTTACACTCACCGTACATTAAGAAGGAACATTGCAATGGGTGTTCTAAACATGAGGAAAGATGCAAAAAAACTGTGTCTTTGTCATGAGACACATTTAAAAAATGATGAACCTATTTTAGAACAGTGAAATGTATTAACATTTGTATGTGTATAGACTTAAGGATAATGTGAAAGTCGGATAAATAGAGAATTTAATTAAATGCTAAAAGAAAAGAAAAGAAGAAGCTTGTGATAAGCACTACCCTCCACTGCCCAGAATGTCTCTGGTTCAGAGGTAAATCAGCTACTTGACCTGTGCACTGCCATTAATAAGAAGCATCACCCACTCAGGACGTTTGGTTTCTTTCAGTAATGTTACCTGACGTTAAAAGATCTTGGAAGGAACATATTTACGGACTGAGTTCGTCTACGATTTCACTGAGAATTAAATTCGAGACATCAAAAGCAGTCAAGACAAACTAGAAAAACATGCAGCATGAGAACATTTATGAAACAGGAAGCTAATGTGACATTTTCAGGTGTCTGTGGGTGTGTTTTGATTTCATGGAGTCTGGAGTCAGACCACTTAACTTGCACATATATTTGTTTCTCTGGATCTCAGTATGCTTCTCTTTTGTGGTATTTCTTCTTGTCTTCACACACTTGGCCTTTTCACAATTAAAGAAAAAGTCTCTGACAAAACATGAAATGAAATCAAGCCTGGACTCATTAAACGTGTCCCTCTTTCCTGCTCGCTGCAGTCTCCAGTCTCCAAGTTTTTATCTTCACATATTTAACAGTTTAACAATGTAATGATATTCACGATTAACAATGACTTCTGCCAGCATGTGATTTACAATTCAGGTTAACTCAGCAGTGAGAGGAAAGCCGTGCTGCTGTTTTGTATACCTCAAACCTTTTGTGATTTATTTTGTATATTGCCCTCATTTTGCCATATTACCTTTTTTTATTGATAAATGCGGAGACATCAGATTTGATGCAATTCTGGGAAATGTATCTCTTCCTCATCTACAATAATCTGTCAATTGTGACAAGAGAGAGCACGCCTGTTTAGAGGAGGAATCAATCTAAATATGAAATCCTTGGTCACAAATTATTGGTCAGATTTCTTAGTAAGTGTATATGGTTGACTTGATGATTTTTATAATAACGAAAACCAAATGACTAAATCTAGTTTGTTTTTTGTCAAAAGATTGGATGGTTAAATTAAAACCATGTGACAAAAGTACCGTTGATAAAAAATGCTTAGATTTAATTGCAACAACTTAGGACAATTGTTAACAGGTCCACCAAGTTCTTGTGTTAAATGTACAACATCTGTTGCGATGCAGCTAGTCTTCCTTTTTTATTCGTTACAATAACAAAGAATCTGTCAGTTGGTTGAGATCATTTCCTTTGTCTCAGTGCAGTTCAGCCAGTTAAAAAAACGATACTATCAAATAACAACTTATCTTGTCATTTATTAGAAAACAAAAGCACTCAAGTTAAGCAAATCCTATAAAGCTCCCAGTTTGCTGTTGATTGCTTTATGTCATGATTCGACCTTCGGTTTCTTAGTATATAACAAATAGTGACATAGACCCACCTGGAAAAAGGCTTTTATTTATTTAGCCATCTCCTGGGCAGCTCTTTAAACTCACCGTGCCTCACGATGCCAGACCACTTCTCAACAGCTCAGGTTTCATTATGAGCCTTTAGGCTGGAAAATCTCCCGATAATGGTTGACCCAGGAGATATTCATGGCACCAATCAGGGAACTATGGGTAATGTTTAGATGACATGACCCCGCCACACACACACACACACACACACACACACACACACACACACACACACACACACACACACACACACACACACACACACACACACACACACACACACACACACACACAAACACCACCGCCACTAAAATGTCCATAACCCATTCGATTGCTGCTTTTATTGAGACAGGGATTTTGGACACTGCTAGAGAAATTCGAAAAAATAAGAGTGGAAGAGTTCTCATGGATTACTCAAAAGAAAACAGAGAACTGTCATTTATTAAACAAAAGACTTTGCTGCTTTATTGAGTCAATGTGACACCTCACCTTTAGGTCTTAATCTGCCCTTGTAACCCTCAGACTGACACAGATTGGAGCTGTGTTGGTGCCACCAATGCACTCAAGTCTCAGGGCTCTATTTTAATGATGTAAGCACATAGTCTGAAGTTTGAGGTCTGAAGTGCAAAGCTTAAAAAAAGGAATGGTTCGACACAGACATCAAAAAGGTAGGGATGGGGTTTCTGAAGGTATTTGACAATCCAACAAACGAACAGCAACATTTAGCTTCAGCCACTTAACGTTCTGGGCCTTCCCAGACTACAATGGTGGAACCTACCATGCTGGGGATACTGTGGTCAATCTACCCTGATTCAATGATGTTCTCACCTTGATGATGTTATCCACCCTCTAACTCTCAATCTGACCAAGAGCAGTATTGCTGCCTTTTGAGTTGCTGAACAGACATGTCGTGGGACATCTGCCTTATACGGGACACTGTTAAAGCTCCCACTGGAAACAAAGCCCACTTGTCTGCTGTCCAACACGCTGAGTGGAGATCCTCACCATCCCCCACTCCACACATGTACACTCACTTTCCCCTTAAGGGCCTTGGGGGTTTCACACCATATGGATCAAATCCATTAGCGGGCACTTTCAGGACCATTTATGTTAATGCTGATGTGATCAATGTTTCATTTTGTGATTCATTTTAAACACTTTCTTAATTAGACCTTGACCTCGGGGTCAAGTACGATAATGCTGTGGAATTAAAAGAGAAAGTGCCGGGAGAGACAGTCAGGGTATAAAAGCCTTCAATAAATGTCAATAATGAAATTCAGCAACACACCATGAGAGTGCAGTCGGTGTAAACAGTGCTGATAAATCTTTGGTTGCTGTATTTTCCTCCTGTAAAGTCAAGCCATTCAACACCTACACAAGTGGACTTGTGCCTCCAATGCACTTTTGCATTACGTTTGTTTGTTGTTTGGATATTTCTTTTTGTCAGGTTTTAACCTCACTCTGGAAAGTGACTTGAGATAATTTATGTTGGGATTTGGGGCTGTATAAATAAAATCAATTTGAATCTATTTGCATAAAACTAAAAGCAGACAACTAAAGGGAGAAAGCTAGCATCGTTCTTTTATCTTGTTTTGTTACATCCCATGAAAATACCAAAGTCAATAATGCATTAGTCAATCTCTCATCTCTCTGTGATCACTTAGCCCCAAGCCCGCTGGTTCCTACTGAAGACGTCAATCTTTTAGAAAAATACATAATTTCCTCTTTTTTTAAAGGGCTCTGAAATTGTGAAAGCTGTTGCACACTATAGTTTTCAACAGACACAACTCAGACAGCACAAATAGTGCATTTGTTGGGGACTATTTTATGGAATGGATCGATCCACATTTGGTGCTCTAGTGAATATTTGGGGCAGTAGGACAGTGTGCAGTGTGTTCAGAAAGAATTCATAGCCCTTCCCTTTTCTCACATTTTGTTATGTTGCAGCCTTCATTTAAGACCTACACCCAAACACTATGAATCACCCTTAATGGCAAATTGAAAAACTAATTTTAGAAATTATTGCTAATGCATTTATTGTGAAGAAATCAAAAAAATGTCTGAATACTTTCTGAGTGCACTGTATGTGGGATTCAGTCATGTGGTGGAAGAGTGTGAGTTTTTGGACAAACATTGGAGGTCTACGATACATAGGAATAGAGATATCAGCCCACAAGGATGAATACGATACATTCAGTGTTAGTCAGCAGGATTACTCATTTACTAAAGAACCAATTTCCATGAAATTTTGTGTAGGGGTAGGTGTGTGAATTTTTGTATTTGCTACACATCTCTTCATGCTCTGCACATGTACTCAGTAGGATTCGTGTGTTTCTTAAAGCCCCCCTGTCATCAAACATACCTTGTGTTTATTGTAACTTTAATTTTGGTACCTGCGTGGTAACGGTGTTACTGAGTTAACAAGTGTTTGTTGTTGTAGATTATGTGAAATCATAACTAGTTTGGAATTGACTCGTGACCCAATATGAAACTTATAAATTTGTGATGTGGAAATTTGAAGCTTCCCGTTTATACGGTTTTTCTACTGAGCACAGACGTTTCACTAAAGTGGTGCCAGCTGTTAAACTGTGGCTGAGGGGGTAGAGCGGTCGTCGTCTTACCAGAAGGTCGGTTGTTTGATCCCAGTCTTCCCCATCTGCATGCCGAAGTGTCCTTGGGCAAGATACTGAACCCCGAATTGTCCCACATAGAAAAAGTGTTGCCCAAAGATGCACTGTGTGAATGTGTGTGTGAATGGCATAAACTGTACTGTAAGTGCTCATCATGACTAGAAAAGTGCTAAATAAATACAAACCATTTATTATGAAAAATGTTTGTATATTCGTAGCTTCTGGATTTGATTGAATGATTCTTTCTTGAGTTGGTTGTATTGTGGGTCATCTTTAGGCACAATGCCGTGAGCCTATCCTTGTCAAACACCACCATGCTGTCCTTTCATGAAACAAAAAACCAAACCGTATATTTCAAAATGAGTATATTCATACATGATGATGAAAACTTCTCACAAGCTAGAGCTTAAGATGTTATAGGAGCTAAACGGAGAATTACATCCACAGAACTTCATTTCTTTTTTTCTCCCAAAGGTAAAAATCTAGAAACTTATCTAGAAAAGCCAAAACATTCTTTCTGAGAAAGAGATGTTGGTGTTGAAACACTGTTAAAAACACTGCAATGCCATGTTTCACTGCTCTCTGGGAGGTGGCAGAATTCTTGGTGATGAATCTAAAAGACTCTTTAAACAAAAGTGACATCCCCTGCATGGCTGGATTGATGCTGTTTTAACCTAAATATCAGCGAAACACTGTCTGTGACCCCACTTAAAATGACTGCCTCTCGACACGCCCAGTTTTGTTTTTGCGTCGAGTCTATTTTGATTGCTGCAGTGAACTATTTTCATCCCAGAAATCATATTCAAACACTACAATGTCACTTTCAAACCATAAAAAGGGAATTATTTGGAGATTTGAAAAAAAAGTGTGTGTATGCACAGATGACTAAATAAGAAAATAAATAAAAAGTAATGTGTCCATCTATCCCCCTGTGTGCAGCCCTGCTGCTCTTATTGCATTACACATGTGAAAGAGCAGGAGTGTGTCTGCAATCCATCCTCAATTGGTTCACATCTGTTGACTTTGGAAATGGCTGATCCTATATCTGATAGCCATTTGGAGTGTTGTGCTGTGTGTGTGTGTGTGTGTGTGTGTGTGTGTGTGTGTGTGTGTGTGTGTGTGTGTGTCTGTGTGAGGAGGGGGGTTGGGGTGCCCATGCCAGAGGGGTGAAACAGCAGGGATAGAAACCCCCCAGAGAGGAAGAAAGACCACTTAGTTAGCCTGCAAGGGATGCTCTATGTGTGTGTGTGTGTGTGTGTGTGTGTGTGTGTGTGTGTGTGTGTGTGTGTGTGTGTGTGTGTGTGTGTGTGTGTGTGTGTGTGTGTGGTGTGTGAGTGAGTGTGAGTGTGTTTGCACACGCTGTTCTGAGGGTTTCTGCAGTTTAGCCGTCCGTCTGTTGCCTTGTATCTGACCTGAGGGCCTGGCTTCTTGGCTTCTCACATGGACAGTTTCATCAAACAGCCAGTGGGAACTGGGTTTGGATTATCACCACTGTGATCTGAAAACCTCATACGTTTTTTAAGGTCGACATGGTTATGTGGTTAGTTTCATCACTCTGTTACTTGTCAACACTGCTTGGATAAAACTGGATGTTTTCAGGCTGATTTACACATGAGAATATTTTTTTTTGCCTCGCTGTGCCCTAGGCTGTTTTTCGAGACAAAAGGTGTCCATACATAACAAGTACAATATGTCACAGGACAAGTCTGGTGATATTCTATATTTAGCTATCAACTAAACTTCTAGTCAAAAAACAACACTGAATGTATCCCGCATCTAAGAATTGTGTGTGTTTCCGAGCACCTTATTCTTCTGAGCCATAGAGATCACTGTTGACCAAAGAGTATTCAAATGCTGCACTGACATCTTTCTTCATTAACATGAACACACATACACTTCAGTCTGTTTTAACTCAATTGACTAGAGCATCAAATGTGTATTGGTTAACCACTGGAAAGTTCAATATTTCCTCCTGTTCGAGGAATGTTTGTTAAGAGCTATGCTTGTACGGTTCAAATTGTTTTTATTTATATAATATATGTAACCAGTTTTTACAAAATAGTGGTAGAAAGCCAAAGCCAAAGACAGAAATGAATGAGAGATGGATTGCCACTTTGTTTAGGTAAATGGGAATTGTTGAGAGTAAGAAAAAAAGAAAATTTTATTCCTACCTTATTATTTTGCATTGACTCTAATGCCCGAGCCACACTGTGTATGAGCTGCGCTGCTCTTCTAGAGTCTGGGTCACCTATTTTGTCTGCAAAGCATATGCGGTTCACACAGAAATAGGCAGTGAAAATGATTCAATATCTTTCTGTCGAATATGTAACAAACATAAATATTGGAAAATACTTTTGCAACTCTTTCAAAGTAAAAGCACACAAGCTTTTCTATTGACACAATACTTTCATTTGCTGGTTTGTTTTTTATCGTTATTGCAGGATCAGAAGATGCACTACTTTAATCCGCAGGCTTTTATTTGAGTATATAGGCTACTTTTGTTCGAGGAAATACAGCAGTCATTCCAGAAACTTTAAGTAGCAGCTCAGCAGCAGACACACACCAGACACGCTCACTGTGTGAACAACAGACCTGGCTAGACGCAGCAGATCAGCAACGCAGCCGTCACGCACTGCACACCAACAGTTTCTCTCACTTCTATGGAGAGTTTTACCTGCCCAGCACCAAGCAGCAGAAAGAAAAATTCATAAGAAACATCATGCTGATGACACAATAGCAGTGGTGTAATGTAATGAGGTAATACTACTTTGTTTCAGTACTTAAGTATTTTTTGTGAGAATGTGTACTTTACTTTAGTTTTAATATTTCTGACAACATTCACTTTTGCTCCACTATATTTTCTGCATAAAATGTGTACTTTTACTCCGTTACTTCAAAATAAAGCCTATGTGATGCGTCAGATGTGTTGGAACCATGGTTGGAACACACTATTGACACAGACTGCAAGCAAATCAGCAGTCCTAGCTATAGCCTATAGGAAGTTAGATCATTGGTTCATTTAATCATGTGGCCATGGGCAAATAGGTTAAGTTTAGTTGTCCGCTTAAACCCAGGCATGTCAAATGGCGAGCGGCTGCTGAACGCTGAAGAAACCTCATGGTTGACACAGATTGTATGTTTGAAGCAGAGCCTTCGACTGGACCTGCTACTTCAGCGACAAACTACGGGGGTTGATGAAGATCAACCCCCGTGGCCATAATTGCGAGAAATGTTTTCTCATGCTGGAGTGACAGATTCTCCACACCGGATGAAGTGGCTCCTCTGCTTACCCAGAAATATGGAAATATTGACATTCAAGAACTCTGTCAACCTCGAAAAACACATCCTGGTCAAATGAATCCTGTGAAGCTGCAGCCTTAAAGTTATTTAACGGTAATTATCAGAATGAACAATAAAGCATGTTCAGACATCTAACGTGATGGCCTCCTAGTGATACAGGCTAATGGGCTATATCTGTGACTCTGATACAGGCTTGCATTATTATGAAGATTTTCAATAAAATAAAACACTTTTAAAACTGTCTTCATGCCACATGAATGTTTCCCTTTGTCAGTACGAACTCAGCAATAAATCAGCTCATTTTGTCGTTTTAACAAAGCATAAAGTCAACAAAACAGAATGCACAAATCTGAACTAATAATCATTCAAAATATTATATGCTAAAAACTGTTTCACTATTTATACAAACAAAACAGCAGAAAATTTAGGAAAAAAACAATGCTTTGTAAAACTAGATATTTATTCCAATTAGATTTTTAAATAAAGAACCGTTTTAACCACATGTTAGGAGAACCTGAGTAAATCGTAGCTGCCAGTCTTCTTCCAAAGTTCCGAACAACTTGGACAAAGGATGATGACACAATCAGAAAGGATAAGACAATGTGGGAATAGTAAAAAAATGTGGGCAAATTCATGAATCGATTATTGATAGTGCATTACATTGAAATTATAAACCTCAAATACAAATGACCTATTTAGTACAAAACCTGAGGTTTGGCTCATGATACGTTAGAAATATGTATTAATCTTTTAATTTATATACTTGCTTTCTTTCAGGAAGCAGCAGGTGGACGACCCCTCCATACATCAAGGTGATGCCACGAGGTCAAGTTCATCTGATGAGGATAACTTCTTCTCTACTCTGTCTCGTCTCAAGCACAAGACTGCTCCAAACAACTGGACGGATACTTGGCCTCTTCAGCAGATAACACAGACTTGCTGAAATCTTTCCCAGCTGTGTGCAAGCTTTCTGTGGAGGTGAACATGCACCTACCAGCGGCCTGTGACAGGCTCTTCAGCAGCACAGGACTTGTCTTCAGCCTAGGAAGAGCGAGACTGAAATCTCACAATTTCAAAACCAACCTTTGAACAACATATTTTTCAGTTTGAAGTAATGAATAGATTGTTACGGTAGGGAAGTAAGGTAGGAAGGAGGGAAGATTAATGAAAGAATGAGAGGGCAAGTAAAAAAGGATTTTGTTTTTGTTGTGAAGATGTGTCTTCAAGTTAATGAAATGCTTCATTTTTAAGGTGGTGTAAATGGTAAAACATTTTGACTTCACGGTTCTCAAAATTACTACTACTCCAACCTTTACATGTCATCACTGAAAACAAGCCATTGTTTCTAGTTTGTGGGAACACACTTGTGTAATGAAAAAGCCCAATCTCAGCATCATTAGAGCTGGAAACACGCAGATGAGCTGCAAGGACAAATGAGCTTAGATAAAATGAATTCTGCTCTGTGGAGTTTAAGTGCCCAACAAGGAGGATGTTGTAAAAATTCAAATAGGCCTTAATAGCAGAACAAATTATCCACACCTGTTTTATATCAGGATTTAAAGCTGAATTAACCAAAGTAAAAGAAAAAAAGAAGTCTCAAATCACATAAAGGCGATACGCGATATGCTTTATGAATTAATATTCAGTGGAATAATACATGACAGAAGTATGCCTACAGTCTGTAGCTATTGATCATTTTCACAATCTGTTTTTGTTAAATCACGGGAACCAATGCTGATAAACTGTTTTGACAAGTTTTAATAGATTTGGATCACTCCACACATCTTAGTGCAAAATTGCAAAGCAAGCTGTTTCTGTTATTGTTCAATTGCAGGTTGGTGAAGTCTCTGGAAGTTTAAGCCCAGTGTTATGTTCAGTCAAATGTTCAACACAGATGCAGTGAAGGGAGGGAGAGACACCAAGATGCAAGGAGCATGGAAATTGCAACATGTGTAGGAAGTGAAGAAGGATGAGCAGCATGATCTAAAAAAACCTAAGAGGAAAGTAGAAAGAAATAGACTCAAACACAGGAGACAAACAACGGAGAAACTTTGAGAAGACAGATACAGAGACAAAAGAACAGAGAAAAAAACTGAGAATTTAGGCAGGAAATGGATCAACTTAAACTCCTCTCCTCCAGTGGAAGTGAGAAACAAAATGAAAAGGAAAATCTGTGGAATATCCTCCACAACAGAGAGCTCTCTAAAGGAGTACAAAAGTAAGGGGAAACTCTGGTGTCGTTACCCTCTCAACCAAAATATTCAAAACTTTTTGTATGAGTGCTCCATAGTTTTGCAAAACACACACACACACACACACACACACACACACACACACACACACACACACACACACACACACACACACACACACACACACACATATATATATACTGTGATTTGAACATTCAGTATTATACTGTGTAGCCATGCACAGAAGAAGATTTATCAAGGTTCCAGCATCCACTCATTGAAAATGTGCAGGATACACCTTTCAGCACAGGGTCAAGCAGATATTTATGTGCATCAGCAGTAAACATGTCAAGATGTTGTTATGGTCTGTGTGATCAGAATGTGAGTTTCTGCTTGACCTGTGGACTGTTCTGCTCGGCCCTCGGGAGAAGAAAAATAGGAGAACCACAATACTACTACTTGATGTACTTTCAGTTTGTTAAGCTTGAAAAAAAAATTGGTGTAATTACATTAAAATCCTCAAGGATAATGTAGTGGTTTGTATCAGGAAGAATAAAGAGGCAGCGTAATTGGGGTGAAAATGAACACAACAATTTATGTACAATTTATGAAATGTCCTATGTGCTGAGAGAAATAGCGAGGAGAGCTGACCAATTACTAAGTTGAGGATCAGTATGGCTGTGGAGCAGACTGAGCAGAGTAACAGGAGGTGAGCAGGTTATCCTGGGTTGGAGGGGAACAAAAGGTGAGTGTACAGGAGGATATTCAAAAAGACCTTCAACAAAATATGGAAGACTTAAGGAGATTTGGCTGAACTGTGACCACCACAAGGTTAGACAACATTCTGGCAGAGTGGTGGTGTTTAAGCTGGTCCTTAAATATTGTGTGAGACTTGGGTGAGAGACCAAGCCTAGCTGAAATCACACTGTGAGGAGTGAAGAGCAGAACAGAGACAGAGTAAATACTTAGTTATAGGCCTGTACTACGAGCAAGTTCAACATACCCAGGACATCATTTCATTATTTGGTTTCACCTAATCTGACATCGGCAGTCCTGATAACCTGCATTACTCTTACCCAGCTATGAGTTTGTTCATGTGACAGAGGTAGAGTTTTTAATTATGAGCATAAATAAAGTTTTTGATATATGAGAAGAAAAGCTGAGATCTGCTGGTGAAGCCACTTCCTGTTGGTTGGCGTTCCTTCGAAATGCACTCCGTTGCGGTTCAACGTAGAGGCTTAAGTTTCACAATATGGCTTCCCCGACGTGCCAAGGCTTCCCTGACCAATTTTGAGGTAGATCCAATGAAAAATGTAGGCATAGAATATCAAAGTATAAAACATGCTACTTCCTGTCGCAGCTAGGGGGAGCTGTGACTACTATAGTGTATTGGCATATAGAAGTCAACAGGGCGGGTTCCTTATCACAAAAGTGAAGTTTGACAGTGATTGGAGCAAAAACATGGAAGTTACAGCTACTTGAATGTTCTTGGCGAGACATCGAGATTCGCCACCATGCCAAGGACACGCCTCCTGATGAAAAATTACAAGTTTGATTCTATGGCTTCAACAACTCAACAACTTCAGGCTCTCCTGACCAAATTGTACGCAAATCTGCTGAACGGGCTAGCTGCAGGACACTTACATTTTAAAGGTAGGGGGCGCTATGACTATTATCAAATAATATCATATGGATCTGTTCAGGGCAAGACTTTTGTTGAACATGTGCAGTTTGAGGCAGATTGAACAATATACATGGAAGTTATAAGCACTTATTGTTTTCAGGCGTATTATCGTAATTGACGCTATGCCACGGCCACGCCCGCGATGAGAGCTCACAGAAAATGTAACTTTTAATCAGAAAGTCTCTGACATGACACAAACCAAATGTGAATTTGGTTTGTCGATCGAATGTCGATCGCATGAAATCTGTAGTAGAATTAAAATTTTGTATAACGTGTGAAAACGCCAAAAATCAGGACAGAATTAGGCAGAAGAGATCTAAGTGAGTCAACACAACTTCCTACTATTATTTATGTCAATTTCCTCAATCACTTCTACAATTTGTTTGTGTTTGCAGCAATGGCTGCTGAGACAACTGATTAGTGGCTGTATGTATTTATAGTAATAATCAAAGAGACGATAAAGATTTGGCCACATGCTCTAAACCTTTGAATACTGAATAGAAACTACAGCGTTGTGAAGAAAAGGTGTATTTCCCCCTTTTACATCATTTCAGTGTGTCCACACAAAGGATGGCATTCCTTGTTCCCCCCTTCAGTTCTGTGCAGCTTCAGATAAACGATTTAGTGAATAGAATTGACTGAAAAAATAAGCGATGCTATTTGGACAAAAGACATGGTACAAACATGTAATTTGCACATTCAAGATGTCATTTATTCACCTTGATCAGTAAACACTCAAGCTGGTTCTAGTTTTCAGCTGAAATTGTTGCTGACTGCAAAGACTGTTGGATGCCCTGAGAATAAAAAAAAAGAAAAATAATTCTTCCCACCATTGAGAAAACAGAAGTTAAACCAAATG
Source organism: Hippoglossus stenolepis (assembly GCF_022539355.2). Classification (NCBI taxonomy): domain Eukaryota; kingdom Metazoa; phylum Chordata; class Actinopteri; order Pleuronectiformes; family Pleuronectidae; genus Hippoglossus; species Hippoglossus stenolepis. The sequence goes on from NC_061493.1 coordinate 2,186,377, forward strand.
TGAAAATATATGAAATAGTACATGGCAATTCATCCACTTATTCACCTCATGTGTCCTGTACACAGTGGAAGCTGAGAGGAGCATGTTGGCTGAGTCATTCTTTAGAGCGGCGAATCCATATATAGACAAACATGAAAGCAAAACCCACCTCTGTCTCCTAAGTATTGAATACTGATGGTATCTAGATAGATGAGTAACATTACACACACACACACACACACACACACACACACACACACACACACACACACACACACACACACGTTTGTACTTCTCCCTTAGTGAGGACACTCATTGGCATAATGCATTCGCTTAAGCGTTTTTCCTCATCTGCTCCTTGGGAACAATGCACATCAAAACCATTGCTACAAAAACTTTGGTTTACCAACGGTGTACAGAATGCGGTTCTGTTGCTAGTATGTGTGAACATACCGGAGCTCAGGTTAAGCATCCAATGGGAGAGAGGCCTGGGAGGCTGGTGCATTCTTGGTGTTGAAGTTGTTCTACTTTTTGGGGAACGTCCCTTTACTCTGTTTTCCCCAGTCACGCTGCACTATTTCTTTTCACCTTTCTACTGCATATATACATGATGCTGTCAAACTATTTACTTTTCAGGCATGTTGTTCTTACATTCACTTTCTATTCAAATGACTAATTTGTTACTCTGGCTTTTGCACTGGGTTTAATTGTTGGAACCCGAATCTGAGGTCAATTACATCACAGTGACTTCAGTAATCTCAGTAACTTTAGTCTGCTTTCACAACTTCTCACTATTAGTTCAAACCTTCTTTTTTACATTTGCATTACATGTTCCTACTTTTGGCAAGAAGCAATGTTGGTACCACCTTTACATAACTACACAAGAAGAATGTAGAAAAATGTGTCATCATGGTGGACTTTAAAGTCATTGTTTGCTCTTCCTGAGGGACACATTAACTGTGCCACAGTTTGGTTGGAACTAAATACAGCTTCTTGATTTGCACTTGGTTTTGTCTGTTTATTTAAAGGATTGTGGAATGAAACCTGTGGAAGTGCTGTTCAACAACACGTAAAGTGTCTAGTATGAGACCAGTAGGGTCGAAATCAGCAGATCTAAAATAGGCATGGCAAAATCTGGTCTAATCTATGTGTGGATTGTGTTTCACCAGTGAGGGTTGAGGGGCCAAAAGCAGGTGATATTTGATCATCTCACTGTAGCTTGCATCATAAATCATCACTCTGACTAGAAATGGTGATGTAATGCAAGCGGCCTTGACAGGAGCATTGCCTTATGAAGATGTGAAGCTGGTGGAATAAGTCATCAGGACAAAAATCGTCAGTCATTGACAGTTGGGTTAGGGATGGTCCAGAATTAATGTAAATAGTAACTATCAAGGTCTGAATAAAAGATACATCATGTCTGTGCTTTTTGAAACCTAAGAAAATTAAGTACTTTTCTCAGGTTGCTTGTGATGTTCCTCTGATGATGAACCTCATTCTCCCAGCATAGGTTCAGCTGGGGCATTCTCATTCTGTTTATCAAAGGTGGTATGGGTGAAGGTTGACCTGTAAATGGATGAGATGTGGAGACATATTGTGACTGTGACTGTCAGCTTGAACAAGTGGTCAGAGAATCAAGATCAGAAGGCACTTCAAAGGAGGTTAGCTAATCTTTTATATGACCAGACATGTCATAGTTATAGGCATCCAAGAACAAACTGAGATTAAATTCTGCACAGGTATTCAATAGAGCACTTGGATTCAACAACCACCTCGCATCCTTTCTTGTCATCATCCTTATCGGAATCATTTAACATTTGGATACACTGAAGATGGTACACCCTTGAGGTCGAACAGCAGAAAACGAAGGAGGCTGCATGGATGCATGCTGAAGAGAGTTGCTGTCATATTGCTCGTAATTATTCCAAACTATTGTTTTGACATCTCTTTGTTTTTATTATTTAGAACATCTTATGCTTTAATCCTCTAAGAATGTCTGCCAGGTTTTGTACATTTAATTCCAGGAAGTATCTACATAACACAGGATCTTAAAATCTGGAAACAAAATAGATTGGGTACCTTATCGTACTCATCAAAGTTTTGTTTCCTATTGGAAATCTCACCGTCCTCAAGCTCTGTGGCCTATGGTTGTCTGTCTGTATTTTCATATTACCATTTTTTCCTAGAGGTGCACTTAAAGTACAATTATTAATAAATACCTACAGTACAAACTGTATTAGTACTGACACAAAATATTAATGTATTACTTTAGTTAAGGCCTAATGTACACTCACACTGACTAGTGCATTTAAACCTAATTGATTGACATTCATGTAACATTTCACATGCATTACAATGTGATGTGACTGGAGATTGATATTCATTAAAGTAGAAAATTATGTTTATCAAATAGATGTATAGAAATGTTTCCATACTTTTGTTTTTATAGGTACAGTACATCAAATACATAAGACATCATTGTCAACGATGTACAGTGTACTGTGGTAAAGTAAAGATTACAGTAATCATCAGAAATCAGAAATTACCAAAACATTAATAATTTCCCTCAACCAAATGTGACATGTTTAATTTGTTCAACTTCAAAATTCTAAATATTGCTTTATATTAAAAATATTTTTTAGATATTCTTTTTAGACCTGGACTGAAGCTCTTGTGTTGACATGCCAGAGGGCAAATATAGTGTGAACATTGATTTTTAAATTATGTTTTTTGACTCATCGCAGCCTGCAGAAAGATTCTCACTCCTACAATACACAGAGAGACCCACAGAAACAGGGCAGCAACAGCATATGATAATAATGTTTACAAGAACACAAGCTTCTTTTTGATTTTTCTGAGTGGCTACATGCAAATACAGTAGAGGAAATAAGTAACTGCGGCAAAATCATAGTTAGGAATAGACTCAGTAAGGTGAAAAAGTAAATTTAAATACTACTACTTGGAATTCAGTGACCACAACAGGTAAGTGACAGCTAAAACGTTGCAGTATTGAAGGGGAGATTGTTTTTTCCACTCAGCGATCTAACTCTAAGGGTTGGCAGGCACCCTTCTTGAATACAAATCAGTCTTGATTGCTGGTTTTCTCAGTCTCTGTGCGGTGTCATGGCTACCCAGGAAAAATATATATTAATTGAAAGAGAAGCATAATAAAATTTGACAGAACAATAAATGAGTTGATAAAAGTGTTTTTGGTTGTGTTCCATAATGCATTCTTTACAATGTGTGGTTATATATACATTATACATTTGGGCATAGCTTCTTGCACTTCTTTTTTCCTCATTGTATTTTTTTTTTTAACCAACTGTTGTGCTGTAAACACAGGATACATATTCATGTTTGTACTAAAAACATAAAATTGACTCAACAAGTTCATGTACATGTACTTCGTCTAATTTGCATTGGCTAATACCTGTAGAAGAATGAAGTTATATTACTCAGGGTATGATTTTTATTAGCTTAATTGTCTTTGTACTATGCACTGGATTGGATGACTGCATTTAGGCTGTTACTGTTAAATCAACTGGTTCTGGTCAGGAACAGGTCCCATTGTATTGAAAAGAAATAGACACACATTTTTGTAAGCACAAAGGGTATACGGTGTAAGGTGTAAGGGGTACAGAGGGTATTTGTTGATGATGAGGACAGTATATGCCAGGTCCCACATTTCACCCATTTTAATGCCATTTTAATATGCCCCCCCTCCAAAAGAATAGAATAAATAAAGCGTGATGTAGTTATATTGATTATTTTGATGCTCTCCTCATCGAAGCACTTAGAAGACCTATAAGCCTTAAAGATTACAGCATTCACTGTATCAGGGTGAACCTGCCTGCCCCCTGTTGAAAGCGCCACTGCATTGAGGCGCACTACTCGGTCAACGAGTGAATCTGCTCCTCTGCTCTTTTCTTATCACTCACACGTAGAACTAAAGCCTGCTGAGTTAATAAGTATGTTCCTGGTTTAAAGGGGCATCGTTTCTTCTGCAACAATAAAGTCAAAACACCGGGTCATAATCTATTCAATTCAATTCAATTTTATTAATATAGCGCCAAATCATAATATACATTATCTCGAGGCACTTCATATAGAAGGTTGAGATCGTAAAATCTGAAAGAAGAACTTCTCTGCTGTCTGCAGGAGTGTGTGTGTGTGTGTGTGTGTGTGTGTGTGTGTGTGTGTGTGTGTGTGTGTCGATCACATTGATTTAGTAATGAATCGATAGTGTCCGTATCGTTCTGGTCATTTTACTCTGATGTTCTTAGCTGTGCTGTTACTTTCTTGTTTAGCATGTGACCATTGAACACTGTTCTGTTGTTGTTGAGTTAAGGCACACATAGACACTGTCTTGGATTTAATTTTTCAAAACTCAAACCTTCCCAGTGTTTTCCTTTTCTCGTTGAATACATATACACTCACACCCTCCTGCTTGATACCTCAAACTCAACCCCTCAGGATTTTCAGTCTCTACATATTTCATTCCCGTTGTTTATGAATTGCTGCTCTGCTGTCTTCCAGCTTTGGGTTTTGTTGTAAATCATTCTCTTTGATTTGGCTAGTTATTTTTGTCTGTCGGGTGATTTTTAATAAGCCTTGTTTGGTATGCTGACATTTTTGTTTAGTAGCAATTAGTGATAGTAATGCATTTAGCCTGACTTTGCTCTTATTTGCTCTACCTAAACATCAAACCTGACATTACTACATCAGACTTTTCTCTCCCCTGAGTCGGACTTTGGCCTCAGAAAAAAAAAGAAAAAATTCTTTAATTGTCTAGCTGAAGGGTTCAAAGACTGCATTGGGTTAAAATGAAATAATGAAGCAGTGTTCACATGAAACATCCCTGGTTTAGTTGTGTAGCCCACCAGGCATGGAGATCAAATAGCTGCGTCTCCATGGCTATATTATTTGATCTTGGTCACGTGCACATGCACATGCAAGGGAGCCATGTTCACATCCCCACCACACTCACACTCTCACACACTCTCTCTGTCACACACACGCACACACACAAACAATGTATGTGTGGTGGTGAATAGGTTCTTTTGACAATCAGCAGTCAATTAGCATGCAGCAGGAAGGGAAAGCGAGTGATTTCACCTAGTTATTCAGTGGCAAAGGACAAGGTAGTGGGTGGTCAGGCTTTGAAGCTGTGAACCAAAGCTGTAATTATGGACTTTCACTTTTGCAATTGTCATAAACTGGATGTATATATGAGGTAAAATTATATAAACCACCTGTAAAACATTTAAAGGCGGAAAATTTAGATTTCAGTCACAAGACTTGTGGCCTGAGCTAATATCCATATGTTACTAGTCCTACCTTACATCAAACAAGCTACTAGTTACTGGGGATAAACGTTTGGCATCTTATCTTCTTATTTATGGAACCAACTAGTTTCAAGGCTGTAGGTACCTGTCATGGTTACACACACACATACACACTCACCATTTCCTGCTGCATGTTCTATGTCACTTCCTGTTTTATTTTGATACTCACGCTTGTCTCTGTTTCATCTAGGTAGCTTCCCCACACTCAAGCGATTATATTTGGGCATTCTACATCAATGATCATTTTACAATTATAAGAAACTCACAAAGCAAGTTAAATAAAGATCTGATGATCTTGGACCTCTGAGTTGGTTCAGTCAAATTCAGTCACTGGTCGATGACAGCAGACTGACAGCACAGTGACAGACAGACAGAGCAGAGCTCGTCCTCACAGTGGGAACGTGTCTCAAATGTTCAGTTACCTTGTTTCAGTGACAGTTTTATACAGACTGGACTCATATTCAAGTACAAGGACACATAATTCTCTGTGATGATCTCTCCTTTCATTCAGCTGCTCTGCGCTGTGCTTTCATTATGATGATTGTTCTGTCATGTTCTCATCCAGGGAACATGGGAGGCACGAGTTTAGTGTGAGAGCTGTTTTCAACCTGAGGTGTAGTTCGAGTCAGAAGAAACAAAGTTATTGATTAAAAAAGTGGTAAAGTAGGTCACACACACACACACGCACACACACACAGAAACACAAAGTTAGATAAGTGTGTTTCTCCTCTGTGATCAGTCTATCTGTTCATGGTCTGGACTACCCATTCATTTCATTTGTACATTAGACAAACTGTGTCACATTCATATAAACCATCCAGATGTGTTGGATAATGGTATAACCATACCCATATAGGAAGTAAATGTTTGTCATTTCCGACATATGGGATGAGTTTTGTGTTTTGGCCCTCAAAAAGTGTGATCAATTGTTAAAACTGAACATCAACTTTCGGCACAGCGTTCAACGAAAACACACACGATTCCTAATCTATCATCGACCACGTCTAAAGGGTCTTCTGACCAGATTTTAGCTGGATGTGGTCAACCTGCTATGAGGAGTACATCGCAGTATAAAACATGTAATGTCTTGTTGCCATTAGGTTGCGCTATGACTGAATATTGGCATGTAGATGTGTTCAAGCCAGGACTCCTATCAGACATGTTTGTCCTTTATAGAACAGTGGTCACCAAACCCGTCGATCACGATCCACCGGTCTATCTCGACAGTCTTCACTGTCGATCCCCGCTCCGGACTCACCAGCTGAGGTGCATTGAACAGATGTGATTAATGAGATTAATGTGAATATTGTGCATTGAATAGATAAAGTTGCATGACTACCTTTCTTTGTGTATATTTATGCTCGTACATTGAGCCTTTAACAGAAATTGCTAAACATTTTTAATATAAACCTCCTAAGTGGGTTTTTTGAAAGATATCAGGGTGGTAGATCTCGGCTTATGATGATAAAGTGATCCTGGGCTTGAAAAGGCTGGTGACCGCTGCTCTGGAAGGGTTTTGTTAAAATACGATGTGTGGGAATCGCCAACAATTACTGTGTCTTGTACAAAGCTGAGTACCTTGTTTTTGACACGCTGCATTTTAAATGTTGAAAGTTATTTTCTCTTCATTCATGTTCACTTCTTTTTAAATAATCTGGGTTGAAAAATAATTGCGCATGTTCCCAGATTCCAGTGATGATATTAGATTTGTTCACTTCAGTTCCAAGGAGTTATGCCATATCTTGATATATAAAAGAGTTAATGAATAACCTTATGGTAATGAGCTGGAAAATCCATTAATAGGAATTTAGAAATATATGTAAAAAAAATGTCTGAACATAGTTAGTGAGTTCATATATAAAAGTGTAGAAATGTGGTGAAAAGTTCTTATATGCATTTTCTATGAATGCATAGAGTATATTTACATATTTTTCATATTGCATCAACATAGAAACTATCTGCCAACTTTGATTGTTAGTAATCCTCAATTGAATTTCTATCAATTCCTTGATAAGAAAAATTATTTAAAAAGCACATTCACTGGAAAATACCAGGACAATAGAGCAGTAGATCATGCTGCAGGAATATTTTGAAACGTTTTGGATGTTTTTATTCTTTGTGTAATATTACATGGAAAAAGGCAAATTACTAACTGTTTGGACTCAAGCCTACAGGGACAGAGCCATATTAAGCTTTTCCAACATAAGCATAAGAAGATTTTGGAAGGACTTGTCAAATTGACATTTGACTTAGGGCAAAACTTGTTTGGCTTGGTTTACTTTATCACAGGTCAGAGGAATTGAGTCACTTAATGCTAAATCCGCAGTCAAAAGTTGCAAAATATTACATTGAAAAGAGAAAACATGTAAACCCAGTTTCCAATTTGATAGACAAATGTTTCTGCAAGCAATATGAAGCCAAATGTGAAATGGAAAAATCAATACTGTAGTGGACTTAAAGTTCAACGGCTGGTGTATGAATATTACCACTGAAGGCATTTCAGACACATCAGTTCGGCAAAGATGTAATGAAAAGCCCACAGGCTCTTAAACACACGGACACTGTTGACCTTGTGGTGAGCTGGAAGATGCAGTACTTAGCTGAACGTATTTAAAAGGCCAGTGGTTCAGGAGGGCTGTTCTCCTCTTTTCACTGGACCAAAGTTTAGCCTGTAGTCGCCCTAGGAGACAAGGCAACCGACTCACACTCATCCCACTCACAAACATTTAATCAGCTAACAGAACAAGTAACCAGACAAGTCTGTGAAGAGGAATACTATTGAAAAGATGCAGTAAATAGTAGTTACCATGCGTCATAATAAAGACATTTTTTTTATTCCACTACTTGATGTTGTTCGGGGATATCAATGTTGGTTAGCCAGTTTATAAGAATTGAATAAATTGTGATGAGAGACATTTACGTCCCTCAAATGATGAATCCTTACAACTTTGTTGATTCCACATCTATTCCACAAAATCCCCATGACATACTATTGTTAATGTTTTGGGTCCAGAGTGAAATGCATGTACTAATCAAATATTCAATGGATTGCCATGACATTTAGTACAGACGTTCATGGTGCCCAGAGGATACATTTTAGGACCCCTTAAGTTGTTTATTATTTACCTAAGACATCAAACAAGTACAACTTCTAATTTTCCAGTAATTTTCTTTTAAACTTGCAACTTTTGAAGTTTGTAAAAGTTTACATAAAAACAATTATATGTAATAAACCAAAAACGTTAAGATATTCATTAAATGTATAATTGTGTTGTTTAGACCAATATAAGCTGCTCAAAACTTCACTTTAATAAGTCTTTTTGACAACACTTCTACAAGTCACAGTAGGAAACGCACAGATGTAACTAATAAAATGAAGAATAAGCTTCAGTTTGAGGGTTCTGGTGTTGTTCATGCAGACTCACTGTTATGTTTTACTGGGACATTATTTTTCCTCCCATGACGTTAAATGTCTGCAAATTATACAGATGTCAAAATGTCTACAAGTTTTGCTTTGGGAAGTTGTACTAGTTTATGGATCCAACAGTTCTTCCCAGCATAAGTGTTTACTGAGGCTTGAATTAAGTATGAAAGGGAAATTCAAGGATTTGGGGGAACTATACTTCAGTCAGGAACACTTTGTCATGATTTAACCATTTATTGCACAATGGGAATACAGTTATGCTTGGCGCGGATGGCTCCATTCTTTGGGTGTTCCCTGGATTAGCCAAGCAGCATGCTAAGATAAAACAGGGAACATGTGCAGAACCCCCCGGTGGGCGTAGCAGGCAAGATACATTTGTTAGATTTTTTTACGATTACCACAACCATGTTTGGACTCAGTGCTAAAAGGTGGAGGTGGTGGAGGCAAGTTGGATCAGGGAGGATGAGGTCGTATTTAAAGGGGCCGCTTTGGTGAAAGAATGGGCTGTGATTGGTGGGTGACTGACGAGCACCCATAAACCAATCAGTAGCTGACAGCTTAGGACAGCTGAGCACATGACTCGGTGTCCTGCATGAACTAACGCGATGCTTCATTGAGCACAAATTTTAAGGTCCCATGAAATGAAGAATCCACTTATGTAATTTAATCCTGTGACCCTTAGTTAATTCATCTTTATCGCTTTTAATTTGCCAAATAAGTGTAAAAAGACAATATTATAGTGTTGTAAATCTCTGTCTTTTCCCTAAACTTTAAAATAGCCTTATATGTTTGATGACTCATCCACTGTCCGATTCACCAGTTAAATCCGCAGGCGTAGGCGAAGTTGGGGCGAGTCCTCGACAAAGGAGAGCAGGCTGTCGTCCTGACATCCCATGTTGAGCTGCTAATTACTGTCAACTCTGCTGCAGTGTTGTGGCACATAGTTTTGTGTTTTTAATGAAACACATAAATATGTGGAATCAAATACTGCTCTGACATCGTTTTACAGGGACTTGTGTATCATGAAGCAAAGGCATAGTTCACTGTCTTTAAAGATGGGATTATTTGTTTTCTGACAGGTCTCACAATCATGTTTGTCTGTGAAATTTAAAGTTAGCCAGGACAAAGTTAGCCTAAGTCTGTTAGACAGACATGAAATGGGCAAGACAGCAAATATGCACATTGCCCACAGTCCAAAACTTTCCTCTTTGTTAAGTCAGTAATTGCCAGATGCTGTTTTACGCTGGTGTACCACAAGCTGAGTGGGCCCAAATCTCTGCGGGTTCTGCTGATAAAGCTAACAATCATCTGCATCGTCTGGAAAGTACCGCATTTGTGCCTTTTTATTTCCTGTGTTTGTTTATCTCCACGCTTTGAACTTCCTTGTGAACAGTTCAAGAAAAATAATTCCATAACAAATCACAAACAACTTCTGTGTTCTACATTTACTGTGCGCATATATTCTGTGTTTCTATTCTCTCAGAACAGAGACAGAGGCAAAAGCAGAGGACAGAGAGAGAACATGAATGCTGTCCTCATTCCTTCATAGTGAAACGATGAAAAGTATCATCAGTGTCCCACTTCTGGAGTTTAGGGGTTACACTGTCTTCTCATTTACTAGTGAGGCCATTTAGTGTTATCCCATATTTTCACACATACACTGTATATTAGTGTTTTCTGCTGCTTAGTCCATTTGGAGGAATCATAATACCTGACACCACTTCTACTAATGCCAACTTGAACATGTGGAAGAGCCAATGGTACAATTACTGTTTGTACTGTTTTGGGACCAGAGCAAAGAAGTACAAAATGATACTCTATAAATGATTTCTTTCTGTCTGTAGTTTTTCATGTACGATGCAATGGTGAGTGAAGTATTTATTCCCTTTGATATAGGGTCCCATACTGTGATAGACAGGCTAAAGGGGCTTTAAGATAGAGGAAGAGGCACCATGATTATGAGCAGATGTACAGTAATAACCGACACACAGGCACACAGTGGTTTTATGGCCAGAGAAAGAGATGCCTTTTTTCTCTCCAAAAGGCCAATTTTGACATTTGCCCTGTTTTTGTCAAGAAACCTGACAAAATCCATCGCACCAGATCTCCGAGCTATTTGCTTGTGGAAGAATTGCAGTGCTTCAGATGGGCAACATGAAGCAGTGGTTCCTGAAAGGGATAGTTCACCCAGAAATGAAAATGCACTCATTATCTACTCACCCCTATGCCGATGGAGAGGTAGGTGAAGTGTTTGAGTTTCAGGGGTAGACGGTGTTAGAGCAGAATCCAATACAATTGAAGTCAATGGTGACTCCTTCTTTGGACATAATAGAATAACAGAAAAAACACAACATACCTCCATACTGCTCCTGTGGTGTCATCCAAGTGTCCCGACATTTATATTCGTCTCGAAAATAATTTTCACCGTGTTTTAAGCCTAAAAGTCCACCAGAAGTGGCTATGCTAGCGGACGTTAGCATGTCCGACAGTCCCTAAACGCAGCTCGTTGGAAGCTATCAGAGGACATTCAGGTTAAAAACTGTTTAAATGACACCGTTTCTTTTAGTTTTTTCTGTTGTTTTATTACATCTGAATCATTCGTCACCAGTAACTTCAGTTGTTTTGGATTATGCTCTCACACCGTTTACCCCTGAGACTCCTAAAGTGTTTTGTGGACTCAAACACTTCACCCACACTTCCATCGCCATAGTGGTGAGTATAGTGAATTTTCATTTCTGGGTGAACTATCCCTTTACCATTAATGGATTCTCCTAAGCAGGTTGTATACATGCTTCTATATAGCACCAGCTGTAGCAGATTTACAGAGTTGCTTTGTGGGTTTTTTTTTTTTTACCATAAACAATAAAACAAAGCACCAAATATTTAACTGGGAGCCACATTTTGGCCACTTCTCAGTAGCTAAACATACAGGATATATAATGGCCAACAGAAATAGGAAAAAAGACAGATTCCATTCATTTCATTTTTCAACATTTATATATATATATAGAAAATGCCCCAGAAATAACATGACCCTTTACCTTCTTTAAATTATTCTACAAAATAACCTCAGGTAAAAGTAGTCCAAAAAAACTGACATCCCTGAAATTGTGGGTGACTCGTGTGTCTTCTTTGAAAGACACACACAGACACACACACACACACACACACACAGTCCTCAGACATCATCAGTTGAAGTAGAAGTGGCTGATCCGCAGAGACATCCAGATGTTTCTAATATGAAATGTAAACGGATCAATTTCCACATCTATATTCCATAACCACACACTTTTGCCTGCCTGTCTCCTTGAAGCCCCTAAATCCTTTCGACCCGCAGCTGCCACTCAGGTTTAGAGCCAGAGCAGGGAGATATTCTCGAAAATCTTTTATCATCTCCTCTCAGCAGATATACTGGTAGTGTAGAAGCACATTGGCTAATCCTGCCTCTTGAAAGTTTGTAGATGGCATAATTTTGGTGTGCTGTGTGTGTGTGTGTGTGGTGCGTGCGCGGGAGAGAGAGCCTGTATCTCTGAGATGATATGATACATAAATCCCAGGTATTACTTAAATCTTGCTGATATTGAGGGAAGTAACAATACCGCTCAACTCATATGTATCTTTACATAGATAGATACAATGTTAGCGACACTGCCTCTGACTAAAAAGGATCTGGGTTTGATTTAAATACTGTAGTGGCAATGGTCCTGAAACCTTTTATACAATTAATTGTGCGACACTCTAGGTACATTTTACTTTGCCTGTTCAGTCTATTGTAATTTAAAAGGACAAACTGAAAACTGACGTCTGCCTTGGAATTTTGTGAAATTTCGGACATATTCGTAGGTGTCCGGAAATCTCCTCAGCGCATATAAGTGTATGAATTAAAATAGGGCAATTGTGTTTCTAAGAGCATGAGTAATCACAGCTCAAAATCGATCTTACTATTTTCATCATGTAAATGGTATTTTGTAAAAAAAAAAATTAAATAAAAATGTATGATATTCTTTAATGTTTTGGCGTGAATTGGTGCAGGACTGTTAAAAGGCACAGCCTTCTAATTTCACTTGTGATTTCAACCATCACTCTATGGTCATGATTTCTGGGTAGTGACTGAAAGAGGTCAAGTGGCTGAAGTGAGTTTCCTCTGTAGGGTATCTGGGCTCATCCTGAGAAATAGGTTGAGCTCAGACACCCAGAGGGAGCTGGGAGCAGGGCCACTGCTTCTTCAATTTGAAAACAGACAATATGGTGCATCTGATTAGAATGCCTCCTGGTTGTCTTCCATCCAAGGTTCTTCCGGGCATGTCCAACAGGTAGCGGCCCAGCTGTAGACATAGGGCTAGCTGGAGGGATTATTTCTCCCATCTGGTATGGGACTGTCTCGGAATCTCTGTGGACGAGCTGTGAAATGTCGTTAGGAGGAGGGATGTCTGGCACATCCTACTTAGCCTGCTGCCACTGCAACCTTGCACAAGCGGAAAAAAATGGATGTATGTTGTAACTTTATTTGCATACAAGGGAAGTGATGCTGGAAACGGTGGTGTGCATACACACAATGAGTAGGTTTACATTGCACTGCCACCGGTTACAGGGTCATGTTACCCCATTCCCCCGCACCTGAGTGCAACAATGATCATCTGTGCATGGCTTGTTCAATTCTGTATCCTCCATACTCCACATAGAGGTCCCTGATACAAAAGTTGATCAGTCACATGTCTACACATGTAAAACATGGTCTCTTTAAATTGTTGCATCACTGACGCAAGTGTTAAATATTTTTTTTTTAGCTAGTGTTCATTATCACATCCGGACAGGTGTTGTTGAAGTGGAGGATGATGTTATATTCAGTGTTACATCCATTTTGGAAATTAGCTTGTGCACAGATTTTTCTTCAAGCGTGTAAAAACTGCAAAGGTTTTGGACACTAAATGAAAATGAGAATGCATTAAAAGCAGTGAATAGTTTGGATTTAGTCTGAGATTAATACAAATGGATAAATAAAAAGAACAGCAGGGCCAATTTGTCCGACTCAGTGTCTGCAGTCTCTTCATGTGATGCTGACTCCAGGTTTCACTTGGTTAAGCTTGTGGAAAGATCAAGGTTAGTACTTTCTTGGGGTTAGAGGAACCTCATGAACATGGTCACAATGATAAACATGTAGTTAAGGTTGTAGACATAAAAATGTGTTTTGTCAACTTATCAATCCTCCCAACCTCTTCCAAGGTGGACTCTGTCTCTCTATGAACTATGAACTACACCTGACTTTTCTTCTTTGTTAATATCAGCTGCTCAAGGTCCCCTAACGAGGGTAAATATAACGCTTTTCTAGTCTTGATGACCACTCAAAGCTCTTTACAGTACAGTTTTACATTCACCCATTTCTAAGCAGCACTTTCTTTTTTCTATGAGGGGCAATTCGGGGTTCAGCATCTTGTCCAAGGACACTTCGGCTGGGGATCGAACTGCCGACCTTCAGGTTGGAGGACGACCGCTCTACCCCTCAGCCACAGCCACCCTACAATAGAACACAAACTAGTTTTATGCCACACAGGAAAATTAACCCTCTATGTTTGCTTGTTTTTGAAGAGAGAATAGTGTAACTGTTAGTTTGAAGTGAAAGAAATGACACGTTATTAAACCATGCATCCTCAAATTTAAAAGTGTAATCTAACATTACAATGTGATAATTACACCATTTCAGGTTTGATGCCTGCATACGTGTCTTTAGCAGCTTGTTAGAGACACTTACAATCCACTAGTGTGGATGGTGGAAACTTTATTTTCACACCTGTGCTTAACTTAAAAAAAAGTGTCAAAGTAAGAAGCTACACAACATGACTGTCAGTGACAGACGATCACATCATATTCTTCAGATGGCGCATGTAGAACTATAAAAAGAAATCCAGAATTGTATAAAATGCGCACAATATGACTCATAAAGTCGTCTTCAATCCAATAACCTCTGGATTTCCTCAGTAAGCCTGCAGCAGATGGTTTATGTGGTGCAGACGGTGGGTGGAGAGAACAAACAAAAGCAGCCATTCTGTCAAAACCGCTCGTCTGTTTGAACCTATAGAAACATCTCATGTCTGATAAAGCTACACAGTGGTGTGGCAGGGGCCTGGAGGGTTGCATACTTGAGACCAAACATCTCTAGTTTGAATCTGAAACAAACGCAAAAGGATCACAACTGCAGTCTCTTAAAGCCTTTTGTCAAGATGTAGCTTTTTGTTCATCAACTGTTCTTTTGGGATTGGAAGCTGGTTTTATGAAAGAACTCACAGAAGAAAATGTGTATATAAAATGTGAGGCTAAAAACTGAATATAGAAAAACTGTTTTCCCCAACTCAGTAACTACTAAAGACAAGCGGAACATGGATACTGATATTGCATGTTCATAAAACGTGGGAACAATAAACTACCCCTGCATCAGCACTCAAATTCAATGCATTGTTTACCAGCTTGAGAAAACCTTTCTCCTATGAAGGGCCATTCCAATTGTTTACAACATCCTTTGAGGGCCATACTAAAAAATTGAACACATATAAATCTCTCTAATGCGATGCCTGGATCCCCTCTCCATGCCGAGGTATCTGATGTGAGATGATAGCGATGATGATGATAATGATGATGATGCTACTCACAGCTCGTTTTAGACAAAACAACCTCCCCACTCACTGTTGGTAGACACATACATGGCTTTCAAAGACAGTAGTTCCTCACTCATATCCAACTCTACGCTGATCCTACATAATTTGTCAGTTCTTCAAGACAAATTGACACTTTGGAACTTTTTACTTCGTTTCTAGCAGCTTTGCAACAGCATAAGCTTATGTCCCCCACCCCTGTCGTGTACTGTAAAGGCATAATACTGTTAGTATCTACCTACTGATTCCACAAATGTCTGTTTGTCTGTGTGTAAGTGAAATGCATATCTCACAAACCATTCCTTTAATCTGCCTCACTCTTGCAATTGGTATTTGTAATAACCCAAGGAAGAGCAGTGTCGAGTTTAGTGAGATTTGGGCATGTGGTACCTTCAATATTAATGACATTTTTTATAAATAAGTGCGCTCTGTAGCAGTCAATGGAGGCGGGGCAGCAAGCTAAGAGTCAGTCCGCTGACTGAGCTTAACAGGTCTTCTTCCTCTTCAGGCCACTGGGTCCAACTCCAGGTCTAAATCACTGCCAGATCATTTTGATAATAATTTTTTTTTATTTTACCATATTGGACTGACACAGATGGACTGACCTGGGATGGGTGCTGATCTCCATCTTGGCAACAACATTCACAAAATGTATTATTTCATTTCTTTCAGGTGCCCTGGGTCCATCTGTAGGCAGCATTGGGGTGCAGGGGGTTAGTACTGTCACCTCAATGCAAGTAGGTGCCCGTTTGGTCATGGGGTCAGTTGTTCATGGAGAGGGCCTGAGAAAACACATATGCACCAAGTGAGAGGACATGTACAACATTTGGAATGACCTCACCATATGAAAAGAAGAAATAATGGTCATCTCTCTTCATAAGGGCTGCCTGGAACAAGGAAAATAATTAGTTTGAATCTAGACCAGGCTTTACAAGTGGTTAAATAGTATATAAAGGAGGTGAGCCAGCTTGAGGAGGCAGTAAAAGAAAGAGAGAATGAGATCAGCAGGGTCACCAAAGAGAGGAAAGCTGCACAAAAGGACATCTGTAGACCCTGACCCTGTTGAGTGAAAGGAATAAAGAGCGGGTTCATGGTGAAAACCTAATGTGACACTCCGGGAGAGTGCTATGATGAGGAGTTGGATGTAATGGAGAACTCGTAGTGGAGCTGAAAGGAGAAAAGCTGAGGGAGATGTTCAACCTACGTCAGCATTGCTCTCCGACAAATGGTGACTGTGACTGTAGAGCTGCGAGAGAGAGAATAATATTAATTTGATCTCATATACAAAAAAATACTCATAATGTGGTGACCAGTGTTGATATTGTGGCCACAGATGAATATACATAAAAAAAAACAAAAACTTTTTATTCCTTGTGAAACTGTAGCAAGTCAACGGACATAAGCTGGTCCTACGGAAGTGGACTGCATTCACTTGAAAAAAAAAAAGCTCTGTTTTTCTGAGATAATTATCTCGGAAATTCCGACCATAACAATATAATAACGTTTTATAAATACTGCACGACATGATTATGTATAGTACATATTATGAATTTTATGGGGATATGATAGATAAAGGAAATATAGTTTTCATTTTTGTCCATAATTTCAATATTTCGTTTGTTAGTCTTTTGTAATTCACTGTTATTTATACAGAAGGAGAGTCTGACAGTTTTAAGTGACGCTATACGTCATGGCGCTAATACAAGAAACGTTGCCAAACAAAAGACTGTCTCAGAGTGCAACAGTTACATGTAGCACGCTGAACAAGGGCTCTGTGCGAAACGTCCATGCAAAATGTAACTTCATCAAAATACTAGATTACAATTATATCAGAAAAACAGAGCCTTTGTTTTTACTTTTTCTTTTTGAAGAAAATTTATCTCAGAATTTCCAATTTTTTTTCCCAAGTGAATGCAATACGCTTCCGTATGGTCCTTCATATGCTGGCGACGCTTTTTGTTCACAAAGCTGAAAGCATGTGGCCGATCTGATCACTTAGGATGTTAATACCAGGTCCGAATGGGTTCAAAGAGAGAAAGAGAGCGGTAAGCCGTAAACAGCTCTGTGAATGCTCTAAATTATTAAATGGAAATAAATAATGTTCTGCATGAGATGACAGTTTAGTTATGGTTTAGAGTTTTCAGTGTGTTCCAGGCCCTGTTTCCACCTCTTTCCATCCCACTCTTCAGGCCTGTAGTGAGCTCTACATTATACTGAAAAAGTGCAGTAAAATATCTGTAGTTTCAGACACTTTTAATTTCCCAGCAAAATATGGTATTGCTACTTCAGTTCATTTACATTTAGGGGATTGTTTTTATCATTTATTTTAAGAAGCTCAACTCAGACAGGAAGAGGAGGAAGAGGAGGGGGGCTTCTGGCCTCCAGTGACAGAAAGATAAATTGCGACAGTTCATTTCAGTAGGCTGGTGCTTAGACTGCTCTCCTTCAACTCCCACACACTCTTTCTCATGAGGTAGCATGGTGGCTTAGTGATCAGTACTGTGACCTCACAAAGAGGAGGTCCTGGCTTCCAACCTGGCCAGGGGCCTTCTCTCTGCATGGCATTTGTATAGCCTACCCATTTCTGGCATGGATTGCCCCTGGGTCCTCCCACACTCCAAAGAGATGCAAGAGAAGCAAGACCGTGGTCGCTGTGTTTCTGTGTTCGAGTCAAGCATCAGTGGAAAAAGTTTTCAGACATGACTGGTGCAGTGGATCAGAACAATGCCGACAAAGAAAAACCCACATTGGAAGAGATCAGAAAGTCTCTCAACTTTATGTCACCGTAACACAAGGCAACGTGGCTAACCAACAAGTTCAACTGTGTGGTCTAATAGAGGAGCTACAGAAGCCCAAGTTAAAAGAAGAAATTGGAAATTGCAGATATGGAGCAATGCCTTGAAAACCAGAATCAATATCTGAGAATGTATGCCTTTATTAGAAGTGGCCCTGAAACAAGCTGTTTGAAAATATGGAAATGCTTCACTGAAGAAAATTACCTTCCTGGGAAATGCAGGTGCTTCAATTCTTTGAAAAGCAAAATGTAAATATACAAACTAATTTGATTTCAGCTTGTCAGACACGTCCTATACAATAAAACAAAGTTATATACTATAACGTGCTTTGTGAACAAAGAAGCAAAAACTAAAATTCTGAGACATACCACATTGCTATAGAGGACTGACATGCACGTGTGTGACTCATAACTCAAAAGATAACAGATACATCTAGACAGATACATATCCTAAAACTGCATGAGAAAATATAATCAATGTTGACAATGAGTGAATTAAGATGAACGGATAACCAGATAGAGAGAGATAGACTAAATGATAACCTAATGACATGAAAACACTTTTAATACACCTTTAAAAAAAGGTTCCACTGCGATGACATAGGGGAACCTTTTTAGGTTCTGCAAAGAACCTTTTACTTATTGGTTCTTCAAAGAACCATTCTTCTATCTATCTATCTA
Organism: Hippoglossus stenolepis; assembly: GCF_022539355.2. Lineage (NCBI taxonomy): Eukaryota > Metazoa > Chordata > Actinopteri > Pleuronectiformes > Pleuronectidae > Hippoglossus > Hippoglossus stenolepis. Next base: position 2,205,247 of record NC_061493.1, read on the forward strand.
TCTATCTATCTATCTATCTATCTATCTATCTATACAGACATACTTAATCAGTAACCTTTCATAAAGAGTTTGTTGAAAATCTACCATTGTATTTTTACAAAACTAAAACTGATTATTTTGAAATCTACCTTCTTAAAACAAATCCTTGATCCTCAGGAAAACCCTTCCCTCAGAAATACAACAGCACATAAGTGATGAAATGAAAATTATTCGAAGAAATTAAATTGAAAAAGCAATTTAGTCCAGTGTTACATTTGAATTAGTAGTTCAACCTCACAATGAAAACAGAGACCTTACCTTGAGAACAGCATTTTTCCCATTGTGTTGGTGATCAGAATAACAGTTTCAGCTTTTCATTACAACATATGTATAAGTAACATCAAATAAAAAATGTATGGTGGAACATACAGTAAGTAACCATCCAGGACACCACAAGGCATCCAGAAAGGCCATTGTCTTTCTTAAGTTTATGGGATACATAAAATGGACGATGTGACCGAATACAAAGGCAGCAGCCAAGGCAAGGGAGATGTCCAGGCTGTCACCATCTATCTTCACAGTGATGGCCTGCTCTGTAGGAGGGAATTGGTTCATGCAGTCACTCAGAACACGTGTTGGTGCCAGATATACTGGATCCTGTAAAATACAATAATAAGAAAAGTCTGACACACTGCATTGTCTGAAAATTAAGCAGGTTGTTAAAACAAAGTTTAAGCTAGTCGGCCTGCCCCCACTGCTAAATAGATCCTAGAGGAAACAAGTTGACTCTCTCTAAATTAAGTTTTTTAAGCATCCTAAGGTCCTCAAAAATGCTTTTCCACAGCAAAGTAATCTCCACAAAAACAATATGTCCCCTGCACCTTGAGTGCTATGGACCGTTCCAGCCCCAGCACCATCGGTGCTCAGGCCCTGACTCTTTATGATATGTAGTATAAAATAGTATTCACTTTAAGGGTCCCAGTCAATTTTTTTCAATTTCACCTGTCTTATATATTTGGCAATAAGCAAGATGTTTTTAAGGAAGCAAAATAAACCTTTCCCAACAGTTAAGGCAAGGAGGCTGGGGGAAAATGCATAAACAGATCAAAAGACCAAAGGGCAATTCTCAGAGGATTGATCGGACTCTGATGGATTAGAAAACACAAGTATTGTGAAGCACATCATCTATCACTTTTAAAACATGAATTTGAAACCTTAAAGTAGAATAAATGTTATGTTTGACTATTTCGAACAACAAACACAAAACTCAAAATAATTACAGACTTGGGACAAAATACTTCACCTTATCAATGATAAACCGCTGTTGTGCGTCCCCTTTGAAGACTGATGTGAGGAGGAGTACTGCAGGATTGACAATCTGGCCGAAAAAAGCAAAGACATTGTGAAGACAAAGATGATATTCTCAAAAACACATGCCATGAAACATGGTAATTTTTTTTGTGTTGTCGTCATTGGTGCGTATAAGGAAATATATATATATATATATATATATAATTTAGCTTTTAAAAGAATTACTTACATGCTAACTGATGCAGCTGTGCAGACTGCAGGTCCGACAGCAGCGCAGAGCTTCACGCTCCTCCGGGATCTGCAGTGGTAGTTTCAACTTCCGGTCTAGTTCATTGAACACTTTGAGCAAATCTGGCAAGAAATCACACTGATAATTATTATAAATAATATAATTGTAAAATATAACATAAAAATAATATATTTATTATAGAATATGCATTTGCTGATCTCCAAACATATGCCTAACTTTTAACATCTGCCCAAAATCTAAATAAATAGTAAATGTAATTAATCGTATACTTATTACACTTAGCCTGTTTAGAATTAAACATGGAGAAAGCAACTAATTCAGCCTGTACTTTATTTTCTGTTGAATTGTGTGTTTGCCATGACCTTCACACGTGGCTAATGCTAACACGATTAATGATAACATGGCTAACGCTAACTAACAAGCTAATGCTTAGTTCGCTCTTTAAACAAACGATGTGAGACAAAAAACATTACAATGAGGTAAAAGTGTGATTCTGTGTGAAATGTAATCATGGTTAAGTAAGACTCCACCACAGATAAATGATTTCATCACATTGTTTGACTGAACTTACTGTGACTTTAGATCTCCAGCTCCTTTACATAAATTAAAATCACACTAATTTCTCTTAGGCTGACTTAATGACAATGAATTCAATAGTCTAAAGCGCTGTCAACCAAAAAAGATGATTTAACATGAAAAGGTTCTTTAAAGCACCAAAAATGCTGTAAGGTGTGTTTTGAAGAACTCTTCCTTTGAATTCAGTTTCCCAAAGAACCATAAACCCATCCCATCCCCAAAGAGTGTATGGTGCTATAAAACAAATTCAATTCAATTCATGCCAAACTTAGAAGGATTTCAAGGTGGAAACATGACTACCGTCACCATCTTGATCTACTCCAGTCCACCTCCCTATGCTGTGTTAAATGAGCTTACTGTGTAAATCTGATGATTGGGCTGCGGGCAGAACATTTGATCTCTTTGATATAGAAAGAAGAGGAAATATGTGAATTTAAACGGCAACATAAAGTCTGACCCAAACCCTTTGTGCTCATATCTGATATGTCCAATGTCTCTTTAGGAAGACAAATCAGTCCAATGAGCATGTGGTTTACATTGCCACAGTCTAGGTGATATCTTCATAGATCTGACCCACAAATACATCCTTACTGAACATTTATGTACAATGAAGCAGTCTTTTGAACTGGTGTAACTGAAACTCTGCTCGCTGAACCATGGCAGTCAGCTTAAGATCATAATCGTTGGAATACAGAATAACATGTCAATGAAACACTGAGCAGTTATGACAACTTAAGAGCCAACAGATGCAATATTTTGACATCTTACTGTACATGTGGGGTACCCCCAGAATCTGATAACATGTTACCTATCAGATCGTAGCTCTGCAGCCCCATCTGGGCCACATCAGTAGAGCTGGCCCACTTATGGCTGTAAATGAGGTGAAAATTGAAACCTGGTCTGTGGATAGCTTCATACCGGAAGGCTGAAGTCATAGTCGGTGCGTCCCAGACGTCTTTCACCAGGTGACAAGTTGATAGTTTGGGTTTTAATCAAAAAAGCTTTTAAATGATTTTTGCTTTAGCGGCTGAGATTGCACATAACCACTCACAACCTCACCCCGTTATTTAGACAGCTGGCCTGACTTACAGGACACACATTTGCTCTTGTTAAGTGTCTGTGAGGGAGACAGTCACACAACTTGTGATAATGAAAGACACATGGCAACAGAAAGAAAATCCTATGCAGGCGTGTTCTCGAATGATATACCATACAGTTAGGGCTTATATCTTTATTTAAGGACATCAGCTTAAGTAGCGACCATGCAAATGATACTAATAAACTGTCATCCTATGAGTATGGAGAAAGTTTGGACTCTGATATTAACATGTGGGATATTTGTGTTTATTTCTGTTCATCATTCTTGCCTGATGTTTGCATCACTGTATTTTCCAGGACTTATTGCATCATGAGACTAAGCTTTGACTTTTAAGTTGCCAAATGACAGCAACAAGACCAGCAGGCAGAAAGTGCAGAAAATGCACTAAGATGCACTCTTTCACCTGTTATATAATTTCTACACATTCAACGGAACAACAAAACCAACTAAATTCACCACAGTGAAAGTTAGTTTGAAGACATGGAGAACACATGCTTACAGGTCACTATGGAATAATGTATGGGTGACGTCTGAACAGTGTAAGAAATGTTACACTTTCAGGGGTTAAATTGGGCTGGAGCCTGTTGGAGCTGACCTCCATCTTCTTCATCATATCACACATGTGTTCTTTAAGCTATCACATACAATATGGTATATATTTGGATATGGGTCTTAATATGTTATTGTCTTAAAGATATTTATAGAGATCTTTCACGCAAACAAATGTTAACAAAAGAAAAACATAAATTATTAGATTAAAAACATCATGTGCATACAGTCTGAAAAGGTATATATATAAAACATCCCTGGCATTGTGGGTGAATATTGTGTCATCTTTGAGAGACACACATACACACACACATACACACACACACACACACACACACACACACACCTGTGGGTTAAGGTGTCGACCCGCAAGCGCAAACTACATTCCTCTAGCAAATTCACTGAAATAGCCTCAAAGAATGATGCTCAAAATAAGATAAGGTCAGATAAGCTTTATTTGTCACGTACACAATTATACATGGTACAATGTACAATTGTGTACGTGACAAATAAATATATGTAAGTGGTGACTTATTGAACACCCAAGATTTGTTTAAACTTGCATAGCAATTATCAAGTGTTAACATGTGTTTGAATCAGTACAGAAGTCTGCATTGATTTACAGAGAAATGTGATCAATTCTGACAGTATCTGTTTTCTACAGCTGCTTTATACAGTGTGACAAGCTTCTCCTACAGCTCATTAAATCCATGCAGCTGTACGAAAGCAGCAGGACACACGTGTTAATTAATCGGCAGTCTTCCCTTCAGCTCTGTAATCCTTTACATCATCAAGCTTCTTTCCAACTTTGTTTGCAGCTCTATTTCTTTCTGATATTTACTCAGTTTTATTTTTGAAAGGCCTCACAATGTCACGTTGCATTTTGAGATGTAACGTGACAATTAGGAAAGTTAAGCAGAATCAACACTGAACGATAATTAGGTTAATGTGCTCATATAATCGTACTGTTTTCATTGTTAATAGATTGTTATTTTCTAGAAAGAACAGCAGCACGTTATGTGTTGTGTGTTGACATTGTGCTGCTCCACAACCTCCAACGATGCCCATCCCCCCCTTAACTGCTGTATCGTATAGCCTATGGTCACATGTCAACAAGGATTCCCTCTCCTTGAACACCCAATTCAAGAACTTGCTGTGCTCATGAAGAAAATGTGGAAAGGATGAGTTAAAACCTTTTAATTTTAACAGTCAAAGAATCGAAGAACAGTCACAATCTAAAATGATTACTGCTGGATTTTTTTTTACTTCCTCACCGAAATGTTAGAGGTGAGCTAGAGTTGTCGTGCTGTGTTCGGGCGCTTGGCAACAACAATGGGGAAATCAGCTGGTCTATTATCAGCTCCACAAGTGAGACAGAAATAGCCACATATCTAGAAAGCTTTTGGATAAATCCATCTATATACACCAAATAACTATTGATGTTCATATTTAATCCTGGTATTGATTCAGTCTACACCCACGCCACATATTAACAGCTAGTCATCCTCTCTGCACTTCATTTTACACACAGTATATCCCACTGGGTGTTTGGCGTGTTAGGAGACAGGCATTATGTGGTTATGTTGCTGCCAGCGGATCATACAGTCTGAATGATGCATTGGCCTGTCAAAAGCATTATCCCCTTCATCAGTGTGGTTCACTGCTGCACCACAGGCACAAGGAGATGGAAGGATTCCAGACAGGCCCATTCAAATCTTGCCAAGTGCACTTACGGTCCAACATCAATGAGGTGAACGCAGCAAAGTGTTTATTGATAAAGTGGTAGTCGTGTCCAACTTTGTGCCATATGCCACAGGAAACTGCTGCCAAAGATTCTGGGGTAAACAGTAAGTTTGCTTTTTCAGTGTTTCGAGGTTTCACAGATATGCAGTTTTAGAGACTGCTGGGAATTCAATATATTTGACTAATCTGTAACAATTCAAATAAAGAGGAGCTGCACAGAACAGACGCTGGTGAAAGCATCAGCGTCACACACACTGTAGCACTTCCTGGTTCAAAGCCTTTCAAAAGAAATAAGAGAGGCTACATTTACTTTATACAGATCATAAGTCAGTCTGAAAACAGTGAAATTTGATAATTTAATAACCTAACCATAACTAACATGATAAATACAGCTAAATGTCAAATTTGGGCAGAAACCGTCTCTGTCGGAGGGGATGTGACTTTAAGATTGAACTATGGGCTGGATGTTGGTCTCACATACATGCTCTGCAGAAATGAAGTTTGGCAGCCTGTGCTGTATCCCACAACAGAACAGAACACTGGTTGGGACTCTGGGTCAGAACTATCTTCCTAAACCCATATATGTCTTTGAAACTACATTTTTGTTCATATTGGAGTAAAACCAACCAGATACCTGATGTCAGCTGGTCAGTCAGCTTCCACCGTGTTAGCATAGTGTTTTTGAACTGTAGACAGTCAGGCTAACTGTTTCCCCTACTTCCATGTTTGTTTGCTTGGCTCGGCTAATCATGCCCCAAGCTCTGTACTCACCGCAGACATGTGACTCCTAAATGTTTCTCATGAACGCTTTGTCTCGGACATGCCTTGAAGGACGTTTGGCACAAACATTTTACTTGGACTCAAAGATGAACTGAGTAGATATTAGCAAAGGTCACTATGATCTAATGTGTTGTGAACGTGAAATATCAGGAACACCTGGAGGGGATTTCATGACCACTGGGACTCAAGGATGTAGCGATAAGAATTGTGTGGTCAAAGGTTAAGGTCACTGTGAACTCATAACTCAAGAATTTAACTTAATGATGAAAACATTTCATGGTCTTTACTACATGTTTTTGTCCAGTAGCATGGACACATGTCCCATCTCTTGAATGGAACGTCTCAGCATCCGCACGGACTCATTGATGATCTGATTAGATTTTGGTGATCAAAGGTCACTATTACCTCATGTATATCCCATTCTTGTGACTGTGAGACAGCAGGGTCACCTGTAGGAAATGTTTTTACGTCCAATTAGAGTCAAGAAGATCTTACTACATTTTGTTGGTAAAGTTCAAAGGTCACTGTTATCAGGTTTTTTTTGCCATAATTCAGGCTAATTATGACAGAATGACATCCATGGACAAACATGGATGTTAACTGCAGCTTTGTGATTGTAAATAAAACTAAAACTAGGATGAAAAAGGGCAGATCACATTATTCCAGTGTAAGAAGGCAGCAGGTAGACAGTCATAAATTAAAAGCCAACACCTGTGTGTCACATTCACCTTGTCTTAAATTATCACCGGCGCAAAGGATTATTGGAACGTCACATAACAGAGGAGTGCCTTTTATTGTGCAGGCGTGCATGCATGCCTCACAAGAGGCCATTAACCACAACAGAATGGAGGAGTCGTGTTAATTCAAACTACTCAGTGAAGCACAACTTGAATTTGAAAGTCATATGGGCAGGATGTCATGGTTTCTGATGTAAGATGAGGAAAATAGTGGGAGGAATGACACAGATCGTGCATCATCCTCGTGCATTGCTCCCATTCGAGCTGTCTCCCTCATCATGCTCGACTGATCTCACCTTTTCAATCTCCTCTTCTCTTAAGATATAAATCCCTGGGAGGATGACAGTTGCAGATGAGTTACCGTGTGCTGGTGTGTGTGTGTGTGTAGTGCGATAAGCTGAGGGTATGACTAAGTAAAAGAAAGAAATAAAGAAGAAACTGTGGTAAAGGTATATCTGGTGTGGGTGCGTCTGTCCAAATGTGTGGTTGTGTATCACTGTAGCAAAAAAATATATATATATATATTCAGTGTGTTAAGGTCACTTTTAATAAATGATAACTAGTGATTCAAAGTTTATTTTATTCCAATTAAAAGTACTGGACAGCAGTTTAATGAATCATGAAGTTAGTGTGGCAGTGATTAGTGCTGCAGCTTTACTGTCATCATTGTGTTAATATCACCCTGGGGCACGCCAGTGAAACCTGTTAATGAGGTGCTACATATTGTATCTTAAGTCCAATCCCATGATCAGCCATTTTAAGGAGCAACTATAATTATTAATTACTATAATTATTATCACCATAAATTATGTGTGCTTGTTATGAGGAGTAACACCTCAACTGAAGTACTTTTAATACTGAACCGCCACTTGATTAACTTTTTTCTACTTTCTACACAGAGACATAGGTAATTCTGTTTGGACAGGAACACACAGAAATACAAAGAGGAGAACATTGCAAAAAATATTTATATGAAAATTATAAAATCAAAACAAAAAACATACAGTGTAGTTTAGTATACACTATAGACGTTTCCGTACAGTCTCTCTCAGTCTCTCTCTCTCTCGTTTGGGGATCAGGTCAGTCAGGTGGTCAGCCTCCTGCTGAGAGGCTGGAAACAGCAGCTAACACAGACTGAACTATTACTGATTGCCGCTTGAGAATGACGCCGGGTTCACACAGGACGCGGAAGCGCAGCGGCACGGCGCGCCGCGCCATTCTCAAGCGCGCAGCCGCCTGGCTGTTCACACGGGACGCGCATTTCTCCGCGCCGGTCAGCCCCATAGACTGTATATATAAGGTCAGCCCGCGATTCTGCTTTCTCCGCTTGTTGTTGTACCCGTTGAATGTCGGGGTTCGGGGGTAAATGATGGTCTTCATAGCCCCCCCACCCCACCCCTCTCTTTCTCTCTCTGTCTGTCTGCTTGTGTGCTTGTAGTGGATGGGCAGAGGGGGAAATTTAATTATGTGATTGGGAAAATTGGGAAAATTAAAACCAGGACAACAGAAGGGGAATACAAAGTATGGGATGCATATTTGATAATATATACATATCAAATATGTAATTTATATCGTTTAAAATCATTTTTCAGTGTGTATCCTGGCACTATACGCTCGCGGCAAGCGGAAAAAATAGACTCGACGCCGAAACCATCGGTGCAGGGCGCATCGGAGCCTATGTGAACGGCACAATTGAGTAACAGGGGGGCGGAAAGGAGGCGCCTGGCTTTCCTTGGCGCCGCGCGCCATGGCGCTGCGCTTCCGCGTCCTGTGTGAACCCGGCGTAATGCTGCGCGGCGCGGGGCGGCGCTTCAGCGCCCGGTGTAAACCCGGCGTTACACACCAAGAAGGCCACATGCCAATGCAACAAGGAAGTGCACATGCGCAACAGGTACTACATACAAACAGTCTAGTCACTTTTAAGTTATTTAATTTAATTTGTTTAACAAAATATTTTTATTGGGCTGTTATTTAATTTAACAAATATAATATTTGTATTGGTCTACTCTATGTTACTGTAAGTACAGAAAGTAACATTTTTGTCATTGAGTAGGTAGTTGTATGGCAGGCAGTTTTCATCGAAAATATTTTTATTTTATTTGTTGTAATCAGAGCCTCCTATTGTGTTGTGTTGCACAGCAGGCTAGTAGTAGCACTGCATCTTGACTTGAATTTATATGGCATTCCCTAAGGGTTTATGCTAGTGTTTTGTAAGGCTGCATTGCAAGCATCTGTTTACAGTTGAGTTGATGTCTTGAGTAGGCCTGGTGATGCTGTTAAATGTTTGGCTGAATAGGTGTCTATGTCCATCCATGGCATCTAAAGTTACACTTGTCACTTTTTCTGTTTTTCATATTATTCAAGTAATAAACAAATATCGGTATCGGCTATCCGCTAGATTGTTGTTTTAAATATCGGTATCGGTATCGGCCAAGAATTTCCATATCGGTGCATCCCTACTGCTTATTGTGATGTACTGATTCAGCCTGATGTTCAAATTGTTCCTGTCTTTAGATGAGATGGTTTTTTGTGTTAAGTTAATTAATAATTCTGATTACAAACTGAGCACCATGGTAGGTAAAACAATGTATTATTTATTAGTCAAATTATTGAATCAGAACAAACTAACAGACCGAGTTGACACTCCATGGAGAGCCCATCTGGCCCTGACTGAGGCTCAGAGGCCTGAGTGGAGAGCGCTCTGTAAATCACTGTTAACAAAGAGGGGGGGTGATTTACAGTGAAGGGTTCTACATGGTGTTGTTGCTGTCCATGCGTTTGTTTCTGTGATCAATTCAGATGTTGCTGATATCTGTCCCTTCTGTCCACAGAGAGAGACAGTTTGTCTTTGTTTCCTAGAGTGTGGTCGGCTCTCTTCACTGTTTCAGTTTTTGACTCAGATGTTTGCTTTGTTTGATGAGGTTTTCTCACGTCATTTGTTCATTCATTCAAGTATAACAGGAAAAAGAAAATGAAATGTCAACTTATTCATTTTCCTTTGGGTCAAGCAAAAATGGCAATTTATCCTAGCATGAAAAACAAGCTTGAAAACTCGTTTGATTTTGACATAATTGTGTATTTTTAGCCGTGTGTTAAAGGTAAGACAGAAAACTAATTTCAGTTTCTTTGTTTTAACAAATAATGTGGAAAATTTGAAGAAGGTCTGGTGCCGTAAACAAGTATTGTGTTCTGTGAAGAAGGATGAGTTGGTTTTTGGTCATATTTTGAGTTTTGTAGGTTTTGTATTAGTTTTTGAACATTATTATCTCTCTCTCTCTCTCTCTCTCTCTCTCTCTCTCTCTCTCTCTCTCTCTCTCTCTCTGTTTGAAATTGCCACTACTATATCAACACTGATCGCCACATAATGATCGATACTTTTCTTAAATTAGTCAAATCTTTTTTTATAGCTGTGCACAGTTGTCTCTCGCGCTGACACACACACACATCGTAAACATGTAAATGGCCGGGTAAAGGGTTATATTAAATTTAGGAACTCAGTTCAGAACTCAGTTCAGAATCGAGCCAAACTGCACACTCAGTTTGGCTCGATTCTGTTGGCAGTGCACAAAAAGAGCAGTTAATCAGACATTCCCTCAAATTGATTTTAACATACCTTGTTAAGGCCACAGTGCCCTCTGATCTGAAAATGAAGTTCAATGTAAAAGGATTCCCTCGATACGTTTCGAAATATCCCATTCTCAAGGCAATGTGCTTTGTGAGGTGACGGTGACTTTGACCTGTGACAACTAAATTCTAATCAGATCATCCTTGAATCCAAGTGAATATTTGTACCAAATTGAAAGAAATTCCTTCCGGGCATTCTTGAGATATCGCGTTCACGAGAATTGAACATACGGACAACCCCAGAACCTCTCTTCTCATCATCATTTTCATTTCTCTTGTGTAATCGAAACTTTGGTGGATGTTTAAAAGTCTAGTGTGTAAAATTTAGGGCGAAATCTGAACATAAATTAGATATAATAATCATAAAGTGCATAATCATCTGAATGAACCCTAATATCTACTTAGGGATCCGCTCGTCGTTAGAGTCCACCATATTTCTACAGTTACTCAGAGCAGGCAAATCAAACGATGGCCTTAGTAGGGGCTTTTAGTGTAGGTCACTGTAAGTTCTCCTCCTCTCACTTGAAAGGGAAAAGAAAGGGGGGGGGGGTACTTTAGTTGTTTCTAATGTACAATCTGATGCCACTAAACCATAAACCTTCTAAGTCATATGCTTCAAAAACATTATTTATCCCCCTAAGTCTGTTTCAGTTGAACTCTGTCATATTTAATTTTGTATGGCCTTTTGTTGTTATTTTGAGTGTAGTGGTAAAAGGTGGCAGAGATAATGGGGGATGACACGCAGCAAAGGCCGCAGCCTGGAATCGAACTCAGGCCACTGCAGAGGCGCATAGCCTCTCAACAAATTTTCTTTTGAGTAAAAACTACGGAATACTGTAGCTCATACTTGATGTGCTACACTTACTCAACTCAAAAGGATGCAAAAACATGATAAGTGCTTTCTCCTAGCACAAAACAGAGATGAGCCTTCATAGGTCGTCACAGTGTCAGACTACAAGTATTTTTTCCATTTTCTATAGAATTCTTATAACAACCACATCTTCCACCTTTCCCATCCCCATGGGAAAGTGCACAATCTTGCTTTTCCCAATGCTGTAGATAGTTACATGTTGAGTATATTTAACGCACAGGTAAGCAGGCAGAACTTCCTTAAAGCGCAGCTTTGAAGAGGTGTCTTGGTCGTGCAGTGGTTAGGATCCATACTGTTACTGCCCAGGGATTTTTGCTGCATGATATTTCCATGTCTTGTGGGCCTTTGTTCGATAGTGACAGAGGAGATAGATAGGAAATACAGAGGGAGAGAGCAGGGGAACAATATGCAGCCAGGAGTCATCGTTAAGACCCTAAAAAAAGCCTTGAACCAAAAGAAAATGTCCCCTCCTAATATTAATACTCGAGAGCTTCTCACACCTTAACATACATATTTTGTAAATGAAGTAAAACACAAGTTGAGTGAGCAGTGATGTCTGTGTTTGACGAATCATTGAGGTGCAGTGCTTCTAAACCCACCCCTAACATTCCCAATCCATCAGAAAGTACAAACACCTGAGCAGAGGGATTTGTTTTTAATGATGTGAGACTATTATTGTATTATCTATTATTAGAATAATTAAATGTAGTCCTTGGCTCCTCTGGTCAAAAACATATTTACTATTTGAGTTCCTTAAAAAGTTCACGATCTTCTTGGAATGTTTGGTGGAAATGCAGCAATTGAAGAACAGCGGAAGTAGTAATTTGGGATTACCAACCGTTTCTATGGATTCCAATGTTGACATAAGGTCACAGCACAAAACATGTAGAAATTTTACAATACCTCCAGCCAATCTTCTTAAACCACTCCCCAAACATGGGGGCAAAGTGAGACAGAGTGTAGGAGATCAGGCAAAGACACAGAAGTCACAGTAAGAGCTAGTAAGACATGTAAGGTGCTCTCAGAAGATAGAGAGTCCTCTTGATGTTCTTAAAGATAGATGGGAACACATTTGATATGATCATGGACTTATTATTCATTAACAAGAACAGTCTGGACTGTGATGGACTTGTCATAGCAGAAGAAGAATGACTGAGTTTAAGTAGATGGTATACTATAGACCCAAACGTCAATCTGTAGGCAAACAGATTGGACTTGTCATGACTGTATTTAGATTTTTCAACACTTTTATGATTGATGATTACTTTGTATCTCACAGATAATATTATAATATTATAATTATAATAATAACTTTATTTGTGTGGCTCAAGCCTTTATGCTGTGTGACTACAACCCTGGGATTAGCTGAAACCAATTAGCAGCAAGATGCACTCGCTTGACCGTAAGATTCATCAATTACAAGTTCATGTGAAAGTAATGTGTGTTAGTCTGTACCAATTAGCACCAACAAGACTTGTAATAAATCTGCAAGCAAAAGTCCTCTCTGTAAGCCTAAGAATAAATAAATCACTTCTATGGGAGGATGCATGTTAGCCGGAACCCAGCGCCTTGAGATTTGTGATGCTACTGGGTGGACTGCAAATCTATTTAGACGGAGCACCTCATCAACCCATGCATTTAGTAGGACACCGCAGTGGACAGTAGCAAGGTTAACCACAAACTCCCCAAATAACAAGGTCTATAACGTGAGGATATTTTCACCGCTGCTGCAGGACCATGATTTCCATCAGATGACCTGGATATCCTCTATCAGACCATTGGCTACTGTGTGAGGAACACAGTAGCCAATGGTCTGATAGCAATTTCCGATTGTTCTATGACCATATACAGTACAGTACACATCAACACCAGATTCACCTAAAACAAGGCAGGATTAAAGTTGGTCGCCTCTAACGTATTTCACTTCCTTGCAACAGAGACCACACTGGAAAGAGCTCGAAACACGCCAACTGCCACCCGAGTGTCCAATCCGCTCACCACCCTCATCCAGGTCCCCCTCTCCTCCTCCTCTCCTCCTCCTCTCCCCTCCTGGAGTTCACCAACCAGATGAAAGAGCTGGACACTGCTGGGTCCAAGCTTACCCCTTGTACCTTCCACAACCCTACATCAATTAGCAATAGAATGACAGAAAAAGCTTGTAATCCAAGAAAGCCCTGTTAAATATAAGGTGTTTGGCAGGCAGGTATTTAAAATTACCAATGAAATCATCATAGGGTTGAGCGATGAGGAATGGTTAAAAATACTGTCAAATACCAGGAAATATATAAAGAAGGCTAGGGGAAAATTTACTCAATATAAATGAATACAAAGGTTTTATTTTATTCCGTCTAAGCTCCACAGGATGCGTGTGTTGCCCAATAATTTATGTTGGAAATGTCAGACAGAGACAGGAACGTTTTTACAAATGCGGAGTTTAAATGTGTCTACCCATTCCAGGGAAAAAGTACTAGAATACACAGGAAAGTGTATAGGTTCGATGGTGTACCTGTATCACCAAGACTTTGCCGACTGCCTTTGCAGTGATAAAGGTCGGGGCTGTCACGGCTGCCTGAACGATCCTCAGATTATGGAAAAGTACATCCTCTCCAGATATTAAGAAATGGAGGGAATCTATGTTGGAAATAGTATCATACGAACACATGATAGCTAGAATCAATAATGAAGGTCTTCAAGAGGAACTTTAAGAGAACATGGGAACGCTTTATTGCTCAAAGCATTGCTGGACTGCTAAATGTTTATTCTGATTGTTCTCAATGGTGTATTTCTCACAGGTCTTTGGGTATTTTGTAACTCAGTGTAATAATACTGTCTGTATGTGCTGTCTGTTTGTATATGTTTAAGTGAATAAAAACTTTAATTACAAAAAAAACCCCAATGAAACCATAAGACAGAATCTTGATATTATGTTTATAGCTGAAACCTGGTTTGACCAAGATTACAATGCAGGAGTTATTTTTCATCACCTGCCATCTTCAGCTTTTTAGGTGAAGGTAAAGTGGAGAAAGGAGGCAAAGTTGCCATTTTGTTTAATAATTCCATCCAATACATCAGATAGAAATTTGGCATTTTTGAATATGCTGCTTTCAGTTCAGTTCCCTCATGTCGACCTTTTTACTGAACCTTTCTCTGAACTGCAATGACTTTGTCTGCATAGTAATTGTTGGAGATTTTAAAATCCATATTCACAACCCACAGGACCGAGAAACAAACGTCTAAAGTTGTGTTTTTGATACAGGCTACAATCACTCTAAACACTAAATGTCAGCTTTAAAACACATGACTTTTGCTATGTTTAAAGCACAGGCGAGTACTCTGGAGTTTGCCAGCTCTTAAATTTGAAACTTTATGAAACTATGTTGCAGACACCCTCATTTACATCCTGGTTAGTTGTTGTCAGCCTCAATTGACTACCAGCATGGAATGCAAACTGTTAACACAAACACTTACTGTCGATAACAGTTCCACCTTGTCATGGGTCCAAGAAAAAAAATCCTTGCCCTTACTTTTCACCATTGCTGTTTCTTGTTTTGATTGTTGATTTTCTGGAGATGGCAATCTGCCTCCTGTTTATATTGTTACGCACATGACCAGTTCACTTGAATGGTTATGTGATATGTTTTCAGATCAAACACTCATCTGGACAGAGATAGTTTTAAGTGTTTTAAAATGAAAATCTATTATTGTCGACCCAGAGCCTGTGTTCTGAGCATTTCTAAGGTTGTGATCTTAGGTTATAGATACCATTGCATTTTGGTAAAGAGCCATGTGAAAATTCCACACTGAACTCAGGTGGGCTTAAAAAACAAACAATATGCTTTTAGGATGCTGTACCAATAGTCACAGGCTTAAAAAAAAATCACAGCAATGAAGCTAAAGACTGAAGAAATCTGTGTTTAATATCTTGCCAAAACCAAGACAGGATCATTTTCACACATGACCATGAAGTGGTATGTGTTACTACATGTACATGTACCACATAACTGAAGTCTCTTAGCACACTTGGAAGACACTCGCTAGCTTACTGTGTTTTTCAGGTCATATTTTTCTTTTTTCCTATTTTCTAGCATAACATTTGTTCATCATATCTGCTGCCTGAGGAAATACATGCTCCACATCTAGGTGGTAGTGGGTGATAAAAGCACAATTCTCTTCTCTTCTTTTTGTCAGTGAGGCCCTGGTAATTGACTCTGGACATTTGCAGGACTGGAAATGGAAATTAAATATATCTATCACTTTCCAAGTGTAGATTTGGGGAAAAACGACACACACACACATTTTTTTACACTCTCAAACATTGTGCTGCAAATGGAAAAGTGTTGCTGCATCTCGACTTGCAATGAGGTATTCATACATTTTGGACACTGTATATCCACCTTTACAATATGCCTGGTCCAATGTAAAACATTCACATTAATGATACTAACTTTTGAGATCAACATTTAAGTGTCCCCCAAGATTTTGTTTCTGCAGTTTCTGAAATTGAACCTCACAAAGAGTGTATTGCTACATAGTACGTGACATAATTAAACAGTTCTGGTATGTTCTGTTCTCGAGACTTTAATGAAAATTCCTCTCGCTTCTCTCCCAAATCCCAGATATTTACTCTATTTCCGTCTGCCTCCTCCTCCTCTATCCTGCTCTCTGATCTATGGGCTGAGGTGAAGCCATTCTCTCTTATCACTAAAGGCCAGTGTGACATATAAGCTAGGGTCACGCATGGATGCACACACCCACACACATACAATAACTGCGACAAGAAAACATGGGGAGAAAATGCAGGCAAGTGAAATACCCTGGGATCAAACTCAGCTGTGTGTTCCATTACAATGTGCTTGTGCAAACCTGTGTGATCGTTTCCCTGATGGTTTGGAGAATAGCAGTTGTATATCATCCCTTAACATGACTGGATTTACTGTCTGGATTTCTGTGTAAGCACATAAGAGACTGTTCTATATGTGGACTTTGTTCATCCAGTGTTTCCATATCCATCTGTTATCAAAATCTGAAACAAACTGCCTCCTAAAAAACATGTTTGTATACAACTTAACCTCAACAGCAAACATGTTTTGTAGAAGATCTCCTTGTAACCAAATTATAATAATTATAATATTACAATAATTATACAATAGCAAGACACTATATATTGAACAAATGGAGTTAAAACACACACACACCTTAATGCTTCATAGAAGATGCTTTGTAAAGAGTTAAAATATAGTTTGAGAGAGAAGTCTGCTTTCCAGTTTCTGTGTCAAAGGGGTGGGATTGTTGTTTTTGGAACATGTTGTGGAGATTAAAAAACAGAAAATTGTCAAGCCCAGCCCACCTCACTTTGCATGAAGCATGCGGATACCCAGGTATCCTTCAGAGAAAACCTATTCAGAAGATATGTCTCAATATAAATAGAATTTCAAAAATCAGGGTACTGCTGGAGGAGGGTATGAGCAAAAAACACGTGGGTATTACCACAGATGAGAACATGTCCCGGTATAATTATTGGAAAAACAGGAACATATAAAATCAACATCTGGATTATCGCCGCACTCCGAGGTTTATCGAAGCTAAAAGTAAACTCCGAGCTGAGCAGCTTGTCTGGTGCTAAACTGTCCATTTAGTCAGCAGGTTAATGACTCACATGCTGGTCTTTCCTGGGTGATGGAGGAGGAGAAGCTGCTGTTCAGTCTGTTGACCTTATTCTGGGGTTTTTTTTGTGTAAACAGTCAAACTAACTTTTCTGTTGGCTTATTGTCCATGTGCTCAACGTGTAGGCAGCCTGTTGCAGTTGCTCCTGCTCCATAGTTTTTAGATCTTTTTAATTTTGAAATGACCTAAACTACACCCTGAGAGTTTTAAACAGAGTTCTTTTTTTCTCCACAGTGGAGGAACTTCTTTAATGGAGCATGTTTTGAATGCTATCATTGAGCTATGACACCGTTCCACAGCAACTCAACCGTCACATTTTTCTCTCAATAAAATCCAGAGCAGAATTCTAAATCATTCTTCTTACCTACATAGCCCATAGTGATAAGCTCCATCGTATCTGAAAGTGATCATATTTCTGTGCTATCCCAAAATAGTAAGTGTTTCCAAGAGAGATGCCCCCACGATCTTTTTCAGTTTCAAAGGGTTTCTCTCTATAGTATTAAAAGGTCTCAACCTCACTGAGTAAAGTGACTTGAGATCATGTATGTTGTGATCTGATGCCACACAAATTAAAGTTTATAGAATTGAACCAGGTTGGACCAGCTGAACATGCGGAAACTGGCCAGTATGTCGACCTGAAGTCACTCCTGCAGAAATCAGGAGGAGGATGCAGAGGAGGAATTACGTGATGAGGAGAGCTGGGTGAAGAGGGCAGAAGAGAACATATGAGCCATACTATAAACAACTGGTATGAAACAGAAAATCTGAAGCCTGCTGACCCACTGGTACCAACACCTGAATTCCAGCAGCGCTCTGTCCTTCAGATTGGCTGTTAAGTGTCAGTGAACTCCACTCTTTGTGTTTTTCAACACATGCCGCATTCTCTTCCAGGTTTCAGCTCATCCACTTTGACCTTCTCAGATTTGTCATTGTGTTGAGGATATTTTTCCATTTCCAGCTGAATGACGTCAGAGAGCACTGCCACTATATCCATGTTTATCTTCTGCTTTAGCCTTACACTCAGCAATGATTCATTTCTTTGTTATCATGTCTACAACTAAATAAAAACTATTTCCCTGGTCAGGATACACAATATAAGCTTATAACAATGGCTTGGCTGCCACTTCATGGGTTATGTTGTCTTCTCTCTCAGACTGCATTCCAAGCATTTTAATAATCAGTTTCAATGTATTAAAGTCTGTTTTACTCATTTCCATTGTCTGTTTTACCATTTATTAGTTTGTCCATGAGAAACACATCACATACACACACACACACAAACTACAGCCATATGTGGCGTGTGACTAAATCTATTTCTGTGCAAAGGAGGGAATAACTTGTAACTTGGTTGAAAAATTTATTAGACTCTCTTACACACACACACATTCACAGTACACAAATCATTATCCTCCCCACACTGTCCAGTCGGTCTATCCATCTTCTCCATATATTGTGCTCACCTGACAATCTTCAGCTGATAAGAAATCTGTTTTTCTCTAGAGAGGAATCCTCGTCCATCTCATCAGTCAGAACTGTGTGTGGGGGAGAGACACAGAGCAAACAAAGATATTTAGTGTCGGCATGAGTAAGAGAAGGGTAAGGTTCCATAGTTTGGCAAAGCTCGGTTTTCACATGGTTTTTCTGGAGAAATATTCTTCAATCTGCCCCAAACATAAATTCAAAACTCAACTTATACTAGGCAGCAATTTCTGCTGGCACCTCGGCTTCGCAGCTCAGCTCAGCTCGGTCTCCCTCAGTGTCTCCCATGAGCCCTTTGTGTTTCTTCTCCATGCTCCTCCTCTGTGGCAGCTCTGCTGCTGCCTTTTGAATCGGAGGAGTAATGAGCCATCAGCCCTCTGCTGCACTGATTACTCCTCTGGTACAGGTGAAGGTTCTCTCTGAGCCACCTCCATGCCCACAATGCTTTTCTTAACATGGGCCTTATAAGGTACTGTATTAGTAGGCCTACCACAAATATACATACACACTTCCTAAGAACACATAGTGTTTAAAAACAGGACAATAATACATAAATCATAAAAGCACGCTCAGCCTACTTAAATCTAGACTTGTCGTGAACTTGAAGCTGACAGTTAGCTGTTCGCAGTTAGAGGAAAGTTAAACCCTTACTGGTCAGTAGCTCCATTAAACATGAGGATTTATTCACTGTGGCTGTGATAAACTGCTAACCGGCTAACTGTTAAGACAGGCTAGTAGAGCTTATTACACAGGGTTAGCAGGAATATATTCAAGAGTAACAGCATGGAAATTAAAATATCTTACAAATAAATACAATGGCAAATATTGTTTTATTGCTCATTTGCAGTTGTATTTATATATGGCATGTTTACATACACCTTCGGGAACTTTCAGCAAAAAACTGTCTACTATCCCAAATCCTACATCTGACAACACAGGCTGGGCTGAAAATTGATGTTGTGGTCTCTGGTGCTGCTGCCAAGCCTGTCATCAGATGTGAGATTTAAGGTACTAAATGAAGCCTCTCTCTGAGAAATGGAATATTGACTGGTGTCAGTATTCATACAAGCATGTCACACTGTATTAGAGCAAATACATTGGGATATGATTTAAAATCGTTGTCATTCTTTGCACATCAAAAACTTGTGTCAGGTAAAAAAACTTTTTCCGGGTTTAGGGTTCGTTCTTAACCTTGAACAAAAATGATAAAGTATGATATGTTTGAACATCTCTGAAGTAGATCTCTGTTCATTAAAAGGTGTAACCCATCACTTAAAAACAGGGTCTATTAATTGCTGTAGTTCAGTGCAATAATGTTTGATTCTCTAAGTATGAAGAGGAGGCAACATTAGAACAGTAAACCTGTGTAGGTTAATAAGAGAATTATTAACGAGCAAGACCGCACTCAAAACACCTTAGTTAAAGACTGTTATTCATAAACACCCTTTTACTGACCATCAAGAAGTAATAAAGGAATTATTAAAGGAAAACTCACAAAAGTCCTAGCGAATCTGGAATATGCAGTACACAACATTAACTAGAAGGGTGCTCAGAGAGTGCATACCTCCACCAAGGCTAATCCTCTCAAAAATAGTAAAACAAATCCTGGATCTGCCTGTTTATCTAGATCTGCTCCAAAATGCAATTGGTTCTCCCTTGGGTCACGCCCCACCCCTCCACAAAATGTCATGGATATCTGTTGAGTAGCCTTTGAGTAATCCTACTGAGAGACAGATGGCACAAGAACACAGAACCTCCTCAACAGGGTTAATATGTGCTGAATACAAGTGCTGATAAAGAACTAGTTAATGGTGAAAAGGTGTACCTACATATGATGCGTTTGCTGAAAAGGAAAAAGCTTTTTTTTATTATTTGAACAGACAGTGTATAAATACACAGATGTTACTGGCCATTGAATGATTTCAAAGAGACTTTGAAACAAAATTATTCTTTTGGTCATGAATAGAGAAAACAAATACAGAGAGAGTAACTTTTTGGAACAACATTCAGGTAAACTAGTTCTCTTCAGGTCTGAGGTCAACAAACAGTAGGTTGATGTGTGTCTGTCTCTAGTCTGTCTCATTGACCAAGCTGAGCAGCAGCTGAGCTTGATCTGTCGGTTTTCCTCTTCAGGTCTGTGTTCTGTGACTTTGTTCCAGACAAAAGTGAGATTGAATTACAGCAGTTTTTAATGTTTAATAAACTCCACATAATCAGGCAAACCCTGGACTAATGGAAGTAACATATCGATGCCAAATATTTAAATACTGAATACTGAATTTAAAAGGTTGATTGGTACAACATTCTAGACAATATGGACACAGTTAATTAAACAATCATTATAGCCTTAGATATTTAAAAATGTTTGTCAGCAGAGGAGATGCTGGATCATTAGCCATATCTGTCAGCAGAGCCAAAGATCAGCGTAATATCTATGTGTTATGTTTTCTAAAACGTTTTATTTATGTTAATGTGATGACTCTGTGGAAACTATGCAATTTATATATTTTTTGTTTATGCCTCATGCTGTTCTGTACGGGTCAGTTTATTCTTAGACTGACAGATCTAGTGTTTAAAAGGAGGCAGGCTGTAGGGGGAGTTCTGGGGTGTCAGTTGTGACCGTGTGTCCAAATGGTTTACATGGCTCGCAGGTCAGGTTGGAGGTGCCCTCAGCAGAATTTTGTACCGAGCCCAAGGGAAGGCAGGACTGGCTCTTTACTGACCCCCTAATACGTTTTTACAATCTAGATTAATGCCAAAGTCCAGATTGTAAACTCGTCTTCGAGCCACAGTAAAGAGAAGGACTAGATCTGGTTCGCTGAGCCAGATGAGGTGGTTTGAGCATCTTATCAATATGCCTCTGGGGTTCCTTCCATTGGAAGCTTTCCTGGCACATCCAACTGTAAGAAGACCCCGGGGTATAGACCCAGAACTTGCTGGAGTGATTATATATCTAATCTGGCATGGGAACCCCTTGGGATCCCCCAAGTGGAGCTGGTAAAGCATTGCTGTGGTGAGAAATGTGCAAAGCAGGGTCTGGAACACCCTGCCCACTGCCACCATGACCTGACCTCAGGTATACAGGAAGGAAATAGAAACAAATGGATTGGAATTAATGCAAAGGTAGTGCATAGCAGTAAGTATATGTAATCAACCCCCACTGAGGACTGTTAGTGATAACATTAACGATGGCTCTGCTCAAGTCAAGACAAAAGAGTTTTACAGGGAGTCATCATGAGCAGCACCAGGAGCCTGAAACTGAAGCAGCTAAATGGAATCCAGCCATCATTCATTTCATTATACATACAGATGTGACATGTCAAAGTATCTGTTAGACGCTGTCTCACAGCTGGACTGATTCCACAGGACCATATATCACAAGCAAGGAGAACATTAGGGAGAGGGCTGCACTATATTTGTATTATCATAAGTAAAACTGCACCAAGCTTACACAACTTTGAGGCATTCAAAGCACACAATTTTGTCTGATAATATACACTTACAATATATACGTAAGTGTACATAGACCAATACTCTGTTCAGCAGAAACAAAGTCCATTAATCAAATTTGAGACATATAAAGGGGAGCTGTGTGCTTCTTGCAGTTCACAGTTGGCAGGCTATCAACTGTAGGACAAAGGACAGAGGAGACAGGGAGGGAAGGAATTGGAGAGAACCTTGGGTTAGTCCATCGGATGAGCCGTGCCCACAGGCATCTGAACTTCAAAATGATTAACGTCAAAATGTTAAACTAAGGGCATTGCATGTTGCTGTGCCTGTGGTCTGGTATTACAAAGACAGAGGTGGACATGGCAAAGATCACCCAACCACAGTGTTTTAACTGAATAAACTCCATTGGAACCAAACAGAGGCAAACGTGAGAAAACTCCCCTGTGTAGAGACACTCTTTGAGTCATTCTTGTTTAGAGAACCAAAATGACAGCACAAACAACAGACAGTTGTAAGCCATGTAGAAAGTCTCCATCTGTAGAAGGTAGGGGGTTGTTGCAGCTACACCGACACTGTGCTTTAGGATGACATGCTTACAGGGACAGTGTCAATGTGTTGATATGCAGCAGGTATAATCTTTACATTTCCACCATATAACATTCACCAATTAGTGCTAAAGCCAGTGAACATCTGAAGCTGATGCAACAAGGTTTAGCCCAAGTCATCAGGATTCATTGCATAGGAACCATGAATTTGTCTGACCAGTCCACAAGTTCATGTTAAAGTGAACTATGGGAGGATTTGACCTGCCGGTGGCCCCAGATGAAGTGCCAAAGGTCACTCAAATGTCTATGGCTCCATTCTCTGCCTCAAAGGACCACGGATGTCTTCAAAATGGAAGTCCATTCAGTGGTTGAAAAAATATTAGCCTGCGCTTGATTCTTTGCCATCCCTACTGCCCCACCACCTGAGGAGGTACAACCACGTTTGATACCACCTGACTTACAGGTTAATTCAGGTTGAAGAGTAACTACAGCCAGGATGATATACCTGTCTCTAGTATTGTAGTACTTGAGTCCAGGACATTGTCTTGAGTCTGACTTGAGTCCTAATTTTCAGAACCCGCGATTCAACTTGGACTTAAGCTCTTGGACTAGAACTCCAGGAAAGACTGCTTTCACACTCAAAAATTGGACATAACAACTTTTTTGTTTGTTTTTTAATAGGCTACAAAAATAAATTGTGATAAGTTATTGATAGCTATATTAGTATTGTTAATTCAGTTTCACGCAAGTACATGGGCTTGGGAAGGAAAATGGTCCGAACGGCCTAAAATTATTTTTACGGTTAAACTTATTTTTGGGAGGATCTGTTGATGGCCAGGGATAATTGTTACACTGACAATAAAGAGTTTGGCTGATAATATTGTAACGTCCCCGCCTCACAGACGACACAGAACTTCTTCTCTTATTTGTAAATTTATTAAAGTCAACCCGAACATGTCACACTTCTTGTTCTTAACCCCGACACTCTTAACAACAACTTCGTCTTCTTCACTCCCCTTCCTCCTTCACCCCTGACCTGCCAACAACCCAGCCAATGAGAGCCTGTCATCCCACACAACCCCACAGCCATTGGTCTAGAACTGTCACATGCCCCACCCCGACCTGTTCACTGACCCTCAGGACATCTCAGAACTTATTTAACAGTGTACTTAGCTGAACATAAGTCATAACGACCACATAGCAGTCAAACAGAACATAATCCTAACTACCAGTCCGTTACAATATGAACACATATTGATTGATATTGTTTTAGGATAGACTTAAAAAATAGGAATAAACTCATCAAATTCTCCGGGTTCCTTAACAAAAGCACTGGCCCTGTGGTTGGTGCAGATGTAGAGACTAATATAGAGATGGCAAGATGGAGGTCAAATAAAGTTGTGGATTCCCTGTAAAGTGTAAACAGTCTTCTGTATCTTTGTGAAGTAAAACCAACCAGCAGAGCTCCTGCCAAGTTAGACCTGGTGCTTCCGTATGGAAAGGACAATGGCTGAGTTCACCATGGCAATTATGCTAATTTGTAAAATGACTGTGACAGTCATACATTGATGTTAAAATGCTCTGAAGAGCACAGTTAAACCAGTTGGGTGCAGGACAAAGAAGAAATAGGGGCTATGCACCTGAAAGGACATCATTTCTGAGTTACAAATGGGCCACCCTGGGGGAGAGAGCCTGAAAAAGAGAATGATAGGGGGAGAAATCCTTGCTGAGGGAGAGGGAGGGGGGACTGAAGAGTGACGGCCTCTCTAGCCTTGGCCAGCCTGCTACTGTAAAAGCTGTGATTTATTCTCCCATCATCTCAGTAGATATATGATCCGAGTCTCAGCCGAGCCTGTCACACCACATACATATTGAGTGGCCCAGAAGAATAGGTAGGGATTGATTTATTATACAGTTATTTATGACAGTGGGTGGGCTGGGAAGAGAGAGAGAAAAACAACATCAAAACAGCCTAAGATAAAATTTCCAATCTAATACATCACATTTGATCTGATCCTAACAATACCAAGCTAAATAAATCAGAGCTAATCTGTGTCTCATTTTTCAACATCTTCCTTAACAACACAGAATATGTAGATTTATTAGAGAAAATGTGATCATGATAATGTAGACACCCTGGCGTCTTAAAGCATCCTTGGCCTATGGAATACATTACATTACATTATGCCTACTGTGGACACAATGTATATGAAAACAATGTAAACCAGTCTTACCCTTTGACTTTGTTACACTGAGTTTCCTGTACTTGCTGTTCCATGTAAAAGCATATACGTGATTATTTGAGGTGATGTGTCTGTGTCAACATTATATTCTAAATCATCACAGTTCCTTCTGGTGTTTTTGGTTAATAAAGATTACACAAACTTTACATCCATAATTCTAATCCTCAAATAAGAAAAGTGGAAAGTCAAGAATAAACAAACATGGACAAATGTCAGACACTAGATTGAATAAAAAAACTGTTGATTGTACAGCAAGTTACTCTTTAACTGGTACATATACTATTAAAACAATATTGTAAACCAAACTGGACATTACCTCAAATAACTGACCTGTCAAACTGAGACAAGAGGATATATATATATATATATATATATATACCAGCTTTATCCAATTAAATTTGAAAACGAAATCTCTGTACAACACATTATTTCCCCTCTCCGGATGCAGTGGCTGATCTGGTCCATTTACTTAGCCTCTGTATTTAAGCACGCTCCACCCAGCATGCAGTGTAACTCGAAGGGAAAGAAAATGTTATTAAAATAACTGACAGCAGTGTAAATCAATTGGCCACGCCTCATTTAGAACAGTGTTGTGTCAAAATGTAGCAACACACACAATTCTAAACAAAAAAAAACTGTTTAATTTAACAGACTGCAAAGACAATGAACAGAACAGAACCTGTGATATTAATGTGAGAGTGTAGAAATCCGTAAACCTGTCTTTTGGATTTGTATATGGAGTGTGATGAGAAAGGAAACCTTTTGGCCTATTTCAGTCTATGGATACGGACATCACACTCTTAAAGTGGTGTCTGATATATTCAGTATGCTGCGTGATTCAAATATATACAGTATACTGTAATTGCTTCTTCAGAAATAAAAGATGACAGTGTTCTCGAGTTAAGTGTGACACAGTCCTCTGAAGAGACGAAATGTCTCAAATCAGGTTAATAACATGACAGTTGACAGCAGAGGATCATTCAGATTTGCATGTTAAAAAAGTCTGACTTAGACCCAGGATGACATGATGATTGAAAAACAAAGAAGGACGCCTTTAATTTTAGAAGCTTTCCTGGTTAATCACAGTTCAGAGTTGTAAAACCCCACACTTCCAACCCTTCACTCATGTAAACGTGGAGAGCTCTTGTTTTGTCCCCTTAAATTAACTCTGAACATTCATGCTGAAAGCTTAATTATCTGCTCAGTGAAATGTGAAATGTGCTGCGTCGCTCATCTTCAAACCGTGTCGCGTCTCCTCACCTGTGAAACTCCACATTTCAAATTTAAATATATGGCTTTTTTCCCCCCTTCCCTCCACTCAGGGTTGTGTGTGCCACTTATCTCGGAGGTGCAGCTGTGACGGGGAGCAGGTATATTTTTATTCCTCATATCTCCAGGAGAGGGATACAGCAGGTGGTGTCTGGACTGTAGCACATGGTTTGTAGAGCATGTGGGTTGTTGTTGATGACAGCATTTCACAAGCAGGTAAAGGTGCACAGTGCTGAACATGGCTGAGTATATCTGAGTGGAGACAGTCTCTGCCGCTCTTCTTCTGTCCCAGCGCCCATCACACAGGTCCCTCACTCTGGGATAAATTATCTACCTTTTCGTCTTAGCGTCTCCTTTTCTATTTGTCTGTGCAGCTGAGAGCTTTATCAGCCCATCATCATGCCTCGCTGGCAGCCGAGCAGAGCCGTGCTGCAGTCGGCAGTTGCAGCTCCGGCTGTTACTGAGTGTATTTTTAAATCAGAACATTATGGCTGGCATCAGGTAACAGTCCTCTTATATCATAGCTGCTAACTGGCTGTAGACTTAAATCAAAGTTGCTGTTGCAAAAGGTCAAACGACATAACACCACTCTGAGAAGACATTGATTCACCACATCATTTTTTCTGTCTTTTGGGCTGGATTCATGTGCTTGCTGTCACTGCTCAGTCTCTTTCTTTCTTTCTTTCTCTTTACTACTTCTCTCTGCTGCAGTCTCCACTCCACAGCTGATTGCTTAACTTTCAGTTGCCATTAGAATGTGTTTCAACTTGTGTCTCCAGAGACCACTGTGATCAGATCTCACTTCCCCGCTCTCCATGTAAAAGAAACATTTCTGTTCACAAAGGCCAAACAATGTGGTTTTTAGCCAGTCTGACTGTGGCAGACGCATCCTGCCAACGTGTGTGTGTATGTGTGTGTGTGTGTGTGTGTGTGAGAAAGAAAGCGAGGGAATAAATAAACAATAGAGCTGCCTGATAGTTAAAGGGTGAGGGCACCACATGGGCACATACAGTACGCCTTGGGCAGCTGGTCACCTGTTTGGCATTTGTTGAGACATTTGCTGAGTGTCTCTCACCCTGTTTTATGTCTCTCCTTATCTGTCTCTATCGGATACAAGGCAAAGTATCAGGAACATATACCTTACAAATAAAAAAAACATGTGGCAACCAATGTTGGTACTGAAATACATCAATGTATGTGTAACACTGCTGGGTAGGTGGTCCTTCACTGTGGCACAACACACGTGCATGTTCACACTGATCAAAGAATGCGGCCACGTGTCTCAGTGGTGTAAAGAGCAAACAAAGGAAACATTAATAGATAAAGTGGCCTCCCTTTAACAAAGCCTGCTTTCACATTAAGAGAACATGTGTTGTCATGTCAGATGTCACTTGGTCTTTACGCTGCCATCAAGCCATGTCGTTCACTCCAGCTCTTCATACCGACCGCACCTGTGAAGCGTCGCCATAGCAACGTACAGCGGTCTGTGTAAAAGACATCACAGCGTCACATGACGCCTTCTTGCAAAGAGTCACCGGAGTGGGAGGACATGAGTTGTGCCGGCAAAACAGTGAGAGAGTAGAGGGAGAGAAAAAATGTAGTTAGCCTAGTCCCTCGTTCAACTCAATTCTCCACAAGCGATGGACGATAACCGGAAGGATTGAGCTGGACGTGAGTGATTTGCAGTTGCTGTGACTTATGCCACGTTCCATTACACCTCGCAGCTCGGCCCCTGGGATGACGTCACACCCAAATAACTCCAGTTGATAGCGTTCCATTTGCACAGGCACAATGTTTACGTCAGCCAGCTAGCCATTGTTAGCAAAAACAGTTCATAATAACGCATCACGCAACATGTCACGCATATTAACACCATAGTAAAACTTCCACAGACAGTAATTTGGCAGTACTATGTGTATGACACATTTAATGACAGAAGTGCTAATAAATTGAAAAAACTCAAGCATTCACTACTTTTGATACAAGGAGCAGACATCTTGGATTAAAGTCGGGGGTGGTGTCTTTGCACAATTTAGAAAGAGAGTGCTGATGTTTGGTTTGTCCAACATTTGATTTTAAGGTTGTATGAGCCATTTTGCTTACATTTAGGCATCCATCTTCTGTGTTGGCTGTTTTCTTTTTTGTGTGACTATGACCATAACTTTGTCAGATAAACTCCTGGCTGGCGACCCAGAACAAAACAAATAAATATAAAATAGTTGCACATTAAAGCCGTCACAGGGGTCAAGCTCTTTCTTCAATATTTGCCAACGTGTGAAAACAACATTGTAACATCCTGCTCTGACCAACTGCTGTGTAGCAATTGTATCATGTGATCCCTCCACAGACTGAAGGCACAGTGTCCCGCTGGTTGCCTGTTTGTTCAATTTTTTTATATTTAACGTATCACATTCACGCCAAAACATTCTCGGGCAATTTACAATACACACGAGAAGCCAATAAGATGAACAGTTCACGAAATATGTGTTCCCCATCTAGATCGACAGACAGAGGTCATTAGAGATCATAGAGGTGTTACACAGTCTGTGATCCCCGAATTTTGCCTCTCATCCCCCACTTCATCTCAGCCACCCAATCACTGCCTGAGTTCCTGGCCCACTTTCACTTCTCTTCCCATTCATAAAACAACCTGTTCTCTCATTCTCTTTGTTGCTCGTCTCATAGGCCCCTACTACAAACACCAACACTACCTCAGCTCCTACTTCCCACAGATTACTCATGACTCTGTGCTTGGTCAGGCTCACACTCCCTCCGGCCGAGCACTCTGCCCCAGACTTGGCGCTCAAGAGCTGAGTTGCAGCTCTCAGTAAAATTCATGCTGCATCTCATTAAAGGTGGCAAAATCTCTTTAAAGTGAGCAATTGGGCAAAATATGTGCACAAAGAGCTGGATTAACACCTTATCAAAAGCAATATTTATTGCAATATTCAAGATTATTTCACTACTATCATGTGTCGGTTTATTTGAAAATAAATGATGTAGGTCTTCATCCATCACCAATGCAGTGAGGACGTATATATCAGTGAAATTAAAAACCCTTTGCACAAAGGCAGAGCTCAACACAGGAGGGCCAACTCCTCAGGTCAAGACTCAGCCGTTCACACCTGAATGATAAGTTAGACTCGTTCAAGGACAACACGGACGTACTGTTGGAAGATAGGCTTTTTGAAAGAGAGAAGAGGGAATGAGGTTAGAGTAGAGACAGTAGAGACTTCCTCAACAGAGGAGAAGGTCTACGACACCAATTGTCCTTCCACCTGCAATGCCAACCTGAGGAAGCCTCCTGAACCTTACATGTGTCTCGAGGGATCCGATCACAAGTGGACAGCTCTAAGGCTACATCCACACTACTATTATTTTACTTTTAAAATCCATTGCTGCTGCCTGGCAGCTTGTGAGTATGTGCAGTGTGTGAGTGTGTGCAGCACATAGATGCACTATATGAATTATGAAATAAGCGGGTCAAAAGAAATCAGGTTAGACAGCCTTGAGGTATCTACAACCAAGTCCATTTGCCCTCGACTAACCTCTTCTTGGATAACCTTCACCTTAATGACTGAAAATCTTCACAGACGTCTCAAGACTTCAGCCAAAGTGCCAAAAATGTTGTTTGCGCCGAGCTGAGATCAAATCACAGTGCAAGCAGGACCACCTACAGATTATAATTATCTTTGTCAATTGCTGTCTGAACATTTTAGAGAAAATCTACAGGTGTGTCAGAAGAACCATCATCATTTAAATCGACTTGCACTGCAAAGCCCTCATCATTGTCCGACTGCTTTTATTTTCACAGCATAACCAATGGTTTCTCCACTTCCTCAGTCTGCTGTGAACTCTGTCTCCTCCATCCTCAGTCTCACTTTTCATTTCAAATTCTCACTAAAGTATCATCATCGTGGTTAGAGATAATACTTTCCAAGGAGATTCCAAGATGTTTATTTGTGATGTACAGGGTATAATGACATGGTGGGGAGTCACACACCATGTCTGTGGATTTAGATTCAGATCTCGCTCTCACATGCACAAAGACCACAAACCAGACATGCTTTGTGGGGTTAGCCCTTTTGTCACCTTTGCCACAGGCTTTAACTTGATCCTCTTATAGTCCTGGATGTTTATTTCAAAGAGCATTACACATTGAAAAGACAGAATATATCAGTAATCTCATGTATATAATGTTTGCATAAATTTTGTGTTTTGAAAAGGCGAAAATCAATGCATTTAGAACACATTCGCAGGAGACACATCATCATCATCACTAAAGGGGTGAATGTGGGTTTCATGTAGGTCAAAACCTTTGGTGGCTTCTAACCGTGGCAATTCTATTCTACACACTATTGTGTTGCCTGCTTGTAATATATGCAAAATGTGTCTTCCCTTAAATAATTCTGGTTATGTCATGTAAGGAGGGACTCTGTGCTCCTAAGGCCACAGTTCCTGCAGGATAGCCACACTTAGCTGACTGACTGACTATCACTGATGCAATTTTATATCTATTTTGCATCTTTTACATATGGACACATGGACATATTTGCAGTATTCACACTCTGGACAACGTGTTCTCACCTGTTGTTAGTAATGCATGGTAATACTAGCAGTTATAATAGTAGCAAAAATAAAAGTCTGAATGGTGAGCTTGTCCCTGAACGGGTGTGAACTGTTGTGATGACTGCGCCATTATTTCTTCTTCTCACTCTCTAATTAATGCTATTATGTATTGGTTCATTTGTGTTTGTGAACAGGAAACATGTAAAAACAAATGCACAATTGTTCTGTTGTGAGCCAGCACATCAGCAGTGGCTTAAACATGGATGCATTAAGAGAACTGGACACTGTGTTATTCCTGTGAAAG
The DNA here is from genome assembly GCF_022539355.2 of Hippoglossus stenolepis. Classification (NCBI taxonomy): domain Eukaryota; kingdom Metazoa; phylum Chordata; class Actinopteri; order Pleuronectiformes; family Pleuronectidae; genus Hippoglossus; species Hippoglossus stenolepis. The sequence continues at coordinate 2,236,289 of NC_061493.1, forward strand.
TTGCTCACTGGGCACATATGTCAACAAGGTTTTTCAGGTTTCTGAAGCCGCATGCTTTTGGGCCTGTTGAAGATGATCACTGGAGTCAGTCACCATCATGGTCAGCTGAGAGCATACACATGAATATCATGAATGATATAACAGCTCTTTAAGATGTAAAGACAATATTTTGGACACACTGGTACAAATGCTGATGATAACAAAGAGTAATTTGTATTCAGCTCTTTCTCTGGGTGTCTGATGTGGACAATGACAGATCACGGCACACTTTGCACTAACACCTTATCTTTCACAAAGTTCAGCTCAATTCAATTTTATTTGTATCGCGCCAAATCACAACATACATTATCCCAAGGCCCTTTACATAGTAGGGTCGAGACCGTACAATATTATAGACAAACCCAAGAGTTTCCACAATGAGCAAACACTTGGTGACAGTAGAGAAAAAAACTGATGAGAGAGAAATGGGGGCGAGAGGAGGTACTTTTGCAAATTCACCAGCATATCAAGATGTCATAGCAGACTTTTGTTCTTGCAGAGCATGTTACCCCTTTCAAGTAAAGACAGAAAATCCCTCCTTAATGGTGATCCAAGCACAGCAATGTCTGGCTGGGTGGTATTAAGTATACGGCCTGAAGGCAGGATGTTCTCCACCCCTGTATTAACAAAACCAAAAAACAAGACTGTTTCCTAAAGCGACTTTATATCTGAAAAATATATTCAACATTCAAGATCTATATCTATATCTATCTATATATAGATATAGATATAGATATATTTTTTTTGTCAACACACAAATGGAGTATGACATATTACTGAGTGGAATTTAAAGAGTGTCTGTTTGACCAGTTTTATCCCTTTTTCCAGTCGTCATGCTTGGCTAAGACAATCACCCACTGGCTCATACGATTTAGCATAAAAACAAGAGAGGGGTACCGAGCTTCACAACTAACTCTTGGCAGGAAACCAAATAACTATTCCTTCAAGGGTCATTTGGAAAAGGTCTGTCTACAAAATACTAAATGCTAAATAAGTTTGAGTAGATGGTTGTTTTTGCTCTGCTACTAGTAGACTGCCTCACTGTATTCTGTGTTTCAGAGGAAACAATCATGAGAAAGAGAAAGAGAGATGGTCATTTACAAGCTAAGGCAGGAGCAGGCTGAGCAGATGGCACAAAATACAGCTACTTGAGTGGAATCTTCTGGACTCCCATTCTGACACCGTGGCAGCTGCTTTTTTCCTCAGCCCCCAGCTATCACAGGGTGAATTAGCCTAAAACCAGACTGTTGTGCCCTGAAGACAGGCCACATGTGCCAAAAGGTGTCTAACCCCATCACACAAGCAAAACATGAGTGACAATCTCGCACATTCTGAAAATACTCCCTGTAAAAGCTCCAAGCAAGGAGGAGAATCAGCTGAGCAGTTATTAAGGAAAATTGTCTGGATAAAATAAGGCAAATTTTCTTCTTTCTGTACTTGTAGCTGGCATTTTTGCTCTCTTCGAAACACTGGCCCATCATAATCACGTCATTTATCATGTTCCTCTTTTATGCCCCCTTACACTCCAGCGCTACTGTATCAGATCAAAGCTTCCTTTCCTTGCAATGCACTTTAGCAATAAAGGGTTGGATACAATCCAATAACCAGACATACATTTCTGTTCAGTCGGGTAGCTAAGTTACAGCGGCCCTGAGATCTCAACACAATGCAACTAAAGACAACACATATAGCTAGAGACATCATGCTGCTAATACACACAACACAATAGACAAACATACCATGTTGGCAGTTTTTTTTGTCTTTTTGCTTGCATTTCGTGTATTTGCAATGTGCTCATCTATTTGGTTGCATTGTGCGTATTTTCAGTTAATTTGTCCATTTAGTTGTATTCTGACTATTTGCAATGCATCTGTCTATTCGGTTATAGTGGGTGTATGTGCAGTGGGTTCCTTTATTTGGTAGTGTTTGCAGTGCATATGTAAATTTGGTTGTATTGTGTTTATTTCCAGTGCTGCTGTCTTATTGGTTGTGTTGTGTGTATTTGCAGTGCGTTTCTCCCTTTGGTTGCATTGTGTGTATGTGTGATAAGTTTTTGTCTACTTTTTTATGTTCTATTTATTTGCACTCGTCTGGTTGTGTATTTGCAGTGCAGTTGTCTATTTGGCTGTGTTGTGTGTACTCGCATATTGCGCCTCTATTTGGTTGTGTTGGGTGTATTTGCAGAGTGTTTGTCCATTTGGTTCCACTGTGTGTATCTGCAGAGGGTTTGTCTACTTGTTTGTGTTGTGTTTCTTTGCACTCGTCCAGTTGTGTTGTGTATATTTGCAGTGCATGATTGAAAAAGATGTGTGAATTTGCTTGGGTTTGGTTTATTTGCGTATGTTTTCTTCAGTTGAGATCTCAGGGTCGTCACACTTACAACCTCATGAAGAAGGGCAGAAAACAAAGTTTCCCTCTGGCAGGCCTCATGGTCACTGACATGACATTTCAATGTTGTATTAGCTGGTGTGACTGAGCTCTTTATAGTGTGACCAGGATAAAGGCAGCAGAGTTCTGTGCAGTTTAGGTCGAGCTGATAAAGTCTTAGAGTCAACAGGAGCAGCGGCCTGCAGCAGTACTGAACACAAGTGGTTTGAAACATGGAGCTCCAGCAGTCTGGGAAGTTGTAAGAGAGGAAGAACGGGCTTTATTTCTACTGTTAGCAATTATTTTGCACAGCCTTACAGTCCAAAATGTACCAAATTATTGAGCAAGTGAGCAGAGTGGCGTCAGTCGGGTTGATGTCTTCTCTGGTTTAGCATCTTGTTGAGACAGTGGCCGGATCTCACTTTCCAGCAGCACAAGGTACTAGCACAGCAAGGGGAAAAATAAAGTAAAAACTATATCCAATAAAGTAGAAATAACTATATAAAGACAAGGCTGTTTTTTCAAAATTGTTCAATTAAGAGATAGGGATCAAATGTAATTATTCCAAATTTGTAAAGCTTCTCTAGTCTTAGACTAAGTTTCTTTCCAAAGACACTTTGATGTAGACGGGAATTGAACCACTGACCTGCCAATTAGCGGACGACCCGGAGAAAGAGGGAGAGAGTGAGAGAGAGCAGGCTGAGTGTTTGTATCTCTTTGCACTGCTCTTCATTTCACTCATTCGAAATTGTAATGACAAACTGAAAACCAATATGTGGTGATCAATGTTGATATTGTTGTTTTGGTCTAAGTGACCGGATCAGAAACACATCCTCAATGTGTCTCGGGTGCATTCACACCTTTACTTACAGAGTCAACCTGTGATCGGATCACCTAAGACACATGATGATGCTTGATGTAGTTGTATATTAAGTACAGTTAATTGAGTTTTTTTAACTCTAAACTCAATATCCCACTCCGACAAAGTTTTTAATGTCTTAGCAGAGATCCCTAATTCACAAAAGTGTTCAGATCTGTCAAGACAAAAATAACGCAATAAAGTTGTGATAACATTGTGGCATTTTTTAATTTTTTCAAATCTCAGGGTGTTCCGAAGCGCTCAGTGGCCTCAATAACTGAGGCATGGAAGATATTTAGAAACCACCGGGACTCTTCCTCGAGTTGAGGTCAAGCAGGCCTGAGGTCTGGTGAAGTGATCAAATACCCAATGGTCACTTTAGGAAAGCTTCCGAGAAGCTGGCAGAGGGGAACATGTCTCTGTTCTGATGGATCAGAAACAAACACAACAACACTTTCAGCAGAACTCCAAATGCTATGTCACCAGACTCTCGTCGTCAACCATCTAATACCATCCCTACAGCGACGCATGGTGATGTCAGCATCATGTTGTGCACCACAGTGAACATTCTGAAACTGGGCCAATTAATCACCTTTCAGCACAACAATGACTCAAAGTAAACAGTCAATGATGTGTTGGCTTCAGGAAGTCTGTGACTGTCCTTAAGAGACCCAGACAAATCCCTGACTCTAATCTGATAAAACATCTGTCGAAATACCTTATGATAAGAGTTTAGATACTTCCCATCTTATATGAGCTCGAGAGGATCTGCCAGGAAGAATGGGATAAACTTCAAAGGTGCAAAGCTTGTAGAGACTTACCCACGAAGACTCTGCAACTGCTGCCAACAAGACTTCTACAACGCACTGGATTGTTGACTTTTTGTAAATTAAATAATTTGTTTTCGTTTTTAATGAATAAACCAATAATGACAAAGTGAAAACGGGTTTGGTTACCCATGGTGTAGATTAATGTGTAAAAATTGTAATGTTATACATATTAAAGTCAAGTGCACAAAAAGTAGAGGGGTCAGAATACTTTCTAAAGCCAGTGTACTTATCATTGGGTATTATTAGTCAGAAGGGGAATATAATATAATATAATATGGGAGAAAGAGTAGGTGAGTCTCCATCCTCATATATTGTATATGCCTGCATGACAGAAAATAATGATAAAAAAAGGCCATTGGTAACCCCACTACCTTTATTAACTGCTTTAAATGTTCTTATTAGAAATAGCTCCTTTTTCTGTACAACAGATTCTTTAAGCATATGCACATGCCACTGACACTTTTTCTACAATAAAAATAATAAAAACAACCATATATCTCATTTAAATGCATTAAAATGTATGCATAACAACTGATAGTTTTTGTATTTTCTATGCACATAATATCTACTATGAATATAAGTAATAAGATTTGTTTTAAATGTACCACTGGCCTCTTTCCAGCTGCTTTCCCTTTGCATGATTTGCCATCTTGATCTCTGTGAGAAACAGCTGAAGTAACAAGTTACATGCTAGAAAGAAGAAAAAAAAACATTGACTTCAATTTAAGACTGTGCAGTAAGCCTGGCCTGGCTGTTATATACGGGATTAAATATTCAAAGAAGATGTTGGGAGAGCTTTTATCTGAGAGACGGAGATGAGTGCCACCTCCCGCACACTGACAGCTGTCAGCTGCTTGCTGTGATGGGATGAGATGTTGAGTTGCCTCACTCCTTCAGCCTTCTCCTCTTCTGTGTATTAACACACCGCACTGCTGGAGCTTTTTGTCGACTCCCACATTCATTTCCATCAACTTATTCTATGTGAACCTGCTTGGCTGAGAAGGTGGCGAGGTTCCTATGCCTGTAAATTAAGTCTCAGATTGTTGATGTCATGATGACTGTGTGTACCTCATCTGCGTCTTTAGACTTAATACAATCAGATTAGTACACATGACTGCCAGGATGGAGATATGTACTTGATTTGGTGATTTCAGACTGATGAAAATTCAGTCTCTTTCTGAACTGAAGCATGAAAACAGAATCAGTATTACAGTCTTGGGGGATTTTTACCAGCATGTTTTACAGTGTGAACACACTGGGAAGAGTTTTCCTCCATCTTGTTTGGAGAGAAGGATGAATTATTAACATATGTGAAACAGCGGTGGAAATTGTATTATCATGGCGTTAAAAACAGACTTTGTAAAATCTTCAATCTTCAAAACAATGGTCCTGAACAGGCATGTGTTACTAACCAGACAACTGCAGTGGGGCCCCATTTGTTGGTTTGTGGTACATTGATTAATTGCCACTTTGTTGTTGGAATTTGCACCACTAAAGGCAGATATCAACTAATATTAGATGGGACATTTTAAACCTGGTTTGAATGTGCTTTTCATATCTATGTTGTATATGATTTCTACATGATTAAAATTATACCTAAGCCTCTAGGCACACATGTTGAGTGATGATCCAATTGCAATCCACTCAGTTACATGCATGAAAAGAAAAAGACATAAGCAGAGGAATAAAAGAAGAAAGTAGCGATCCATGAAGCTGCGTCACTGTGTTTGCTTGTTTTTGGATGGCTCAAGTCTTCATTACATCCATGAGTGTAAGGATTGAGGAGACGACTGCTACGCATGTCTTCATGTGGTCAAGCTCTATCTGATTGCAATTTCATCACCCATCACATTGCCACTCCATGCATCTAAGGCTGACTGGATAAGTATCAGATCTCAAAATGCACATTGCAAATGTATCCAAGAAGCATTCAAGGAGGACTGGAATCTCTTTGTTCTAACCACGTCCAAGGGGGTTAGAGACAGGATTCAGCTAGATGATGTAAATGTGAATGCATATTTCCTTTAACATACATGTATAATTTTGTACGTACGTCACTGAGCAGTCTGTGTAAACATTTTATTTATCTGATTTACTTAAATGTCATACATAAAATACTCAACTAGATGTCACGCTAGCACCAGAATATCAGACCAAACCTACGCTTCATCAGCCACACTTCCTCCTTGTGGAAGGTAGGTTGTTGCCAATACAGTTTATGGGTGTTACAAAGATCAGTGAAAGTTGCCCCTGGTTTGCTTGTCAATGTCTGAGCCTCGTTGTGAGAAGCTTTGGTTACTAAATGTGTGTTTTTTTTAAACCTGCAAGAGTGAGTGTAGCACACTCTGCTACTCATTGGTTGGTTAGGATAAGAATAGCAGAGTAAGCCAATCAGAGGGAGAGTAGGGGTAAACAAATATCTCCTGACCCTTTACCTGAACTCCTGATTAACCAAACTCATTAAAAACGCAACTAAATTGGGCTCTATAATGAAATTCAAACATGAAGTGAACTACCCAAACAAAACTGTCAGCAGAAATGGCCGCATGCTGTTTGCCAGCAGCTCAGGTAGAGATGGTAGTTCAGCATTCGCACCTACACATGCTCCGTCCCCCACGTCCCCCACCCCCGTCAGAGAGGATGCTGATGATGACAGAGATTCTACCTCTTGTACAACAATTTAAAGTGAATATACTCAGAATATATCATCAGGTAGTTGCATCACCCTGAAGTCTGTGGGCCAGTATTGATGCAAAATCTGCATCAGAAAAGTTACAATTTGCACATTTTTGGGTGAACTAAATATGCAAGAGTAGTTTTACATGTCATCCTGTGTATATATATATATATATGTATACACACACACACACACTACTTGAGGCACCACTACACCACTGCTTACATGGAAATGCACTAACATGACATAACATTTTATCCATCAATGACATTCTTGAAATGAAAAAAAACTGGATCCCAAATGACCAAATTACACAACAGGCCAAAACTAATCCTTGCCCTCAGGCGTCCTATCAGGCCGTAGTCTTGGATCCCATAATGAGACACATCTACCCACTGCACATTGAGAGCTTAGGAGATCACAACAGTTTGTTTCCAAATCCTTGTGTAAAGTGTCTCCTGCCATGTTGTAGAATTCAGTCGCAGAAACTGACGCTTATGGTGCAACTTCTTAATCAAATAGTTCTTTCGATTTACTTTGTGCGGACTCATCTGGCAAAATGTGAGGTGATGAATTACTGTGTTCACATTGTGCACATGGTTCTCAATAACACTGTTATATATTTTTTTTCTAGACCTCTGTAGTTTGAACAGATCCTGTAGTGTCTACAATACATTTGGCTGAGATTGAGAATGTCTTTTATAAATTTCTTTAACCAATACATAAGGATTTGAACTTTAACACAAACGTTTCACTATTCGTTAATGCTTGACTGACTCTCTCGGTGGAAAACTGGTTTCACAAAGCCAAAATCCATTCTTAAAGGGAAAGTTCACCCAGAAATGAAAATTCACTCATTATCTACTCACCCCTATGCCGATGGAGGGGTGGGTGAATTGATTGATTTGCATTTTTGGCATCTGAAATCATCTGCCTTCCCAATGTATGCGGGAACCTCTGGGTGAATGAGCATTGTGTGTTTTAGCCATGACGATGAACTCCATCATCTGATACAAAAATTAATTTATTATATGAAGTAGATATTTCCCCCCATATCAGGCACTCACATTATCCAACTGGTAAAAGCCAGACAGAGTAAATGGTTTATTTTACCACTGGAGCAGTAAATCATTCAGCAAACTGATCTACCTGCCAGCCCACCATAACACGATTAATACATTTGGTACATCTGTGCCATAACCAGAAAGTAGCACTGCATTAGGAACAATCCATCAGAAGGAGATTACAACTGTGTGTGCGTGTGTGTGTGTGTGTAGGTGTGTGTTTGTACGGTCCAGGTATTGGTCATTTTGAAGGGAATCTGAGACTTTTTGAGGACAAAATGCAAGTCCCAATATAGCAATTTATTACATTTTGCTAAAGCTACGGTTAGGGTTATGCAAGTCGTAGAATTGGTTAAGGCTATAATAGAATCAATGAAATGCCCCCTGAAGCCGTGGTGCATGTGTATGTCTGTGAATGCAGTTTCATCTTCAACACACAGCACTTCATTCTCCCATTTATCTATGCCAAGACGGTTGAAGGTGGCAAGCCAGGCGGATCCTATCAATTAATGAGATGTCAACAAGCATGTCTGCATTATTCATGTGTGAATACTCACACAGCCATAATCAAAGTCCTCAGCTCATTCAGCTCATGGCGAACAGTGGCTGAGAGTGTTCCTCTGTGCTCTTAAATCTCCAGCTTGATTTCTGTTATTTCTGTGCTGTTAGTGATGAGTAACAGCTAGGGACTGTTTTCCTTTCTGTTTCTAGGCAGTTACTATAAAGTGTTGGGGAGTAGCTCAAGGTGATGGTTTAATCAACCAAAAGATCAGACCTTAACAAAGAAGACGATTGTTTCTTGCACTGGCTCATTTGAACCAACAACACAATAATTCTTATAACCACAGAAATAAAAGCATATTCTGAAGAAACAATGGGAAAATCTAGAGGCCCAAAGTCCATGTAACAAGAATGATAAATATTGCACACCCATGCAGTCCTGAGAACAGATACAACAACTAAGATTACATGTGTGGGTTTAACATGTTTGTGCAAAGACTTGCTGAAACAAAAGGCCTTATTTAACAGGAGACATTTGGGCCCAATCCCCTTTCACCCCTTGGTAGGCTGTCCCAATACCTGTTGGGACGGAGGGGTCGGGCTAACCGGGGAAACTGAGATTTTTCGGACCCTCACTTCAAACCTAGGGGTACCCAGAATGCCTTGCAAATCACCGGCAAGCTGGGAGAGAGATCCACAAATGTAGTACTTTCTCCATTAGTAATGATTTAAAAATTACGATATTGATTGAAATATCTTAGTTTAATATCAGTTCATTGTATTATTCAATGCCACTTTTTTCACAACAACCTTAAAAAAAGATGATGTTAATCTTTTTTTTGCATGATAATCCCGTATTTTCACATAATTTCATGTCGTACCCACCCCCTCTTTGAAGACACACAATTCACTTGATTGAACCCGCGTATAGCAGCGATGTTACTGAACTTAGCTTCTCCTCTTATTACAAAGCATCCTGGCAGGGTTGCACACAGACCACTGCTAGCAGCCTGTGTGCTTTTGATACATACGTGAAATAATGCAGAGCAGCCAAGCTTTTCAATTTCAATTGTCATTGATTAACCTACATTAGCATAGATGTTATTGGATATTATAGGTTTGTCACTTTAGCAACTGCAAACAATAGCATTGGTTTATTTAAGACTCCATTTTAAGGGGCAAGATTGGACCTCAGAATTTTCTGGAAGCTCAGAGTCAATGAGTTGTAATATATTGTCTGACGTTTTCAGAAATTATGAAAACCATTTCAGTGCCTTTGCATTTCCTGCAGTATGTTATTTGATTGCTAACATTGTCCAGCGTCCATGCTTCTTTGCTAAAATAAGCGAAGACAGCTGCATTATTCTTGGTTCCACTTTGCACCCAGTGTAAGATACAGTGGCTCATTTCGATTTAAGTATCTCACTGAGCCATGAGAGTGGTTCCATTTATATTTGTCCTTCTGTTGTCTTGGATCCAGATGTGATTGTAAGAGATAACTTTCTTCTCATCCCTCATAGAGCCGTCTCACTGCCAGAAAACCACAGGAATAATAACTTCTGCACCTAGGCTGTTTACTTACAACAGACTAGCTTGCTTTCTGTAAACTAACAAAATCACAGATGATTTTATTGATAAATTACAAGCAAGACGATCACTTTGTGATTTCTCCCACAGCTCACTCATCCACACAGATTAATACTCGAAACAAATACTTCTGTAACATTTACATGTCTATCTAAAATAATTCCAGGAATCTCTTGTAATGAATATGTCAAGAATCTTTAATCTAATTGGTCTCACACTTGGCAATGGTTTTTTCAAGGGCCCAAGGAAGTGCAGTGTTGAATTTGGTGCGATTTGGACACACGATACGTTAAATATTCATAAACTTTGCATAAACAGGTAACCAGAGCACAGTGGCAGTGGCAGCTGCATACACAACAGTGCCATCACCGAACATTAAATAAACAGATGAATGGCTCTTTCTGCAGCAGTGGTGGCTTCAGTGCTGCAGTAGGTCTTTACTTGCTGCAGCTCAATTACTACTGTCACTTTTACAGTTTCACAGAGAAACCATTCCAAACAGGCATGTTGACAACGGGCAATTATGTGTGGATTAATGGAAAAACACAGATTGTATTGCATTTATAAGTAATGGACTAAAACAGACCGTTATTAGCACATAGACTACCTTATTTACTCTGAGATATAATAAATGATAAATGTGGTGACATTCCTTTTCTGTTTTTCCTCTAATTTTATGTCATCTTTCTTGTCACCTATCCCATAAAAAGGTATCAAATATCCAACAAATTTTAATATTTAATTTTATTTAAATTTGACATGTGTTATCCTCATAACTACTGTGAGAACCTGAATAAAAGTAAGTATAGTATATTTATTTTGATATAACTACCTGTTTTTACATTTGTGTGGGGTCATCCCTCTAACTCTGGACGTTAGGTATGAAATTTGATGTGTCTGATCGTGCTCCTAACCCACTGTTGTTTCTTTGAGAGTTGTGACTGCAAAACCTCTGTTGTGATCTTCAGGCTTGTTTGCTCTGACAACAAAAGTCAATTATTATGCATGTGTGTTTGTGTGTTTGTGCTTTTATTCATACTAAAGTTTGGATTCTGTCACATTGCCTGTAAGCTGGTAAAGACTAATGTAGAACGACAGATCCTGATGTTGAGTGCTTTAGGTTAACAATATGCCTCTTTGGTAGAGAATGTAACTCTTACAGCTGCCAGCACTTTATGATGTCAGCAAGATAAGCTGTTCTAGGCGTGCACGCGCGCACACACACACACACACACACATGCAAACACAGTGTGTGGCCACTCCTATGAATGGCCCGCTCAGGCCACTCTTTCATTTTGAAGGGTGACGCAGTTTGGCAATTGAAAAAGAAAAAAAGGGGGGAAAGACATGGTTTGAAAAAAGCTGTGTTTGACAATAGTCGCTGTGTGGAGAGAAGTTGCTGCCTGAAGGCTGAAAGAAACCACTCTGACTCCCAAGAGAGACGTTCCTTTTTAAAGCAAACTAGCGTCTAATTGGAAACATCACTGGGGTCAATATCGTGTCGAGGATCTGCCAAAGAAAAAGCTATGTTCCTTTCCTCTAGGCCTGGACAGATGGCTTTTCCAACTCAGCTAACACGTGGCAGACAGAAATGTGAAAAGGAAGACGTAAGGATTTGACTTGAATTTGCATTGACTCAGTACAAGAAGGGCTCAATACAAGCTCACCTCTTAGGAACTACTCCTGCAAAGTTCTCAAAATACTAAGTTAGACTTGAAATATCATTAGAAATGTGCATCTGTAGTATTTCAAACCCTTAAGGCAAACCAAGACTGTTAACATTTTTTTGTATGCATTTGCCAGATATTCAGTTCCATAAAATGTCTTTAAAGCTTTGCAGGAAATTAACTAAAATACCCTTACACTTATTCGTTCATTAAATCCATTCTTTAGCCAGTAAATATCACATGATAAAGGACCCACTAATTAAGATAAAAAACTGGCACATGTCTGAAGAGCTCTTGGTGTATTCAGCCATCCCAGTGCACAGCAGTAAATGTTAGTTAGTCCACACGTCTGCAACAGCCCCCTGATGTGCTTTGACATCCGACCTTGAGGTATGTGTGTGTGTGTGTGTGTGTGTGTGTGTGTGTGTGTGTGTGTGTGTGTGTGTGTGTGTGTGTGTGTGTGTGTGTGTGTGTGTGTGTGTGAGAGAGACAGAGGCAGAGACAAGTCAGAGTGACAGCTGACAGCCCTGCAGGCAGTCGAACGGCAGATTCCCCGCAGCGCTGACGTCCTCCAGTCAGCAGGCCCACACTGGACCAGCCAATCGCTGTCCGTCCTCCTCTTGCTCCTCTTAATGTGTACGATGGGGGAGTGAAAAACGCCCTTCATTTGTCGGCCCTTGTCTCTCCAAGTCTCCCAAAGCTAAAAGAGGCAAGAGTCCAAAATACATGGCAGTACATGTGTTACACAACTACATCACTGCTCAGTTAGACAATCCCTATAAAATACTGTAGACACAGGCAGATCTGCAGGGGGGTGGGACTCTAATTATTTCTCTCGTGGGCCTTTCGTCAACATTTTTGTTTGAGTCTCTCAAGGAAGACTCTCTCTCGTGGTAAAATAAAAAATGCAGTATTTAATAATATATAATATATTAAAGGTAATGTTCAATCATGGTGATGCGTGAACATGTTTATTAATGCCGGTCAACATGAGAAACATCAAACTGACTCTTGATCCGGTGGTTTTACCTTCTGCTATAAAAATGTTGCACATACTAATTTCAGAGATATGTTGATAACACGATTGAACAGCTCAAAACAAGGAGCCATATCACAAAAGTAAAACTCATTAGTGTGTGCGAGTTTTTGATGGAGTACTGCAGAAGTACCACACATCAGTAAAAGAGGAGAACACTGAAACACAGCGTGTCTTAACCTCAATAGTTCAGACGGTGCTGTGATGGTTCACTTTTATTGACACTTCACACTGCGTGAGGCAAACCAAGGCTTTTCAATCATTCATTTTCCGAAGAATGTGAAAAATAAGGGATTTAGAAGTGGAGGGGGAGGGGAACTGACAGGGAGGGGAGAACACGAGGAGGGAGAGAGTGTGAGTAATTGAAAAGAGGAACAAAGACCGACTCAATTTACTCATAGCAAGATGAGAAATTAAGAGAGGTGTGCTTCGACCAATTATGGGTCCTATAAGTAATGCAAGTGAGCTCATTAGCTGAGGGGCTGAGTTTCCCTCACTGGGCCGCTCTACACTCTGCCTCAGTGCTCTTGAATGAATGGCTTTAGAGGTTTTAATAGAGACACTCACACAGCTCACCCATTGAGAGTCCTCTCAAGAGTGCTGTTTTATAATGGCACCTATTTGGACTCATTACAGCCAGTACCTTTTAATGCATAGTGTTGTACTTAAGTTCAAGTAAGAGCCGGGCTTTGTTGCAGAGTGACTGCATTGTGAGTGTATTGTACTGGCTGGAACAAAAAGGTGGTCAAGTAATGTCAGTGTGTGACAGAAAATGGATTTTGAGTGCAGTGGGTCTCGAGGGCTGATAGAAAGCCATTGTTTAGTGTGGCATAATGGCAGTGGTGCTTTAGAAAGTGGACTACACGCAGTGGTAAAGGCAGGATTAGGTGAATGTGAAAGAGATTTGTTGGACTGTGTCTCTAGTATGATGTTGCTGTGATTCTCAGTATGGTGCAGAGGACAAAAAACTAAACAAAGACACATTTAGTCATACCTGAAAAACAAAATGTACTGTTTTAGTATTGACGTTCCCCTATAACCTTACAGAGTGCTGCTGATATTCAGATGGGAAAACAAATAATGAGGAAATGATGATTAACATATTTAGTATAAAAAATCAATACCAAACTTATAAGTAAAGTATTTTCCGGGAACATTTTTCAAGTTAATGATCGGGTTGTTATTACATTTCCTACAAATTGTATTTACTGCACTTAAGTGTTTTTGAGCTGTAAACTAAATTATGACTGTTCTTTGATGAAATACATTAATGCTTGTTTTAATAACACATTTATCACCAAATGTATTTAAAATCTACATTCATGAGTTGAACATGGCTGAAAACGCCACCTAGTTTCAGTGTAGTGTCTTGTTTTAGTGTCTTGGAGTAAATGTTTATGTAGAGTCGAACGTTTGGGACGTCTCTACATCATGACACTCATAAAAGCTTAAGGGTTCAGTGTGTAGAGTGTAGTGGTGAAGTTGCATGTGGCAGCTGAATACCCCCCCACCTCGCCACCCCCTTCCAAACATGAAAGAGAACCTGTGGTAGCCTTCAGCCGCCATGTTTTCAAAAAACAAGATACTGAACCCCAGACTGCCCCTTCTCATGGAGAAAGAGACACACATGGATGCCCTGTATGAATGGGTGTGTTAATGGGTGAATGGCAAGGACTTTACTGTGAAGAGCTTTGAGTGGTCATCAAGACTAGAAAAGGGCTATATAAATACAGAGCATTTACAATTGTTCTCAGCACTTGTAGAACATCTCGCCCATGTAAGCCTTACAAGGCGGATTTGGGGTTTCAAGGTTCATTGTTGACCTTGGCAACAGCAGATGTGAAAACAATCTCTCGGGAATAGTCATCAGCTGATGAGAATCTTTTAAAATGATTGAAAGTCGCTAACAGCTGCTAAATGGACGTCAAGGTTTGATTTACTTAAATCTGCAAATGTGTTCCCTTGTTCTGAGTATTTGTGAGATTCTGCTCCCAGCTGGTGCCAAGGCGGCCATATTACATAATTTTCTGAAAAATTCACTTAAATATAAAAAGAATCATTCATTTCTGCCTCAGTGGAGACCATAAGCTGAAAACATGAGATTTCTGTGCTCATGTTTTTCTACATTTGGGTTTTGCACGAATGAAAACCTAGGTGCCATCATGGTGCTAATGGAAAAGATTCAACATCTTTCTTTTATTATCATTACAATACTACATTTGGTAAACAGTAAACACAACATGTTTACACCCATTTAATGTTAAACAACATATTATTTAGGAAAGCAAAAGGGATTTTCATGCTTTATGAGCAGCGTTGTGCTCTTGTTTTGCTGGTTTAAATATCACACACAGAGCCTCTCCCTCATCAATGAGCATTTGTCACTTCATATCCTCCCTGCCATTATGTTAGCTCATGACAATTAGGGAGGCAGCACAGGATTTTTACACACAACAAAAGCATAATAGCAGGCTTTCTATTCTTTCAGTGACTTTTTCAACAAATTTGAGTGGAAATTCTGCTTTTACAGCAGCGCTAGTGTTACTATGTTGTTAGTGTATTGAAGACTAGACAATGGAGGGACTGAACATGGTGCTTTGCCTAGTCAGTTAACACAAGTTGTGTGAGAGAAGCATTAAGTATTTGAGAATTCAATATCCTGCAGTCCTCCAAATCTGCCATTTTTTATTCATTCTGATTCATTTATATTTAGTAGAGGTTAAAATATATAGACACAAAATCTGATATTTTGCCAAATGAAATACACTAACAACTTAACCGATGCCTGCTCTAACACACTGAGTGATGCCAAGACTGAAAAATGTCTTTGCCAATTCTGAGTGCTATGTTTTGGTGTTATATGGCTCTATTAATCTTTATGTGACTCCACTGTCATTCAACATCATCCACCAGCATATTGGGCTTTTTATTGGCAGATTCCACTTGTGTCCAGCATCCCAGTGATGTGCCACTCCTGTTTAATAACATATCCTGATCCTGTGAAATATTCCACTTTGGCCTATGGTATGTGGCTGCTGTTTCACCTGTGACACATGAAAATTGTATTTATGTGATATTTGCAGCGGAATTAATACGTCACATCCTGCCTCTGCGACACCCCGCACCTAAATCCTGCAGAGACATTTTTGCTGTTTTGAACGTGACTGAGCAGATAATAATCAGAAGTTAGAAACGAGTCACTGAAAAGTCGGCTTCTCGCAGTTGTCAATCAGTTGCTAAGAAGAGGACTGTCTTTTCTCCCCTGCAATAATCTATGGACTGGTCAGCATAGACTATATAACCCTGTAGTTAGGTCCAATGATGGTGTCTCTTGGTCAGAGAAGCAGTCACTATGTTAAGTTCTGTTTAGTTGACTTATGTTTAAGCTATAGGGCAGGGTTTTTATTTAGAGTTATGTTTTTCTGTCACTTTTGCTTGGTGTTGTTACCCATCTTAAGTTTTCTATATATTGAATGTGAATGAAAGTGAATAAAACCCCATTTCTTCCATTACTCCCTGCTCTCCTCGTTTTTATGCTTGCCCTGGTCCTTAACAATGAATCAGTAGTGACATGGTTCCATTTGACACACAGCAGTGACATACCAAAGTCAGCATTAATAAACGCCAGCAAATAAATGTCACTGAAATATGTTGTTGTTATGTGAAATGTTTCATTTTCTGAAATATCATGGCCACTGTACATACACTATTTGTATAAGAATGGGCATCTGAAGGTGTGGAGACGTACCACTCAGATTTAACATTTGTCCCTACACTAAGAGTGACACACAGCATCACCAGCTTTTACATCTCCGCACTGCTGCACACGACTGCTGGCTGAGAGAAAGCAGCCTCAGCTGAATTGGCATGACCATCAAAAGCTAAACAGATTTACATACTCCCTTGTTTCCCTGCGAGTGTGATTTCGTTTCATGAGCCACAGTTCAGACTGGCAAGTGGAAAATTGTGAGGATGTGCAGCTATTTGAGAAGATGCCTTTTGAGACCGCAGGAGTAAACAGCTGTCAAATGATGCGTGAAGCACAGTAACATCCCCCGTCAAGAGGATCATAAGCTGTGAGTCATTTTATGCAAGTATAAAAAGCAAGAACAGAGCAGCATAAACATAATGAATCAGCTCAGATCTGTGTGGCTGCAGACTCTACCTGCATACAGATGCTTTGTGTATAACTGAAATCACTATGAATACATCCTCCATTAACTGTCACATACCCTCACTTTGGGAACTAATCTTCACTGATAGCAGTAAACAATTATATCTTAATGTCTCATTTTGTGCCCATCTAAAAGTGACTGAAGACAGCTGATGTGCATAAATCAAATCAAACTCAGTCCAAATCATCTAAAATATGTATACCTAATGAAAAATGCCATTCACAAAGCCAGCGTGTTCCCCGATAATGTCTAATATTGAAATCAAACATCACTATTAGAAAGCATTCCTGTACCCGTTTCAAAGTAAAAGAACTCTAGTGTTTCTGGTGACTCAATCCTTACATTTGTTTTAACAAGTTTTTTATTGTTATTGCAGGATCAGACGATGCACGTTTTCATACTGCAGAGTCCCGGCATTTAGTTAAGTACATAGGCTACTTCTGTTCAAGGAAAGACAGTAGTCATACCAGAAACCCATGTAGCTGTTCTTCTGCAGCTCGGGCAACAGATCAGGGATGCAGCTATCGCACGCGCTGCACACACAAACAGCGGCAGCAGTAGAAAGTCAGTTTGAGGGTTGATTTCAGCTTCAATCTATATTTATTGTTCCAAAGGCTTAATGTTTCGGCTGGTGATCTGTACAGTGCCCCTCACGACAAAGCACATATAAGAGCAAAAGCACAGACACTAAATGCTACTGTGATAGATGGATTTTATAAGGAAGCTGATAATTGATATAAGTTTAACAGCAAATACAAAGAGTCATAGGGTCATACAGTGCTCTCAGGCAGTTTAGATTAGATGTTTAGATCTGTTTAGATTTCAATTATGTGGTCAGTTTGTCCAAATAATGCTTTTTGAAAGTTTAGTGAGATATTACTAGGCCGCCAAGTCATCTCAGCAGGTCAGTTTGACACCAACAAAAAAAGATACAACAATTTTCCAATCAGCATTATTCAAAATTCGGGGCCGGGGACAATTACAGTAGGGGCTATATGGAGGTCCTTCCCTTGAAAAAAAAAGAGAAGAAAACAAAAGTGCAATTCATACATTTACTAATTCATACATTCAACAATTTATACATTAGATGACTTTTTGGATAATTTAAAAACTTAACTAAATTAGTTTCTGTAGCTCAGTAACACCCCACTTGATACTTTTATATTTACTCTGATACTGTCTGTCACTTCAACACCAGCTCCGACAAAGCTGCTAAAGAGCTAAATCTGTTCTGCTTAAATCAAACATTTTCAGCGGCAAAAAAACTGACATGAAAAGATTAAATCCACAATGCAAATATTGGGCATACTAATAAAATATCTCCACTTACGGCCATAAAAGATGTCTGTAGCTCCCTTTTATCAATATAAAAAATTAGCTAGGGGGCCAAATTGAAAACCTACCAGATTGAAAGCTGGCTACTAACTGGTTGATACTAGCCAACTGTTTTCCCTGCCTACTTTTCTAAAATGCAATTATGTGTGTGTAACTAATCAGATTTGTTTTTAAACCTTTGAAAAACGTATTGATGCTCTACTTAACACTTTAGTGATGCAACATTAATCTGTAGCTTACATCTCCTCCAGCATTCATTTAGGGGGTGCGTGACTGTTTGAGGTATAATCTGTTAAATAGTTAGGAGAATATCTTTAATTCATAATATAAAATGATCCTAATACATATGGTAAAAAATAATCATAGTAAAATGTAATAAATATTTAAAATAGAAAAGAGCACGTGGTCGTCTGTCTTTCTCATGCTCGCATGGTGCCTAAACTGCACATAAGAAGAAGCCTAAAAGCCAATTCAGCCCAGTTATAAATAGACTGGCTTTTGCATACAGGACAAAGTCTAGACATCAGACCTTCATCAAACTTCCACATTTTGGCACAATACTGGTCAAGGAGAGTGTGAAAGACACGGGCTTATGTGCTGACAGGGGGGTTGATGGAGTCGCACAGACACAAACCTCCTCAGAATCACAAAGCAGCTTTACAGTATGCAGACTTTTGCCTCATTCACTGCACTCTACAATTCAGACGTATTGCAAAGAAAATGTCCATTACAAAAATCCAACTTTTATTCTGAAAACCTCACCAATGGGGCGGCTGTGGCTGAGGGGATAGAGCGCCGTCCTCTAACCAGAAGGTTGGCACGCTATCCCAATCTTCCCCATCTGCATGCCGAAGTGTCCATGGGCAAGATACTGAACCCATATACTGATCCAAATATTTGGCGTTTCTTCAGTCTCAAAACCCACACACACACACACATAAGAACAAACACAATCCAGGATCTGTAAGCAGACAACCATCCATGTGAGAGAGCATTTCTGATTTGTTTGCACAAATTTGGCCCTGCGAGCACTCGGCTGTGATCGTCACAACTGTTCAACACTTTCGTGCTCATCGAGTTGACTGTTGGGACACTGGAGGTGGACAGAGGCTGAAGTCTCCTCTTCGTATTGGTCACTTTCAACACCCACAGTCTTTGGTCTGGAGAGAAGCCAATATTCCAATCATTGTTCAGCTATAGATAATATTTTTAACATAATTATTACAAGTCACAACAAATTTGTGGATATTCTTTGTCACATTATTGGATAATTATACAACCGCTAGATTGCAGATATTTAAAATGGGAATGTTTCCTTGTAGGAATTTAGATATCAAGAATGTTAATCCTTTGTAACAAAAATACAATTTTTGAATAAGTGAAATTAAATACACATGACTGGCAAACGTGATGCCCTTTGTCCTTTGAAGAGTTTAATTATATCTACAATAATCTAACAATCATACAATATCAATACAATAATACAATATTATGTATATCTAGTCTAAATATAACATTTTTAAACATCAACTTGTACTTATAGGATTTCGATTAATTAATCAAAGTTGTAGATATCTTGAAATACACATTACTATTATAAAAATTACTTTGCATATTTTAATTAACATTCTTATTAGGGAGACTATACTTTTGTCAAGTTGAAATGTTAGGATAAAAGTGTACAATGTAATTACAGAGAGGAGACTGGTTCAATTAAATGTTGAAATGCCATAACCAACACCAACTGGAGTGTGGAATGAGAGATTATGCATGTCAGTAAAACCAAACAGCCAATCACAGGTCATGGTCAGTATTCCATGTGACCAATCGAAAGAGATGCCTGTCCCCAGCGAGCGATTGTAATGTATGGCGAGAATGTGCATGTCACAGGGACAGCATTTGTGCACGCAGGGCAGACATTGGGTCTCAGTTTCTGCATAAGTGACGGTTTTCGACTGCTCTTATAAAAATAAATATCTAAATATAATGTATTAAAATGTGCATACATTGAATTGTACCACGTGTAGTTCCATAGATTCAGTAACATTCAAAGTGTAGAAAATCTTACACCAATAAAAAAGATTTTGTTAACAACACAGGCGATACAATATATTTGGGAATTTGAGAATTATGTGGGACTTATAACCCCAATAACCCCTGGTGGTATCTCTCCAAGATTTAGTTTTTTTGTCCACGTTTGTAAAGATACATTGTTTGAGCATGTTAACTGGGTTTTACTGTAACATCACGGGTCTGTTGAGCAACTTCTCAGTTGTATTGGGAGAAATCACAGAGACCAGCTGGGAGCCTGGTAGTTGGCTACCATGTTAGCAGTGTGTTCATCTTTAGCTTCAGACAAAGTCCCATATACATGTACTTTTATCTTCAGATAGGATTTAACGATGACATAAATCAAAATGGAAGATGAAACTGTCTATGATCGACTGCCAGCTGCTGAGAGGAGCACTGATCTAACTGGGCAGGCGACTCCTCGCATCTCTGAATGTTTGAGTGAATATCAAAAGAGACATTTGGATTAACCAATCTCAAATTTGAAATCTTTATGATGTAGCAATTCATTTTCATGTACATGGTAAATAGTCTGTATTCATAATGCGCTCCTCTTGTCCTGATGACCACTCAAAGCGCTTTACAGAACATGTGTTTCCACATTTGTATGTTACCCTGAACGTTTGAGTTTCCACTCACACTGATGTTTGTGACGTCTCTAGATTTGGAGTGGGTTTTGGTGCCGTTCCCACAACAAACAGTAAACTTTCCCAAACAAAAGTCAAATGAGCTTTCCTTTGAATTTGACTCAAAGACGGTAAATTCTTTCAATTCTTGACAGGTCATCATTAAAGATTTTGGATGGATATGACACCACTGTTCAGCAATGCAGCCAATTTGTCCTGGTGCCAACTACAAAGCTGCCCATGACAGAAAGCATTTTCCCAATGGACCACCATAATTGAAAGAACGTTGTTAGGTTGGTCAAACAGCTAAGGCACAAAATCAGAGACAGAACCTGGAGCATTTTCTATAAAGTAGCATCAGCAGGGTGTTTTTAGTTTTTACAGGCTGGCTTGTGTCTGTGCTAGGTGAGCTCAAAACTAAGCTTCACATCTGTCACAGATTTACCCTGTGTGTTAAAGTCACAGACGTGTGTTAGACTTAATACCAGTGTAAAGTCTGTGGGTTTATGTGCACGGAGGGCAATTTTCATTGAAAGAAATGGTCAATATCCTGCAGTCTGGTGTCCATTTCATGTAACACATCGATATATTCTTTTTTAGACCAGTAGATTTTATAGAGAGAAAACGCAGCAAAGTCTTCATAAATACCCATAATTCCCCTTAATTTAATTCTTCTTTACAGACCCACAAGACATGGGGCAAGAAAAAAAGCTGCAATAACAACATAGATGTCTAAAAGTGCACAGTAGTTGGGTTATTATTATCAATTTTATGATACAATTGACCCGTTGGTTTTTATTAGCAAGATAGACAATGCTTTTGAGACAGATGGAAAATCGATTAAAAACATGACCTCAGCTTTAGCCACAGCTGTGCGGTGAATTATGTGAGTCATCATTTAGGAAATGTAGAACGACAGAATCTGCAAATTTCTGGATTGTTCCACATTGTGTCTGTGGCCACTCAGTGTTCCACAGTGACAGAGGGGACAGAAGGGATGAGGAACAGACCACATCTGATGTAAACTGATGTAAACACTCGGACTGTCTGGTCTGGGGTGTGCAGCCACTGAGCTTATGCACAACTGTGACACAGTGATTAACATTTCAAGAGAGCGCTGACCTGGAAAATAATTCAGTAGAGCTCCTTGGAAACACACAACTCCGGTGTCATGGCATCTGAGGATTATTTCATAGTATTGGTTAGTTTATATTAAGCAGTCTAATAATGAGCGTTGGTACATGTCTGTCAAGATACATTTTTTTGTTGATTTAAAAGGCTCATTATAAGACATACAAAGTCTTTGATTCTTAGTTTCAGGTGAATATTTACTAATAAAAAGTAAATGATTCATATTAAATAGAATTTTTGCCAATAGATAAACCTTTTTCTCTTCGCCAATGTAGGCCGTGTTGTATAAAGCACTAGGTATCTAGACTCAAAAATATTTTTTTACTCATTATGCGCGTGATTAACAGGAGAATAGAAAGTGAAAAGGATCTTCCACAGTCACATAGTCTCAATGTCTATCTGTTGAATACGAACATAATTATTTACAACACTTACGGTAGCCTACCCATTTAAAAAAAAAAAAGCACTACAGTGTTTCTGTTGACTGAATCCATTAATTTGTTTTTTATTATGAAATATTTGCAGCAGCGGAAAATACAAGGCTACATACTGTATAGTACTGGTATTTATTTGAGTACACAGGGTTGTTATACCAGAAACCTTACAAAGGCTGTAGTTATATAGAAGTTAGCGTAAAGAACTTGAGATGATGGGCAGTAGGCTTTCTCTGTCTCGCTCGCTCCTTCTATCTCTCTGTCGCCCCCTTTCTCGCTCTCTCCCTCTCTCTCTTTCTCTCTCACACACACACATTCAAAAACAGTGCTTGCAGGAGCAGCTCCACTGCAGAACCCCGACTGATCCACAGCCAGCGTGAACAACAGACAGCTACGACATGCAATGGCACATGCTCGATTCTTTTCGTACTTGCATTGACTTTGTATGTAATTTCATCAAGCGAAAAATGAACACACCATTATACAGATTATTTAATTGTCAGGTGACGTTACTTTGAATCACTTGCATCAGGTTGAAACATTGCAAAATCTTCCAAGTTCAGTTGCAGTTTAGAACTTGACTTTCACTACAAAAAAAGCAAGTGGCTGCATGGTCAATCCCTAAAACTGCAGCTTCCACTGGACTTTAGCTCAGCTAGTCAAAAGCGTGAACTTGATGCAACAACAGCCACAACACATCCGTCAAAACCTGCCGATCCTCTGATTTTCAAGAAGGTGACCACAGGACAAAACATGACAAGAAAATATAAAGGTGCCCTGCGATGTCTAACAGTCTCAGCCTCTATCAGCCAGGGAGCTGCTGCTGGGATCTTTAGATTGATGTGGGGATAAGTTGAATCCGTCTGACTCTCTGGCAGTTAAAGGCTCACACTGACGTTACAAATTACAAAGGTGTTCTCTCTGATTCAGACAAGCAGGACCGAGTCAGTGAGTGATGAGAAGAGGAGATGTATTTGTCTGTACTCCAGCGCCCGTCAGTTATTGATGGAATCAGCATCCTGCCATTTCTGTGACAGATGAAAGACACATTGTCACGATACAAACAGGAGTCAGTGATAACCATGAATCACATTGTTCCAGGAATACTTGACATTAAAATGAGCTCAAAGGTCATCATAAAGTGAAGTTGTTCAAGTCAAAGCTTTAATGACATATTATAACAAAAATATGACGCTGATGAAGTAAAATAGGAGGTGAATCCAGGTAAGAACCATTATCCCTGGAATAATTCCCCTCACTAAATCTAAAGCCATCACAGAGGCGGAGGTATGGATAATAAAAAAAAAGCACTTAAGGTAAGAAATGACTTTAAAGCTCTGCGATCATTAAGATGTAGATTGTAGAAAAGCAGCTGTTGCAGTATGTCCTCAATGCAATATCTTATATACCGAATGTACATTCTGAATGTGAGAGATATAAATTATTGACTCACAGATGGCCACATTGTCTGTTCCATCCCCCAGCAGCACAGGTATACAGCTGTAGGGAAGAGGGAGGAAGTTGCTGAAGGGCAGGCTCAGAATATGAAAGACTTGTATATATATATATATAAAAAGCTCATGTATAAACTCACTAACTAGAGATATATGAATTATACCTGAGCTGATGAGATCTGAGATGTAGCCACATCCTCTGTGAAGGCAACAGCAGCTTTGGACTGAAGGTTGTTATTTAAATCTGGAGACTCGGTATACTGTGATTGAATCTGCTGAAGGTGAATGTGGGACAGAGCAAATGAGGGCCTGCCTCTCAAGCTGCAGTAACTGGAACTGAGAATGAAAGTAGTTCAAACTAAACAATAGGAAAGTAGCAGGTTTACAATATTAACAACAAACGAGGCACTTCACCCAACTACAAGCCAGGCCCAGGTGAATATTGTTCTTGGCCTTAGTTCAATCGTTTACTCTGAAAATCACATTATTACAACTTGAAGTTAACAGAAGTTTACATAGACAATAAAAAGCGAACCGTCAGTGGGAAACTGAATTGAGAATTTGTGACCATTACATCCTTTAATGCCTTTTTGAATGACAAATATCAAGCCTTACCTAGGTTATCATGGTTGACCTGAGAGGTCTGAAGGCCATAGATTTGATGTTTCATGATTTGTGCATGGAGTCACCATCCTGTACCTGGTGTTGGGATGAGATGAGCTTTGATAGAGTCCACACTCTCATGAGGATAATGAGCATCCTGGCATGACGTCTTGTGACCGAGACTTGTTATCTGTTCCCTCCCATTTGGTTTAATACTGAAATTCATCAAACATCTGTGCAGAGGGTCATCATTACCTCTGTCAAGGAGCTGTTCGTCTGTCTGTTAGGATTACATCAAATCTAATGATCCGATGTTATTGAAACTCGGTGGAAAGGTGGGGTAAGTGCCAAGGAAGAACCCATTCACTTTTAGATTTAAACACGGAGGCAGATACAGGATTTTTCTTTCCCTTTCTTTAACATAGTTTTTTTTTTTTTTTTACAATTTTGAGATCTTTACGAAAAGGTGAAGAGTGCTAATATCTATGAACAGGTGCCAATGTGGATAATGTTCTGGATCTATTTGATCTCAATATGTATATTCAATATGGGAATAAAGTGGCCTATCAGCCTTGGCAGAGGTGTACGTCCTGCTTTATGTATGCAAGAAAAAAAATTAAAGAAACTCCAATAAATGTGAAATGTGAGGCTTCAGGCCATTACAGACTGTGAACGCTTCCAAAACGTTGACCTGCAACTCAATACTGTACTTGATGATGTTATAGACATACACACACAGAGCACCAGAGCTACCACTGCTACTGCTAACGTCCTGTTCATCCTATACCTTCTGTGTAGACATGGTGTAAATGCATGCAGTCAAGGTTCAACAAAGCACTGTGGATAAGACTGTGCTGTGCCAGGCATGTGGGAAAATGCCATAAAGTTGTAACTTGTAGCCATCACTCCTCTAAGGTATGAGCCTAATTTGACTATACCTCATTGCTTAGCTCTGCTCGTCCAAAACGTTGCAGCATTGTGTACAAAAACAGTTTTAAAGTTAGAGGTGGGTGGATCAATCCCAAAATATTCATACCCCTGATACTCTCTACTCCTTGTGAGTATACAGTAGATTGTACTGCGCATAGAGGAAAAGAGTTATCTAAACACATAATCTTGTTATCATCAGGGTATGTACTCTGTACTTAAAGCTAGTAGTATTTAAACTCATTCTCAAAAACAAAAAAAAACTATGGACCTTGAGGTTTGAGCCAACTACAGACCGATATCCATCCTTCCCTTCCTGACTTATATCCTTGAGATAGTTGTAACCAATGAGCTGTGTGACTTTCTCCAGGAAAGTAGTCTCTATGAAGACTTTCAGTCGGGGTTTAGAGCTCATCACAGCACGGAGACAGCCTTGACAAAAGTCCCAAACTACCTTCTCATAGCTTCAGATCAAGGGTTTGTGTCTGTCTTCGTCCTGTTAGATCTCAGTGCAGCATTCAACACTATCGATCATTACATTTTATTACAGAGACTAGAACAGTTAAGGGAACACCCTAAATCCTATTCATCAGATTGATTCCAATTTGTGCAAATTAATGATGAGTGATCTGTGCGCACCAAGGTTAATCAGAGGGTTCCTCAGGGTTCTGTTCTCAGCCCAATTTTATTCACCCTATATATGCTTCCACTAAGAACCATTATCAGGACACACTGTACATTTTCACTGCTATGCAAACCCCAGACAGTTATACTTGTCAATAAAAACAGGACAGTGAAATCAATTAATGTTTCAAGGATATATAAACCTGGATGACCATCAATTTTCTCTTATTAAACTCAGATAAAACAGAGATTCTAATACTCGAATCCTAACCACCTCAGGGATGCATTATGTAATGATATATCTACTCTAGATGACATTGCCCTTGCTTCCAGTGAAACTGTCAGGAATTTGAGAGTTATCTTTGACCTCGATTTGTCCTTTAATTCTCATTTAATACTTATTTCAAGGTCAGGATTCTTTGACTCACTTAACATCTCAAAAATCAGCCACGTCCTATCTCGAAAAGATGCTGAAAAAGTAGTCAACGCCTTCAATACGTCCAGACTTGATTATTGTAATTCCCTATTGTGTTATTATTGACTTGTTACTACCAGTAATCCTTTAAACATCTGTGACACAGGTTGTTACAACCGTGGGTCGAGGTAGCACTGGGCACATGGGACACAGAGCGCCGTTTTAAATATTTATAGTGAACAGCACACACTTCACCAACCCTGCACCACCGCGCATCTTAATGCCCGCACTCATTCCCGGATTCAAGTTTTGTCATTCGTTGGTCCTCGTGTGGGTGTCGGTCAGCAGCAGCCTCCCCTCAGTCCAGCCGCTACTGCATTTAAAGGAGAACATGATTAGACAATTCAATGCGGCTGTGCCAATTACCTCACTTGTGACTGCTCCTGCTGAGCCAGCTCCACACATTCCCTCTCCCACAGCTGAGTGCCCGAACCAAGCCCACCTCCACAAGGTCATCTCCCAGTTTCAGTTCAGGAGGCAGACACCCTCTCTACATTTAAGAGTAGGCTTAAAAGCTTCATTTTTGATAACGTTTATAGTTAGAGCAGCAGGTTCTTAGTTATGCTGCTATAGGTCTAGAATGTCGGGGGACACATGACACACGGAGCTTCTCTTTCCTATTCTCCTTGTTTATCACATTAATGTCTCATCAATACATGTGACTGACTTGACTTCTTACCCGGAGTCCTTGTGCTTTATCGTTTGCAGATACAGGACTGCACTCTGCGGCCACATCGTGGGTTGTGAATCAAAAATTGTGATAGTGGCTCACAATCGAAGTGGCAGCTGATCATGGATGTTGTGATTACAACTAGACTGCTTGAAATACAATACGCCCACTCACATATTCCATCATTCATATCTCAGAATTCTTTTAATGTATACATATTTTAAACATTGACACACCTTTCTATTATGTTGAAAACTGTTTCTTTTAAACAATGTTGTAAATACTGTTATTTTGCTTTTGTTCTCAGTTACACGTGGCATCTATTGCACTTCTGTCTGTCCTTGGAGAGGGATCCTCACAGGTGGCTCTCTCTGAGGTTTTTGTTTTTACAAATACATTTGATTGATTGATTGTCATGAACATGTGTAAACCTACTCTCTTCACTACTGTGTCTGTGTGTTGCTGTTGTGTTGTACGGACAACACACACTGCACGTGCAGCTCGTCGCGGTGCACAGCACAACCTGACCGTTCGCTTAACCTGACATGCAGTGATGGCTGAACGAAAGAGGAGCACCATTTTAAAGCTATTTTACAGCTTTAAATGAAAATGTTGCCAACTGTGATGTGTGTATGAAGGCTGTTTGCTCTTGTGACAACACTACAAACTATATACACTTTATAAACAATAAAAAACCAAGAGAGAGAGAGAACACAGAGCTGCAGCAGAAAAGGAGGGAGGGGGAGGGAGAGAGACCCCCAACACAAAGACAGAGCTCACTGGCAGAGCTTTGCAGAAGGGTAGAGAATATCCAAGTATATAGTAGAGAAACTTATGTTATAGTCAAAATGTTTTGGTCATCATTTTACTGACTTGAATATAGCCGACTATATTCAGACATTTAATAATATATTAATATCCAAGGTTAAGAAACTTGTTCTAATGGAAAGAAATGAGAATGGTTGAGGATGTGCTTTTGTAGAATTATTTGCATTTTGATTATTATTTTAAAGAAGTTTGAAAACATTAATTATTTGCACTTTGTTCACTTTAATTTAAAATGATCAAAATAAATATTCTTGTTTTTCTTTAAAAACTGTCCTGTGATTTAATAATAAAAAGTATCAGTATCAGCAATATTGGCCATAAATTACTTCTTCTTACTTTCAGATTCAGATTCGATCACCCACCTATACCACAAGTTAAACACATTTCTATGCATAGGTTATTACCCAAACCTGCAGATGCCCATTTAATTATCCAGTTACTTGGTGCTGTAGTGTGTAAAATAATCAAAACAATTTAAAATAAAGGAACTTGAGATGTAGATAAAAAAAAATGATTTTAATATTGCAACACATGTCATCAGTTAGAAAAAAACCCGTGATCAAAGGATGTTTCGAGAAAAGATTTAAAGGAGAACACAGAAAACTCAGCCTGAGCTGAGCCGGCAGGAGCAAAGCCGTAGAGCCTGAATAGCAAAGGCCTGGTCACCCATGGTGACGAGGTGGGATTTAGGAACTGTTAGAGGATCCCTGGCTCATGAGGAGTTAGCATCTAACACATGTAGGCATGTGCAGGAACATTGAAGGCTTTTAAAAAACAGGCTGTTAAATCTTCAAACCAATTGTAAAACTCAAAGGAAACCAATGAAGGGCATCAAGGCAGGGGGTAACATGGTTACTTCGCTTGTTGGAGTCAAAAGCTTAGGAGCAGCGTTTTTGATCAGCCACAGTCTTTGGATCTTTCACCTGCTGATACCAGAATAGAGGGCATTGCAGTGATGGAGTCTGGAAGAGATAAAAGCATGGATGACGTTTTCTAAACCTGCAAAGTAATAACCTGATCTAGGTAAGCTGCCTCAGCTGGGCAAAGCAGGACTGCACAACTTCAGTCATTGTTAAATAAGGCACTCAGGTCAGAGGGAGACCATCACGTTGGTATAGTGCCGGCCACAGGGGGTAACTATAATTACCTCTGATTTGGTGTCAGTCAGACTCAAGGGTGTAAAAGATTCCAGTTTATCTTAATGCCAAAACAAGAGCCAGGTTTATGGAATGGAATTTCCCTTTTACGAATGAATTAAATTGATCCCATTTTAGTGACATTGACAGTGTGAAAAGTCATAAGGGCATAAGTTTAGAAAATACGTTCGGATCCTCTCCTCCTTATGTTAGATTTGTCCATGAATTCCAGGGTGTAAGTAGGGCTTTTTTTCTCTCAGAACAAATCACAGAAATATCACTATTTATATATATATATATATAACTTTATCCAGCAATTTACAAATTTATATCAATGCTAGCAATCGTTAATTTCATAACATATTGTGTGCTAAGGCCAGAACAAATCGACTGACATCCACTTAAACAGTTAATCCTATAAATTGTGGAGGTTCAAGAATTGCAAGATGCATTGGATTTTCTCGGCATGTGACCTTTCACGATGGCATATAAAGAAGCCTTTCAACCCCCTCAACTGAAATATTGATGCAATCTTTTCACAGAGAGTAATAATATTTATAGCAGTTCTAGGTGTATGCTTTTAGTATCAATCTAGGCAAGACAATAGACAACAACCCAGAACATGACAGGGCCAAAGGAAATGGAGTAGAAGAGGACAGTAAGTGTGACAAGCAGGAAACCAGAGAGCTCAAAGCAGTGAGTCAGAAGAGGGAGCAGAAAAAACCATGGAATGGTGAAAATCTGAGACATGATTAGAGCAGGAAAGGACAGGAAAGAGAAGAACACATCCAACACAGTCTTCATCACTGTTCTGTCTAGTCATCACAGATGTAAATTGCACTCATAGATGATTACTACCCATGACCTGCTGACCCCTCGCCTTCATCATCCAATGCAGATCAGGTTTCAATCACATTAGACGCAGCATGTCAGTCCTGTAATCCCCCTGATTCAGATGAAATGTAGATTCCAACTAACCCAACCAATGATGGTTTTTTACACCAAGCAGGTCTCTTAATGCACGGATATTAAAATACAGTATAGATATACTGTATTTTCATAATTCTCTTAAAGTCTTACCATTAAATAATTATACATTTACATACATATTACATATTATTCAACAGTTTAATTATGACACAAAGTAAAAAATGTCAAGAACATATTTGGGATATTTCATGTCATCTAGATAGAGAAAAAGAAAGGAACTGCAGTAAATTAGAACTCCTGGAATATTGAAATACTTCAACTAACAGTGCAATAATTATCACATCTGTTGACCACAAACATGTGATTTAATGAATTCACACTAACTCTAAAGGACAGAACATATAGAAAAACACAGTAATATAGAGGCTGCTAAATCAAGAACTGCAGCAGAACTCATAAAAAAAAGACATAAAAGTGATCGGTTTGCTGTGTTTAGGCTAATTGTGAAGCAAAGCGTGAAATGAAGAGAACCTAGAGGATAATTACAAAAAGATCTGAGTTGCTTTTCGAGGTCGTTCACACACCTCATCTCTCACTCCCGGGCCACACCTCCGACGTGATCAGCGCGTCTGTTGTTCACACACAGTGTGTCTGCTGCAGAGCTGCTACGTGAGGTTTCTGGTATGAAGACTGTATTTCTTTGAATAAAAGTACCGCTATGTACGCAACTAAATGTCAGGACTTTACGGTATGAAGCCATACATCTTCTGGTCCTGTGATAACAGTAAAAACCTTGTTGAAACAAATTAATGGATTCAGTAAAGTGAAATGCTGGAGTTCTTTTACTTTGAAAAGGGTACAGGAAGTGTTGCAAATATTTATGTGAGTGACATATTCAAAAGATCCTGACTCTCTAGAAGAGCAGCGGAGCTCATGTACCAGAGAGGAGTCTGAGACATGCTGTGCCTGCTCTAAACTGATAACATGGGCGCCGAAATGAAAAGCAAAAACATAACACTAGGGGAATGCTACGACCTCCAAGGTGGTCATGTAACCAATAGGGCACAGATTTGCTTGCTTCTTACTAGCAGCATAATATTACAATTCCTTATGGACCACACTGAATGGGTTTGACAATGATGTATAATTGTATTGCTTTCTTTAAAGTTATGTTTGTTGCCTTTTCACTACGGGGGGTTAGAGTTGTGTCATCTTCATTATCCATTATTATTTCTCCCAAGAGACATTGTAAATAGAGCTGCTAGCCTTGTTCTGTGCAACAAAACAACATTAAGCGAGGATTCATTGACAACAAAACTCCTATAAAGAAACTTTCATTTAATGGATCCATAGATCCCTGATACAGAATCGTATTAACTAGAGTTTGTATTTGTATGCATACGGAAGGGAATAGTGTGCAAGAGTGAGATAGTATATTTTCCCTTTTCCTATAGAGGGTCATTTTTAACCCCTAGAAGTATAGTGGGCAAGGTTGGACTGTTGACCAACTTCAGGTCATGAGCTTTTCTCATCCTGTGAAACATCTAAATCTCTCTGACATTGACTGGCACAAACGTTTAGTGCTAAAAATCGCTGTATCCCAAATGATTACACCACACTCTAACTTGACTTGAGAACTAACATTTTACTGCTGTCCCCCACACGACATAAATACTGACGACAGGTCCTCCTTCCTCGGCTGCCATTTTCACAAGTTTAAAATTTGTTAGTGGTCCCTTCCCAGCTACTGTTAAGCTAAGATGGCTTCTGTTGAGGTTGAGAAGTCTCCAGTGGTATAGTCTCGACCTTCTGACCAGTTTGAATGCACTATCCAGTGAACGTGCAAAGCTGAGACACATAACTGTCTCCTGGTGATCTGGGAGATCACCTGACTGATCCTCACACATCACAGTTTTTTTAACATTTGAGTGAAACACTGTGAGCATGAGCATGCTAATCTAAGGTGGTGGTCAAGGTTTATAACTGCCAGACATCAACATGTAAGCATTGTAATTTTTCTCCTCACTCTCCTTAGGGGGTCATAGTAATCTCAGGTCTTCCCACATACTTCATTGGCATTGCTAGCAATCTGCAGTCAGGGTCGACATTGATCTGAGTAAAAACATACAGGTGCTTGTAACTGGATGCGTTGTCTATGGTTTGTATTTCAGTGTTTTAAAGTAATTACAATATAGTGTAATGGTGATCCCAAATTAAATAAATACAAATTTTAAACAGCAAATCAAAGATGGTTTCACACTTAATGACTCCTTCATTTTTTAGCTGCTGAGTTTAAAACTATGTCCTCCGGCTCAGATATTCACTACAGCAATCAACTCCGAGGAACAGAGAAGGATGAATACATGGTGGCAAAAGGGAGGAGATAACTAATCCTCCAGATATTCCTACTGAACATATGCTGCTCTGGACATGGCCTTTGATGTGTTTATCATGGCTGGTCTGAATCATATCATAGCAGGTCTGAATCATAGATAACAGCAGGGCTTTTTAGACAGAAAAGTCTGAGGTGACTTTACAGCAATTCAGTTTAACAGAGGGGGCTGATATCTTCTCTGTAGTTCAGAGCCTACAATCAGTGTTTTTGTGAATAGGATTTGAGAGTAGCCAACAGAAAAAAGTCTTGCCCATATGCACTGTATGAATGTGTGTGTGAATGGCAATAATCTGTACTGTAAAGTGCTTTGAGTGGTCAGCAAGACTAGAAAAGTGCTGTATTAAAACAGACCATTTACCATTACCACTGTACATTAACCAGATTGTTTTTGTCATCTTGACAACTGTAATGTAAATAACTGTAAGTGATCCTAACCCTAAACGCATTGCACTGAATAGTCCCTAGTATAATGTACAATGCTACCATATAACATCATTGATCAGGATTTTATGCCTTTATATTGTAACAAACTCATTTTACAGTCAGCTGCAGGTCTTATATTTTCACTGTAAATCTCCAGTCTATAACACCACAGTAGATGCTTCATTGTGAACAATGTGAGTGGAGAATCTTAGTTGAATGTCAATTTCTTATAATGAGGCTTTTACAGTTAAAAGTCTGGTATTCTACAGTGAAATTAAATAGGATTTAATGTACAATAAGTGACAACTGCAAGTAAATATTAAAATAATTTGTTTAATGGCAGTGGTGTCATTGACTATAAATGTATAGTTTCTTCTGCGGAGTTCTTTTTTGTTTATATTTTTTACAACCACACCTGACCCAATAAAAACAGATGGATCCCCCCCCCCCCTGCCTAATTTAAGCCATCACATGAAAGGTGACAATTACTTGGATTTCTCCCGTCTTTCTCTCCCTCACACTGAACGCAATTCCTTGAGACCTATCCATAACTGCTAACCTCAACCTAAACCTTTATCTTACCCAAAACATAAAACATGTCAAATGTAATGATTTACAATATATGTCCCCACAACAAGAGTAATATCTAGACCACATACACACAAAGCGCACCTCTAAACTCACCTGGTATAGTTGACTATTTTTCATTCTTCGTGATCATTCTATTACTCTAAAACTGACTCCCTCTGCAGCGCGCAAATATAAACAGGGATGTGCATATGCGTCGGCCTGTCACAGCTCCAAGCTGTTATTCACAGAGGAGCTGCCTCTGCTCCCATGATGGGAATTAACAAACGCTACAAGGAATTAGTGTTTCCTGGCACTGTACAAATTAACTTGTTCTGCTCCGTCTGTCTGCGATGCATGCTGCTCCTTGATACGAGTCCATTTGGGTGCTCATTGTGCGTGTGTGCCAGTGTGTGTGTGTGGAGGAGAGGGGGAGAGAGACAGTTTGTGTGTTCGTGTGTCTCTGTGGATTAACAGAAATTAGGCATGGCAAAGCCCGATGTCAGAGAAATTCCTCTGGGTGATTTCGTTCAGACAGAAACAATATAAAGAGGGGAGGCAGGCCAGATGCACACACACACACACACACACACGCACACAAACACGCACACAAACATACACAAAAATATAAAGCACTGACTACCAACTAAGACTCAGGTATCCCATTCTGCAGATGAAAAACCAGATCAAACATAGTAAACCTAAAAAACACATCTTTTATGATTACTTTTGCAGGACTCTGTAGTTCATAATTAACAGTTTCTCTCTCGATTTCTGCTAGCCCATCAATACACACATCTACATGCATCATGGAAACACACACAGCTCAGTTCAATTGAGTTTGTTGTCCTGGCTGGATCTATTGCTAGTATGTAAATACATGCAAAACAAAATGTTAATATGTCCGAGCATCAACATTATGCATGAATCAGCGGGAACTATTGAAAAATATTCATTTAAATTAACGTTTTTTTCATTTACTTAAGTCAAAGAGGCATTGTACCCATTGTTCAGCTAAATGTATAACTACTGGTAAAAACCTCACTTGCTCTTGCATCACCACTCTCACTTCATTGCTTCAGTGCTCTAACATGGAGGGGCTTGTACTTTAATCTGGTGCAGCAGGGACTTTCTGACTGATTCAAGGGTCAGAGAAGGAGAAAACACACTTCACTTTCTGTTTCCCATCACACACACTGTTGACTAAGGCTTTGTCTTTTTTGGTCATCCACTGCTCGTTGTGTCACCTTTCTTCAAATATGTGTTTTCTGTTTATACAGTGTAGTCTTTTTTGGCAATTTGGAAAATAATTTAGTTTCTTTTGCAAAACTTTCAATGCATGTGTATGGTGTTATTTCATTGAATCGGTGCATTCAGCTGCATTGACCCATTAAAGCAGTGAATTGAATTCCCCTTTCTTTATCTATACTACACTACACGACAAAATGCATGGAAAACAAATATTTAAAATATACCTTTAGTGTCTTAGCTTGGTAACTTGTGGCTCTGATAAATCGTCTGTTAAAGTGATAAAACATTTCCATAAGTCATGCAATACAAGTTTTAGAGGCTCCTTTTTCATTTGTTAGTGTACAGCTCAATATTGACTCAGGTTTATATTCTGATCAGTGTTTGTTTTGGTTTGACTATCTTTACGCAAGTAAAACTACTTAAGTCAAGGCAGGGTTGTCTTAACCTTGTAGGCAGTTCCTGGGCCAGAATTGAGCTGTGGGCTGTGGTCTTTTGCCCGGTTCTCCTATTTCATAATGTTTGTATCCTGAGCTAGAATTTATTAAGTGTACACAGACAGAGCTACAAATACATGATACCATTGCTATGTTTATTTGTACATTCAAAGTCCCTTCACTTTAATCTCCGGCATTGTTTCATTTCATGATTAAAAAGTGACCATGGGCCGGGAACGGAAGAATAGAGCATTAAGACCTCAGGTGAATGGGCTGGGGCCTGGACAAAGCTGGAGCAGACCCCCACCCGAATAACACACATCAGTTGCACAGTGAGATGACCTTATTCTGTAAATCCAATGATAAATGACAAAAAGTTTGATTGCAAACACTTTAATAGCGTATATAGTCACTATTTTAATATCCCTGTGGGTTAAGATGGTTCCAATGATATCTTCAAATATAATGCTCAACTTCATTTTAAAAGACAGTGTTTCTTATACTGGTCTAAGGTACAACATTGTGATATTTGGCGGAGTGGATGGCTACTCAAGGAAGGTAGGTATGATGTTGGTATTGGTCAGTCATCTTATATGTTCCTGATAGGCTCTCAGACTGGGTAAAATAATAATAATTTTATCAGATCCTGTATCCGGTTGCTGCAAATGATAACAAGTCGAGCACTGCTCTCGTTTTTTTCCTGGAACCTGTGCAGCCGTCTGGTTGGCCATCGAGGTAGGCTTCTTTACTTTTGCAAGGCTGGTATCCCTTTCGACATTTTCCTTCAATCAACTCAGCAGCACAGACTCCGGCTTCAAAAATGACAGCTGAGCTGAAGCATCTCTCTGACACAATGTGAACTACACATTATGAGTTTCATAGTATTTAATACAGCACTGCTGGGTTGAATTGGAGCAGGTTGTGTGTTTGTGTCCTCACTGACCGTTTCCTTTGTTTGGGAACGTGGGGAAAGCACGCTGCGTGTTCACAGTGCGAGGGACAGGAGGAGCCAGCTTTGTCTCAGAATGAATAAAGGGTATATAATCAGAGGTGTGTGTGTGTAATTTGGTTGTATTCAAGCCTGAAAAACTGAAAATGATGCAAAGAAATTAAACTTAAGCAATTACAATCATTTCAGAACAGAGCATTTTTCGAGAGTTGTATAGATGGGCGTGACACAGGTCTACTATGAGGTTCTGCATGGTCTGGAAGAAGATGGCCTACTTAATATCTCCAATCACATTCCTGTTTTGCATTCACCATGCTTTTAAGAATTTGGGTTTCTATTTGCCAGCTTACTTACTTAGAGGTTTGAAACTGAAAGTACAGTGTTGTTGCCAGTTCAGAACAGCTCCCTATGAATGTCTGCATTTGTGTTGTTACTGCATGCAGATGTCAACACCATTGACTGGGAAAATGTGGGGATCCCACATGAATCTCATTGTGGAATTGAAGTACCAGAGATTCCCAGCCCATTTAGTCCTGAAGAAATGGAAAGGCTACAAACTGCAATGAACCCTTTAGGACCATTACAATGATTTGGCAAAGACATTTATTTGAACATGGTACAGCACCTACATAGATTTCTTGCTAACTGAGACCACAATGACCCCAACAAGGTCATGGTTAACATACTTTATTCACATAACACTGCATACAAATGACATTAGTTGTAACACTGCCTTCAATCTTATTCTGCCGTTTTCTTACTTTGAAATAAAAAAAAAGATTTCACAATGTTAAGGAAAATGGAAAATGGAAACTGTAAAATGTAATGCTATACTACAATCATGGTTTTCATTGTTCCCAAAATAAAACTCTACCAAAGATATTCCCAAAACTAGAGATCGGCGATACCAGACTATATAAGTTCGAATCAACACCGATACTTTGTTAGAATTTAACTTATACCGATGCTTTCTTAATTAAATTGGTAAGCGATTTTTCAAAATATATATTTTTTAAATTAAACTTAAAGGCAAATCACATGACACATACCAGCCATTGATAACAAATTTATTGCGAAAAACAGCACAAATTACATGAAATAAAAATAGAAAAATGTGCAAATAAGAGTAAAAAATATTGTACAAAAATACTCTTATTAAATAGTAAAATAAATACATTGTAAAATAATGTGAAATAACTTACTTAATTTTGATTGTTCATAAAGATTTCCTCGTCCTTGTTTTATCTGAACAGCAGACAATCTTTTAACTTAAAGAATATCACTTTGTGTAGAACATTTAACACTTAACAATAGTAGTATTTGGGGGGAAAGTTAGATTTGCCTTTATTTTCACATTCTTCAGTGCTCTCAAGTGATATCTTCACATATTCACTCAAGTTTGAGATTGGTGTTCATGAAAAGTAACATGTTAAAATGTTTACCTTTAACCCGATTTCGCCTATGAGCAATTGTCTCTCCTGCCTTTGAACAGCCTCTCTGCTGGAACAGAGGTTGGAACAGTCACAAGGTGTCTTTTTCTTCCATGTTTTGAACATTTCAATGTATGCATCAGTGTTTGGTTTGCGTTTTCCCTGGAACGCAAACCAAACACTGATGCATACATGTATCAAACTCCTGCCATAATCCTCCCTTGATGTTTCGGTGTTTGCTACAGGGGACTCCTGTGTCACTGTTCCCACACAGGAGGTTGATGCAGTAATAGAGGATTCACTGGTGGTTGTCTGTCCATCACAACTGCCCAGGGGTCTCATTTATCAAACATTGCATAGGATTCATACTAAAAGTGTACGTACGCCCAAAAGCCGGAAATGGCGTACGCCAAAGGAAATTCCGATTTATAAAACCGTGCGCACGCACACCTGAACGCAATGTTCGCTTTATAAATCACAGTCCACCTGGAAACGTTCGTACGTGGATCTGCCTCCAAATCCGACCTCCACACGCCCACTTTCAACCATAAATGGTCAATGCAAAGCACATCATGAATATTAAATTCTGCTGCTGACCAATGGGTTTCCACCGTGAGTCCTGACGGAGTCACGGCATCAAGCGATGAGAAGAGGAAGCGAAACTTTCTGACACTGACATCGAGGTGTTTGTTAGTGAGGTGGAGGTGAAGAGCGATTCATGGGACAGCAGTGATGTCATTAATAGAGAAAATACACTGATACTCTGCTGCTGCTGTGGATAACACAATGTGTGAGAGTGAAGACGATAGAAAGAACCGAGCCTGAAGTAAAAAAAAGATCACAGATCAATAGAATCTATATCAGCTGATCAGACATCGCTGAACCCTCGCTTCCTCCTCATCCTTCCATTCGCGTGCACACGTCACGCAGCATCACGCACCAGTGTCACGGCAGTATTTATTTATTTAGAGCATCGGACCGATTCCCTCACATCAGTGGATCCTCACCTCCTCTGGGATATTATTTGGAAAGTGTCTTCATTTCTTGTAAGTGATCTCCAGGTCACTCTGTGCGCCTGACGGCTCAGTCACGTTCACTGCAGTGATTTGATGATACACGCACAGTGTTAGAAGATATTATTAAAAACTATTAATGACTCGGCTCCGTAACTCTGCTGTTAAATGGAATCTAAACGTAATTTGCTGTAAATTGATTTATATATGTTTTAATTAAAAGGTTCGTGTGGAACAGAAATGTTGCGCGATCAAAACTAAGCTGTTGGTTTTAATGTAAATGATGAATTGGATCAATAATCTGGCTTCAGTTCACCACCTCACGTCTGTGTCGCCACTTTCCCGTCTCCAAAACGTTCGTACGCATGGGTCAGAGTTTGCGTGGAAATACGCAAATTTTCCCGTCAAGTTTGTTTTTATAAATCCCAACGTTTGCGTGAGAAGTGGCGTACGCACGTTTCAGGCCCCGTTTTGTGTGTACGCAACGGTGATAAATGAGACCCCAGGTCTTGCATCTCACTGATGAGCCTCGTTTTGATGGTTTCCACATTTCCAGGATCACAAAAGACTAGGTTTTTTAACCTAATGTCCAGAAAAGTGCTGGCTGCCAGAAGATAAGTGCTCAATTTGTGTTTACAAAGTGCTTCTTGCATTTGGCTGCAAGCTGTGAGGCCAGAGTGTTACCCCTTTTGCCCAGCAGACGTGGTTGCTCAATGGAGAAGAGAGACCAGAGGTATGACTTTAGAAGTGGTTACATACTTCTCTGCCAAAACTTCCTTCATGGCCCCTTCAAAGGGCCTGAGGGCTTCAATGGCTTGGCTGATATTTGACGATTCTCCATAATTCTGCTTGTCGTTGTTCGGACACTCTCCTCAGAATGTACAATACTGAATTCCATGCAGCTGAATCTGTACTTCTTTTAGCTTGTCGGATGCTCTGGTGCTATGATGGAAGAAGCCAACAATAGCACCACATTTCTCCAGGATGGACTTCAAACTCGTGTCAGCCTGATGGAGTCCCTGCAGCCATAAGATCCACACAGTCCAGACATACCTTTGAACTGAAGCTTTCGATGGACACTTACTGTATGTAAATAAATAATACATTGAATGCTCTTAAAACATTTGTCAAAGCACAAAATCCTGGTGAAGATAAAGTGCTCTTAAAACTGTGTACAAAGTTACCAT
Source organism: Hippoglossus stenolepis (assembly GCF_022539355.2). Lineage (NCBI taxonomy): Eukaryota > Metazoa > Chordata > Actinopteri > Pleuronectiformes > Pleuronectidae > Hippoglossus > Hippoglossus stenolepis. Next base: position 2,275,983 of record NC_061493.1, read on the forward strand.
TTGAATTGATCACTGCCTTTTGGGGGCTTTGTTGTCATGCGAGGTAAAAAGTTCAACTGTTTCACTTCTTTGGAAAATATTGATTGGTACCTTCATATTTTACAGAAATAAAGGAAACTGTTTGTGATTACTACACTTTTTTTTGTAGCTGCATAACAGTATTTTCCTATAGACAGTATGTAAATGTCAAATAGCCGCCCTCCATTTACATGTCACCCACGGACCAGGAGTCTTGTGAGTGATGACTCAATGACATCTGGTCTTTTTGGAGAAAAAAAAAGTCTACAGGTTTTTTACCACCTCTCATCCGAGCATGCTGGGATGCTCCGGTGACAGAGGGAAGGTTTATGCCTAGAGAATGAAACTGAAAAACGATTATAATGGTTGTTCAGATGTTGATAAGCCAACTAAGCTACAATTACAGTACCTTTCAAACTGGACACAATGCTAAAATAACAGATGGAAGCAACTCTGGAAAATATTGCTTCAGACTTCATCTTTTTACGAGAGAAAGTTTCATCTGTTGTTATTGTCGGGGGCAAATCATTTCTTGTAATTGCCCACTCACAAGAGAAAGGATCACCTCATCACCTGCCTGTCTGACAAACAGGATGTGATGCATCGCCAGCCGTTCCCGCAGGAAAGGCCTCCATGACCACAGAGAGCATTTTGTAATGGCAGTTGATGGTGATGATGGATTTAAATTGAAGCCACACCTGTGAACCAAAAGTTGGCCTTGCTCATGTTTTACCACTTCCTGCCCCTCGTGTGACATCACTCGCTCCTCACTTCCTGTTCTGGCTGTCACGCTGTCAGCTTCAAGGACGGTTTGGACACTGAGGCTCCCAGGAAGCGGTCTGTTTCCTGACCTGGTTCAGGAAAAAAGCCCAAAGGTTAGAAATGAAAAAGGAAAAAGAACATGAGAGGAACAAAAACAAAAGGCTTCATTTTGATTAAAGGAAATAAAATATAACCAACAAGAACATTTTATTTTTCGTCATTTATATAACAGAACGGTGGTTTCTGTTTCATTCACTGTCATGTCACAATTAGTCAGCAGTTAGCAGCTGCTTGTTGCCTTGAAGGAAAAGGTTGAAAGGAGTTACAAATTGTAAGAAACAGAGGCATCTAAATCCTTAAGAAATAAGTTTTTGTTTTTAGTGCATCTGGTGACAGCAGCAGCAGCCGCCCTGCTGACCACAGCCAGAAAGAGGACCGGAGCAGCAGAATGGATTGTGGGCCACAGCCGACTGAGTCCAGTGAAAACACCAATTAAGGTGCTTTCAGATAAAGACTTGGGAGGAAAACACCAGCAATATAAAATGAGCTTGGGGTGGTTCACAGAATAACATTAATTTGTTCAGTCTCCATGAGAAATGCTGACTAACCCAAGTATTTTGTGATGTGCTAAATGTGTGTTGCGTTATGTCTTTCTTACACATGTAGGAAGATAAACTAGTACAAATAGTATCCTTTCAAATAAAAACTGATAAACTGCATATACAGGATCAATGTTGAGTGTGTAGGATTTAGTGCCATCTAGCGATGAAGGTGCAGATTGCAACCAACTAAATTACCCTCCCCTCACTTTCCTTTTCGAAGGTAACATGAAAATGCAAACGTCCCTCCCTTGAGCCAGTGTTTGCTTTGTTCATTCTGGGCTACTGTTGAAACATGGTGGTGCAACATGGTGGGCTCTGTTGAAGAGGACCTGCTCCTGTTATAGATACAAAGGGCTCATTGTAATGTAATGTAAACACAATGATTCCTAGTTTTAAGCGATTAGACCTACACACAGATGAAAACATCATTATGAATATTATATTCCATTTCTGCTGATTGATCCACCTAAATCCTACACATTGGACCTTTAATCTTACACTTATATTTGAGTGAGAACAGAGTGAATGCAATGTAAAATACACAAATGCCTGAACAGAGTAATTTTATGCAGTTTGTGAAGAAATCAGGTGGACATAATACCAGAAACACCCTCCTGGAACACTGGTGGTAAACACAATGGTACTAACGCTATTCTCCCAATATTAATACACGATTTGTCGTTTAGACATGAGAACACTTCATCTCCACAATACCATTGATCTCCTCCTACACAAAGCAAACAATTATACTAAAATGTCAAACTATTCCTGTTTTGGTCAGTTTTTGTTAAAACTCCTGCTTTAGATGTTTCTGTGTTGACTGAGTTACATGGCCATTTTTGAAAAATAACTTTTGTTTTATCAGTTATCTGCTGGAATGTATTAAACACAAGATATTTCAAAAACTGCAGCCACAAAATTCCTATACTATCGGTTTTCAATGCAAATTATAAAAAACATGCTACTGTAATAATTCATTTTAGAAAATTTTACAGGAACCTTCTCTTGCATATACAAATTATTAGGGCTGGTCGATATGACTTCAAATCAATATCAAGATTATTTCAAACTTACATTTATTACATTTAATGAACAATTATTTTATTTGTGTGTCTTCAAATGTGTGTGACAAATGTTGGACTTTTTTTCAGTGATTAAATACACGTCTTACTTTCTAAAGAGCGAATCAAACAAACACAAAGCAAAGTCCAGCACTGTACGTGTCCTAATAACTTCTGATTAGTGATGGTGTTTATTGTTAAAGTGTAAAGTGAGCACAGTTCAGCAGGGGAGTGAGGAGGGAGGACATGCAGCAGGGTAATAGAAACACGGAACGTAGTGGAAACCCGACGGTTTGTGAATGCACGCATTAGGGAAAGTATTAACCGAATTAGCCGACATGAGCAAAATTAAGTCAGTTAGAGATTATAATGGTTTCAATACTTTTTCGGTTGTTTGCGCTACAAATTATCATAGACAATCTAAATGATCCATCACTGTGCTTGTCATGTGTCACTTAGATTCCATATGTGTTGGTGTGCATGCACTTCTTTATATTCTCGGTCCATTACTGCTGTCACACTCGGATATAATGTGCTGAACATTTTGTGTGAGTGTGGGGATGCTGAATGTGTAGAAGATGTCGCACAGAAAGCCCATTAAGCTATTAGACGGACACAACCCTGGTTTTTACAGACCACAAAGAGGTTTTGTCAAAGGAACAGACCAGGCTGTTTTCTAGCATGGAGATGGATAGGGTGATGTAGAGGCGGAGGAGGGGGTAGGGGCGTGGGCAGGAAGATGGGCTAGAAGGCCAAAGATGAGGATTTTTGATAACGCACACATCAACAGGCACTTCTGTGATGACCAAACGCTGGACACGTCGGCACCAGCAGCATGTGTGTGGGAGTTGGGTGTGTGCAGGTCAGAGTGGAGGACGACGGAGGGGTGATGAAATTTCACAATGAAAGCCTTTAGCTCAACACTGCCCTCACATGGCGGAGCAGAGAATGGCACAGCGGTGTGAGGTGATTAATCTTTTAGTAAATGGCTTCCACAGCCCTTCAAACCAAGAGTCTATTCGCCTCCATCTCGTTCCCTCAAAGGATCATTCTTTTCAATGTGGCCATTGTTATCTGACTTGTGGCCCTCAAGTTCATCTTATACTTCACCAAAGAGGCTTAACCTGCAAAGCTGGCTCACTTTTAACCAAAGCACATCACCATGGTAACCAGTGATGTGCAGGTAACCTGCTCCAGAGCAGGTTCAATTCACTGGAATGGATCAAGTGAGTAAACAGACCACCCACTGACTAATCAGTGCTCTGGAAAAATGGAGTCAGTGTTCCTGCAGGGTCCTCACAGGGACAAAGACTGCAATCACTGTTAAGTGCCAGGAGAAAAACAGAACAGCATTGGGCAATGTTTTAGGCCATTATAGTCTTTATTTGCATAAGAAAACCCTGTCACAAAACCAGTTACCCACCTTAGCATCAAAACTGATAACATTTCATACATAGACCAAAGTATGTGGAAACAAGAAAGAGACGGACAGAGCTGGGTGACAAAGTTAGGACAGATCTGTCAAAAATATCTGTTTGTTGCAGTATTCAGAGTAAATTTAATTGAATCAATCAATGTACCCAAATGTACACATCCAAAGCAGTGATGTGTTGCTCACACTGAGGGAGAAATTCAGACCTGTGTGGTGCTTGGATTGCGCGAATTGAAGGATGAGGAGGGGGAGGAGTCTAGCCTTCAGACCATGTGGAGTTTTGAATGGGATTGATTGGGACTGCAGAGGACAGACGTAGCAGTACATATTACACCCTCTGACTATCAACTGCAAAACGCACAAAAGATGCTTTCATGTGCGTCCTGAATGACAGGCACTTTAGGATTTTACCCAAATATTTGTCTTTCACCCAGAATTCAGTCCACAGGCTGTGATAGGCGACCGAGGAAGTCAGAAAATGTGGAATTGTTTTAATTACTCTGTCTTCTGTGAAGTAAAATGTCTATTGCATGAGTAGCTTCACATTTCTTTCAAGTAAATATATGGACAGTCATGTATGCATATTTTTATATGTGACAGGTGAGATTTTGAACTATAACAGTTTAGTAATATTCTTTGGTTCCGGGTTAAAAGTCTTTATTAACATTATCATATACTAAGTTAATTAACCCCTTAAAATCTAGCAGATGTTGACAATGAATGTTATTTATTTTAAAACCTTGCAACTTACTCGTATTAACTAACAGTTAATAACAAGCTTTGTGAGATTGTTTATTCGGGATCACCAAATTAAGGTTTAGTAAAACCAAATTTGGATTATGATGTATGGAAACACATTTTAACAATAAAATACTTGGTTTTCCATTTTAATTTTTCCGACCTCTAGTTATCCATTGCTTCAAAGCTGTACGGCCTGTGTCACTAACAAGTTAGCCACTTGTGTGTGTTGAGTGTAAGTTTTGTAAATATGAACTGAGGGAATCGGCTCATGTCAAGATGATACGAGTAATCAGGGGTGAGATGTGGAGATTTATGGTCTCTATCTGCTACCTGTCATCACACATTGTGAAGACAAATGGAGGCTTTTGTCTGTTTGCTGCCAGGGTTACTGATGTAAGGAGACAAAGGTATCCCCAGTAGGCAGGGCAACCCATTATGATGCAGCCACATTACTGGACTGCAGGATTGCACCCCCAGAATATTATTAGACCAGTCATATATAGCAGGTGTTGTATTTGCTGACCGTCACATTAACACCTGAACGCATCACGCATCATTAGTGGGGAATCATAGGTGAGTGAAAACTTTTTTATGTGCTGGGTCGAGCAAGATGGAGCAGAGGCTGTCAGGCCGAAAGAGGCCAGCTGTTTATCACGAAGGGGAATCAGAAAATCTAACTGAATCATTACAGATCTGTAATTGTACTTCTGTGTTGTCAAAGCGTAGAATGAGCCGCTATGACTACATGGAAGCACATCTACAGATCTATAACGCATCCCAGCAATGTGATTGGAGGGCAGTGTGCATTGCAGTTAGACACAGACCTGAAACCCATGATGCTTTGATGCCTATCGACGTGTGTGTGGCTAATACCAAGGTCCTTATGGGTACTCCGCAGCAATGTTTGAAAAGTCCATTCATCCCCATGTACTATATAGAGAATGACCACAGGTTATTCAACATAAAGGGGATGAATGGACATCGGACATAGCCCGTATGTATGAACAGAATAAATTGGTCATATAGGAAAACATACTAATAATCATAGACTACTGTACTGTAACTGCGTCGATCGACGTGGCATTTTACACTCAGCACTGTATCGCGACAAATTTAAAAACAAATAAAAATCACCCATTCATCATCCTCACCCGTTTCCCCACCCACACTCCACCAAAAGAATTATTACTGACCAAACAAAATATCCAACCTGCAAGAGAATGAGATGCAGGTCGGCCGTGTAACGCAGGGCCGGACCTGGTAATGTTGGAGCCCCAGGCGAGATTTCAGATTGGCGCCCCCCCCCCTCACTCCAGAGGTTACATTCATTAGTTAATAAAATAAGTTAACAACATTTTTTTTTTTTTTAAATGAAATACTGGATGTGTAGAAAATGCACATCAGAATCCATTTGGTGTCTTTAATGCAATATGAACAAGGTTTGACATATGGATATGTAAAACGTGAGGAAATGCTATACATTATTTATTTCACATGCTCTCAAATAGTCTGTCAAATTGTCATGCATCCCCAATAACTTTTGGACCATGTACAGATGCACACACAGGCAGACAAAAATGTAGGCTATAAAAAATAATAAAAATATATTATAAAAAATATAAAAAGAGTCTGAAAACTGCTGTACTGACAGCTAGCTAGCTATTCATGTCAACAAAAATAAACATTAATGATGTGCAATTCTCGTGCGAGCAGTCGCCTGGCTGTTCACACAGGAAGCGCATTTCTCCGCGCCGGTTTGGGGTAAATGATGCTCTTCACAGGTGACTGACCTACACAAGCCTATAGCCTATAGCCTATAGCTGTGTCTGTCTGTTTAGACACAACTGACAAATGTGTGGAGTAAGTACATAATTAAAGATGGGGAAATTTCATCATGGCGGGGGGGGGGGAATCGAGGAAATTTAAACTCCAGAGAACAGCAGTAAAATCAGAAGTATGGGATGCATATTTGATAATTTATAATATATATAATATATAATTTATATCATTTAAAATCTCTGTGTGTTATATGGCCCGATCCGCTCGCGGCGAGCGGAAAAAATAGAACAGACAACGAAACGATCGCCGCAGAGCTCGAGCCGGCACTTCGCGGTGCTTCGCTGCCAGTGTGAACAGCCCAATTGATTAACATGGGCGTGGAAAGGAGGCGGACAACATTTTGTGGTCACACCGGACGCGGAAGTGTCCGGTGTGAACCCAGCGAGGATGATGGTGTGACGTTACTGCATTGGTTAACATTACATGTGTCACGTCATGATAAATCAGCCTCTTGTGACACCCTCTCTGCATTTTGCACCCTAGGCCCCACTCTGTAGGGTCTATGCTTATAATGGTCTTCACAACGATATAAGAACAGGAACACAGACACACACAGGGAAGGGGGGGAGACTTTATCGAAAAAGTCTTCATTCTAGAGGCTCAAAAACACCAAAGTGGTGTGTATGCATGATGTAAATGCTGCAGAAGTGATATATTCTAAAACTAAAATGTATTATTGTGGATGTAGCCAACTGCTGGAATCAAATGATAAAACCAACACACACGCACTCTGGGTGATGCCCTTCTTCACCTGCTGTAGAACGTCGAGTACCATACAGGAGTGTTCAGAGATCAAAGAGATGATTGCAATTCAGAGAAAATGAGATGATGAGACGAGAGAGGAGAGGGGGGAGCGTGTCGAGCAGACTAAGATAGATAGGATGAAACGAGATAGGGAGAACAAAGGTTAAGAAAAATGATTGCTAAATGGAGGAGGTAAGAGACGAAAGAAGAAAAGTACAAAAATAACAGATAACATACAGAGGAAACAGGCTTGTCAGCTCAAACTGGAGAACGCCGCTGACAAATGCACTAAACCTTCCTTTAACCACTGTATCATGAAAAAGTGGCCTGAAACCCCCCCTCGGACTGGACCTGACAACAAATGTATAAACAATCTCAAACTCTATCCCTCCACCTGCCTCCAGTGCCTGTATGGTGTGAAGGGAACTTTTCGTTTGGGGGAAATGAGCTATGTCCACAGCAGCTGCCATTTTTTCATTAAGGTCTGATGCTGTCCATTGTATACCAGTTCAGAAAATAACAAACCAATGTAGTCACATTCTTTGAGAACTGACTTTAAATAAATACACTAATAATAATAATAGACTGTTAATAAACGAAGCAATGTGGCAATTGAGGACGCTTCAGGAAACATGACCATAAAAATAGAAATAAACTGCCTTTTTGTGTTAGTAATGTCATGACTCTGAGCTTTAGATTTATTGGATTTTTTTGGACACTTTTCATTGTGGACATTTTGCTTGTGTTTGGTTGTTTTCCCCTGATTTCTCTGTTTCCTGTTTTATCTTGAAAGTATGCTCCTTGTGTGTCTCCGGCTTCATTTCCTGTCCTTGTCCTGTTTCCCGCCCTTGTGATTGTCTGCACCTGTTCCTCATGTGCTGCACCTGTGTTCAATCAACCCTCCCTGTTGAAAAGTCCCTGTGCTTCCCTCTGTCAGCTTGTTGTCTGTCGCTGGTTCATCTTGTTTCTTCGCTTCTTCTTGTTCGCCTTGTCTCACACCAGCTCTGTGTTTCGATTATTTTGATTTTTCTGTGTTTGGACTTTGTTTTCTGACCTTGCTTTTCTACAAGAGCCTTAGTTTTAGTTCAAATAGCTTTTTTGTCTTGTTACCTGAACCAGTCTGTATGTGTCCACCTCAGTGTGAAGCCACTTACTACATGTTATTGTTTCAGGGAATAGGCCCATGTAACCTGGTAACAGTCACAACTTAACTGTTAACTCTGAATTATCTTTCATAGTTGCCCGCTGTGCCCGCGCTCTTACCACACGCGCGACATCATTAAAAACTGCTATATCCTGCACGGAGGAAAAGCAAAGGCCACATATATTTTGCGTGTGTACTATTTGTTAGTGTTTCATGTGCTCATTGATATCCTGGTTGGTGTGAAGCGATAATACAAACACGAGTATCGAGAGGTTTGTCAGGTCTTTCGCCTGGAAAAAAAAACAAGTGTCATGGTTTACTGGTTTGGTGTAAGGTGTTTTATTTAGTACACCTTATGTAGACAGCTACAGTGGAACCAGCTCCCACACAGTGTCCAAGCCATCTGGAAGTAGAGAAAATCAAATGTATGGCAGTACCATAAGTAAGACACATCAACTGAAAGTGCTTAATGTCTGCCTTACTGCACACATTTGTCATGTACACCACACACTCTACACGGGCTGGACAAATCATCTGTTTTCTGTTTGTTGTGAAAACAAATCAGAAACCAACCTGTTTCTTGGATTCGCCTTTGGCCTATCTGCATTCGGAGAGTTGTGATCCCCTGCTAATTAAAGGTGACATCCAAGTCCTCCTCGTTTAAAGTCTGCTAACCTCACAGTCCAGGGGATCTACCTGCATTCATGCAATATAGTACACAGAGAATGAATCAGGTTTTTGCGTGAGCAATCTGCTCTAATATTGAGATGCAGAATAAATAAACATAGCTCAAAGAAAAACAACTTATAGGCCTACAAGTGAAGGTGCATGAATAAAAAAAATCCGTTCTATAATTCAGTGTGATCACATTTATCACTTACCTTCCTCAGGCCTTCGCTCTTCCCTTGCCAAATGGCAGTCATTTGGCATGAATCAAGCAAAAAGCCCCTGCCTTTGCCTGCCACAGTTAAGTGCCTCAGTACAAGGGTGAGGTATGTATTTTCATCTGTAATGAAATAAAATGTTAACCTACATGTTTTTCTGGACAAAGATGTCCCTGCAGGTTGTTCGTAAACACCTTGTATGGACCTATCTTGCACCATAACACCTCTGGTTTTTCCCAAGCCCAAATTTTATTTTCCCCATTGTAGAAAAAAGTGGACAAATTACTGGCAATAAACATCAGCAAAATAATTTTAGTCATAATTTGTAATTACCTGTTTCCAAAGTGTCCGACTGGATTTTGGTGCCAGCCGTTGCAGGGATGCACTGCTGGAGATGTGGGTAAGAGGGAGGGAAGTGGTGGGTGGGGAGTCAGTCCGCCATTTGTGGGGGATACGTGGTGTGGGCTCAGTATACCTGTTTAGCTTGTGGATATTGATTTTATGAACAACCTTACTTTTTTGAGTGACAGGCCAGCACTTTAGCCCTCCAATTTCACTATCGTGAAGGGGCACGGTGGTCTCCATTTTTCCTCCCTTTCTTTGCTCCTGTCGTAAATTGATCCTTATGACTTTGAAGTTGTCATCATGGCCCATCTCCTCTCTCTTGCTCTTTACCTTCTCCCTAATTTTTCCCATGTTAGCTTGAGCCGTGGTGTAATGGGCAGGGAGGTTCTGCATTCCAACAGATTGTGTTTCCTAGGTTATATTAGCCTCCACACCATCACCTCTCACCTGTGTCAAGAAACACACAATTTGTACAATAAAGCACATCAGAATGGTGACTTGCAGCAACCATGAAGTGTAGCATCATAATTTCCATTTTTACCACAATACACACATGTGTACTTTTCTACATACCACATACTCTTCAGGAACCTCAGTAGTGGACCTGGCCTCACGGCCAAACACGAGGGAGAAGGGGGAGTAGTTAATTGCTTCTTGGTCCTTAGAGCAAAAAGTGTTGCCTGGAGGTGGACATCCCAAGTGTTGGGTTTGTCACTCACCAATTTAGTCAAGGTCCTGTAAGGTCAAACACACAACATTGTGACCTTAAGATTGCACAGTGTTAATGAAGACACAAATAGACATTTACAATACCTTTGAATAGTTCCGTTCATTTTTTCCACCAAGCCGTTAGTCTGGGGTGGGAGCGTGAGCAGATACTTCTTTTTATTCCCAGTTTCTCAGACATTATACTTGAGCTTTAAGAAAAGTGGAAACATGCATATTGACCCCATATGGTTTAAGACACAGATGGCATGAGGAGTTCTTACCTCACTAACAAATTCTCTTCCTTGGTTTGTGAGAAGCCTTTTCAGTGCACTAAACTTGTAAAACAAGTCGAGGATGCATTTGATGACCTCAGCAGTACATTTGGTCCTCAAAGGATAGGCCTTTCTCCACTTTGTGGAATAATCTATTATGACACATTTGTTGTGGTGGCCCTTTTTGGTTGACATCAGTATGCCAACCAGTTACCTGAGGAAAGAGCATGTTATGGAAATGGACTTTTACTCTTGGGTGGGGACTCATTTTAGTACAGTCCCCTCAATTGAGATGTACGCTTTCTTCATTTTGAGGACATTCCTTCTGGCCTGGCATTGAGAACACTCCAACACGTAAACAAATTTAAGAAAATGAGAAAGGGAAAAGTACTGCTCAAAATACACGATCAATTTCCCTGACCTGAACTTGCCTCACCTCTCTCTAGCCACACAAAACACTCAAGGCACACCAAACATTCAAGGCACACAATCTCCTAAGTTCAATCACCTTCTGAAATATGTCTTTTGCTATTTCTCGCTCTATCTCTCTGTCTCTGAATCTCCTAACTCACCACAAATCAAGAGAGCAGAAAAATCCATATCTATAGGTTTTGCCACCACCAGGTGTGAATTGTTCGAATAAAACACCATCCGATAGTGATTGGTTGAGTCTGTCACTTGAACTGAATCTAATTACTGTGAGACTCATTACTAATAGAAGTCCTGTGCAAAGGACGTTCACACCAGTGTAAAGGTTTTCCTACTTATTTAAGCACTTTGGACCAGCTGTGATTAGATGCTTTCCTTTTGGGTAACACAATTAAGCAATAGATTTTGGATCTTTTTATGAAATCTGTTATCTGTGAAACTGAGGAAAATGTGTTAACATATTTGCAAGAGAACACTTCTGCTTTGCTAAGGAGGAAATGCTGAAGATCAAGTGGATCCCAGTTTCATTAAGCATGTCTAAGCAATTGGACCAACTGTAAACCACCAATAAATGTAGCCACCTCTCTGTTGCTCTTTGCAACACAGATGTTTCAATCATGGATGAAAGTGGCATTTCTGTACTATTTGTATACTTATGTATAATTTCCATTCTGTTACCTACTGTGGTGTTTAAAAAAGATCCAAACTAACAGTATTGTGCATGTGGACCAACAGGTACACATAGCACTTGTCATTTATTTGTTTAATATTGTGTGTAATGTTGATGGATTTTTTTCATAGACAATGAGATGCTTTTTGAGCATTTGTATTTGATTTCAATTCTTGTTTTGTGCTTATATTTTAACTGGTGAATATTACCTGGGGAGCCTTTAAAAACCACTGGGCCACTTGCTTTTTCCACACCCTCTCAGAAGTGTTAAGGGGATAGTTCATCCAAATAATAAAATTCACTCATCTACTCACTACTATGCAGATGGAGGGTGGGTGAAGTGTCCACAAAACACTTTTGGAGTTTCAGGAGTAAACAGTGTTGCAGCCAAATCCAATACAATTGAAGTAAATGGTGACCATTTCTTCAAACGTAAAAAACAAAAGAAAAAACATAAAATGCCTCCATACTGCTCCTGTGGTGTCATCCAAGTATCTGTAAGCCCCAGCATTTCAATTCGAAACGGCGCCAGTTACACCATGTTTTTTTACCCTTAATGTCTGCTGTTATCATTCTCCGGAGCTGCGTTCAGGCATGGATCACAGCTGACATTTAGGCTACAAACATGGTGTAAATGTACCTCGTTTCGACTCAAATTTTAATGTCAGGGCTTACATACAGGGATGACACCACAGGAGCTGAGAAATCTAAAGAGGGTTCTCCATGCCCTTCCACTATTTGGAATACTTCAGTCTTGATAGTTTGCTCATTGCACGCATGTCTGTCAGAAAAGTTGTCTCGCATCGGAGCAGATATTAATTCCTGTTTTTTTTTATATTTGCTGAATACTGCCATCATATCTATGTAATCATATCTGGGGGAATGATTAAGTCACAGCCTAAACGCCAAACATTAACATGTTGTACTGTTGCAATAAACATTTGAACGTGAACTGTTTGTATGGGAGCAGTCGAAATAAGTTGTTGATAATAAAAACTTGTCATTCATTTGGAGTCTTATTTGTGATCACCTGATTAATGTAAGTCAAACACTGACTCCCTTTTAACTCTGAGTTTGGTCTCTACCAACCCCAGAGGGAAACATCAGACTTTTTAGCTTCTTAATGCTCCACTATGTTCACCAGCTGGTACCTGTGTCTGTCTGCTGTTTGCTGCTGAGCAGGTTGTGCACACTGTGTTTTTAGAGGTTTTTTTTTATTTTATTTTTTTTTGTTACTGCGAACAGCTGTCTGCTGAACAATTACAGTATCCTCACTCTACCCCTTTTACTCCAATAAAAAACGATTAATGGCCATTTTTTTGTATGAAGTATGGAAATAGTTTCACTATGTATCACTAAGACATATCCTCTTTTCAGCCTCAACATATGTTTGCTTGGGCAAGCAAGATTCATGAATTTCATATTGAGAAAATTCTGTCAAAATAATACACAAAACACTGCTCCCATTGTATGCAGACATCAGTTGCTTACAATTAAACTGTCCTTATAAAAATGCTATTTAATAATGCCTAGCTCTATTGTGAATAGAGAATAGATAAGCAAGTGCCAACACTTAATTTTTATATGGTTGTCATTGCATTGGTGTTATTTCATCAATTTAAAGTACATCAGAGCAACCAGGGGGACGGTTAAAGATGTAAAACAATGCAACACAAGGAATCCCATTTATCACACTGACTGTCAAAATCAAGCTTAATAGGCACTTAGTTATTTATTCTATGAAACATTTCCTGTTTTGGTGTCTTGCATACATACTGTACATTTTGATCACTAAAATCATCTTTGAAATGATATACTACATGGTTTTTCACATATAGTCAGCACATGATTTTTATAATCAGTTAGAGCAAGATATGGTTGAATGTACATATACACTGTCTGAAACTGAATCTTGTCTGACGCTGTGGTTACTACAGAAAACATGAATCAGCTGTAGAACACAAAAGAAAATTAGATCCATCAGAATGGTTGAGACCTCATTCATTTCTTTACTGTTGACACTGGGTTGTGTGATTTGCTTCTTCTGGGTCGAAGTTCATTTTAGCCTTTCCATAGTGTGTGATAGTGGCTTACGCAATCAGGTGAAAAAAAATGGCGCCTCCTGTTTGAGTCAGCTGTTGCGATATAGGAAAAGGTAAATGTTGTGCAGCGTCTGAGCACAGTAGCAATGCTAGAGAGAGCAAAATGACATGCAATTATCAAGAAGCCATTTGGGTTCAATAACCTGAAACCAAAATGTACATGAACACACTGCCCCACAATTCTCAGCATTATCTTTTCAGATTAGCTCTGGGATCTGAAATTTCCAATTTGTATTACTGTGTCCATAGCGTGGTGCAGTACAACACTGAAACTATAATAACTGCAAATACTGCCAATACCATTCTTGGGAGAAAAGATTGACTTGTTGACATATTATTCGTGGACATCAACAACAGTAAGTGAGTCATTTATCTGCACTGGCGTTACATGGTTGTTGAAAACATTAAAAAACTTATTTCACTCACACATAAATGGACCTTTTACCAGATGAGCAACAGTGTATTAAATTTCTGAGGGTAATTTACATATATACATACATCTTGTCACGTCCTTTATAATTGTGTCTTAACAACTCTTTGGGACGAAATGTTAATTGAATGTATGTCTGTACCACAATGAGCAGCACTTTGTTGACTGTAAAGAGAAAAAACTCCCTCATTAACTGGATGAAACCTCTAGAATCAGATTCAATGTGGGTTGGTTGGGGTGAGCGGTGAAAAATGGGGAGGGAGAGGGCAGATGGGTGGAAAAGTTGTGTAACCATCATTACAATAATAAGAATCTTTATTTGTACTGTGCTTTCTAAAATGTCTTCGCGCCAAGTCCATGGTTTAAAAGGGGAAAAGGGTTGCTCAAGTGAAAACCCACCGTGACAACATCCACACTCCATAAACAAACTGTCGTATTGAAGCCTCATTTTGGTCATCGCCATCTTAGTTGTTTGAACCCGAAGTAACAAGCAAAAAATAGGATTTGCATATAAAGCTTGTGTTGCCTGTATTCTATCTTGCATTTGTAATTTTTTTAGTTTGCAAGTCATACTTTTTGTTAGGGCAGTTGTGGCTCATGAGGTAGAGAGGGCCGTCTACAAACCAGAAGGTCGGGGGCTCAATCCCCACACCCTCTTGTCTGCATTAAGAAGTATCCTTGGTCAAGATATTGAACTCTCAAATTTCCCCTGACGGCTGTACCAACAGTGTGAATGGTGTGTAATAGAAAAACAGGGCTGCATATTGAAGCACTGGGCAAATGGGTGTGAAAATGGGTGAATGCGACTTCCTTTGCTCTTCTGCCTTATTTTCTGGTGATTACAGTTAAAGGAAAACTGTTCCTTTGGTCCAACAAAAGCTGTAAGTTGTAACTTGCAAGGAACTCTGGGAAATAACCAATTTGAAATTAAAGTTATTGTTATCAATGATTTATCCAACTCCACAGCAAATAATGGCTTACTCATCTGTTAGATATTTTTTGCCTCTTCAATGCTCAGCCAGCCAGATCTGTTTTCATACCGTTCAGTTCAGCCATGACATAAATCTCCACTATAATACACTTGCATTACACCCACTAACTGCTTTCATTCTATTATTTTTCTCTTAATAAATGAACCCAAATAGGGATTTGAATGTGAAGCTAAACTATAACTACTGCACTGTTGTGCTGAGACACTGGTCATATCACAATATTTTGATCATAAAATCCTCTCACAAAATCAACATAAACACGGTTACATTTTTTTGTGTGCAGTCAGGGTACAGTGGTGGCAGAAAAGCGATACGCAGCCCCTGGACACTAAATTTAAATCCAGTGTGTTGAATGTGTAGGAAAAGCTGTGCTGTCAGGTGTAGAAAATGCAGTTTTAATGTGGATATGGTACTTTACTGTTGGCAACCACACAGTGACTTATAGTAAACACTATGCAAAGCTCATGAGTAATCCGCCAACACACTGTTCAGGATTGAGATTTTATTCACTCTGTTGCACAGTCAAATGGTTTTTCAAACACCAAAAAACTGCTATGGTTTCTTTCCATTTGTGTCGTTACCTTTGATACAAGTTTATTTGTTTTTCTCAATGGAGGAGCTGTTTTTGTATCCACTGAATAATGTTACTGTTAATGTTTTTCTCCTTTATTCCCAGTCTTTAGAAACTAGGAGTAAACTATGTCAGCAGTTCTATTTTATTACCCAAACCAAACCTATTGATATGCACAAAAAGAACAATGATTTCGTTGTCATTTTTTCTGTGCTAATAAACCGATTAATAATAATAAACACTGAAACGTTTGACAGTTAATGTAAAGATCAACAGTATTGTTAAACCTGTATCTTTGCACTTCAGCAAAGGGCTTAGGCAAGGTAAGTTCATTTGCATGAGACCTTTCAACAAATACAAAATGCTGCAGTTTTCCTGTTTATTTAGCCACAATCAAACCACTGTTTATGCTCATTTGGTTTTTTTTGGACAACAGAAGCAGAAAAGCAGTTTAACAGTTTGTGTACATTAAAATACTTTCATAATGGAAGAGGCTTAACAGATGAGATTGTCTGCGGCACTGCTCAACACATGTTGGCTGACGGGAACAGTTTTTCAATTCAAATTAAATTCAAAACAACTTTGCAATTCAAAGGCACATAGAGCCTTTCAAAACACAAGTGAAAACAAGAAAGAAACAATGATGACATCAGAGTAATGTCCGGACAGTTGGAAAACAGTGCAGTTTACTAAAAATTAAAGAGTAAGGTTAAGTGCCTCTTTTTGGACAAAAAAAATGAATGGCAAGTGCCTGTCATTGTCTGAAATGCCTGACGGTGGCAATGTCACCGCCGAAAGCATCCAATGGCTGTGCAGAGTGCGTGCCATTGCACCCCACAGGTACAATGGCACGCACTTAGGTGGGGCAGTGGCGAGTGTATATAATAAAGCCCACAACACAAATTAAATTTACTATTATTAATACAAAGTGTACCAATTAAACACAATAGAATAAAATCTTAAAACTAATATTTACTATTTGTTTAACTAACACTAACATTTGAAAAACTATATACAATGAAACACACACTTGATCTATAAAATATACATCATCCGGTGCGGGACAGGAACTGGAGTGGCCGCTGCTGGGACTCGCAGTGCCAAAACAGGAGGTGGCTGCGGACCAGCCAGGAGTGGAGGAGGCTGTGGCCCAGCCAGGACCGGTGGTGGGTGCCTGTGAGCAGGCTGTAGAGGAGAGGGGGTTTTGCTGTGTGGAACGCCCCCTCTCCGACGCCTGCCACACACAGCAGAAACTTGACGGAGGCTACGGGGTCCTCCAAAAGCCAGACGGGTGCCAAGGTATGAGTTAGTGGATAGGACTGGAGAGGTGAGGAAGTCTTTGAGCCTGTCCTGCACCTCCACAAGGTGCGGGACAAAGTGGCTGACCCAAGGTCTGTCCTTCAGCATGCCTGAAGTACCGAAATCCTTTCAAGCAGCACTGCTTGGTGCTGGGTGCATGAGGTGCACAGCCTGTCCACCAAGGACTCAAAAGAAAAAACTTTATGGTAAAAAAAACTAAGCTCTGCTCCATGTTTTGGTCAGTTCGTTCTGTCAGGGTTTTGGTTGAGCAGGTGGACCCAAGATGCAGAGGCAGAGTTTTAAACAAAAAGTGTCCTTTTAATGGGAAAATGTCCAACAGAGAAAACAACCAACAGAGAGATCTCAAAAAGTCTAAACTGAAACAAACAGAGCACACGGGAAAACACTAGGAACTTACAAGAGACGGATATGATGAAGAGGACGACAAGCACAGGAGACGAGGCATTGACGACAACGAACCGACAAGGACAAGGGGAAGCACAGAGACTTATATACACAGGGAAGGCAGGGGCAATGGAGGTGCATACATCTTTGAGACCCTGCTTGACCATCGGTAGGGCAGGAGAAAAATAATTAAACAGTGATAGCTGCCTAAAGTGACACCATATTTCTGTAATTGCAGTGTTACTCACCCTCTGATCCACTGTGGATCGCACAGGAAGAGCCATTCTGAGACCCTGCTGTGATTGTGGCCCATGTATAGCAGAAAGGTCTTGACCCTGCTGACCTTGGATAAGGCATTCTCCTTAACCTTCCGAGAGGGCTCAAGGCCTTCATGGATTGGTCATGTCTAAGGACAAATCACATTACTGTTACGTCCAGTCCTGCTTACTAGTTAAGTTGGCCTGATATTTATCGTTTATTCTTCTGTTCTGTGTTGTGATTGGTTACTCATCTCTCCTCTCGTTTCAGACTCCTCACT
Source organism: Hippoglossus stenolepis (assembly GCF_022539355.2). NCBI lineage: Eukaryota > Metazoa > Chordata > Actinopteri > Pleuronectiformes > Pleuronectidae > Hippoglossus > Hippoglossus stenolepis. The sequence goes on from NC_061493.1 coordinate 2,293,971, forward strand.
CCCTGCCTTGTGTGTGCTCCACCTTGTTGATTGTCTGCTCCTCCCCGATTGTTTGCACCTGTTCCTCATCACCTAGTGTATTTAGTCTGTGTGTTCCTGTGTCGCGTTGCCAGTTCGTCTTTGTTTCCCCGTGTCTCAAGCGTCCCAGCGATTTCTATGATAATTAAGTTTCTAGTGATTCCGACCCCGGTCTGTGTAATCGACTCCGCTTTTGCTTCTTCCCTGTCGGTACCTCTGCCTGTTCAACAATTGTCTACCCGTGTACCGAACCTGGACTGGATCTTCACCGAACCCTGCTACTGCCTGACACTCATTGGAATTGTGTGTTTGTTATTGGACTGCCTCACCTGTGTACCGAACCTGGACTGGATCTCCTTCGACTTCTGCTGCTGCCCGACACTTATTGGAATATTGTGTTTGTTACTGGACTGCCACTCCGTGTACCGAAACCATTCAGTAAAAGTTATTCTTTATCATCTGTCTCCGAGTTGAGCATTTGAGTCCAACACATCTCAGTACATTACAATTACATTATCAAATCACACTACATGATCAATCAATCATATTATAAGTGTGCAATGGACTTCTGGGGTTTCATACTACTGGAGTGCTTGGATTTAGGCTGATTGTATTCTTTAAAAAAAGCTTCTCTGCAAGAATAGTATTGTATCTGCTGTTTTAGGTTAACTAGATAGCTTGTTTGTACTGTTTTGTCTTACCTTGAATCGTATGAGCTAGGAATTTAGTTTCACTCAAGTGTTTCAGAGTTAAAGAGGACCAATTAGTTAAAGTGCTTGAATTTAATTCCAATTCTGTCAAGGGCTAAGTTCTATTTTACTTTCTACCTGTGAGGTAAATAGACTTTGTCCTTAATCAGTTTTTGGTAAATTAGGAGATTTTTTGTTAAACTCACCTCAGAAGTGTCTTTTGCTGTTGAGCTCTGCTGAGTTTCTATTGCTCTGCCATTACCGAGGTGCTTGATTTGACTCATTAGCAGGGGGTGTGGTCAGCACAGCTGTAGCCAACCATCGTCGACCAGGAATAGTTTGAAGCTTCAGCGACAGTTGGTCAGTAAGACTCGGAGGATAAATCACTCGGAGGATAAAGACAAAAGAGTCTTTCGTTGGAGTCTTCGGGGGAGGCTAAGTATAACGCTGCTCTGTTCCCATTTATTCTAATATTGTCAGGGTTTTGTATTTGTCAATGTGTAGTTTCCACCGTTTCCAAAGTGTTTTCAGTTTATTATTACCTCGTGTTTCATGTATATTCTTGTGCTTATGTGTTTCTGTGTCTCTGGTTTTCCCACTCCATGTTCTGTTTCCTGTTTTATTTTGTAGTCTCTGTTCATAGTGTTTTTTCTCTTCACTTCCTGTTTTATTTAGTTGTCTGGGTTCTTGTGTCTCGTGTCTAGGTTTACTTCCTGTCTGTGATTGTCTGCACCAGTCCTCATGTGTTACACCTGTTTCCAATTCCCCCTGCCTTCCCTGTGTGTCTGTATTTAAGCCTCTGTGCTTCCCTTTGTCCTTGTCGGATCGTCGTCGTATGTCAGCTGTGTTCTCTGGTCTGTTACCATAACCTTTCCTCTCATCTATCCCACCCGTTCCACACATACCCAACACCTTGTCACAGGGGGCTTCTGGAACTGCCAGTCAGCTACCCGCAAGACGGACATCATCTCTGGCTTTGCTACCCAGCAATCGCTTGACTTCCTAGCTCTCACTGAAACCTGGATCCTGGAGCTCTCTCACTCAGTCCTTCCCCTCCTACCCACAAAGCTTTTAACCACCGGAACTATATTTTCACCAGAAACTGTTCATCTAACCTCACTGAAACCCCACTTCACGTCTCTAACCACTTCTTTATCTCCTACTCTCACAATCTGACAACCCTTCCTTCTCTGCCACTATTTCTGCAGTCAAAATCTCTTTTTATCAAACTAAAATTCAATACTCATTTTCCAACCCCAAAAAACAGTGACCCCCCCAGTCCCCCTCCTCCTTCCACCCTTCTACCAAGCCACTTTGTCAATTATCTTACAAAAAATGATAGATGACATACTTACCTTCTGTTATCACATTTCCATCAAATTTATCTTCATCCCCTTCTCTTTCCTCTTTCACCCCCCTGTCTCCCAATCAAGTTCTTGCCCTGGTAACCTCCGCCCGCCTAACCACCTGCCCCCTTGAACCCATTCCCTCTCACATTCTCCAGTCTATTGCTCCCGACCTTCTTCCTTTTCTCACCCATCTTATTAACACTTCCCTGTCAACTGTCACTTCCCAGCTCTCTTAAGGAGGCCTGTGTTAGTGAGGTGCTACAACACCTAGCTGACCAGATAATTAACATGGAGCACAAACATCCAGACTCCCTGCTCATTGTTCTTGGTGACTTTAACAGAGGCAACCTCAGTAAAGAACTGCCAAAATTCAGACCGCACATTAAGTGTCCCACCAGGGACAAAAACACACTGGACCACTGCTACACTGTAATAAAGGACGCCTATCGCTCTGTCCCCCTGCAGCTTTGGGACTCTATGATCATTGTCTGGTTCATCTTCTCCCGACCTACAGGCAGAACCTCAAATCTGCAAAGCCTGTGGTCAAGACTGTGAGGAGATGGACCAACGAGTCAAGGCTGGAGTTAAAGGCCGAGTCTGACTGCACAGATTGGAGTTTTTTTTAGGCTGCTGCTATAGACCTGGATGAGCTTACTGACAATTTACACTTCCCCATTGCCTATTCCTTTGCAGCTATATAAAGAATTAATAGCGCAATATTTGCAGCAAGCCATCCTCTACATGGAAGATTCGACAACGACAAGCGGCATTCGTGCCGCGGTCTTGCGCTCTGAGACAAACGTTGTCTAGCAACTCTGCTCGAGCCCCGTCCCCACTTGAACGCCAGGTATTTTTTTGTTGTGCTGTTGTGAGGACTAGAATAAATGAATTCACATAAACTTTTAACAAAATCTTTGGACAAATATGCTATTCACATCGAAAAAACAACACATGTAAAGGGTCTTGCATTTGAAAAAGATTCGACTTTTTAATACTTTTTAAGGGTCTTGATTTTCCCTAAATTGATATATCAACTTTTAATACTTTTCAAGACCCCGCGGATACCCTGTCATGAGAAATGACTTCAACCCATGATGTTTAGCAATGTTGTGCGACATACAGCAGACAACTACAATCTGTGCCACTTTTTCTGGGCTGTATAGTAGCGCTCCTCCAGTGCGGTCCAAACATCGGAACCGGCTTTTCAGTATGCAAGCAACCAGCAACTGCATAAAAGCCCTGTTTGGTTTCCTTCAGTGCATCCCGAGTGCTTGGAAATTGTATGTACCTGCGTGACATGGCATTAAGGACTTGGGACAGCACACCTGACAAACTGCTTTGGGAGACTATATCAAACATAGCTACAGTGCGCTGGAATGACCCAGACATGAGGAAATGCAGAGTAGGGAAGGTATTTGGTGACTCCTTCTCGCGGGTGGCTCCAAATCAGCCTTTAGCTCATCCAAAAGCTCCAAAATGGCATAGCTGGATAGGCGATAGGTCTGGATTATATTTGCTTCTGTCAATCCAAACATGGCAACACTACCAAAACAAACCCGTTTGCTCCGTCTTGTTCCTGCCGTCTCCTCCTCACCACAATAACTGCAGCCATTTGTGCGTAACTCTGTGCCGATTAGAACCTACCTTTTTAACGTACTAAATATAGACGCCGTCACAATCACCGCAATTATTTTCACGCTTTGTGAATTACAATGTGTGTGCTAAGTATTTGCATCTACTACTCCCAATATTTTGCACACTCGGGTAGAAACGCCTGATATTGCATATTCATTAAGGAAAACGTACTAAATGGACAGCGCGTGTTATTCTGCACGCAATCCTCAGTGCGCACCGTTAGATCAGCTTGCATGTTTTTTTGCGGGTGAAATCAAGTTTGCACACGTTTTACACAGTAGTAGTAGATCAGGCCCATAGAGTGCAAGGGCACTGCACGCCCATCTGCACCTGCCACAGGCACCCATTGGATGGCATTTGCTGCCAATCACACAGTATCGATGTTCTAATGCAAGCCCACAATGCTTTATTGTCTATTTTACTCTAAATGGGAACACAATTTACATAATGAACATCCTGCTGTATTAGAAAATGTCTACTGACTTTGTAAATCAAGTATGAAATAGAATCGTTATCTCCTGGACTTCCATAGAAACTGACTTTTTTTTTTGTAACCAGTGGAGTCGCCCTCTGCAAGTCATTCAAGAGAATAAAGGTTTCAGGTTCTGCATTGGCTTCACTTTACAGACTTTTATATACAGCTGTGGCCAAAAGTTTTGAGAATGACAAGTACTGGTTTTCACAAAGTTTGCTGCTTCAGTGTTTTTAGATCTTTTTGTCAGATGTTACTATGGTATACTAAGGTATAATTACAAGCATTTCATAAGTGTCAAAGGCTTTTATTGACAATTACATTAAGTTTATGCAAAGATGGTAGCGCTCACCTTTTGTTCTCCGGACAAGCTTTTTTCCGGATGCCCCAAACAATCGGAAAGGGGATTCATCAGAGTTTATGACTCTGATGACTTTACCCCAGTCCTCAGCAGTCCAATCCCTGTACCTTTTGCAGAATATCAGTCTGTCCCTGATGTTTTTCCTGGAGAGAAGTGGCTTCTTTGCTGTCCTTCTTGACACCAGGCCATCCTCCAAAAGTCTTCGCCTCACTGTGCATGCAGATGCACTCACACCTGCCTGCTGCCATTCCTGAGCAAGCTCTGCACTGGTGGTGCCCCGAGCCCGCAGCTGAATCAACTTTAGGAGACGGTCCTGCCGCTTGCTGGACTTTCTTGGGCGCCTTGAAGCCTTCTTCACAACAATTGAACATCTCTTCTTGAAGTTCTTGATGATCCGATAAATGGTAGATTTAGGTGCAATCTTACTAGCAGCAATATCCTTGCCTGCGAAGCCCTTTTTGTGCAAAGCAATGATGACTGCACATGTTTCCTTGCAGGTAACCATGGTTAACAGAGGAAGAACAATGATTTCAAGCACCACCCTCCTTTTAAAGCTTCCTCGTCAACACTCTCACCTGTGTTAACAAGTGTCACAGCCCGGCTCAAAGATTGTGACAAGGAGGGAGATGACACGAGTGGACTGTTGCTCTTTCCGATATTTATTAACAAAATAAATTATAATCAACAACACAACATGTGTCCAAGAACAAAAACAGAAAAGGATGCTGCCGTCAGGACTCAGGGAGATCCAACCTCGTCCCACCAAGAGCAAGAGAGAGAGATGAACGTGGCAAGGCCTTTTTAAAGGGCACAGCACACCTGGCCGAGGTGCACTGATTAACGCTGACGTCACCTCCACCTACAGCTCAGGGGAAAAGAGAACAGGGACACCTAGTGTCCAGGTGAGGGTGGAAGGGGTCGTCACAACAAGAGAATCACTGACATGATGTCAGCTGGTCCTTTTGTGGCAGGGCTGAAATGCAGTGGAAATGTTTTTTGGGGGATTAAGTTCATTTTCATGGCAAAGAGGGACTTTGCAATTAATTGCAATTCATCTGATCACTCTTCATAACATTCTGGAGTATATGCAAATAGCCATCATAAAAACTGAGGCATCAGACTTTGTGAAAATTAATATTTGTGTCATTCTCAAAACTTTTGGCCACTGCTGTACAGTCTATGTCCACATCAGAGTTCTACGGTCACTTCCCAGTGAAAGTGCAAAGTTGATCAGACAAATGGAAGATGATGGAAAGAGAATGCCCACCTTTGGAACACTGCCCATTTACTGTTAAGACCAAACAGAAGAAGGAAAAAAAAAGACATACGAATTGTACCAGAAGCAACTCTGACACGCTGCTCTGCCACAACCTTTTCATGCCCTGCCTATTCATACACACCTCACTTTTGTAGGGCTTATTGCTGTCTACATGTATGAGATGTCTACCACTTCAATCACATTCAATTCAGTAAACAAAAAACAAATAATTATCATTGTGATTTTATCGTACAATTACAATGTTGTCTTTATCTAACTCACGAGCAGCAACATTTGTATTTAATGAATACAAAAACTAAAAAATTGACATGAAAATCTGTATATAGTCATGTACCCTACGTGTATATGAATAAAACAAAAAAAAAACATTACAAAATAAATTTACGACACAAAAAACCCCCATAGGGTGTTCCTTACGTTATAGAGATGTAAGAGCAGCAACTTAGAGCTAAACACAATGAAGACAATACATTTACACACTAAAACATTCCTGAACTATCGCATGAGTACATGGGTTACATAACTGGGCTGTTTAAGGTAATTATTTTATGAGGAGATACATTTTTAAACAGGCATTAACCCTAAAGAGGCCTTTATAAACCAGTCTACTGTACTCCCCATCACCTTCAGGTACCCAGCACAAACCACCTGCTCCCAAAGTCCAGAACTACCGATATGGCTAACTGTTACACCCTCCAGCTGTTCACTCACACTGTCACTGAGCATCTAGCAGCAGTGGGAACAGATGCAGAGCTTCTTGTTCCCTCCTTCACCTCAGGTTTTCCAGTCCAGCCTGGCACTAGTTTGTCTCAAACTCTGTTCCCTCGCTTTTCAAACAAGAAGCCAACAGCGCTGTGTCATAGCTGGTGTGTCTTTCCCTTATGCCATGTGTGACTCTTCATTCTCTGTAGAAGGAAGCAGAAATTACGGAGTTTTTAGTTTAGAGTTCCGATAATGATGCATCTCTCCGTCTCTTCATCTTTGTGGCCGTGTCTTTCTGTCTGCGTCAGATTCCTCTAAAGCCACAGCGCTCACATCACAAAATAACAGCTACGAGCAAGAGAAAGTGCAGCATCTATGAATCAGTTGCGGGTTCATGGTCTCCTCTCATAAGCAGGAAACAGTGAGGCATGATGGAAGTTAATGAGCTCTTGCACTCTGTTCTCTGCAGCGCTCCAGGACAGGGCTTAATGGAGAACTGCACTTCTTTCTGTCTGTCAGCCTAAAGAATATTTTCTTGCGCTTTCCTTGTGCCTTTCAATTTCATACTCCATTCATAAGACTCTTATCCTCTCTCAATCTGTCTCTCCTCCCAGTGTCATTTGTTGCCAGCCCCCCCCCCTGCCATGTTCAGGACTGAAACTTCCTCGCTCTTTTCCTCTTTGACCTTCTCCCTCCGCCCTCGGCGTCATTCGTCTTGTTTGATGAGTTTGCAAACTGGATGTCGATAGAAAGCGGCTGCCAAAGCACCACTCTCCACTTCCCAAGGCTAAGGGGGACATTGGTTTGCAGATGGAGTACCTAACCTATCTGGCAAATGCACTAATAGGCAGCATGCTGCAGGTGACTCCACGCTGTCAGACTGTTAAATCAGTAGGGGAAGGTCTGGTAATTCGCTATCTCAAATCTATCACTTCAAGAAACAGTTATGTGGCTTATTTTATTCATTTGAAGAGAAATTCTTCCACTGTGAGAGTCTGACTAGAGATCATTGTCAGAATAAAAGACTTAAAGCTGCAGTAATCAATATTTGATCATTAACGATTGATCAAATCACAATAGCTGTAACTCTGCAGTTCCAAGCGGAAGAGTGTTTCAGTGTCTTTCAGCTTAAAGTTTCAGTTTTACAACCCACAACTTCACCGTTTGGTCTTCAGCATTTAGCAGCTGAAGAGGCAGTTACTTTTAGGATCGGTGGAACTCAAACCACAATATATAAACCACAAGGGAGAGTGAGGATTAGAATTATGTTTTCCATTTATTATTTGTTAATTTGTCCATGTTGTGTTTTTACCTTATTCCACCAAATTCAATCAATACCTTTGGCCCAAATCTTCATTTAAAACAAATACATATTTTAGGGCTACACACAGTGGCGGCTTATGAAACATGTCAGGTGTCACTATCCTTTATTCCCATAATCAAGTTGAGTCACCAAAAAACTGCACACTTTAATAGATAAATCTAATTCGAGGATTAACCCCTTTGAGATGTACCACCTGGTTTTCAAGAGGGTCCTGCAATCATCCTCACTTCCTGGTGACTGTCTTCCTTACTATTTCTGTCTGTATGACATGACATGACAGAGGCAAGATAAATAAAATCCTAGATTCATCACTGAAACTGTATGACAAAAGAATGCATGCTATACTTTTTGTGAGATTAACTGAATGTGCATGCACCAGGTTCTTTTCCATGAATCTCAACTCTTGCAATATTGGGGAGGGTTGCAGGATCCCTATTTGAAAATATAAAATGCTCTGAACCGGCCAAAGTCCCAGGTTATACATCTGTCCAAGAGTGGATGACTAAGTCAGGGCCCCATCTTACATCCCATGCAAAGCAGCACAAAGCTGTTTGCATATTGTTACCTCTTCAGTTCCACCACTCATGAAACCTGTTAATGGACAGAAGAGCAAGGAAGAAGTGCAATATCACTGACTTTGCTCCTTTCACCTTTGACTGATAAAGTGTTTAATCAGGAGATTATATATTATATTATTAGTTATTTTGCACACACACACACACCAGTACCCTGTTTATTGCAAAGCCAGCATGCAAGGTAATTATACAACTAACTGAAACAGACTTTGCAAATGCTACCCAACTGTGGTCAAATTTCAAAGATTATTAAACTGGAAATTATGGCTCGAATGTAAAATCAAAGAATGATAAAATGTATCAAAAAACTACAATGTTGCTGATTTGAGATCATACCATGTCCGAACCATGTTGCAGATGTGTCTGGTTTTGAACAGCGCTGCGTGTGTTTTGTTGATAGTTTGACTAAACACGATGAGGACAACTATGGACTGTTACTAACACTGAGGTTGAACAACAATCTGGCGATGAGTTTATGAGAAGCGGAGGATTAAGTACTGGAATGATGAATGGAAGGCAGACTGGGCGGAGTTGCTGAGCTGATCACAGGGAGGAAGGAATTATGACTCTGAAGCCCAAGAACAGAGACCATGTCTGCTTACACACACACACACACACACACACACACACACACACACACACACACACACACACTCCCACATGCACTCACTACAAGCAGACAGGGGAAGACGGACACACTAGGGAGGAGAAAACACAGGAGAACACAGGAAAACTGAGGCTTAAGCCACAGCTACAATAGATAGATAGTATAAGGAGACACAAAGAGCTTTTACAACCAATATCAACTTGATGTTGGTCTGTCATGAATTTACTACAAAAGAAAGCGAATGAACGAGCAAGGATCTCTAACAATGACAAAAAGAATGCACCCCAAGTGCAGCACCAGCAGCTGGGCTATACAAAGTGGCCAAGGGAAAAATTAGTAGTGAATGAGTAGTTAGTATTGTTTGTTGCTCAGTGTTTGGATTAGATTTAATCCAGGAGAACTCCATACGAAAGTGTATGACATATTTACAGATATGATTTACTCCCAGTCAGGTCTCTCACCATTAAGTACTACATTTTACACTAACTAAAAACCATACATTCTACCAATCCTTATACTGTTTTCAACTGCATCCTAATCATTAAATTCAATAATATTATGCAGCCTGCCTGACAAATATTGCATCCATTCAACTTCTCAGTGTAATGATGCAACCAAGTGAAAACATCAACAAGAATCATAATATCACAAAACAACCATTTACCCCAAGTTATACTTTCATAATGACACCAAATGCTGCTACCAATATCATTTTATCTTTATGGCCACTGCACACTATCAACATTACAAAGTTATTTTCAAATACTGGTCAGATATTACTTTTTTGCTCAAGAATGAATGGACATGACCTCAAACAACTGTATTTATGTTATTAGTTTCTATTGAGTCAAAGTCAATTTACTCAAGATGATTGAAATTAAGATGACTGACAACTGCAAAGTGTGCATCGGCCTCTAGAATCACTTTATTGACCCATCGGGTCAACTCATACCATCAGACTTGAGTCAAGGTATGCCATTTCAGCAAGATCATTGGCTTCTAAGTATGAGCAATTTCATGGCAGGGTACTTCAGCAAATTGTTCTTGAAGGGCTGAACCTGAGCCGAGCACTGGTTACCATGGTTTGCGAAAAACCTATTCAATTACTTCAAATGTGTACTGCAGTTGGGAAGGCACATCCATCATTCAGGACAATCTGTCCCTCAATAATAAAGACATAGCTTCTTTTCTTTTGGTTTTTGAGCAGACTGTCTTAACACCACCTTCAAGTTCAACCACCTTGACACTCATTTCATCTATGTTTACAAAAAAGTGCTTGTGGTTGCTTTTATTGGTAGTAACGCATATTTTATACTCTTGTTGTGGCCTGTATTACACAAAAACTAACACCAGTCGTATGTGCAAGAAAGTTGCCGTTTTTGAAGACAGATGCCAAGCTCATACAGTACATAGTAGTCATGATCCTTTGCTGGCACACAGAGGTCTTTTAAGTCACACAGTGCACAAATAACAGAGCTTGCACCTAGATTTAACAGACTGTGTGTGTAATCTGGACAGGTGGGATTTTAACAGCAGTTGTCGTGCAGCCTGTTCATTATAATGACCTGATTAGACTCAGGTAATGTCAAAGTCTGTGATTCTTTAAGAGTGGTGTGGTGACTGTGGTGGAAACATTAGCCCTCTTTGCACTGCTACCAAATGCTATGAAGCACAGAAAAGGTGAGGAGGTGGAAACAATGTGCAAAATTTACAAGAATTCCACGAATATCCATCAGCCATCAGACTTTAAAAAAAATGTAACAACCCCTTATTTTCAAAATATCATGATGGTAAAATCTTGATAAACATAGGCAAAGAAAAGAAGCAAATAGTAATTGTAAATTTTACTAAAAGATCTCAGGCCAAGTAAAGTTCGCCATAGTTTATTACCTTAAACTTTGATTATTTTGTTGCCTTCCTTTGCTACATTCACCACAACCTTCACAAACAGCCGAATGAATGAAGGTGTGAAATGGGTGTTCACAAAAAGCAACACATGTTCAAGTATTTAATGTATTATTTCTGCAATGAAGTTTTGTCTTTGTTTTTCTTCCAATAATAGAAAACAGACTATAGAGTCATATCAAAACTTCTCAGGTGCTGCAGGTCCAGACGACATTTTGGCTGACCTCTATAAACAGCTATCTGCATATGAATGCAGACCAATTAAAAAGCTGATAGCCAGTGCATTTCTGTCAATGTGTTGCACTTGCTCTCAACAACGACTGTTAACCTACGGGCAACCAAGACCTGCTCAAATGTGATTGCTCAAACTAGAAATGAAAACCAGAAGGCTTCTGGCCTTTGTTTACAGATTCAGTTTATAAAGATTAAACATTGGTTACCTGGGCTCAGTTCCAATTTAGTTACCAACTTAATAGCTGCCATCCTCACTGTTCAATGTCTTCAGCCAGATATATGCCAGTTTATCACATCCCATAACATAATTACAATGCATCAGAGACATCAGAGCTGCTACTAAATGACCCCAAGGGCTGCTGAGGTAGCACTGTCCTGTCCAAGATCTAAAAGGCCAGCTGGCCAGCTGGTCCTTTTGTGAGCTGAGCAGAGCTAACATCTATTTTTAATGGGTTTCCTATATTTTCAAGAAGCAAATTTTATGGTTGGATTCAATTTCCATTGTAAAGAGTTAATGTTTGTGATGGAAATTGAATTAATAACCACTCTGTTTATGCCCATAGCAGACATTCCCATCTAGAGCTCGATATGAACTCTATGCATATAGCATGTGCACCCGCTGTCTAAACATGTTTCACAGAAGTTGGTCCCGGGGAACTGTCTTCGACTTGAACTCAGTAGTGACCTTTGCTGCACTCGGTTTGAGGATCCCAGCTAGTATCTGTCTAGTTTCAGTTTGAAACCTGTCAGACCCCACGGGGGCGTAGGCTGTCTGTTCTACATGATAAAACCCAGTCTGTGCCATTGTTTCTTCATCACATGCCTCTCAAGCCTGTGATTTCTGGTTGTGCTGTGATCCTTTCTCGAGAAATCTTTGCAATAAAACTTACAAAGACAACTTGTCTCAGAACCTCGTTCATTGACCAAATTACAACACATGTTTTACCTTAGGAAAAAAAATAGTGTAATAGATATAAGTTTGATACCTTTAAGGTTATGACTTGTTCATTGAGTATAAGGGGATTGGCTGCCACTAGTGTAGATTAAGATTTGCTCTTAAAGCTATGATAAGCAAGTTCTGGAGCTTCTCTGTCCCTGTAAGTCCTTAATTAGGCTAAAACTAACTTGAAGCCTCGTTGCAAAAGAGGTAAAAGACTTGTGTTCATATATTGACGGACAGCCGTGAGCTCCCACCCTGGCTAGGATATTTGACTGGTGGGAATAAGTGAGGGTAGACTGCCTTCTGCAGAGATACAACCTATATAACCCCTTTTTATCTTATAATAATACCATTTCATATTTATGCAATTTTTCCCTGTGTAAAAGAATAATTAACGTAAATTAGATGTAAATTGTTTCTCTAATCTTATTGGTAAAGGTTAATGATTAACTGTGTGTGTGTGTGTGTGTGTGTGTAATATTAGAGTAAGGCTTTATGCTATAAATTTACTTCATAATGAGTTTCTGTACAGTTGCATATGTAATAATTTACACTGATCCTGTTTATGGTAAATACCTGACTTTGGAAGAAAAAGCACACTTGAGAAACATGACATGAATTCAGGCAAGGTTACCTTTTTTGTTCAAATTAATCCCAGGAGGTCGGGTCTCATTGCCTGAGAGCTCATGTTTTTTAAGTTTAGTCAAGTTCTGATTGGTTGCAGAGCAGGAAAGGACCTTCTCTGTATCTCTCCCTCTTGGCTAATCTGTCTCCCTCTGCCCCATCCCTTGCTCCTCTCTCACAAGCTTGCATTTACACACACTCCTATTCTGTGAATGCGTCAGGCCGGTGCAGTCGAGGACAGGAAATGGCCAGTAATAAAACGGCAGTGGGACTGTCAGCGATTTTAATGAGCTGTAGTGTCACATAGATCTGGGGGCTTGTGCTGTCCCCTCTGGGGAAAAAAAGACCATGTCCTTTAGTTTCACTAGAAACTTTTTAATGAACAAAGAGCTATAACTGTATTCTCACGCCCGGGACACACTGCCTCCGTAGCGTGTGCGTGACGAGCACCTCCCTGAAACGGCTGCCAATTGGGCACGTGTATGTCTGTGTGTCCACTCCACCAGTTCTATCTTTCTACACTGAGTTTGACTTTGATAATGTTCATTGATGATGCTCAATATAAAATCCAATATTGATGGCTGGCCCAAAGGGTGAAGAGTTGGAACCAGAAATCAGTCATGTGACTTTTGGTAACCCTTCAGAGCAGAGGTGGGGCAAAACAGAAACGCATTGTCCTTCACTCTATGAAACTAAATTTAAAGGTGTTAGTTTTATGTGATGTTGTTGAAGATAGGATGCTATTTGAATATGGATTGGATCTATTTATTCTAGGAAGAGTGTGAGTCATTCATTAAAAAATTGGTGACGCAGCACAGTCGCTTGCCAAGAGAGGCAGTGTGGTAACCTGGAGACGAGCTCCACAATGGAAGCCAACATGCAACACAAGCAGAGTGTCCCAGGCCTCAGGGAGACTACAGCAAGTGGTGTCCTTGACTCAGGGAAGGTCCCACTCCCCGGAGTGGTAACTACAGGTTAAACATCACTGCATGGTGGTGATCCACTATCATCTACACTTTCAGGACGAAAAAAAAAAAAAACTCTTTGGGAGAGGCCTGGAAAAAAAAAAAAAGTATCTTTCCATGCTGAGAGGAGCATCAAATGTCACACTTGCAGGCAAAAGTAAACGTCTCACACCTCAAGAACATAAAAACCAGAGGCTTGAGCTATTTTAGGACTGGAGCTGTGTGTCATTTAGCATAGCTACAGCCTGATGACTCATCAGCAGACACACTTCAATCACTGTGCAGCTACTCCCTAATCCTAATCTTTACCCCGGTGTGACACATTTCCCAAAATACTCCTAATCATCAGTCATACGTGGCTTTTGGCCGACACATCTGAAATTGAATCTGGTGCAACAGCGACTGCTCGTGGGTCAAACATAACACATATGCTTTTTTCCCTTTTAATTGTATACTTTCTTTTACTTTTTGTAGCTGTTTCATTGTAGACATGGGGAGTCCATAAAAGTGGTACAATTTACCTGCAGCTGTTATTCGTCTTGCATTAGTCCAACAGTCTTTTTCTTTGTATTTTGCAGCCCCTACTATTGATACAAATTATCAAGATGAATCCAGATTCTTTTTTTGTATCTAAAAGCACTAGCAAATTAAATGTATAAAATTGCAAAAATGTACAAGGTAAAAAAGGTGCAGCAGTCACTTTATTTTACTAACAAAATAAATAACATAATAGGAAAACATAGTAATAGACAAAGCAAACATAAGGTGCTGCAGAGAAAAAAATGTAGAGATAAATACAGCAATATTTAATTTAATCTTATAAAAGGGCCCAATTAAATTTAACAATTTACCTACTAATCACACAAACATCTCTCTGTTTGTAGAACGCACATCTCGCAAAACATTCATCTTATCAACATGGCATGTGTATTCTGAATGGTCATGGGAAATGCGGTTTGGACATGAGATACATTCAATATTGATAAAAGGATGAATAAACAGGTGACCAGTGCTCTGTAGCCGTCAGTGGGGGTGCAGCAGAGTGTTTTCAGTTGAACGTGTCTTCTTCTACATCCTCGGATAAACTGCAGCAGTGGTCAGCAACTGGCTGATACTGCAGGTCAAAAACACCACCTGATCCTTTTGATAATTTCATCGTGTCATTCACAGGAGTCACGGGTGCTGATCTCCGTCATTACAACAACATTCAGAGAATCACTTAGTCTTTAGCAAGTTGTCTACAAAGTAGAAGTACAATGTTTGTTTTGTTGCTGCAAGGCGTTATACTAAGCTGAATTACAAAGCTTTTATTTTGTTGTTAATTTTAAGTTGTGAACTTGAGTCTGAAGATTGTGTTGATTGCTCTGACCTCGGACATTGCTGACATACAATGTATGAAAAAACAACACCAGTTGAGTAAATCATTTTTAGACTTGTATATAAACCACACACACAGTTTAAAGCAAATTATGTTACATTAAATTAAAATCATTGTCATGAAATCTTCATTGCAGATAAACCAGGTAGGATGAACATAACGTTTACCAACCTCACTCTGCACTATAGACCGTTTTGAAAAAGCTCTGCACACAACATTCAGCACACAAACAATACATAGTGACAGTATATTGTAGAACTGCTTGAGGAGGACTCACTAATGACAAGGAATAATCATGAAGTGGACTCCAGAGCATCAACACAGACCAAGCAAACAGTCCATTCCGAAACAGGCATGGACGGGCTCTGCACAGGTAAAGTTAAAGCTAGGCTTGGTAATCCCGTAAAAGTTAGCAAGAGCAGGTTACATTTGAACATATGCAATCGATACATCCCACCCCCTCCCATCGGCCCTCTTGTCAAAACTACGCCCCCAAAACAAATGAACACACACTGCCTGACAACTGTTAGAAGCAGACTTTTCTAACTCCTTACTATGATCTCTGCTTTAGGATGTTTGTCTCTCTGGCTTGTTAAGAGTCCGGTCATGTGCAGTGAGAGCATGGGCAAGGTGCACGCAGGCAGATCGGTTAGTGACAGACAGGTGCACCTGGGAATGATTTCATTGGTGTGAATCAGGGCCGCCACTGCCACCACGTGCTGTGCGTAGGGCACCAAGTGTCGGTGGGGGCACCACAATTATGATCGTCATCATAATCGTGATAATAGTGATTGAGAAGCCTGAGAGACACTGTTATCGCAAGACTGGAAGATGTAACACAGCAATAAATACAGTAGTTATACCAGAAACCTCTCAAAGCAGCTCTGCTACAGAACTGCAGCAGACAAGCTCCCTGTTTGAACAACAGACAACCTCGACACACAGCCATTCTGCGCCACAACCGCAGTCAGTGTGGCCGGGCCTTCAGAATTTTGATTGGATGTTGCTTGGCAACCGACACTGCCTGTGGCTCTGTACACTCTGGGCACCCTGGAGAGCTGTGCTGGTGGCCTGCGTGATTCCCCCCTGGCTTGGTGGTGCTGTGGACGGGCTGTGCGCACTCTAGCCTGGGCAGTGGAGCTGTGCATGGCCCCCTGGGTCTCTGCCCCAGAATGAAATGCAGACGTGTGCGTCTGTAGAGCTTCTTGCAACTGCTAAAAATACCTGTTCTGTACACATAGTGCAGTTCTGTAGTGCAGTATACATACATAGTGCAGTTCAGTACTGCAGTATATACTGTATGTCCTCTGCAGAGTTTGTAAAGATTTGTATCTTCTGTTTTGTGTTATTTGTTGTATAGTTCATATATAGACCAGAAAGCAATTACACCTAGGGCATCCAAATGTCCAGGAGTGGCCCTGGTGTGAGTTAAATGATGGGTTGTGTATATTACTGTCCTGCGAGGGCCACAGACACTGGCTTCTTTTTTATTGTTTCAGACGACAGGTCATTCTCCTGCATGTGTGGCGGCCCTTTTGATCCCATCCACTCTGTGTGTATGCTGCTGTTCATGCTCTGGTTCAGCACCCAGGCATTGATGACAGCAAGAAATAATCTCCAAATAATATTGACAAAATTAACAAAATATATCATTTTTGAACTTTATTTTATCGCACAATGTTCTGTTTTTACGTGGTTCTTTTCTATCAGCCGTCTGCTGTTCTTTATCTCCTGCTGTTTTATCAAACCATTTGTCTCTCTAATTAGCTTTTTGGTTTTTATGAATTGTTTCATGGTCCGTATACAGCCCTGAGGCCAGAGGCTCCCCACCTCTGCAGGAACAATCCCAAAGGAGACGAGTTGTCGTCTCATCTCTGTGGTTACAGAAGAAACGAAGAGGGTCAACATTTAGTCTGTATTTTACCATAACTGAATCAACTGGCAATATTTCCAGACACACCTCTCACACACTTTTTGAAAAACTAAAAATCCTGGGTAATAACTGTATTTTCTTGTCTATGCCATTATACAAGTTATTCCCAAGAGATTCATAAGTGTGAACTGTGTCCCTCTGGAACATTTCCCTCAACATGTATTATTAGCTTTCTGAATCTGGTGGAGCAGTTTAATGGATAATGTTTCTGCTTTTTGCTTGAAACCTTACTGAGACAATAGCAAGAGTACAGTAATAATAGCAATTCATTATAAGCAAACATATGATCCATGTGTGACGGGCTTCTTCTGCTCTTCACCAGATCGCAGTTTCAGCCAATTTGGTATCACATGTTTGGGCGTCAAAGAATTGTGTGTTATGGGTTTCACTCATAGACTGTGTATATCTCCACTTCCTCTCACTGTATAAAACTCAAGCCAAAATTCCCTAAATACAGGAGCTACAATCTTGTGTTGTGATCATTTGGAGCCAGTCTATCTAGTAGTAATCGAGGACGGGAGCCACCGGATCAAGGTCCCACCGATACACACCCAACCAACAATTGGTCATACATCAGTGTGGTAAAGACGACCTAAAATGTCAACAACCATATTTGTATTTCTACTTTTTAGTTTGGCCTATGTCCAATCTACTAACATGGAGGAGGTGGGGTTTACATCCTGTATTGCCGCCAGCCATCAAGATGTTTGGTTTCTTTTTTGCCATTTTTTCCATCTTAATATGCAGGCTACTAGTTTCACTTGTGACCAAATCATTTTCTCTTTTTACCCCAGGATCCCTGCATGGCTGCCAGTTTACATGTTCATGTCTCTGCCTGCCTGTTACACAGACATCTTCACCTGTCTTCAGCTCCCCTCATCTCATCCCACCTGGCGGCTTCCCTGGGTCATCTACCAACCTCCTGGATATCCAGGCCATCCATCCCCCAACAGCTCCACCTTCACCCCTCACTGAGTGGTGCCTCACCAGTTACCAACTTCCAGATAGTTCACCAAAAAATGAAAATTCATCTACTCACAATTATGCCGATGGAGGGGTCGTGTTTGAATCCACAAAACACTGCTGGAGTTTATGGGGTAAACTTAGTTGCAGCCGAATCGGATACATGTAATAAAACTAAAGAAAACAAAAGAAAAAACATAACATGCCTCCATACTGCTTGTGTGGTGTCACCCAAGTGTCCGCAAGCCCCAACATTCATAGTCGACTCAAAACAAGGTCATTTACACTGTTTTACGCCTAAATGTCCACTGGAAAAGGTGAAGCTAGCAGATGTAGCGACAAGATGGTGTGTCCGAGGACCGTGACCGCACCACGTAGGAAGATATCAGCGGACATTTAGACCTAACTTAGGTGAATAAAAATGCGGGGATTAGATCAGTCAATTTCCTTGTTATCCACAAAGGCTCTCCCTCACAGGATCACTGGACAACTGGCCACAGTCAGTTTTTGTGATCCTCCAGAACAAGATCTTCCCTGAAGAAGAGATTTCGTTGCTTCAGATTTTTTGTTTGGACCATGTTGCAAAAATGTCTCATACAAAACTGAACTGAAGCCTTCAGACTCTTTCCAGCTTTTGCTGGATATTTTCTGACATATGTCAATCACCTTTATGCTCACCTCCCTTTCCTCTTTTTAGGCAGACCACAGAAGCACAGATTCCGTCTTCTTTTCTGAAAACCTCAAAATGTTAAATATTCCCTTTTAACTGAAGTTCACTTGAGCAAATTCTTTATTGCTGCCTCTTTTGAGTAAGATTGGGAAACTAATCCAAAAAGTGTCTACCACTCTATAGGCTAGACAGGAGGAATTTGGGGTACTGGGTCCTATAGTACAAGCCATCCTTTAAAAAATTGCCCTGTCAGCAATAATATGTGGCCTGCCAATTCATATCAGTCTAATGCAGACATCCATGGGTGCTGATCTTCAGGGCAGCAATATTCATAGAATAACAATCTTTAGAATTAGTCTGCAAAGTTAAACACACAATACAATAATTACTTAGTTGCTGTTATGCTTCATATTGAGCTGAATTATGGAGCTTTTATTTTGAAAACTTGTGAACTTGGATCTGAAGATGGTAGGATGAAAGCAACGTTTTCTATCTTCATTCTGCAAGACAGACGCTCTCCATGCAACATCCAGCATGCAAACAATGAAAAAGTAACAGTATATTATAGAACTGTTTTGAGGAGGATTCACTAATGAAAATAAATAATTATGCAGTAGATCTGTTATTCTTAAATTGAGTATTATAATACACAGTATGGAAAGGGGAGATAAAACAGAGATCGTTAAGAGCATTTTATCTTTCTAATAACTCCTGAAATCTCTGTCCATTTGGGATGTGTAAAACATGCACTGCAGTAGTATTTTATAGTGCAAAATAATAATTAGAACTGGCAATCTGAATGAAGTAAAAAGTTGTTTTAATGTTCCATGCTGCAATAAGCAGGTGGAGACACACATATGTTGCCAGCAGTTTGGTGACAAAAAGTGATTCCTGTACCCATTCCTGACAGTTGTTCATGTACCACCTGATGCCATTAGTAGCAATTACCTGAGCACTCGGCTTTGAGATTCAAACATTTGCAATTACATCAATCAATAATAAACAGTCTCCTGAGGGGAAAACAACTTGGTGCTACGGGAGAACTGATCATTAATTGTCCTGTCATGCAGGTATCAAGCTGAGAGTGTGTGTGTGTGTGTGTGTGTGTGTGTGCGCAGATATTTAATGAGTGCACAATAAGAAATGCCTCCACACTCTACATTGGTACTAAGAATCAAAGTGCATACTACGAGGGGAACTGCTGCATACATGTAGGAAATGGAGAGTAAAGGAGCAGACATCACATCGTCCTTGAGGGAAGCAAATCCTAAACCAAGCTTTAGGTCCCAGGTACATCGCTGGTGTTAAGTGACATTACAACACACACAAAATAAAAAACTAAATGAAGTGTCAACAGCCTCCAGAAGGGCTTTAATTCTCCAAGTGTGTTGCACCTCACTAGAGTTAGAAAACACCAACCCATACTATTCATTTTCATAATGATCATATTAATTGTTTACCTTCATTACCACATTTTTATAGATTTTTTCTATTGGTCAATAATTTGTAGGATGGGGGTTAGGGTTAGGTACCAAGAAATAGGTTGATGTTAAAAAAAAAAAAAGGTGTTTTCCAGAAATAAGGTGCTAATACAGACACAAGAAACCTTCAGGTGCCAACAAATGAGCAGGAACCACAATTTCTTTAAATGTCACGTAACCATGAGTGCTGGATTCAAACTGGGAAAAGAATGGAGCCAAATATATTTGTACTAATATATTAGTATTATAATGAATATGATTAGATCCTCAGTGTAATAAAAAAACAATACTGCTCTCCCCTCAACTTGACAAACCCCACACTTTGTCAACAGAACACAAACACAAATGACAGAAATGGTAGATGAGACTGTGGCTACATCCTGCATTTTACTTCCTACTGCAACAGGCTTGCTTCACTTCCCAAACACTCAACATCATTCATTCAGATGCAAAACATTACACAAATAATAACTCTGATATTGTATGGTAGAATATGAGCATAATTTGCTGTGAGTTGTTTTATATCAATTATACAATTGAAGGGTGCTTATAGAATAGAATACAATAGAATATATCTTTATTGTCCTCAAAGGTGGAGTTATTTGTCTTAGGATCACCAAACACAAAATAAAAACAACAACATAAAACAAACAAGCAGTTAGTAAAACAAACACATGGACAAAGTCATATGATACAAACACAAAATAAAGTTCAGTTTTGTTGAGAAGTGGTGTACACATCTTTCAGACCCTGTTACCCTATAACTGTCACACAATGGTTATAAATGAGGCCCCTTAGCTTGATCACCTCATCCACAACCTGCTGGAGCATATAAGGACACTGCCAGATTGTCTTTAACTTTTGTGGTGGAATCACTTCAGCCAACTACTCAGTCCCTTTGTATTCTGCAAATCTGAATTCGTGGCTGTCTGCCTGAATAGCAACCCGTCATTTTATCCACGGTCCGTAGAATCCCTCACCTGCCTTGCAATACCTTTCACACTTAGCCTGCCACACCAAGTTGCTGCAATCAAATGTGTGGATGCCTGCCTTGTCTGACCTTTAACCAAACTGGACCTGGGAACTGAACCTGTTGGAAACTCTCACCTGTTGGATGATATATAACATTTATTTATCTATTCGGACAATCCACTAATGATTAAATCCATCATCAGTGTTTGAATTCATTTCAAAAAGGTCAACTTTGAACATGAAACTAGATATTCAAAATTAACAGAACTTATCACGTATGGCGACATAGGGACAATAACTTCATTTTCAGTTTTATTTTGTTACGACTTCTTCTCATGCATTTCGGTTAGTTCTACAAGCCTTATATTTATACGACCTCCTGTTTGTCTTTGTTCATCGAGCAGACTGGCTTTCCCGCCATTTTTGTATTTTTATCATTTCCCTGTGTATGGCCTCTGCCTGTTTCTGCCTTGATTATTGTTTTATCCTCTGAGTTCCAACACTTTGTGAGTTTTTGTTACCTTCTTTTGAATTTTCGGATCCTGTTGCCTGCTGCCTACCTGCCTTGTGGGACTGTCAGTTTTTACCATCACCCTATTGTACAAGTAAACTTTGAAACTTTCAACTTCCTTTTTGCCCACAGTGTTGACAAAATGTTATTAAAGGTGATTCATTCAACAGTGACGTCTTTCACCTACCTTAACCCTTGTGTGGTGTTTGGGTGTGTGGGGCCCATTTTCAATATTTACTAACAAAAAAAGGAAATTCAATGCTTCCTTACTTGACACTTCATTCTCACATTCTTTCCAAAAGAAAAGGAGAAAATGCCATCCCACAATTCCTTGCAGTGGCGTTAACAATTTGACTATTGACTTTGTTTATTTAGCCACTGGAGCACACATAAATCATAAATAAACTTAAACTGCCAGCATTTTCTGCTGGCGTCCAGCTTTGAAACTTGGTCTCAGTCTCTGTGAGCTTCCCTCATGCCTTTCCCTCTGTCAGCTCCGCTGCAGCCTTTTAAACCTGAGGATCCATCAGCTAACAGCTCTAACTCTAACACTGAACAACAAGAGAATAATTAGGATATGTTTTGTATGATTTATACATACAGTATTAAACTGGCTCACAGTTTCTTTGATCAATTAGGTCACTGTAAGAAGGAGGGCGTATTCAAAATGTGACTTTGACCCGGTAACAGCCTCTCTAAACAAGTAATGCTCTTGGAACAAAACACTGATAATCATTATAACAGCTGAGAACTATGAAGTATATAAGAAAATATGAACTCTAATATGTAAAACTATTTGCATATTTTAATAGCTATGTCCGACATTAGGTAAAGTGTCAACAATAATAACACTGGGGTGGTAAGAAGATGTGGAAGGGAATAGGAGGCCGAAGAAACAAGAAAGAACAAAGCTGTGAGAGTGAACAGTAGAGTAAAAAGTAAAAAGAAAGAGTAAAAGAAAACAAACACATCATTTAAAAAAAGTAACCCGATTCACATGGTATGACACAGTGGGTTATGTTTAGTCTATAAAACACATTAAAACTCAACTTCAACAGTGAAGAAACTGGCACATTTCACTGTTGCTGATGTTGGGCTTTGTCAAAGGGTTAGATACAAACATAAAGCTCAGCATAAGTTCAGTCAGGAAGACTTTCCCCCATTCAATCAATCTCAATGCTCTCACTCTCTCTATGCTTATTAATCAGCTGATTGTTTGCGTTTCTAACGCTTTTTCTTTCTGTTGCGGTCGCAAAGGACCAACAAAGCGACTCTTTCCAAAGCCCCCCCCACCGAAGATAAGTAACACATCATCCCTCTCCAGCACTCCTGCACCCACTTCAGCTTCAGATAATATTCTGACGACCACCCTGCAGTCCCAGGCCCTAACATCAGGGCAGCGCCTCCTCGGTGAAGCCAGGCAGGCACAGGCTCACTCTGCAGGCCCAGCTCTGGCTGTATGTGGGCCATACATACCTCAGTCTGCTGATATTTCCGCATGGCTCAGATCATAAATATTACAATGCAAAGACATGAATCTAGTCAGCCTCATTCTGCCATACCCCTAATGTGTGATAAAGCAGCACTACGGGGGAAATCTTCACTGCCATGTTCAGATCAGCAGATCTGCATTTAAACAGAGACTTGTCAATCAGACAGTTCCTCGTTGCTTCAGCATTTACCTCGATACAATCTGCTCTGTCTACCCCGAAAGAAAACAAGAACTCTACGCTCGACAATCTTGCGTTAGTTGGCGATCTAAATCTGAGATACGGAAGAAACTGTATTATAAAGCCTGTTAAAGCAAAGCCGGGCTGTATATAGTGCAATTCAGTACACACCTGAATTGGACCAAATTACCCACAGAATTACTTGTGATGATCACTGGAGACTCTCAAACCATCTCCTATAATCCCTACAGCAGGTCACACATCCCTGTTCCACAGTGACATTTCATTCTCAAACCAAAACACTGCTCTGTCTCCTCAGCGCACCGACAGGCCAACAGGTGCATCAATTCAACAAGTTTATTTTGCGTGGCGACTGACCTTCAGGTGTAGAGTAGCCAGCTGTTCTCCATCTGTTGGATGATTTCCCCCCTGATAGATTCCCTTCGAGACAGCTTAGGTGCGTCCCTCTCAAACTCTTTCAATCCCTTGGTGTCCCACCGTTAGATAAAAAAAAAAAACGACAGCACATTTGTGACATCTCAAAATCATCCTGTGCAGTTAAACATCAGACTCCTGCCGCTTGCAAGCCGCTGGCCCCCTCATTGACAAGTTGCAACTCGCTCTGTTCGAGATCCATCCCATCGCGTAGCATGCTATGTCTGTGGCCAGCACCGGAAACGCTCTCTGTTCTTTGCAACATCAAAGCTGTCGTCAATATCATTTATAAGGAGCGCTCCTCATGTGAGGACATCATGCCGTTCATGAGAAGCATTACGTGGTCAGCATCACTCACTACTTCACTATTACATTGCGTCACGGGCCCGGGCATTACAACACTCTCTACCGCTTCAATTTCCAAACATTATAAGGCATCTGTCCAGAGGCCTGCCCCATATCGATCCAAGTTCCTCCCTTACCATGTTCTAGCGCTCTACTGAAACAAGACCCTCTGATTAAATACTGGAATC
Source organism: Hippoglossus stenolepis (assembly GCF_022539355.2). NCBI lineage: Eukaryota > Metazoa > Chordata > Actinopteri > Pleuronectiformes > Pleuronectidae > Hippoglossus > Hippoglossus stenolepis. The sequence continues at coordinate 2,318,196 of NC_061493.1, forward strand.
AGCCAGGGTTTGGTCCCTTACTGACCTTTTATTTCGTTCTACATTATACATCCCGCATTCAACATGCACTATATCACTCCCTTGTTTTGGTTGTGCTAGTATTATAAGCAACTTTTCCATTTTCAATATGCACTTTCTTCAGATCTTCACATTTGGTCACTCCCCACACTCATTGCATACACAATCTTTGTGACCTTGCATGGTCTTCAGACCCCATATGGTCTTCGCAACGTATGCATTGCAGCACTCTAATTTACGTTCGGTCTTAATAACCTTAATTTCTGTTCGTCGAGCTGACTTTAATTTCGGTTCGGTCGCCGTACCTTATAACTTCTGTTGGCACTTTATTTAATTTGGTCCTTGGACCTTAATTTTAGTTTGGTCAAATTACCTTTAATTTAAGTTTGGTCCTTTGCTGACCTTTTACCTCGTTCTACATTATACATCCCTCATTCAAAACGCATCCTATTTTACGTTCGGTCAAATTACCTTAATTTCTGTTCATCATTGCTGAGTGTAATTTCTTTTCGGTACCTTGTCATTTCTGCTGGCATTCTCCCAGACCTTTATTTGCATGTCTTCTTTATCACATTGGCTTACGCTGCATTCTTACAAGAGCTATATCACCCCAAAATGTTTCTCTGATAAATGTTTAATCATTGGTTGGTCCTACTAAGGTATAAATTCTTTATTTCGTCATCTCTTTACTGGAATACTACATTTGCAATGTAAGAATCATTTATCAAGCTCACTTCTCCTTCAGAGTCATCCACCTCCTTCACTTTTTTCCTCTTCTTTCTTTTGGGGGATTCCTATCCTACGTTCTGCTCCACCCCCTTCTGATGCTGATGACGTCACATAGGGGTCTAAAACGCCAAAAGACTTATAACATTCACATCACTTTCTCTGTGCACATGTCAATAAATGTTTGTTAAACCGTTGAATCGGAGTCTCTCCTGATGTAACTACCATTTAAACAATGAACATATGGCCATAATACTTATTACTTACACTAATAAAACCTGCAAGCCTCGTCAGTCTTCATTGGTTTGGCCCCAGCCCTCCACATGCATCTCTGTGTGATGCCAGAGAAGATGATCTGCATATATCTGGATGCTGAGGGTGGAGAAGTGTGGTGCAGGTCGTCCTTTGTTACAGTGACAAAAAATTATCATTACCATCCCCATTAGTCATTACCACCACAGTGGATGTGGAGGACAGATGACACTGCTCTTCCTCATAGCAACTTTTGAAGAAGGAGAGTAGGCCCTTCCACCTAAGACCACAACAGCCTATGCAGTGGATGGAGATGCCGTTAACGCCAAGGTCGTTGCCTGTGGTCTCTGAAGTTCTCCATGCTGTACGTAGCTGTTCCAAATGATCTACACTATGGCTGGAAGAAGAAACATAGTAATAGTAAGAAAAGTATTATACAGTAGGCTTAAAGGAAAAAACAAGCATGATCATTAGTTGAGCTCTACATCTATAAAAATACATTATTCCCCCAGCTTAGTTTAAAAAAAGTGCACTTTACTGTTATACATTATATAGCAATTAACTAACTACTTCTCACTTTGTTGGCATGGGGTGGGAGGAGATAGCATGATGACTTCTAACAGGCAGGCAGTTGTTATTTTTTCTGAAAGAGGGACAAAATAATGTTTTGATGCAAGTCATCAACAATGACATGAACGTAACCAACACAAATACCCTAAAAACAAATGAATATCAACACACTCGTCTAAACTGTGGCCTACATTCTTTATTTCATCGGGATAATATATATATAAAAAACAGTAACAGCTCGGGGAAATATTATTGAAAAGAGAGAGAGAGAGAGAGAGACTAGGGGGCAGATGAGGCAGAGGGCATGACAGTACCTCCCCCTCTACGGGCGCCACCCGGCGCCCTCTGGAACCGGTCGGGGCGATCCCGGCGGAAGTCAGTGATGAGGGAGGTGTCCAAGATGTCCCGCCAGGGGAACCCAAGAGTGTTCCTCAGGACCATAACCCTCCCAGTCCACCAGGTAGCGGAAGCCACGCCCCTGGCGCCGCATGTCCAGGATGTGCCGCACCGTGTAAATGGGACCACCGTCCACCATCCGGGGGGAGGGGGGGCAGCATCAGGAGGAGAGAGGGGACTGGACTGAACAGGCTTCAACTGGGACACGTGAAATGTGGGGTGAATCCTACGAAAGGAGGCAGGGAGCTTCAGCCGGACAGCACAGGGGTTTACAACAGCCTCTACCTCAAACGGACCAACATACCGGGGGGCAAGCTTCCTAGAGTCCACTTGGAGAGGGAGATCCCTGGAGAGGAGCCATACCCTGTGCCCTGGAGCATAAGCGGGCGCCGGGGTACGGCGACGGTTGGCCTAGGCCTTAGTCCTGGAGGAAGCACGGAGCAGGGCAGCACGAGCATGCCTCCAAGTGCCACGACAACGGCGCATATTGGCCTGGACCGAAGGGACAGCGATCTCGGCCTCCTGATCTGGGAACAGAGGGGGTTCATAGCCAAGAGAACAGAGGAAGGGAGACATACCGGAGGAGGCGTTAGGGAGCGTGTTATGGGCGTACTCCACCCAGGGCAGCCGAGTACTCCAGGACGATGGCTCAGCAGCGGAGATGCAGCGGAGTGCCGCCTCCATCTCCTGATTGGCCCGCTCGGTCTGGCCGTTGGATTGGGGGTGATATCCAGAAGACAGGCTGGCGGTCGCCCCCAGGGCCGTGCAGAAGGCCTTCCAAACCTGGGACGTAAACTGCGGCCCCATGTCTGACGGCAGACCATGGATGCGGAAGACATTCTGCACCAATAAGTCAGCAGTCTCCCGAGCAGAGGGTAGTTTGGGCAGGGCAATGAAATGAGCAGCCTTGGAGAAACGGTCAATTATAGTGAGGACCACAGTATTACCTCCAGACGGGGGAAGACCGGTTACGAAGTCCAGGGCAATGTGGGACCATGGACGACCGGGGATCGGCAGAGGACGGAGCAAACCAGAACTGGGCTTGGTGGAGGTCTTATTCCGGGAACAGACGGTGCTGGCCGCTACAAATGAGTATCCGTGTCCATGGTCGGCCACCAGAAGCGTCGCTTGAGGAACGAGACGGTAAGTCAAGGTGAAATTGAATCTTCCCAAGAACAGGGCCCACCTTGCCTGACGAGAGTTCAGATGCTTGGCAGTCCGGATGTAGGAAAGGTTCCTGTGGTCGGTCCACACAATGAAGGGATGCTCCGCACCCTCGAGCCAGTGTCGCCATTCCTCCAACGCCAACACCACAGCAAGTAGCTCCCGATTGCCAACATCATAGTTCCTCTCTGGGGGATCAAGCTTGTGGGAGAAGAAAGCACAAGGATGCAGCTTGTTATCTTCGGGAGAGCGTTGGGAGAGTATAGCACCTATCCCAATTTCAGACGCATCCACCTCCACAACGAACTGCAGTGACCGGTCAGGGTAGACAAGGATGGGAGAGGAGACAAACAGGCACTTGAGGTCGGAGAAGGCCGCCTCGGCCTCAGGAGTCCAGCGGAATGGGACTGAGGGGGAGGTGAGCGCCGTCAGAGGAGCTGCTATGGTGCTGTAGTTCCTCACAAACCTCCTGTAGAAGTTGGCAAAGCCATTGAAGTGCTGCAGCTGCTTGCGGTTGGTGGGAGTGGGCCAGTCCGCGACAGCAGAGACTTTGGCGGGATCCATCCGGAGCTCCACCTGAGAGATGATGAAACCGAGAAAGGAAGTAGTGGTGGCATGAAACTCACATTTCTCGGTTTTGACGAACAGCTTGTTCTCCAGGAGTCGCTGCAGCACTGTGTGGACATGATCCTGATGATCCTGGAGAGAGCGGGAGTAGATAAGAATATCATCCAAATAGACGAACACAAACCGGCCTAGCATGTCACGGAGCACATCATTCACCAGGGCTTGGAAGACTGCTGGGGCATTGGAGAGACCAAAAGGCATAACCAGGTATTCAAAATGACCTAACGGGGTATTGAAAGCAGTCTTCCATTCATCACCCTTCCTGATGCGCACCAGATGGTAGGCGTTGCGCAGGTCCAAGGTGGTGAAGATGGAGGCTCCTTGGAGAGGGACAAAGGCAGAGTCAATGAGAGGCAGAGGATACTTGTTCTTGACTGTGATGTTGTTGAGCCCTCTATAGTCAATACAAGGTCTTAAGGTGCCGTCCTCCTTCCCGACATAGAAAAATCCAGCACCCACCGGAGAGGATGATGGACGGATGATCCCAGCCGTCAGGGACTCCTGAATGTACTTCTCCATGGCCAGCTGCTCTGGACGATTGTACAGTCGGCTGCTGGGAAGAGGGGCCCCAGGCAGAAGCTCAATGGCGCAGTCATATGGCCGATGGGGAGGAAGAGAGAGAGCCTGCTTCTTGCTGAAGACTGGGGCGAGGTCATGGTAAGCTTGGGGAACCGAGGACAGGTCCGGGGGCTCCGCTACAGACGGCGGCTCAGATGTGGGGGTTTGGGCAGAACGGAGACAGTGGGAGTGACAATATGGGCTCCAGGAACGGATCTTTCCTGATGTGGGTTGTGGAGTTTCAGCCAGGGAAATCCCAGGAGTAGGGGAACGTGCAGACAGCCGAAGACATGAAAACGGATCTTCTCCTGGTGATTTCCAGATAGATGTAAGGGTATGGGGACGGTCCTTCGGTCAACCCTGGCCAGTAGCATACCATTTAGGGCCTTGGTATCCAGTGGGCCATCGAGGGGCTCAGTCTCGATGCCCAACTGCTGACAAACCCTACTATCAATAAAACTCTCGTCAGCCCCTGAATCAATTAGGTCCGTGAATGGGAATGACCTCTCCCGCCACACGAGGGCGGCATCGAGCTGTGGATGGTCTGGGGGAGAGGGACTGACAACACGGCTCGACAGTATTTCTCCCACTACTGCTGAGCCGGACCTTTTACCGGACAGACGGGGCAATTAGCAAGAAAATGGCCAGCTCGGCCACAGTACAGGCAGGACTGGGTCTTCATTCTGTGGTTCTTTTCTCTGGGGGACAGATGGAGGCCGTCTATTTGCATGGGCTCTGGTTCAGGAATGTACGGCATTTCACGGCGGGCCCCGAGGGGAGTCAGCTGTTCAGAGCGACAGTAATCAGGGGAACTAGCGGAGTCAGCACGCCACAGGAGGAGTTGGTCGCCGGTTTTAATGGCGAGTTGAATGGCCCTGTCCAACATCTTAAACTCTCCCCGGAGTGCAATCTCCTTCCCAATGTCACGGTTTAAGCCATTCTGTGATCAGTGCGGCCTCGTTCCAGCCCGACTCCACCGCCAAACTTTGGAAGTGAACCACAAACTCCCGGACTGTCAGTCGTCCTTGACGGATCTTCGAAAGCCGCTGCCCGGCTTGCTGGCCCCGTATCGGGTGATCAAACATCCGCTTGAGCTCTGTAGCGAAGGCATCGGCAGACACGGCCAGCGGGGAGTGTTGCTCGAAGAGGGCATTATAAAAGCTGAGCGGACAACCCTCTAGTGAATTAACCAGGTAAGCGATCTTAGCAGCATCACTGGCATATCTAATGGGCTGGGCATTAAAGGCTAACTGGCACTGGGTGAGAAACTGGCGACAGGTGTTAGGGTCACCGGAGTATTTAGCTGGTGGGGGAATACGGGGTTCGAGGGCAGCAGTGCCCGCAGCAGGGGCAGGTTGGGCGGCTGGAGGGGCTTGTTGAACAGGAGCAGGGGCCTGAGCGGCGGGGCCAGGGGCTGCGTCCAGCCGAACGATAAGAGCGGACAGGGCGGTGGTGACTTGATCCAATTTCTCTTTGATGCTATGCAGGGCCTCGCCGTGGTGGCCCAGATGTGCTCCTTGGAGGGCCATTGTCCGTTTGAGGGCCTCAGCTTGCTCTGCCAAGTCAATTTTGGCCGGACTATACTGTTAAGACCAGGCTTTGGATGCAGAGGCAGAGAGAGGCTGAGGCAGAAGGCAAGTCAAACAGGGTTTATTTGTATGTCCGTGTGGAGCAGGCAGGCAGGCAGAAATCTGAGGCTGGAGTCGGGGCTAATGTCCAGCTGTTGATCCTGGGCAGGGAGACAGGGAAAGTCAGGACACAGCAAAACAGATAGTTCAGAATCTTCTAGTATCTTTACTAAAGGTTGTGGCTGGCAGTACTAACGGTAACTTAGTCTATAGTCCAGCGAAGACTGAGAGCAGGGCTGGAGCTTATAAAAGGTAGCTGACCAATCAACAGCAGCTGTGTAGCCAAGGCCCCAACTCCAGCACACCAGGTCCTCATCTGCAATTAGTCTCCACACGCACCAGAGAGAGAGAGAGAGAGAGAGAGAGAGACACACTAGGGGGCAGATGAGGCAGATATACCATAGATGCTGACCTGATTGGAGCCCAGTGCTGGACATAGGAGGTCAGAGTCCAAGATGAGACATCAGACAGATAAATTGTTTTACAGGAAGAGAAAGACAGATATTAAGTATTAAAATACTATGATGTTATAGTTTTTTATGTATTTTCAGCAAATGAGAATGAACAATTAACTCAGGGGCACAAACTGCAAGCAAGAATTTATCATTTCATTTGGAATGTGAAATGCTATTCCAGTAACTCTATAAAGCATCCATGTTCTCCACACACAATACAGCGTAGTTTATAAATATGACTACATATTGCTGTTTGAATACAGCACAACAAGGGCATAGAATAAAGGTTTTGAAGCCCACGTGTTTCTGGCACCCAAACATTTTGCTTATTCAAAAACCATTTCTTACCATGGTGTCGAAATTGACAAGGTTCTGGCCTACAGTGGGGATTAAAAGGATTATGTGGTATTCACAATGCCTTGATGGGTAAGACAGGCAACATAATAACCTTATTGTTATGCATGAGTTTTGAAGAGGATATTTTTGATTCAAGGACGTCGCCTTGTTCTTGAATTTGCCACATTTGAAATTCGTATGCATTAGCTGTCAGCGGGAAAACATTGTCTTCTGTGTTTCTGTGTATCCAGAGAGCCATGGACGCATAGTACAAGTTGCTCCATAATAAAACAGAGGATCATTTTAGGAAAATAAATGCTGTCCCACATTCAGAGACAGAAAAATATAGATTATCTAACATTTAGAGCAGCCTTTTCTTTTTGTTGAGCTCTGAATTTTTTTTAAACCTCTAAACTGCATCTTTTAATTTGCTTAAATTTAACAAAACAAAGTGAAACATGTTCTCAAATTTCCTTCTAGATCATTGTATTGTGAGTGAGTGAGAGGGTGTTTAATAAAACATTTCTAAAGTGTTCCAGACAAACCCTGTCTTTGCCTCCACCCGCTTGCCTCACCGCCACATGCAGCTGCCCAGACATCCGCACTGGCCTTTGATATGAGGCAATATCCATCAGAAACAAAAAATATATTTTTCTCCTAACTGTTTCAGTTTTTCAGGGACAACTCAGGGAAAGCAAGGGAGTGATGCAAACAGGAGCAACATGGCGGCAGATTGTCTGTCATGAAGTGCCCGTAGCACAAGTCTCCGAGGATTATGGATATTTCTTTCTTCAGCAATGTGTGTAGATGTGGCCATATGGCTAAAGGAAATAAAACCAACAACTAACAGATGGACATAGATAGATTGGGATTCAATATAAATTTCAGGGGTTCTCAAAAGTGTATTCATTTGTTTTTCTCTACAATACATATTAAGTACATTTTTTTATTTTCAAATGAACAATATATTGTTATTACACTGTTTATAGCTGTTATATGCACTTTGTCGTATGGCATTACGATTAAAGCTGGAACAGAATTTAACGAGGTTAGAATTGGTTTAAACCAAGATTGCTGGGTGGAGTTACAGAAAAAGAAAAAGTCTGACTCATAAAGTTTTGTACACATGATACAGGCAAGAGAACATATTAAACACATGTTAAGCTTATAACTTATTAAAATCTTCCCTAACAGAATAAGGCCACCCCTGTTTCCACCCTTTGTGCCAGTTGTAGCTTCAAATTAACCTCCACCAAGCGGGTTATATTTTCACCCCTGTATATTTGTTTGCTTGTAGCAACATTACACAAACTACTGGACAGATTACCATGGAACTTAATGGAAGGAAGCAGTATGGGTTGGAGGACTATTGCAAGATCGGGTACTGATCTGAAATCACTGATTTTGCTTGGAATAATTCATTGTTCTTTCTTAAAAACAATCTGGGAAATGATTTCTATAAGTTTGTAATATTTGGTGGAGCTCAATTGAATTTAAAGGGGCCGTTAGGCATTGACGCAGGTCTGTGTTCTTCTGAGTGCTATTCTAGTTTTTGAACAGCATATGTGTGGTTTCATTTTTTAATAAGATGAAATCAAATAAGACCAATAACTTTTCCATTGAGCACCATAGATGATGATGGGGTGGCTTCAGGTTATTGGGAGGGGAAAACAATACTTCAGTACAATCACCTTGAGCTGCTATGCAAGGGGGCAAGCTGCAGCTGTTGTGGATGAAGACGCCCACTATACTGACCTGCCAGAAGGAGAGACTCCTAAACGAGTGGATGAAAAGAGGTTGAGCAACATCTGGCTTGACACAGAGGATAGCTGGGATGTTTTTTATTTTTTATTTTGTGCAAAGATCGTTAAAGATCATTATATTTGTTCGCTTTCATATAACCCCACATTTGTGAAAAGTTTCGGTATATAAACTGAAAGGTTTAAATAAAAAAATTAAAATACCTCTCCAATAAATGTAGACCACAGAAAACATACAATAAGTTATTTGTTCACTAGGCCTGAAATTACAAAATAATCAATCAACACATGTATGCTCTTGCACAAGACTTTGTCATCACATAAACGACGAATTAGCTGATCATGGTGAAGTCTCACCTGCCTTGGAAACACTGACAACTGTCACTGTGTGTTTCACACACTGGTCACATTGTTTATGTTCATTTCTTTAAAACTCTTCATCTGTCTGAATAAATATATTGTTTTTCTGTGTGGGGTTTAAGATTTCAACTGTGACAGTAGTATTACTCAGCCTACACCCAGAACAATGTGAACCCTTTATGAAATGGAATAATGATACAGTGTCAGCCTAGTACCGTGCAATGGTACCTTTGTCTACCTTTTTTCCAAATATTAGGCTGTCGCTCCAGTAATGATCAGCACCAAAGCATGCAAAATAAGCAATTAAAGAGAATTCAGTGGCCGATAAGTCACTCGAAATGCAGCCTGAGGGTTTCTTCTTCTGTACACAGGCACCGGAGCATGAAGTAGGTGGAGCAAATGCGTCTCCATTATTCAATTAGTGGGAATAAAGTTGTGGTTTTGCTTACCCACATTTTGTATTATGAGGATAAACGTATCATCATACAGTCTGTGGGTGATTATATTTGAGCAGCCTACATCAATGTTAGTTTTACAATTTTAAGACACTGACAAACAATATAACTTCTAATAAAAGTCTGTGAATCCTGGACCTCTGAGTTGGTTCAGTCTGATCAGTCACTGGTCGATGAGACAGCGCTGTGACAGACAGTTAATTCAGACACGTTCACGCTGTGAGGAAAAGCTCTGTCTGTCTAACAGCCAAATGTTCAGTGATAATGATCAGTCACTTTGTTTTAGTGTCAGTTTTATTCAGACTGGAATCATATTCACATACGAGGACACATCACTCTGGATGATCATCCAGCTGCTCTGCCCTGTGCTTTCATTATGATGATTGATCTGTCGTGTTCTCATTCAGGGAACTTGAGAGGCACAAGTTTACTGTGAGAGCTGGTTTCAACCTGATGTGTAGTTCTCCAATAACATGATCCTTTAAAAACAGGAGGAGCAAAGGTCACCTTCTGAGATGTGGTTTAAAATAGTCCTTTATTAGAGACAACAGTATAACAGGAAATACAAACACACTGTTCTTTATTGCTGTTGTAAGACTTTGTGGTGGGATTATGAATATTCAATGTGTGTTTTCAGGTTTCTTTCTGGATCCTGGGCTTGTTTGTGTGTGTTTGTTTGTGTACCTATACTCCTAATAGTAGATGTGTCTCAAATCAAGAGCTGCATCAGTCGGTGGACGCGGTCTACCCGGCCTACAATGGATTAGGTCTTCGCGGGCCACAAAAGGTTGAACCGAAATGAGATGGTCTGGTCTACAGAGGATTTTCGGGATCCGTGATCCATCATTGGAGTAAGATAAAGTTATAACTCCCCCTTTTTTTAAGATGTGTACCGTGAGCTTTTAAGTTGAGTTGAAGCGTGATACTCAAGCATCCGACGCCATTACCTCTTTGAAACACGATAATCACAGAAGCACAATGAATCCTGGGAGGATCCGTCCATTAGAGCCTTCGTTTCTCGCAGCCTCTGATTGGTTTCGACTCAGTAATTTGCCCAGGCTTGTTGAGATCAGAACATTGAGGATCAGAACATTGATGATCCAGAGAAGAAGAAGCATAAGGAGAGAAATGTGTTGGTTGATATCTCTCCATCGATTTTAGCATAAATTGCTACGATTCTTAACAGTTCTAGCAAACAATTGAACCCAAGTTACATTAGCAGCCCTCACAGTTAATGTTAGCTTGCTACTTTCAGCCTATGTTAATATTTTGTCGGTTGTGGATGGTAGAGAAACTACAAAGTGTATAGTTGTTGTACAATATTACTTTATAATGCCACGAGATAGTTTAACTTAGTAAATACACACGTGTTTGTGCCTTATTGTCATTAACAAGGTGGTACTGCAAAGCCATGAAACAAGAGGTTGTTATCCATTCCACCACCGGTGTTTGTTGTACCTCACAGTCGTGTTGTAAGTCTCAGTGTGTAACTTAGTGGGGGCTGTATTTTGTTTCATGCGGTTTACTAAATTGTTGCGTTGATGTAAATCAAACAATACTGCTTAAATGTCAATATGACAATTTTGACCTTCCATATGATGGAATGGCTCTCTTGAATGACACATTTTGTGATAATTGGATCCTTAACATCTTAAAATGTATTAAAATTCCACCATGTAATGATGTGAACTGTGAACATTCCGTTTCCTCACCTGGATGAAAAAGTAGCCCCCTGTTGTTACGCTGCACTTCAGTAGCACTACACCTAAAACAAGGGTTTTAGTCCCCATTGTCAGTTCTTAAGTTTGCCTCTCTTTAGTATCATGGTACCTCTTTAACACTATGGCACTCATGATTTGACCTTGTTTGAGGGTTTGATTTAGTTCCGACAGCAACAGTGGATTAAGACCACTTCACATTCCAGAGTTGCAGACATTCAGGAGATGTTAAGCTCGGTTTCACTACATATCTGTTTTGAGGTATATGCAAAATATGGCAGTGCTGACAGTTAGTTGTACGTTGCACTGCAAGACTTTTTCCATTTCCATTTTCCTCCTATATTCACTCAAGAATAATTAAAGCACAGTTTCTATTTTTATAATACAGGTGAGTCATCGTCATGGTAAAACATGTTAAATAGCTGACGCTAACAAAGTGTGTGTGATATGATGCACTTAGTTTCAAGATATTATATGTAACAATTCTTCATTAAAATGTCATGAAACAAATAGAACTCTGTTGTATAATTTGTTGACTTATACTAACAAGATTTAAACCTGGAATTTTATTCATGGTAATGGTATGTATTTTTTTTTTGGGGGGGGGGCACCTTTTAAACTCCTTTAATTGTGGCTTTGTTCATTTCTGGAGATTTAGATGTTAAAGATGTTAGTCTTTTGATGCACATATTTGGCAAATAAGTAAAGATAAATGATCAATGGACACAGGGAGGATTAAAACTGAACATTTATTTATTTTTTAATCATCTTTAATTATTTTTTCATATCCTAATGCGTACTTTTTAGTAGCTCAGTAACGTGAGTTTAGGAATAATGTGTGATTAGTGTCATACAGAGGGCAGTGGGAGGAGAAGGGGGCTGGGCTAGTCGTGAGGAAAAGAATGTTCTGATTTGTAATTCCACGTCAACAACAATAGCTTAACAATGATTTCCCCTCTCATTTCATGTATTTAGACTGCAAAATGTGCAAAAATGTAATTTAAACAGCTCAATATCAGTCGTTTGGTGGCATTTAGATAAGTGGAAGGCTAGAATATAGAAAGATAAGAATATACCATGATTCTCCAGGGGGACAGGAAGACAATCAGACTTCCCAAGTCTAAGTCTAAAATAGACACAGTCGGAAAAAACTGAATCTGACTAAAGTGACTTCAAAGCCGTCTTCAAAAAAAAACTAATGTGTGGCTGTGAGGACTGTGCAACAATCAGGGTGAAAGCCAAAGCCCTCCAAGTATTTCATCAACCCATGAGTTGAAGGCAGGTCCGTACCACAACCTATCACCAAAAAAAACAAAGCTCCAAAAGTCCCGACAGCTGATATTTTTTCTAACTTGTGTATTAAAAACTTGCTACGACTTCAGATGCACACAGCCACCGTGTGCACGACTAATTAATTCTATTCACCATGGAATGTAAAATAATGAAATTCTTGCTGCTCTTGTTCAGAGGCACGCCTAAGGGGAAATATTTAACCGTTAGCCAGCCTTTGGGTCTCTTGTCTGAGGCAGGGGGACCTTGATATTGGCCCCCACAGTGATTCTGTTGTAGAACTCATTCCAGAATTCAGAGGGGCGGCTGTGGCTCGGGAAGAAGAGCGGGTCGTCCTCTAACCAGAAGGTTGGTGGTTTTATGCCATTCTCCCGGGAAGATATTGAATCCCAAGTTCTCGTGCTGACAGTTTTTGATCGATATGTATTAAAGAAAGTGCTGCATGTAGATGAACTGTGTGAATGAGGGATTAGCAAGACACTGTTTAAATACAGACCATTCACAATAAGCAGTCTGAGCAGAGTCTCACATTGATTGAGACTTCTTTGTTCGTAACTGCTGGATCACCAAATGCATTTATTAGGTCTGTGAAACAAAAACCTCCTCTTAGTTAGTCAAACCACAGCAGAATTGTATCATCAAGATTGTCAGATTCACTCTCAGTAAACATGGGTCCTATGAAAACCTCAAGCTGTCCACAGTCTGGTTGTCTTTCACATTTAAGCTATTTTCTGAACCAGCATTTGTCTGAATATTGTCAAGCACATTTCATTTTTCCTCAGTCAGTTCATTGTGCTCACTAGTGACATAAAGTTTCTGGTTAAACAGGTCTTACATTACACATAGCATTTGTGTCTGAAAGGTATGTCTCATCTAAACCAGGACACATTGTACTAAGTCTTCACTGTCAGGCCTGGCAATAAGGACCAAAAATCCCCCAAAATATCTCTGTATCATCATCAGTTGTACAGATGTGGATGGTTAATATACGGTGGTGGAGGAAGACTTCAGATCATTAACTTCAGAAGAAGTACCACACAATAAATATAATCTGTAATAAGTTAAAATCCTGCAATGAAACTCTCAAGTATAAGTGCTGTCAGGAATAAAACATATTAACTGTTATAAGTAAAAATACATAAAAGTGCCCCCTGTGTCTGTTATGTGTGATGTCATTAGATTATTGAAATGATGTTAAAGCAAGATTTTACAGTTTCTACTGTCTAAAAATATTTTTTTATTATTAATGAATGGGCCATCTTTTCAGCTGTACTAGTGTACATGTTTTATAGTATTTCATTTATAACAAAACCTCAAATTTCACTAACTCCTTTTTCTGTTTTGTATGCAAAAATCTAAAAAAGATGTGAAGTCACCAAAGCTGTCAAATAATTGTAATGGAGTAAAAAAGTACAATATTTCCCTCTGCAATAGGAGTGCAGAGGGAAATGCCATCAGGTATACAGTACAGTGTCAAACTGAATGCTAATGAGAGAAATAGGACCTTTTTGCTGGGCAAGTTTGTAAATGGGGAAGCATGATGTGTAGGCTACCACTAAACACAACGATGTAATCTGATAACCAAGTTTTTTGAAAGATATTTATGGTTTGACGTCTTTACTGAACGAATAGTGTTTAGTGTAAAAGGGGGAGAGAGCAGGCAAGACACGTGGGTCCTCGTCACAACCAAACCTGCAGCCGCTGCTTTAGTACATGGGACATCTGCTAGAGGTACTGAGCTATTGGCTCAGTTTTTATACATGTATATATGATGTGTGACTTTTGTCCCAGCTGTGTAGAATTATTATGTGCCAGTTTACCACGTAATCCATGTTGGCAACATTCCATTTATACCATAAACGGAGCGACGCCTGCGAGCTAGTTCAGGCAGCCAACTCGAGCTGCGCTACTCCAATCATGTGACATACATCATGTGACATACCTCATTCTCCTAAACCATCTACAATACACATCCACCTTATCAGGTGGTCTATTTAAGCAGAGAGAAATTTCCCATCATCCCCTTTGCTCGCACTGCTGCTGCAGTATTGCTACCAGTTGCTTCAGCCCCTCCACCACCCCAGCATCCACCTGTAGGCTCCGATGGGGGGTTACAAGTATTTGCCCATCACTCCCATCATTCCTGTGTAATCATATGGGGGAGTGATTAAGTTGGAGCCTAGACGCCAAACACTAAACCTGTTCTACTGCTGCAATAAACGTTTGAATGTGAGTTGTCTGACTGAACTATAGAGCATTACAAAGGCACTTCTGCATTATCATCTGATACCTAAATTAAACTTTTGTTTTAAGAAAAAGTCCTGCCCATAGATGCACTGTATGAATGTGTGGGTGAATGGCAAAAATCTGTACTGTAAACCGCTTTGAGTGGTCATCAAGACTAGAAAAGCACTTTATAAATACACACAATTTACGCTTTTATCTGCTCAGAATCTGACATTTGTGATCGTTTTACACCTGCATGTTGCACGACATAAACACTCTTATGACTCCTTATGCATGTCTTTCATTCCCCTAAGCATTGATGCACCTCTCACACCTCTCATGTTTCCTGACGCTCCAGTAGGTTAAATGACAATGTGCTCATTGTAAATCCTTGACAGCTGAGTAGAAACTCGAACAGCAAAGACAGTAACGGAACAGTCTATCTTGTGAGTGCGTGCATAAGAACATCTTCACAAATTAACATGGAGACAGGACTTTAGACAACTCTGATGTGAAAAGCAGAACATGCGTCCCTTCTGGCGCACACTCTCCTCCCTCTGACTGTGTGACAGCCATTTCCACCTCTCAGTCTCCACTGCACTGCACTGCACTGCATGACTGAGGCTGAGGCCTCAGCTGCTGGACTCACTTCTCTTCTCATCCTGTCTATTAGAGCCTCCTGTCCTCACCTGATGCCTCCACTGAAGGACCGATCACAATTACTCTTCAGTCTGCCAGGACGGTCAGAGGCAGCTGCCAGAACTCCTCAGCCAGCCATCATCACTCTTCATTCTGCACACATGAATAATATCTTAAGCATATATGCAAAGATGTGAAGTAGGGACTGCAAAATAAAATGAAATAAAAAAACATCCGTAAAAAACACTTTTCTCTGTTGTAGCCTGAAGCTTTGTTTTGTTTTCAATTTAAGACATAAATTCTATCTTTAGTTACCTGGGTAGATCTAACTAAGGATTTTTCACACAAAGAAAATACCCCCAGCCCATAAGTAAAACGCTTCAAATGTCATTACTAATAAATCTGTAGTATGCAGCCAATAGTAGATATTTCGTCCCAATCACCATGTACCCAATCCAGTACTACAAGGAATACCTATTTCTTTCCACAGATACCCAGTGGAGAGAAATAAGTTCTGAAAAATAAGATGCTCTTATCTTTAAACATGTTATTGTTTTGGAGAAATAACTCCTTCATTGCACCACTGGGCTTTGATAGGGACCTGATTTCTTCCATCATCGCTCTGCTTTCAGACTTTCTCATTTCCATTTACAGATCAAGAGTGAGGAGCTGAAGGCCGCAAACAAAAAACCCCAAAAAGAAAACAAATATTCCCCGGTGAAAAAGTGACGTCAAACAAGTAGAAGACACCAACGAAGATGTTAAGAGAGTGCGTTGCAATATGAGCTGATGACAGTGTTTGTGTGTTGTCAAGAAAATCACATGATCTCTGCAGCGTAGTTATACTTTACTTCCTGTCCTCTGCCTGCTGAACTCGGCTGCTCCACCTCTCGCCTGAATAATGTGTAGGATTTGTTGCTGTCGTGAATGTCTTTGCCGAAAACCTCCGGCTGTGTTGTGCATGTGTGAAAGACAAACTCTGAGTAACTCTGTAGCCAATTCTCCAGATTTACCCGCAGGTCATGTCTGAAAACAGCTATAATGTGATAGTGCTCATCAGAGTGTCAGGCTTCCCTCTGCATCCTGCTACAGATTTGTCTGGTAAGAAAAGTCAGGGAGTCTTATATTTTAGACATGATGGATTTCTTTTTTTCTTTCAGTCTATATTTGTGAGATTTAAATGGGCTATATGTAGGTTTTTGCAATTTATTTCTATTACATTTACAGCTGTTTGCTTACCAATCGAACATCAATCTTCATTTCTTTACTCACCAAGAGCTATCTCTAGTGGTGGAAAGCAACAATAATTGTACTCCTTCTATCACTTCTTTGCGTTTAATGAGTTGCCGTGTGTAACAGTAAGTGACTGTATACCACGTGTTCCTCGTCAATACAGCTCCAGACTCTCAAGGGACAGGTTAGCTTCTGATATTTATTTCGTCTTTGCAGACTGTTTCACGCACACTCACACGCACATACTGTTTTCGCTGTGATGGGCTGTTCTCCACCATCTTTGGAACAGTCCGTCGGTCCCAGCACGCCACTGCTGACAAAGGGGAGAAAGTGATCCGCCAACACGGAACACCTGTGTACAATCAAACTCCCTCCCTGGCACCGTTCCCCGAGCAACATCCCCAATCTCTCCCTCCTGCAGCCGACGCTGATCACACCCAACTACCACAGCATGCTGACCAGCTGACGGCAACAAGGCACACTCATCGGAAGTTGGTTCATAAAAAATAAAAAAAAGATAGTGCCACTGTGGCAGTAGACGGTGCCCCTGTGGCAGTAGCACTCAGTCTTCAATATTTTTATTAAATCAGAAACTCAACCTTTTTGCCTTTCAGCTCGTTCTCTTAGAGCAGGGGTATTCAACTAAAATTTAAAGAGGTCCAGTTAGAGAAAATTTCTTGAAACAAAAGTCCGGAAGATAATAATGTCTAACTATTTAGTGTGGTATATATTTAAGTAGCCTAGTAGTTCTATCAACATCTGCATGTACTAAATACCTGACTGTCAAATCAAATGAATTCAGTACGATTCAAAAACTTTTGGACAATATTTATTGTCACGTAACATAGAACTAAACATAGATGTATGATTGCAGATATGTATAATGTTCTCTCATTAACTAAATAAAAGTAGGGCTGCATTTCAAAACTAGAGAAAATAAATAAAATGTGAAAATTGTGCATGTTCAAATAAAGGGCTTAACTTCTGAAAAATTAAATAAAGGGAGCAAAAGCTTGAATTTCCCTTTTTCTGTTTCACATCTTGGCTCAAAATTCTCAACCAATTTTACAGATAATAAATCTCAACACATCTTAATTGAACAGTTTTAGAATCACTTTCTTCCCCTCTTATATCCCACTCCCCACTTTGTTCGTCTGTTTCTCTCCCTTTCTCCGTCTCACTCCTCTGTTTCTCTCCTTTCTCCGTCTCACTCCTCTGTTTCTCTCCCTTTCTCCGTCTCACTCCTCTGTTTCTCTCCCTTTCTCCTGCTCACTCCTCTGTTTCTCTCCTTTCTCCGTCTCACTCCTGTTTCTCTCCTTTCTCCGTCTCACTCCTCTGTTTCTCTCCCTTTCTCCGTCTCACTCCTCTGTTTCTCTCCCTTTCTCCGGCTCACTCCTCTGTTTCTCTCCTTTCTCTGTCTCACTCATCTGTATCTCTCCTTTCTCCGTCTCACTCCTCTGTTTCTCTCCTTTCTCCGTCTCACTCCTCTGTTTCTCTCCCTTTCTCCGTCTCACTCCTCTGTTTCTCTCCTTTCTCCGTCTCACTCCTGTTTCTCTCCTTTCTCCGTCTCACTCCTGTTTCTCTCCTTTCTCCGTCTCACTCCTGTTTCTCTCCCTTTCTCCGTCTCACTCATCTGTTTCTCTCCCTTTCTCCGGCTCACTCCTCTGTTTCTCTCCCTTTCTCCTGCTCACTCCTGTTTCTCTCCCTTTCTCCGTCTCACTCCTGTTTCTCTCCTTTCTCCGTCTCACTCCTGTTTCTCTCCCTTTCTCCGTCTCACTCCTGTTTCTCTCCCTTTCTCCGTCTCACTCCTCTGTTTCTCTCCCTTTCTCCGGCTCACTCCTCTGTTTCTCTCCCTTTCTCTGTCTCACTCATCTGTATCTCTCCCTTTCTCCGTCTCACTCCTGTTTCTCTCCCTTTCTCCAGCTCACTCCTGTTTCTCTCCCTTTCTCCGTCTCACTCCTGTTTCTCTCCCTTTCTCCTGCTCACTCCTCTGTTTCTCTCCCTTTCTCCGTCTCACTCCTGTTTCTCTCCCTTTCTCCGTCTCACTCCTGTTTCTCTCCTTTCTCCGTCTCACTCCTGTTTCTCTCCCTTTCTCAGCTCCCTCCTGTTTCTCTCCTTTCTCCGTCTCACTCCTGTTTCTCTCCCTTTCTCCTGCTCACTCCTCTGTTTCTCTCCTTTCTCCGTCTCACTCCTGTTTCTCTCCTTTCTCCGTCTCACTCCTGTTTCTCTCCCTTTCTCCGGCTCACTCCTGTTTCTCTCCCTTTTTCCGTCTCACTCCTGTTTCTCTCCTTTCTCCGTCTCACTCCTCTGTTTCTCTCCCTTTCTCCGTCTCACTCCTGTTTCTCTCCTTTCTCCGTCTCACTCCTGTTTCTCTCCCTTTCTCCGGCTCACTCCTGTTTCTCTCCCCTCTCGTCTCACTCCTGTTTCTCTCCTTTCTCCGGCTCCCCTCTGTTTCTCTCCCTTTCTCCGTCTCACTCTTCTGTTTCTCTCCCTTTCTCCGTCTCACTCCTGTTTCTCTCCTTTCTCCGTCTCACTCCTCTGTTTCTCTCCTTTCTCCGTCTCAGTCCTCTGTTTCTCTCCTTTCTCCGTCTCACTCTTCTGTTTCTCTCCTTTCTCCGTCTCACTCCTGTTTCTCTCCTTTCTCCTGCTCACTCCTGTTTCTCTCCTTTCTCCGGCTCACTCTCTTTCTCTCCCTTTCTCTGCTCACTCCTCTGTTTCTCTCCTTTCTCCGTCTCACTCCTGTTTCCTCCTTTCTCCTCCTCCTTTTTCTCTCCCTTTCTCCTGCTCACTCCTCTGTTTCTCTCCTTTCTCCATCTCACTCCTCTGTTTCTCTCCTTTCTCCGTCTCACTCCTGTTTCTCTCCTTTCTCCTGCTCACTCCCTGTTTCTCTCCCTTTCTCCGTCTCACTCCTCTGTTTCTCTCCCTTTCTCCGTCTCACTCATCTGTTTCTCCCTTTCTCCGTCTCACTCCTGTTTCTCCACTTTCTCTGTCTCACTCCTCTGTTCCTCTCCCTTTCTCCGTCACTCCTCTGTTTCTCTCCCTTCCTCCGTCTCACTCTTCTGTTTCTCTCCCTTTCTCCGTCTCACTCCTCTGTTTCTCTCCCTTTCTCCGTCTCACTCCTGTTTCTCTCCTTTCTCCGTCTCACTCCTCTGTTTCTCTCCTTTCTCCGTCTCACTCCTGTTTCTCTCCCTTTCTCCTGCTCACTCCTTTGTTTCTCTCCCTTTCTCCGTCTCACTCCTGTTTCTCTCCCTTTCTCCGTCTCACTCCTCTGTTTCTCTCCCTTTCTCCGTCTCCATCTGTTTCTCCACTTTCTCCGTCTCACTCCTGTTTCTCTCCCTTTCTCCTGCTCACTCCTCTGTTTCTCTCCCTTTCTCTGTCTCACTCCTCTGTTCTCTCCCTTTCTCCGTCTCACTCCTCTGTTTCTCTCCTTCCTCCGTCTCAATCTTCTGTTTCTCTCCCTTTCTCCGTCTCACTCCTCTGTTTCTCTCCCTTTCTCCGTCTCACTCCTGTTTCTCTCCCTTTCTCCGTCTCACTCCTCTGTTTCTCTCCCTTTCTCCGTCTCACTCCTGTTTCTCTCCCTTTCTCCTGCTCACTCCTTTGTTTCTCTCCCTTTCTCCGTCTCACTCCTGTTTCTCTCCCTTTCTCCGTCTCACTCCTCTGTTTCTCTCCCTTTCTCCGTCTCACTCATCTGTTTCTCCACTTTCTCCGTCTCACTCCTCTGTTCCTCTCCTTTCTCCGTCTCACTCCTCTGTTTCTCTCCTTCCTCCGTCTCACTCTTCTGTTTCTCTCCCTTTCTCCGTCTCACTCCTCTGTTTCTCTCCTTTCTCCGTCTCACTCCTGTTTCTCTCTCCTTTCTCCTGCTCACTCCTTTGTTTCTCTCCCTTTCTCCGTCTCACTCCTGTTTCTCTCCTTCCTCCGTCTCACTCTTCTGTTTCTCTCCTTTCTCCGTCTCACTCCTCTGTTTCTCTCCCTTTCTCCGTCTCACTCCTCTGTTTCTCTCCTTTCTCCGTCTCACTCCTCTGTTTCTCTCCTTTCTCCGTCTCACTCCTCTGTTTCTCTCCCTTTCTCCGTCTCACTCTGTTTCTCTCCCTTTCTCCTGCTCACTCCTCTGTTTCTCTCCCTTTCTCCGTCTCACTCCTGTTTCTCTCCTTTCTCCGTCTCACTCCTGTTTCTCCACTTTCTCCGTCTCACTCCTCTGTTTCTCTCCCTTTCTCCGTCTCACTCTGTTTCTCTCCTTTCTCCGTCTCACTCCTCTGTTTCTCTCCCTTTCTCCGTCTCACTCCTGTTTCTATCCCTTTCTCCGTCTCACTCCTCTGTTTCTCTCCCTTTCTCCGTCTCACTCTGTTTCTCTCCCTTCCTCCGTCTCACTCTTCTGTTTCTCTCCCTTCCTCCGTCTCACTCCTGTTTCTCTCCTTTCTCCGTCTCACTCCTGTTTCTCTCCTTTCTCCGTCTCACTCCTGTTTCTCCACTTTCTCCGTCTCACTCCTCTGTTTCTCTCCCTTTCTCCGTCTCACTCTGTTTCTCTCCCTTTCTCCGTCTCACTCTGTTTCTCTCCCTTCCTCCGTCTCACTCCTCTGTTTCTCTCCCTTTCTCCGTCTCACTCCTCTGTTTCTCTCCTTTGTTTCTCTACCTGTATCTCTATCTTTCTTTTCTTTCTACCGTCTTTTTGTGTAACTTGCCTCTAACTCTCATCTGTCTGCACTGTAGAGTCGCAATGTTTACCGCCTGAATGCACAGACTTGATTGGCTGAGTAGCATCACGTGATGGCTTAACTCGCTAAACCACTACCGTAAGACTACAAAGCTGCGCTGATTACAATGAGCGCGTCAGGTTTTAAATCATAACCTTCTGTTTTGGCTGTAGGTCCGGGTCCGTACGGGACGGCTTCTGGGTCCGGACCCGGACCGCGGTCCGCCTGTTAGTGACCTCTGTCTTAGAGTCTCTTCGTGTCGTTCGAGTGTCTCGGTCCTGAGTGTCCCCTGAGGCTGCTCTGCTGCTGCCTTTTGTACCAGAGGATCAATCAGCTAACAGCTCTCACCCGCGCTGACTGATCCTCTGGTCCAGGTGAAGGTGCTGTCCAAGCTACCTCCACGTGTGGGGAAAAATAACATTTCACCTATGTTTCTTAATGCCTCTCTAATTACAACCTCCTGTTGTATGGTCTAATAGTACAGATAGATGTTTGTCTGACTGCTGCGTGCTATTCTCATCATGATAAAATGTTAATGTCAATTTTATCATATTTGATCATGTTACAGTTTGTTTGGGAATTTTCGGAGACACTGTCTTCCCCCCTAGATGTAGTACAGCTGTCTGTCATGTTTGAAGAAGTGCGGGACTCCCTCTGAAATCATGGATATGAAAATCTCCCAATCCAATTACTTGTCCTGATGAGTATTGCATATGGTTGAAACAAGCATGCACTGTTTACAACTGTCTAATACCTGATGTTCAACAGCTGATCACTTTCACATATAGCACTGAATGGGCCTTATATAAAGATGTTAAACAGTGAGTGATGGGATAATTGTGAAACAGCATAAAATGTGTGCAACAGCGTAATGACTTCTTAAAAGTGGTTCACTGTGTCCAAGAACCATAAGAGTCCTGCCTGAATTTATTCGCACACTTATAGCAATGCAGGAAGAAAATGGGAAGAAAACTAATTTTTGCTGTACAAACTTTTCTGCAAAATCTGAAGCCACAAGTGGCAGCAACCTATGAGCTGTCAGTCTCTGATTGAACACCAAAACCTGGAAGGCACATCTATCTTGTTGTTCAAACTGTACAAGGAAAAACTCCTGATGGGAAGAAAGGCAGGTGAACAGGTAATCAGTGGCCCTACAAGGATGAACATGGTCAGCAACAATACTTGGATACACTCTGACATCAAAACCTTGGTTGATTGGTATAAACCCATGTGTGAAACATTCCACACCTGCGGGGGAAACAGAAAGATAAAGTTCACAGTGGATTTTCAGTGCTTGAAGAAACAAACAATTGAGGATTTTTTTCAAGTTATATAATCTGTCACAGGACAACATGGATTACACTGTAGGTACTAGGTTTAGTGGATTCATTAACACTAATGCTGCCCTGACAGCAGGAGAATGGTAACCGGTAACAGGCCTGAAGTAATTATTAGTAGATATCAGATAAGAAAGACTTTGCCTGTGTGAGAGGCCAGAGATCTAGGATTATACTATAATGTGGTGTTTAAAACTCTGCTATGAGAACAGTTAGAGAAGCACAGAGGTAATAATAATACATTTATTTCATACTTAAAATGCAGCTCAAAGTGTTTTAAAATAAAATCAATCAAATCAAAGACATAAAATAAGAGATCAATAAGAACATATTAGCAATAAAAGACTTATGGAAAAAAATTTAAGTAATTTAAAAAAGAAATTGTAAAATTGAACAGACACCAATCTGCCAGATCGTTTGTTTTTGGGATATTGAGCAAGCCCCTGGTAGACGACCTGAGGGAACAGTTAGCAACATATTCAGATAAACAGTCAGAGATGTATGAAGGTGCTGTACCATTAAGAGACTTAAAAACAGATACAATTATTTAAAAATTAATCCTCAGTGATACTGGAAGCCAGTGTAAAGACCGGACTAATGTGATCTCTTTTCCTATTTCTCGATAAATCCCTGGCTGCTGAATTTTGTACAAGTTATAGTCGATCAATGAATTTTTTCGGTAATTCTGAATAAAGTGCATTACAGTAGTCCAGGCGAGAAAGTATAAAAGCACGAGTCACCTTTTAGGCATCTTCCAGAGAGAGGTACAATCTTACTGTTGCAATGTTTCTTAAATGATAAAAGGCAATCTTCGTGACATTGTTTATGTGTGAATTAAAATCTTGTTCTGAGTCTAGTGTAACACCCAGGTTCTGTATTTTTGATTTGTTGTGATGCGCCAGACTTCCACGTTTGCTAATAATGTTTTGTCTCTGAACATCAGTACCAATTATAAGAATTTCTGTTTTATCTTCGTTTAATTTCAGAAAATTGTGGCTCATCCATTTTTCCACGCTGAAGAGGCTATTTATAACTTGGTTTGGAGCATCATAGTCATCTGGCGCTACGGATAGATATAATTGAGTATAATCAGCATAACAATGATAGCTGACACCATGGTAAACTTTACCAGAGCTGTCTTAAGTGCAATTGGAAAGATACCTGTTTCCAGTGAGCAATTTAAAATGTCTAAAAGATCCAGAATAAAACTGTCTAAACCTCTTTAAAAAATATAGTCCGGATTGCATCCAGTGAGCATGTGGAAGACTTCAGTTGTGCAATAAGTTTATGAAGCGGAATTTAGAGTTGTCTGGGAAATTCGGCAAACTCTTCACATTTTGATTGTGAGGCAGGACATGTATTTTCCTGCCATGGAGACTTGGCCTGGTTGCGTTCAGGTGATAACTGCAACCAGAGGTTTTCAAGGCCGCGATGTGTGATGCCTGAGTCGTGGCGATAGTGGTGAAGCCCAAGATGAGCTTGTCTTTCTCCTTGAGTTCAGCCTTCAGAGAAATAATGCCGTCCCTCAACTTTGACATGGTAAGATTGCAAGATTTCACAGTCAGATCCAGCCATCATAATGTTAGTTTGTCCATAAAAGTGCTTAAGAACTGAGAATCTACAGTGAGTCCACAAAGCTTTCAGAGATTAAAATCCCTCCGGTTAAAAAACAAACAGACCTTGCAGCCAGTTTGCATCAACTAGCCGAGCAAATTAATTAAGAACTTGAGCTGGTTTGTATTTAAAATCCAGGCGATGAATGGCTAAAACCCTTAATCCCGGTAAATTATATCATTTAAAACAATCCTAGTACAGGACCTGTAGCGTAAAAAGGCTAATAAAAACTATGTAAAAGTTAGTTTTAGAGGAGAGCGACCCTCCTCCTCATCTTCTGTCTATTGCCTGTTTTGGTGTTTCCTTGGGCCAGACTTTTAGTCTTGACTAGTACGTAAATTGTTTGGTTCACTCCTGCTTTTATCATTGGAGTAATTATGCTTGAATTTAGTTTATTGTGTTCATTGCTTAAGCTGTTTTCAGACATGACCTCTGGACCCAATTACCCGGACTTTGCCTTTCACACATGCACAAAGCCGCGGGAGGTTCTCTGCACAGGCGCGTTCACAGCAGCATCAAATCCTCCACATTTTCCAGGTGAGAGGTGGAGGAAGTAATTTATCAACTCCACTGTGGAGATTACGTGATAATGGTTACAGCAGCCTGACACTGGTGTCAGCTCTTATCACCACAAACTCTCTTGGCATCTTTGTCGATGTCTTCTTTATGTGTTTTTGATTTTTGTTTTCATTTTTGCGTCTGTCGCATGTTAGAAGCGCCACCAACACAGTGGGGATCCTGGATTTCTACGGACATTATACTAGGTGACCAGGTGGAGAAAGTCTGGGATAATGTAGAGGCATTACCTCCAGGCTTTATTTCTGTCATTTCCTTCTTTCCTGTCCGAACAAGACATCTCTGAACTGCTTACAGACAGACTGCTGCTGCTAAGCTTCTGACTAAGTCTCATGCAACTCCAAGCCTGACTTCTTTGCACTGTCTTCCTATCAAATTCAGAATCCAGTTTAAGATTCTTGTAATCCTGTTCAGAGCCATACATGAGCCATATGATACCAGTGGAAATCCTGAGGTCATCAGATCAGGGTTACTCTCTTGTTCCTCACTCAAGGCTCAAGACAAAGGGATCTTTTGAGGTTGTAGCTCATGAACTGGAACTCTCTTTCTGTGGACCCTTGGTTCGGTTTATCTGCTCGATTTGTCTTCAATTGTGAAGCACTTTGTGACATCTACTCTTGAAAGGTCACAGTCAGAATCATGGTTATTGCCAAGTAGGTTGTCACATCCAAGGTATTTGCTTTGTATTTTGTATATATCTACTTACTTAGTTACTTATAAATGGAGAGATTTACCTCAAGGTGCAAACCCCTGGTAAGCTTAAAAACGTAAACTGTTAGAGTTCTGGAAGAAAGTTCAACGTGATCTCAGTCTGACTGAGCTGCAGTCCATCGGTTATAATGAAGATGCATTCAAGTCCCTGGGGAGTGAGGTCAGCTATAGGGTGGCTAAAGTTCAAGGGAGACAAAAACACAAGGAGCAGAAAAACACATTTCGAAAATGCAGTTTTTTTTAGGAGACTGTAAGAGATGATAAGCATGATGTGATGTTACTTTATTTGTTCTTTCTTTGTTGCCAGAAACTCGACTCTGCCTTCTAGTGGATGTATTGCTTAACAACTCTGCCAACATAAAGGACACATCGAAATACGTGGGCAATGACAGTTATATTGTTTGAAAGTATGCAATGCACTGCTGCCACATGATTGGCTGATAGGTATCGTTAAGGCAGCATAAATGAGCCTTTTGTCATACACAAACTTCTGTGAATGATTTCTTTGGAGCCATTAGTCTTTCAGCTCTCAGTCCTTATTCTGGACCTGTTACTGTATATGAGATGAACCCAATTGGCAATTATATCATGTACTATAACTTTAGGCCATTTATGGTACAATGGCTCCCAAACAGTTATGCTATGTCTAACTGTCCAGAAAACGTATGGTCTGGACTTTAGGTCTTGGTATTAATGGATGAACATTATCATTTCAGAGAGAGCTGCATTTTTCACTCAGCTACAGAATCTGCACCTTCATTTGGCATCTTGACAGAGCAGAGTAAAATGTAAAATGGGATCCATTATGTTCACCTTTGATATCCTTTAATTTAATAATGTATGTGCCTTATCAGTGTGTCAGCCTTAAACGTCTGTCTGTAATATTTGTCATGTGAACATGTGCTGAGCAGCCGAAGAAGTAAAGCTTAGTCATCTCTCTCTCTCTCTCTCTCTCATAGGTTGATGATTATTATATAAAGTGTGTTTTGACATACAATTGGTGCACCGCTTTCCACAGCTAGACAGAACCAGTCCCTGTCTCCAACATGGCTGGTGTGATGCATGACTCTATAACCTGCGGTTCCAACAGGTTTTGCCAGCAACAGCTTAGCAGGCTACTCTCATATATCTATATAAATAGATAGATAGAGTTCACAGAGCGTCTGCAGATGCCCTGATTGTGAGGGAGACGTTCCACCACAACTTCACCTCACCAGCTGAACAAGTGCCTAAGCAATATGCACACATACACTGGGGTCTTCCTACAGCAATTTAAATCTGCCCTGATCAGTTCATTTAACTTTACTCGCAATAAAATGGCGTGGTCAATGGTCTGTATTCATTTAGCGTTTTTCTAGTCTTGATGACCACTCAAATTGCTTTACAGTTCAGTGTTTTGCCATTCACCCATTCATACAGTGCATCGATAGGCAGCAGTTTTTCTAGGAGAACGGCAGACTGAGAACCCAGAGTCAATATTGGCTTCAGTATCTTTCCCAAGGAGACTTGGAGACGATGGAACCACCAGCCCTTCGTTTGTTAATCATTTCTCCAAAAAATATGTGAACATTTTAAATGTTTAACACATACATAATAAACACTATGTTTCTTGCCTTACCACTTGTTTTGTGGTTGACATAGCACAACTACAATTTGAGTACTGCTGAGGATACACAGCTCCACATGCTGCCTCCTGACACAACTCCTGCATCTTTAACCTAACCCAGGATTACCTTTCTGGGGGCAGACGCCTCATGAAGGGGCCAAGCTTAAAAGGAACCAGGTGACCTCATCTGGCTGTAGTAGTGTTGCCTCTCTCTCTCTCTCTCTCTCTCTCTCTCTCTCTCTCTCTCTCTCTCTCTCTCTCTCTCTCTCTCTCTCTCCTTCCCTGGTTTCCTTCTTCCTCATGTACTCCTCCAGCATGCTGTCCCTCCTCCTCCTCTTTGCCTTGGCTGACCTGGTAGTTACAGCACTACACTCCCCCTCACTTCTTTGGTCAGACACTTGCTCTGCTGTCCCTGCATCGTCCTCTTCATCTCTGGGTGCTATTCAATTAGCATTGTGTCGGTGATAACATGATAATGATGTGTAGGAGTCTTTTTTATAAAATAAAAAAATGTATAGATTGGCAGGTGAACATGTTGACTGTATCACTCAGCTAAATTCCGTCACTGTTGGTAAAGCTTGTCAGACAGATCTCTATAAAATAAGTGTTTTTTTATAAACGTTGATGTAGCCTATCGTAACATGTATTTATGCTGCTTGTCAAACATTTTGGATTATTAAATAATGATTACCCACATTAAAGCAAGCTTTAATTCATAACTTTTGGAAGTGGTTCTAAGATGTTTTACTCAATAAACCGGAGTTAACAGTTTTATTTTTATTGAGTCCTTCAGTACATATTGATCCCCTCTGAAAACGATAACGGCTAAACCCCACATGCACCCAGACCTTCCCGACAGGCACCAGCTAACAGCTCCTCAACAAAAGGCAGGCGACAGAAGTGAATGCCTGCCTCTTTTTCTCTGATTGTCCCAACACACACAAATATGTCAAATATTTGCCCACTTTAAAATCCGGTTACATTCACAATACATCAAATGGTTTTTATTTCCTTATAGACAGGTGATTGGTTCCCAGTTGCTATAAAACTCTCTTGACTCTCCATCCCTTCGTAAGCACTACGGTATATATGTTAATTTATTGAAACTGCAAAAGCATACAGTGGAGACATGGTAAACCATGATTGCTTTAATATGTGCTTCAGCTAAAGAGGCACGGACGCACGAATGCATGCACACACACACACATAAGTTTTAATTAAATTTAATTGTATACATATGCACAAAATTATAATAATAAAATTACTATGAGTATTATAATTATAAGTGATACTGAAAGGTCACTTTTGTGGATCACTAAATAAAAACACAATAATGTAGAAAATAATGATGGGAGACTCAAACACTAGTTAAACAGGTTTATTCAAGTCATTAAATAATATGACAATGTACAAATCTTAAAAAAACAACAAAGAAACAACCACAGTAATCACGTTTTTAATTAACCTGTACAGTGTGTATGGTGTGTGACTGTATGCTTTAAAAAATAAATAAAGTATATACTAAACTATTCATAACAAGTTCAGAAATAGCTAGATACCAGAAAACAATCTTTAAGTTATACACTTGGCAAAAGAATAAACAATAGGCTCCTTGCTTGTTATTTCAGGGTTTTGGGCCCAAAGCAGCAGCTTACTTTAATCAAGTGTCGGATCTGCTCCACCTGCCAAAGGGCAATGCAAAATATTTTGTCTATGTAAAGACTGGACACTACCAGCAAATGTATGCAAATAGAACACAAACAATCCCTGTAAAAGAAGTCTGTGTGGGAAAATAGCCTCTTCATCCATGCTTACACACACAACCTGCTTCAGCTGTAAATATAATCCAGCAAGGCTGCACCCTGTGCCCTACAGTCCCTTTATAATTGGAGCGATGGGAGATACTAAAATAGAAAACTCTCTGCATTCTTTGTCTGCCTTGGTGTGCAAGGTTTCTGTGGATGGTGCTAAATCTTGATTTGCATGGTCTCCTGAACAAAAACAAAATTTTCAGTATAGGCGAAGAGGTGCTGTCTTTTTTCAAGCAGCCATATTTAGCCTCTTTCCTCCTGTCGTTTATATTGTTGAATATCATGCATATTGATTTGTCCTGTTCTCTCTCTGCATTTACTGATTCAGACCGGATGGGTTCACTTGGAAGTTTAACATTTCTTCAGATGTCATCTGATACCTGCTGTATTTTCCATCTTAGGGGAGCATCATCTTTTGGCCTTCATTGAAGCCCCAGCACCCCCTTCCTCATTATCTCCTCACCAAGTATCTAATAATATAGCCAAAGATTAAAAAAATATCACCACATTTTGAGAAAGTCTATTCTTCTCAATTAATACTTTAACTCAACACTGATGATTACACTTTCAACTATTTGATAAATTTTCAATGCAGGGATTTTAATTTCAAAGAGTTTGTTTTTTGTGCAATTACTGAAGTAAATACTGTTTGACCTCCCTTCCCTATCTGTGTGTCTCAGCCGCAAGCAAATTGATTCCTAGATGTACATCTTTTAAAACGCACATCTTTTAAAACCGTTCACAAATCTAAAAAAAACATCACTCAAACAGGAGGAAAGTGTTGTTACGGAGTTGCTGGGAGTAGCTGCAGCGGTGTAAGAACCCCCATTTGATGCTGCCTTGGCCTTGTGTGGCAGCAGGATTCTATTTGTGGGATTGGGTCAAAATAAATGACCTGTACATGGGATTTGATAGTCACAAAGCTATCCTGTGTATATCCTCATCAGCCCTCTGTGAATAAATAACTATGCAGGACCTGCTTTAGTTTTATATAGCTCTTACGTTGCACGCAACAAAATTAACACATTAACCAATTGACACACAGTGAACCATGGTTTTTTTTAGGGGAGAAAATAGGTCATCAGTGATATGAGACTCTCAGACACCATTTCACCCTTGTATTACTGTGCACTCTGCATATACTGCCTGCATGGCCGGTGCCATGCAGGATGTTTTCTCTACCC
The DNA here is from genome assembly GCF_022539355.2 of Hippoglossus stenolepis. Classification (NCBI taxonomy): domain Eukaryota; kingdom Metazoa; phylum Chordata; class Actinopteri; order Pleuronectiformes; family Pleuronectidae; genus Hippoglossus; species Hippoglossus stenolepis. Next base: position 2,348,137 of record NC_061493.1, read on the forward strand.
GTGCTGTGAGGGGGGGGTGGACCAAGACCAAGACATTGAGGGGTATAGATATAGTTTTTCATTGAATATGGCCAAAGAATATTTAAGAAACTTAGTGACCACAAGGAAATCTTTCAGCACCAGGCAGCACCCATGCAGCCGCAATTCATAAGACAAACACATCTGTGGAGGTGAGTGTGGTCCGGGCACTCAGCTGGGGGGGAGAGAGAGGCGTGCAGAGCGGCCTCAGCAGGGCAGTGCCAGCGAGCTGATGAACACAGCTCTATCGAGTAATCTAATCACACTCTCCTATTAATGCAGTAGCGGGTGGACTGAGGAGGAGGAGAGACTGACAGAGATGCACCAGAAAAATCCCAGAGAAAGAACTTTCGATCCACGGAGATCACAGGAAAGTCAGATTAGTGGAAAGAACCGGGCGCCAGTGAAGCCGAGCAGGAAGGCATCTTTATACTGTGGTTGGTGCATTACGATATAGATCTGTGATCAAAGTAAGTGTTACAACATCAAAAAGCAAAATAATAAGAAGTGCATTACTGACATATGCGTAACGAGACAAATGTGCAATTGTAATGTTTCAGGGGAAAAAAAGGTAAAATCAGACATCAAATCAAGGATATCCAAAGTGCAGCCAACTGTGCGCACACACTTCATCATCACAAGTATATTTATTTTGCAAACAAGAATAACTTTCACCGCTGACTATATGCAGGACACACTGTGATGCCTTTGTTCCAAAGTTACTGGATCTGTCTATCACAGCCTTAGATGTAAATGAAAAATATAGTGCAGCAACAAGGAGAAGTGCATGTCACCCGGCTCTGTCACAGCCGGGGATCAGGTTAGGAGCGGGTCGCTGTATGGTCATTAACTTATACACAGGCTTTATTATTTATATATTTTTTATCAAAAAAATAATAGCCTACTAAATTGCCTGAAGGGGCTTGACTGGGGCTGCGAAGAATTCTGAGGCTCTGGTGTGTTGTGTTGGGCATGAAAAGTCATTTTCAGACACACAACAACACAGAAATCTCCTGAATGTCCAGGCGAGAGGTGGTGAATAATGTAGGAGGTGAGACTGAACGTATAAATTCAGTTTTTTATTAACAGCACGTCACACTGGTGTCGGTCAGTATCATCTAAAACTCTCAAATCTTGTTTTCTTATTATGCTTATCTTTGTTGGTGTCTTCTGTATGTATGACACCTCCTTTCATCCTGAGATATTTGTTTTCTTTTTGTTTTAGATTTTTTGTTTTGCATTTGTTAGAATCATCATCAATGTGACCGGATAATCTCCTGCTGTGTTCTCACATGTCCTCACATGGACATTATCCAGAGTTTTTTCACTCGGGGACTGGGAGGAGAAACTCTGGAGAATCTCCACAGCAACTGACTCAGGCATTTACAATTTCACATACAGCCCCTATGGAAGATGTCAGGAGAATATACAGAGTTCAGAGCGTTTTTTTAAAGCAGCTCAATTTACATGCTCTGCTTTCACTGGACAATCATTCCTTGATGAATCCGCAATCGACAGTTTGGCTGATTTGTTTCCAGAAGCCATTCCCCTGCTTTTACATTCTGGTAGCTGGTAAAAGTCTCACTGCAGATGATTTCTAAGTCCTTGTGATCAGTTGTAATTATCCAAAGATAGAGACTTCATGTTGATATGAGGTAAGAATGTGTTCTTAATCACCCTGTTAGTATGATACCTTTGCCTAAGACAGTTTATGAAGATGATTACAAAAACTGGTGAGGTGAATGCTTTACTGAGTTTACTGATCACACATCTTGAAAGTCTGTGGTTGGAATCCCAGCTGCTTTATACTCTGGTAAAAGAAATTTAAAAGAAGAACAATCCTGACAGCTGTCAAAACGTATTTCCTGAAATTACTTTGCTGGAGACATCGCTGATAAACAAAGATTATTTGTTGGCTTCCAGGCCATCCTGGTCCTACACTCAGTTACGGCACGTGGAACATACCAGTGGTCCTGTGGGCGTAAATCCGGCCCTTTGTCACATGTCATCCATCTCTCTCTCTGCTGCCCCACTTCACTGAAAACTGTCCAGGAAGAGAAGTGCAAGTACTGGAAAGGAATTTTAATAATGTGCACCATGACTGGTACAGTGCAATGATTCAGTGCTAATGCAGTGCTCCTCTTTCTGCCTCCTGGACTAATGCTAATCCTGAGGTCACTGTGATCCCAAGGTCACTGAGAAGTCATCCAAGTAGATCTCATTTGAATTGCTTTTACATTTTAGATGTTCTGATAAACGCATGGCCCCCTCACCCCCACACCAGCCAATGCTCCGTTTACACTGGTGCTATTCAATAGCTAAACAGCCCAGTCCAGTCAGATGAACGTAGTGGTTTTTGGCTGCAGAAGGCGCAGACATGGCCAGCATGGTTCTCACTGGACTGAGAAATGTCAGCCCACATATCTGCTTCAGCCAAAACCACTTGGAGTTAATTGACATGCTAATTTTGATGTCAACAGAGAACATTCCCAAACAGAGCTGACTTAATGTAGTAGTGATTACCCAGTAATTGCACAACTCTATATCCACTACTTAATGAACTGCCGTCATGCCTTCACCCAGCAAGTGGAAGATTATGTGAGGAAAGATGAGTTCAACTGTTGACGGTTGAACTTGTTCTTGGCTCAAAAAGTTCAGTGATTAAATTAGATGTGAAAACAACATATGGGAGATTTGTGGTAAGACTTTAAAGCCCAATTATTTTGTGAGCACACAGAAAATATATAACAGTTTACAAAGGAACATAACTAATCACTTCAATCATGATTACATCTGCTCTGAGCCGCAGTTAAAACAAACTGGAGGCAAGTGCGGCAAACATAAACGTAAAACTTTATTAAAAAATGTTGCTCCTGCTGTTTTGTTGAATAAAGAGCTCTCTCTCGCTGACTCACTTCTCTGTTCCATAGAATTTAATTTCAGGCAGTTTCCTGACTCCGCACACAGCCTGCACTGTTAAATCAGGTGAAACTGCTATTGTCAACACAAAATATCTGTTTGTGTATATTTGGAACGCAAACCTTGTTAACCTTTCATCTCATCAGCTTTCATCTCATCAACAACACACATGCCAAGCTCACACTTGGCATGTGTGTTGTTTGGTGCGATTTGGACATGCAATTTCTTCAATATTAATCAAACTTGAATCAACCAGTGCCTGTAGCAGTCAGTGGGGGGCGGGGCAGTGTGCCTTCAGTCTACAGACCGAGTTAAAAATGTCTTCTTCTACATCCTCAGGACAACATATGTGCTGTCGCCATTTTGATAATTTATTAACATTAACACAGGACAAGAAAACAGTCCATAAACAGGCAGGTTTAGAACAGCTACCACACTAGTTTGTATGAATTCCAGTTCCCTTCTTTATATTTTACATTGAGCAGCTTAAAGTCAGTAGGATTCATCCTCTGGGGACCATGTTTCTCTGCAGAACATTTCAAGGCATCCATCGAACAGTTGCTTTTTCAGTCTGGACCAAAGTGGCAGGACGAACCAACATTAGTGATATTTTCATGATGCTCTACTCTGTTAACGATAGGCTTCCCTCTATGTAGTGGGCTCCTCTAAACTAAAACAAGGACAGGGACGGACTAGAAACATTCAAGTTAAATTGATTTTGTTATTTTCCAGATGCATTTTTTACCAAACGTGACTACCTGCTTTACAGTACATTTCCATCTTCATGCCTGTTATAATGAATAACTATCATTGCACTAAATACTAGAACACTATTTGACACCGTAGCATGCATTTTATTAAATCTATTAACTTCTGACTTCATAACGATATAATCAATTAGAGAGCAGGCTCGTCCGACACAGCCTTCTGATATAGAAGTGCAAGTCAGAAAGTTTCTACCTCATATCAGCTTCACATCAGATCGCTCAGCTTCTTTAAGCTGTATTTATAGGGAGGCGGTCGCAGAGCAATCATTCAGAGAACAGTGTTTTGACTAGTACACAGAGGGGAGGGAATAATCTCAAAGAGAAGCCATGGTAACTTGAACTGTCAAAGACAAAATATGAGACGCAATTTATCATCCACATGATAATGGCAGTGAACTGTATGCTTAGAGAAGAGTCACCTGGAAAACACTGCTGTTTGGTGTAATGAGAATGTTTGTTATTCTGATTACGACTCATGTTTTGTCACTTTTGCCTGAGGGAAGGTATCATTGTTCATATTGCATTTTTATAATGCAGCTGTAGTGGCTTCAAATTGTATTCAGACGTCCCTTGCTAAATTTATAAAGTTAACATTTAATTTCATGTTGGGTCATCCATAGACAAATTATGGTCTGTACTGTCTAACTGAGTCCTAATTACCTTATTTTCTTCGAAGTGAATGCAAATTGGTGAAAATGGGGGAGCCGTGCAGTAATATGGGAGCAAGGAAAGCTTGTACCTGCTTGATTCTGAAGTTTGATCATTTACTCCAATAAAAATAGGTACACTCAGAAAAAATCAACTAGGGCATGTGTCATGTAATGAGCCAATAAGAGTAATTTATTAATATAATCCGCAAAAAAGATAGACTTCAATTGATGAAAAATAGACTGACTTGCGACACTACAAAATAAACAATGGCACCTAGTATGAAAAACGTAAGTAACATTCTTCACATTTCAGTGTATGTAATTATAGCTATTGTAATACTCACAATAGAAATATTACTTCTGTTTTAACTTTTTTAAACGATTTCTCTTTTTACCATTCTTTGAGATTTGTACGCACCTCCTCAACAATACATGGTAAGTTCATATTTTTGTTACATTATTGTTTATGTTAACTAGTTGGCATGCAGCATGGTCCAGGAGTTTATCCACCCTTGTTTGTCCCCCCAGCCTGTATTTGGGTATTTTGTATTTGAGAAATATGGTATATTTATTTTTATCATTTGCTTATTCATTTTATTTTTATTTTCTTTCAGTGACGTGTATGTGGCAGTGCAAATATTGTGTTGCTAGGGGGAGTAGTAGGTACAAATTACTAAAACATTATAAACTACATCGTCATCATGGAAGAGGCCAACATTATCTGAGCATATATGTGAATTGTCCATGCACATTCAAGACGTGGAGTGTTCATATTCCATCAAAAGGCTTAGATGAGTTATTGGAAGAGTTGCATTTTTTGTTAAGTTCAGCTAGTGTGCCTGTCACAAGGCATACAGTTACAGAAATGTTCAAAACCCATAACCTCCATATTGGTCAGGCTGTTATTGAAGAACTTGTCAATTCTGTGTGTGTTTCTAACCCTGTGGCTAAACTTTTGGGAATGTGTGGCCCTCTTGCAACTTCTTATAAAAGAAAGCAATACTACAAGCTACATTTGAGGGTTGTAGAGCCTATTGCATATTTATTTGCAGACCAAAGGAGGTAATTTCAGTACATCCCTTTATTACAGTCATTGCAGGAAATACTGAGTCACAATAAATTAATGGATAGAGTAATTGAAGGACATATAACTCAAGAAAATAGTGAGGATTTGCATGGTGATCATCGGGTTTACAGGTCTTTTCCAGATGGTGAACATAATAAAAGAAATTGCTTTCTAGCTGTTGAGGAGTTGAGGATTTCCATAAAACTTTATATTGACGATTTTGAGGTTTGTAATCCTCTTGGGACCTCACGCAAAGAGCATAAGCTTTGTGGAGTTTATTGGGTCTTGAACAATTTGCCTCCTGGCTCTCATTCTGCTCTCTCATCAATTTATTTGGCTCTTCTTTGTAAAAGTGAAGATTTGAGGACATTTGGATAAGTGTTGGATTCACTTTTGAAAGATCTGGTCATTTTGGAGCAACATGGTGTGTTTATCAAAGGGACTGTGAATTGCGTAATAGCTGACAACCTCGGAGCCCAGGGGCTGGCAGGTTTTGTAGAAAGTTTTTCTGCTGAATATATCTGTAGATTTTGCACAGCCAAGAAAGCAGAAATCCAGTCACTGACTGCTGCTGATTTTGAGCGTAAAACACGGGATCTTCATGAAGCCATTTGAAGAGTGCGCTCGAAACGGCAAGTGCGTGCTGTGGAGTTAAACGGGATTGCATTTTGAGTAAGAATCTCACCCATTTTCATGTCACAGCAGGCTACCCTCCAGATCTAGCACATGATCTATTGGAGGGCATAATACCTGTGGAGCTTGCTCATTGTTTTTCTCTTTTGATCTCTAAGAAATATTTCACCTTAGTACAAATGGGGAGATAAAACCAGTCGGCCTCACGCAATACCACAGACTTTCTCAGTAAAAAAAAACATTGGTGGAAATGCACACGAAAATTGGTCTCTGCTTTGATTGTTGCCTCTGATTATTGGTTAATTTGAATCAACCAGTGCCTCTAGCAGTCAGTGGGGGCGGGGCAGTGTGCCTTCAGTCTACAGACCGAGTTAAAAATGTCTTCTTCTACATCCTCAGGACAACATAGGTGCGGGCGCCACCAGATCATTTTGATAATTTTATTAACATTAACACAGGACAAGAAAACAGTCCATAAACAGGCAGGTTTAGAACAGCTACCACACTAGTTTGTATGAATTCCAGTTCCCTTCTTTATATTTTACATTGAGCAGCTTAAAGTCAGTAGGATTCATCCTCTGGAGACCATGTATCTCTGCAGAACATTTCAAGGCATCCATCGAACAGTTGCTTTTTCAGTCTGGACCAAAGTGGCAGGACGAACCAACATTAGTGATATTTTCATGATGCTCTACTCTGTTAACAATAGGCTTCCCTCTATGTAGTGGGCTCCTCTAAACTAAAACAAGGACAGGGACGGACTAGAAACATTCAAGTTAAATAGTTTTTGTTATTTTCCAGATGCATTTTTTACCATACGTGACTGCCTGCTTTACAGTACATTTCCATCTTCATGCCTGTTATAATGAATAACTACCATTGCACTAAATACTAGAACACTATTTGACAGCATAGCATGCATTTTATTAAATCTGTTAACTTCTGACTTCATAACGATATAATCAATTAGAGAGCAGACTCGTCCGACACAGCCTTCTGATATAGAAGTGCAAGTCAGAAAGTTTCTACCTCATGCACATGAAAATTGGTCTCTGCTTTGATTGTTGCCTCTGATTATTGGTTAATTTGTTCCAGAGGATGAACCTACATGGCATGTTGTTTTGGATCTCAAGGACATAGTGGAGCTTGTTGTAGCCTCTGTCCACTCTGATCAGTCGATTTCATATCTTGAGGGCAAAATCAGCGAACATCACCAGAGATACCAAGAGCTTTTTCCAAACAACCGTCTTCTCCCTAAACATCATTATTTGGAGCATTACCCTGTTTTGATTCGCCTCTTTGGGCCTCTTGTCCATAAATGGACAATGAGATTTGAGGCGAAACATAGTTCCTTTAAACAGATTGCTCGCCATATCAACTGTTTTAGAAACATACCTCTCACACTTGCCAGAAAACATCAGCTCACGATTGCCTCTGACTTGCACTCTTTTAACCATAGGACACCTTTGGTGGTAACTAGTGTGTCATCAGTACCAATTGATGTTTTGCAAAGTGACATTGCACTTGCTCTTAAGCAAAGATTACCAGATGAGACTGATGTCCATATTACAAAAAGTGTGTCATACAATGTTATGAACTACAACAAAGGAATGATTGTTGTCCATGGGCAATTATTTTGTCTGCCCGAGTTTGCGAAATTCAGCAGATTTGTGTTTTGCAAGGCAAGATACATTTTATTGTGAAAAAGTTCTCCGCTCGGTATAGAGAGCACTTTAGAGCTTTTGAACTTGACCTGTCACATGTGAGGGAGGTGTCTCTGATTGAGCATGGGGAACTACTTGATGACTCCCCATTAGCTGCCTATTCAGTGGGAGGCCTGCGTCTGGTTACTCTGAAGAGATACATTAACTTACAGGGAAAACGGGAGGAATGTTTGTAAGTATTTTTTCCCCCACATCACATTGTAAGTCGTAAAATCAGCAATTGGGCACTTGTGTTTTGAACTTCTTCACAGCATGGCTTATTGGCTGATAATATCTGCACAGCTTTAAATAGCCTGACAGTTGTCCTCATCCTTGTGATTTACCTGTTCCTCAGTGCTCAGTTACAAATCAAATGGTACTTGAAAGAATGCTTTTTAAGATTGCCCTGCAGTAAAGGTAATTTTTTCACTTGTTAGTGACAGGAAAAAAGGTTAAATCAGAATACCTGTAAAGCTGAGTAGTACATATCACATAAGATTCTAGTTTTGATTAAAAAAATATCAGCACTAAGTGAAATCTACTGTAAATGATATACTATAAAAACAAAGAATCAAACAGATGTTCATTAGTCCATGTATATACATACACCCACACATATACATTTGTCTAATTATAAATTATTATAAGTGTCTCTGAGTTTTTTTATAGTGAAATATTCAACCAGTGTTTTTTTTTTTGTTTATTGTTTAGGTTTACACAATGGCCCAGACTATAAGACTGAGGATTATCCTTGGTGAAGATGATGCCAGGAAGCTAATTCTGCCAGCAGGGATACCGGACTCCATAGAGGAATTATGCCAGACAATAAAGACAAGTTTTGGATTGCAACAAGATTTCCGTCTTCAATATCAAGATGCTGCTTTTGGAAATGACTTCATGAACCTGTCGGAAATCTCCGAAATAAATGACAAAGCAACTTTCAAGGTTGTATACTTATATACTTTAAACTTGCAAAGTTATACAGAAGCTGATGCAATGACACGTCAACCTCTAGCAGTCCAAAGCTCAACAGATTCCTTATCAATCTCCTCTGTTGACACGGATAACACAGACCCCACTTCATCTTCAGGTTCATCAGCATCTCCAAGGCACTGTCAACCGTTTATTTTTTATTTATTTTTATTTTTTAAATAAACAGCTGTGATGCTGCATTGGACGCTAAATGTTAGCTTTGTGTTACCTAACGCAGTGCAAAATAAACTGCAGGTTGACATGGTTCTTAGGAAATGGCCGGCCAGTTTTATGCAGTGTTCTTGATGTGGTTGATCCATATTCTCTCATAGCAGCTGAAGTCTGTAGCTCTTTTATAGTGATTGTTGGTCTCTGTGTTACTCTTTCCCTAGTTTTCAAATGAATGCTTTCAGTGCTCACTGGGGTGTCCAACCTTAGATTTCACTTAGTCCCATTTTTCTAATGTATGCATCTGTATTACTTCTGTACACCTCCAACTGTCCGACTTAATTTGTACTTCTTATCCTCATAAAATTGTAAATGTTTGTTTTACAATTGACAATTTTATGATCAGCAATCAGCATAATTAACTTTGTCTTGCCTTCAGTCTCTTGCCACACTTTGTCTAGACTCAGATCAAATGTATTTATTGTCATATTTTACTTCACAGAACATAGACACTGAGGCCAACACTTCCATGGGGCAAACTGTGATGTACGTCATACAGAAGGTGGGTGCGGAGCCTGAAGATGAACCAGAGGACATTGGTGTCCTGATTGAGGGTGTGGCTACCCACATTGGGTAATGTACCTTATACATTACCCAATGTGGTTTGGGTAACATTGCGATTGCCTGTGCTCTGCTATTTGGACTGATATACTGTCTGAACCTGAGCTACCCACCAGAGCTCAAATGCACTTTTGAAGTCCTGCACTTGAAATGCACTTAAAACTTGAAATGACAGAAGTCATGCACAAATCCTGAAATATTTTTTTAAGGCTGTTTTGTTAACGAGTCTCGACTATTTTGTTGGCTAAATTTTCTACATGCTTTTGTTACAAAAGGTTGGAAAAGATTCTAATCCTGTTGTTGCAGTTAGGACTGTTGTTTTTTGCTTTCTAAGGTGGAATGCAGTTCATTTGAGGCCTGTGGGTCGGTTCTAATATGAAAACCAAAGGGAAGTTCAGCATGAGATGGTTAAAGGGGGAAAGCTGAGACGAACAGGATCTTGGCAGGTGTAAAAGCCAAATGTTTAATAAAATGTCAAATGGTTTTGCATGTTGTCCTTTTTTATGTATGTTAGTGAATATTTGGTAATTTAATTGAAATGAATGCTTACACTAGCAATGAAAACAACATTAATTAAAACAACAAGATTGACATTAGTATAACAGACAAAACCTACATTAGTTCATTCAACAAAACTGAATTGTGTTGCACTAAAGTGTTCGACCAATGTAAACTAAACTTAAATGAATTAGACTAGACTAAGTAGCTACAAACATTTTATTTCAATTAAAGCACATTAGTTGATTGAACATATTCAAATGACATTCCACCCACAAATCTATGTGGTGTTCAAGTAACACAATCAAGATAGACTGATATAACTTGATTTGTTTAGATGGAATATAGGTGGCAAGTGTAGGTTTGAGTGTAGGTAGTTAAATGGGTTGTGAAGAGAGCCATACACTCACATTTTCAAGATTAAAAATGTTATTACCAAAGCTGGAGTGAAGGATTAGTATAATAAATCAATATGGGAATGCTGTTCCTGTTCATGCTGTTAAAAGGCCCAGACCATGAACATCCTCTGTGCAGTGGGAAGATAAAGGCCTCTATAGAAAAGTAAGTCTAAAAGTAACATTATCAGAATGGAATATACTATATGGAATGGAAACTATAAAACTGGCTTTAAATGAGACATATGGCACTTTTTCAGTTTTTCTTTCCTCAGCTGTTGTCCAATCGCAACAAAGAGGGCCCGCTGTCCAATCACAGCAGACTGGGCGTTATCAGGAAGGGGGTGTACAAGTCAAGTACAAGTTGCTGTTATGGCTGATTTTCATGTTTGCAGGAAGCAGGGAAGGATGGTGGTTATACAGACTATGCTGTAGGCCATTCATGTGTCCAATTGGGTTAAATTTTATGTAGCTCTTTCCAAATGCAGGAGTAACAGCTCACCTACACAAGACAGACACAAACTTCTCAAATTGCCAAACAAGACTTACATATATAACATTCCAGATCACTGACATAACTACTCTATAAAACCTACATTTTCTCTGCCGGAGAGGAAGAACCACATCACCATCTGTCTCTACATGTCCTGATGGGACTGTGTTGGAGTGAACTTGACTTTACCTTGTGCTTGTATAAACAAATGACACAGATTCTTTGTCAACAGATTCCTAGAAATAAACACTATGGGATCAGTTGTTATGTAAAAGTTGATTTAGTCAGTTTACTCTTACTAAGTGTGCTATTAAATCATGATAGTTGCTTGATTATAGTATTTATTCTTCACACTGATCATCTATTATCTACAATTTAGTTGCCATCTTTTTTGCGTATGATCACCTTTAATACAAGATGTATAGGATAAGATATCTCAAAACGTTCAGAGTCTGTATCTCTTTCAGCTCTAGGCAAATTTTACCAGTGTTAAAAAAAATTGCTGACTATTTCCCTGTGCATATAATTTTGTGTATTTGAAAACACAGCAGTTGAAGACTGAAGAGCTTGTGAAAGATTCCCAAATCATGTTTTCCGGTCCCAAACCATTTAGAGCCTCGCAAACAAGTAAAAGATCCTTGAAATCTATTATAGCACGTTGTGGGAGCCATGAGAGTGCAGAACAAATTAGGGTAATATGCTTTCTGTTTAAGTTAAAAAACTAGCAGCACACTTTTCCTTTAGAAGACCAGGACAAAACATTGCAATATGATCTATTTGTAATAAAGTGCATTGTGATAAACCACAGTGGAAGCATTAGCAGTGACGGCTTATGACGATGGTACAACATTCCTCCTGACCACATAGAACACTGTGGTGTTATAATTTTTAGAACCAAATGATAAGAAGAGGTTATGGTTGTCGTGTTCTTTTGTCCCGAGATATGAGAAGAGCCGGTCTCGGTTTGGTTCAACAAGTATTTATTTAGAAGCAATGAAAAGGTACAGCATAGCTATGGGCACTCAATGCACAGCCTCGGCCAAATCAGTAGCACGGGGTAGTCAAGAGTCGCGCCGAACGGACGGCGAGTGCAATACTTATAATAGTAGGTAGAACTTCATTGGTCAATAACGAGGGGGAGTCGCCGTGGTTTACACTTTGGCTCTCCCTTGCTGGTGCACAGGCTGGTCCCAGCCTCTTGGCCCTGGAATCTGCAAATGATGAGGAGCCGCTCCCAGGTTCGCCCCTCCTTTGACAGTAGCTGGGCAAATCTTCACATTCTGACAGTGTTTGGTTTTGTGTTTTACAAACAAGCCTTTATCCGGCTGAAGCCTTGTGGGTCTTCAGTAGTTTTGCAGATACAGTGTTGTTGTTCATTGGAGTGAGAAACATTGTGTTCCTGCTTTATCGGCTGTATGTTCTGTGTGCATAAGCATGCGTGTTTTTCAGACAAGACAACGCCTTTCCTATCTGCCCTTCAGAACCTGGGGCAGCTGCTTGATTTCTTTCTAAGGCATAGGTCACAGTGTCTTAATGAGCACAGTGCATTCATGTATGTGTGATGTTGAATAAAGCTAAAGGAATACTGTAATATATATAAAGTTTTAGGTATGAGAACAAGTTTAAGTACAGTGTTATTGTATGCCACGGATTACAGTCTCCACATGGTTGAACTTATAAGACTCTCAGGTTCAGCCTCTTGTGGTTTGGTTTGTCTGAGGTCGTCCTGCTGTTGTGTGTCTTTGCCTCCATTCCGCCGTACCCCCCCTCCCCCTCTAGATCCTCTCAGGCTTGCATGATGTCTCATCATCAGCCTGTCTTACCTGCTTTCTGCTCAGCCTGACAGAGCAGTACAGGGAAGTGAAGCTGACAGCCAGAGCGAGGAGGGCAAGATGAAAAGGACTAAAGGAGTGCGGAGGGTTGCTACAAAACCTTCCTCCCTCAATCTGTCTCCCTGCCGCCCATCCCTCACCTCTCCTCCCCCCCTGTGCTGATGTCTTTGGTCTCCTGACTTGCTTTCTTCTGATGGGAAGCTTTTAGGTTTCAACATTAGGGATGACGGAGTGAAGGAATGTAACAGCAGACCTCTCAGTAGAAATCAGCAGTCTGTCATTTGTAGGTTATTCCTCTAATGCATCAGAAACAAGTTAAAGTGAAAGAGAGCACTGGTTGTACAAGCGAGACATGAAGAGAAGTGGTCAATAAAAATGGTTGTAAATGCTTTTATTATCCAGGCGCGCACAGAGTTTTGACTGTGTCTGCTTGAACATGTCTGTGATCTGACAAAATAATATATAATCCATCCAGTTTTACTGCTTTCCTGTCAAACTGCTCTCCTCATGAACACACACTGTGCTATTGTCATAATCCACTGCTGCTAATGTATTCACTTTGCAAATTCAGTGCTCCATACACCCTGAACCTCTTGAGATAGAAAGGGGCAGAGGGAGCAAAGACAGCAATGTGAGAGAGAACAATAGTGCAGCATTTACAGCTCTCCATCTGGTTCTTTTGTTTTAACAGGGCTCTGGTTCCCTCGTGCTGCTCTGAAACTGCTAAATACCAGAGCAGATCAGACTACTTTGTGCAGATAGACCAGCTGGAAGGGGACAATACCACTTCAAGCCTCAAAACAAGACAATATGTATAAGGTCAATTTTGAGCTATAAAGCTGTTATTCTGTTATATTAAGAGCTATAACAGAAATAAGTTATTTTGGAGGACATTGGGTGAACAAAGCACAAATGTACAAAGGCTCTGACACCAGAGCCACTCCTATTTTGTTTGTCAGAAGACTAAAACACTTAGTTCAAAGCTGCACTCAAAGATTTATTTTGCAGCCATGAAAAAAAGTATTGTCTGTCAGTGCTTTATTCAATTTTGCAATAACGTGCAGTTTAATGAATCCATCCATCCATTGGCGATATAGCCTATCCATTCAGGGTCAATGACGGGCTACAGCCAATCCTAGCTGACATTGGGCGAAAGGTGGGGTACACCCTTGATAGTTCACCAGTCTTTCACAAGGCTGACGTACAGAGATGAAGAATCATTCACACTCACACCATCAGGCAATTTAGAGTCTCCAGTTAACCTGACCTTATTTACATGTCTCCACACCGGGAGACCCCAGTCAAATCAGGTTTCAAACCCAGATAATTTTTACTGTTTTTAACCCAGGCTCAGTAAAATTGTGAAGAAACCAGAGTTGTTTATACAGTATGTCTTGTGAGGCTCTACAAAAGAGACATTTCAAATATTACATAAAAATGTGGTTAGGGGGTGGGCATTGCAAATGAGCTTTACGTTGTACTGCTAATGCTTAGGGTCATTCAATATTCTTGCAACTGTACACATCAACATTAAGTAAATAAAAAGAGTAGCACAGCTGTGAGGTTTGGAAGAGATTGCGGTGGTAGTGGTCAGCCAGAATGTGGACCTTTTGTAATATTCAACCAAAACCACCATATTTTCTGTGCCGAACTTTGGTACAGATATACTTAAAGCTAATTCACATTTGATGTAAGCATTAAAAAGGTCATCACTATCGTGCTTTGGTCCATCTTATACACTTTTGTCCACCTATCAAGCTTTAGTCCAACTGCAATATTATGATTCCCAATCTTCCCTTAATTAATTACCTAAATGAAACATAGTCGACCACCAAGTATCTTTTGATAAATAACTGCATCTAACAATGATGTGCCCTAATGCAGCATCCTCACCATTAACATACAGAATAGCAATCAGAGCAACATAATAATACAGGTAGTACAAGACTGGATAAGTGAGCAGTAAAGCCAAACAAAGACACATCAGGTTATTAAAAATAAATACTGCATGTTGTTCAATATAAATGTTTTCTCATTTTACTGATAAAAATATAATCCAGGCAGCATTACGTATTCAGCAAAATCATATTTTCTAATGCAAATTAGTTCGATATGAAGATAATTTTAAGGAAACATGGTTACTTAGCTGGGGGGAGGCAATTCAAAGAGCCAGCCAAACAATAAATTAACTAATAAGAAAACAGGCAATGAGATAAACAGCTAAGAACATTTGCATACAGACATCCAATCAAAGAAACATGTGAGTAAACATAATACCAGGCTATTAGGCAGTCAAACAGATAAATGAGGCCATCAGACCCACAGGTATGTAAATAAAGATGCATTTAGGGCAGCTGACAGACAGGAGAGTAAAAAGAAAGGTGGGAGAGCAGGCATTCAGGCGATCAGACTGATGTTCAGCTGGTCAGCTGCAGAAATATTGGTATTGATTTCCTCTCTTTGATCCACCCTTTAAATCACATCAAAGGTTCAGAGTCAAGCCAGAAAGGACGGAGAAAGAGAGGCATAATTTGCAATCAAATATTACATATAGTTGAGTGAGCTCTGTTTTTGGTTCAGTTCTTTTTAATGGCCACATCAAATTAAAAGCTTGTAAACATCAAAACAACATTGTCTCATGGAGATTTTCTTTTTATGTCACCAAGTGTTGTAAAAGTGAAATCAGGACGACTATATGATCTCAAAGCTCACTCTATTGAACTTTGTGTTCCCTTCTTGTTTTTAACTCAATCAGCTCACTGAGGGCCTTCACCAATCATCCAATCATATTTTGCCAGGGCCTATTACACTCGGATCCATCTGTATCACTTTGGTTCACCTTCAAGACTGTAGGCCAAACTGGTGCTGGCTAGAGCGCAGCTCAGTCTAACATTTTCTGTCTGAACCTGTATGAGTTTGAGAGACCCGAACCAGACAGGCACTCGTTTTTTTGTTTCGTGACCCCACCTGATGTTTTCCCTGATTCCAGGCATCTGCAGTGTAAATAATCTAGTAGATAACCCTTGGCTGTCCCCTCCGTTCAGGCCAACCTGCGCCGCTGCCATAGGATTTGAGAGGGGGCTCGGGCAGCGTTGGTCTGCACGGCCGCTAGGAACGAGAGGTTGGCTAACACACGCTAGAACAGAGAGTATGGCTGTCTTCCCGGGTCCTTCCACTCCAGGTTAAGTCATTCAAGTTGGCCCCCGATTCGTGGGTCCCTATGAGATAGAGAAGGTCATCAACCCAGTCACTGTTCGCCTCAAGCTCCCGTCCGCCCTCAAAATAGACCCAACCTTTCACACATCCCTCATCAAGCCTGTCTCCACCAGCCCTCTGACCACCGGCAGGATATCTACCTGGTCATTCTCCCAGTCATCGCCAGTTTGTCCTCGTCACTACAGTGGTAGTCTCTCATTCTCGACCGCTCTAAATTGTGCATTTAGAGTTGTTTTCCTGTGTCATTCGATCCTGTACTCACCGGGCTTCTCCTTGTTCCCCCAGGACTCTACCCTCCAGACCTCCTCGCTGGTAACATCACAGAGAAATATCCTTTGCCCTCCGTCATCTATATCACATCCACGATCCAGCTTTATTTGATTTAATCATCACCCTTGAACTTTCCGTATTGCCTCGTGCTCTGTGTTCTGTCTCTGCGCTGGGGTTCAAAGACACTTAAAACGTCACAATGTGTTCCATTCTAGCATGCCCCTGATTAGTTGTTACATGTCATGCCATGATTTACTTGTCATACTTCGGTCGAGCTGTGATATGTTGGACCACCTACATTTTTGTCCATCTTTATCTGATGGCCCTATACTGTCCATGTTGACATGGCTTTTATTCTCAATATTTTAAATACGATATTCCCTGCCACTAGATATCACAGAAGCACCAGCATCTTGGACCAAAACAAATGCTTTGACAGCCACAGCCCCCCCCATTTGTGTTCTCAGCATAGTTTTGCTTCTACAGTCTTTGGGTGTTGTTAATGCCACGTGACAGTTGCCCCTAAACATGCCACGTGACAGTTGCCCCTAAACATCCCACAACTGATTAAAGTATCCATGTGTACATGAGAGCTAACAGTCCAGCTAGCTGCCGTGCAGACTGGTAAAATGGGTCATTTTTAGGTTGGTGCTCCTGTCAGTGTCTTAGCCTCCATGCAAGACACTTAAATCAGTAAATTAATGTTTTGAAGTTGCGCTCAATCTTACAGCCCCAAGTGCAACAAACTCTGGCATGCAAGTTGTATGTTTTTATGGCTAAGTTAGCAAAGGTGTGCTGTACTATTATTTTTTTAAAGGGTTTATATCCAAAGAATATATATGGATGTGCTCAATAAATGCTATCAAAATCTGCCTGTTAAATATGGTGCTGATTCATCCGCTGGGGATCACTGATGTTCTCTGTAAATCTTATCACAACATTAAATTTAATATTGGCAAAATAAAATGTAGCACACGATCTGATAATACACAGCTGACAACAGTTTGTACACTTATTCAAGATGTCAGAAGTGGATAATGATAATGTTATATGCAAAATGCTGAACTGCAAACATAATATGCATCAATTCCTGTATGTGTGAGAGGGTTTTTGCATGCTTAGGAAACACAGCCCATGAACCAACTCTGGTTGCGTTGGCTGAATGACTGTTGTCACAGCAATCAGAGAGTAGCAAAATGGACTTGAATTTATATGGAAATGTAGCAAATGTTACTTGAACAGAATGTACACACTCCAACCTGGATAATGTCTGTCTCTGGAACAAGTAGACCACATAAATGTTGATATTTTCTCTGCTGCCCGTTGTAAGAAGGCATGTAATTTGTCAAACGCCCCTGGCCAGCATTGAGAGAGCACAGCCATTACTGTGAGACGACTGACAGCTGTGACAGCCGATTGCCAGTAGAAGGTAGGTGAGTCTGAGGCCTCATGGTTCCGTTTCATTAGTTGTTTTGTTTGCATTCATGACGTGTAAGAATAAACGTGATTCTCCTGTGCAGTGTAACTAATTAGCTCACATTGCTGCCAGCAATTCTTTACGCTTTTTAGCTATTACAAGGTTGTCAAGTAGAGGCGGAGCAGCAGGTTGCAGGAATTTTTTTTTACTGGTTTCACTTCCCAATACAGCTTGAGGACCTGGGCAGAACAGCAAAATGGGACAATTTTGTCTGGTGCCCCTCAGCAACACATTTAACCCCCCATTGTTGGAAAGTAGGGTCATGGTTATCATTCAGGATTCTGAAGTAATATCCTCTGTAGTTTTACAGGAATTCAGGGGTTATAGCAGTTTCCTTCCTGGCAGTGTGGAGAAGGCATTGAGGCAGTATTTAAACCTATATGTTGGGGGAAAAAAAATCATTATTATTTTCGAGACCTGTAGTTGGGATCTGTTTGTGAGAGTTTTACTCATGATGTACCTCATGTCAAGGCTCTCTGAAATCCTGGCTACGGCAATGCTTATATGTATTTAGGTCAAAAAATGTCTTAACAACTTCCTCTGGGTAGAAGGGGTTCGAGTTTAAGTATTTCTCTGGACCGAGAGGATTAAAAAGAGTTTAAAGTAAATAACTAATGTATCTTGGTCAAAAACTGTTGGGATTTCTGTTTTACAAATTGTCATCTTATTAGGTGCATTCTACTTGGACTTGGTCTGAATTGATCCGCCGACATGATCTTTGGCAGCTGTAGGGGCGGAGTAAAAAACGTCAAGTAGGACACATTTGACTTCTCGTAGCTTCAGTGAGACGAGAACAACGGTCGATCTCGCGGTGTTTGCTTTTATTATTGCAGATTAAATGGATGTGTAGGAAACCGCTGTGTTTTTGAACAAAGTTGACTGAGAACGTTTTTTCAGCTAAAATTAAAACTGTAGTGTAAAGTGAAAATGTCACAATGACATGAAAATTCAACACATCGTCTTGGACATAAATAGTGAGAACTTAAAAAAAAAAATTGAATCAGCTCATTAGAAATACAAAATAAGGCACACATGGAACATTGTTAATATTAATTACATTAGATATATATTCTATTTATTTTACAAGGTAAAAGGTAGATATTATTCCTGTATTGTACATTTTACAAGTACAAAAAGAGGATTTGGCTTTTTACACCTTACATTTATGAATATACGGAGCAGAAAACACAGATCGACAATACAGTCTGACGGCAGCCGGCTTGCTCCCACAATGTTTTATGGTCTCATTTGACCTTGTGACGTTTTGCAGCACTGGATGAAGTCAGACACAAATTCTAACCAGCATAAATTGTGTTAAGACCAGCCTGCATCACGTTAAGTTCGGGTGCACCTTTTGTCAAGACTCCTTTGTGAAGCACGAATGTAAAATGTATACTGGAAAGTTCAGGAAAAACTAGTTTGATATATACAACTGAATCGCATAAGCCTCATATTGTTTCCCTGAACTTTCGAATGCATTTTGCTCCTAAGGAGGACTGTGCATTTTGGCTCCATTAGTTGAAATTGCTTCTGGAAGGGAGCTCTTTGCAGGCAGAACATTTACAGTAACCAATAATCCTCTCCTTGTACGTATGTGGTTGTGAACATTAAGTCTTAAAAATATTTTTTTTGATCTTTTAACTTGGTGATGTACGCTTCAATGAAATATTCCATAAAGATTTTGCAAAAGGGATTTAGTGTACTGACATGTATGTTTTTCTCTTAATGAAGTGAACAAGATTGTATGTCTCAGAGATTCCTTATACTGTATATCTGACTAAGGCTGATGTGACTTTCCCCCTACGGTTTAAATAATGACGTGAATGTGACATTGACAGTTAGTTATTTTGCATTGGAAATAAAGCCATTCAGTTGCCATGGTGACAAATTATGACACATAATAATTCAGCTTCTTTAAAGTATTCACACTTAAAATTAGAAACTCTTGTCAAATAGTCAAGAAACTGAATGTTGATTGATTTTATATTGATTTGTGTTCACCGAAATACATTTTACAGTAATGTCGATGTTAGCAGTGCTTATTTATGGATATGATCGGGACAGGACTCTGGTCGTGGGTGTCACAGTCATGTGCCACCCATAGGTGCCACCATTCACACCAACAACCTCTTTCTGCATCTACTGCCATTCATCAACTGAAATAGATTTTGTGTCGATGGAGAAAAATGTCTACATTCAATTTCGTGACTATTTCACAAACTGATGTGAAAGTAGACTCATAATATGGAGGAATTCCTTCTGTGACTGTGGATTTGCTTTATCAAGGTCTGATGCTGTCGTCAGGGTTTTTTCACATCTTTGGGCTTGCTTACCAACTGAATTGTTGAGTGGGCATTTACCAGGCAGGAAAGGTTGCGTTATGGGGAATGTAGTATTCAGTGTTTTTGCAGCTTGACTCATATTAGTAACTAAAAGCAGTGATTTTAACTTTATGGAAGTTCAATACTTACTGAAGCCCTGCATTAATATAGTACTGTCAATTCCAATGCTCCCATTAAGTTTGTTTTTACAGCATCTCCAAGTATCACTCAGTAGAGCTCCTAACATTTAATTATTAAATTAGAACCTGTTCTGTGTTCTAACATCTAACATCCACAGCTTTGTAAAATTGGAACAAAATACCCTGTATCTTATAAGCATATATTTAACTCTTGTTTTTAGGTGTTGTGTATACATCAGCCTGTAATGCCCCACTGAACAATGACCTTTTAAATTTACAGCTTGACTTGAGAACAAAGTGAAGTAGATAATGAGATTTCATGATTGTAATATATGACTAGCCTAAAATCCACCTGACACAAATGGTGGTTATTTTTGAAAGGTTTCTGTAATCACTCAAGAAATAATTATCAATTGATTAAATACATTGTGTGTTTAAGGCATATATTTATATATATAACTAATTTTATTTAATTAAGTCACTCTCAATCTATTTGATTTATTCACACAAACTCAACTGGATTGAAAATTATCTATGTAATTCAAATACATAAAGTCACCATTTTCACCACATCCACCTCACATACAAAAGGTCCTGGTTTGTAGAATACTTTCTAAACCTCCTCTATGTGATAAGTGCCCTGATATAACTTCTCTTGGGATTTGGGGCTGTATAAATAAAATTGACTTGACATCACATCCAGATCCACACAATTATCCAAAATAGTGCTTCTGACTGAGAAGAAACTGGTCTACTTTCCTGCTTTAACACCAATAACCCCATTTCCAAGTTCTTCCAAGTGCTCGTATATCTGCACTGCTACACTGTTTCAGGATCCAGATTTCTCTTTAGCCATGACATATAGGAACATAAAAGTTCCCCTTGATAAGAAAGGTCCACAAATGTTATACAAAATACCATAGGACATATTTGTGGTCCTATGCCAGCTACATTATATAGGAAAAGAGACAAAAAATACAATAAAATGTAATCGTGCAAGTACATTAAAGATATTTGACATTCACTTCAAACAGAAGCTCAAGCCTACAAGACCAAGGGCCCTGAGGCTCATGCCTGGTCATCCTGATCAGCATCTCATCATCATTCCTTCAATGACAGTACAAGCTGCTGGATGCTTGCAAGAGAAACAAGGTGTCAGCATTATAACAGCTGTGATTTTACATCCAGGACATGTTGACATCTGCAATCTAATCAATAATCAGCAGAGTGGTGTCAGTGCCAATGGTCAACTTATAAAATAGTTACCTCAGAGCATGCTGCTGGTAAAGAGCTTTGGTGCTCTCTACTGGTTTAGTAAGATAATGCAGCCATACAGACACTGTAGATAAATCAATGTGGACAGGTGGTTTTTGTACTGTTTGTCTTCCCTACCACTTTTCCCTCACCCAGATTAAAAAGGTCATGGGGTTAAGGAAAAATTTGAAGGATAATCCATAAAAAGATAGGGAAAGGGAACCACGGTGTAAAGAATATCCGCACGCACAGGTTTATCTAAAAAACAACTTTATATATAACTGGAGAAACATACGGTGACAAACTGGGCTGTAGCCTACACCTACAATTCAAGATTCAAGTGTCCCAAACAGGATCCCCCCTCCTGAGAAAAGATGTTTTCAGTTCATACAGAAGGAAAAGGGAGGGAAGATTTACATAGGTTTGGAATCGTGTTACGAGAATAAAACAGCTGTTATGTTTTTGTTCTTTTCTTAATTAATGTGGGTCTGCCCAAGTGCAGCTACAATGTTGTGCCATATTAAATGTTGCTGCTGCAATGAATTGTGGGAACAGCCTTTTCTCCTTTGCTTCATAAAGGATGGTCCAGTGTTTCTTTTGCTAAAGGAGATAAAATAGGAGATGTTAAAGCTCCTTTTCTTGTCATTTAGAGAATTTGAGCAGCTCTTATTTTAGCTGCCACAGAAACATTTGATGGTTTCGCTCAGTAAGGAACCTTTCTAAGTTAAAAAGACTAGTGGACCGTTTGTCCTGGTTTGGTTTATAGAGTCCAAAGTTGAAATAAAAGGACATCTTTCTGCCCTAGCACACAATGATATCACACAACAGTATAATTACTATAACTTTGGGGCAAGAGTTTGGGGAAGACCCTTGTCTTTTATCTCTACACAATTCAAAATGGAGTTTTGGCCATCATTAAATTTTGTGACAAATTGTGAATTTTTTCGTGTAAATAATCCCTAAATTCAATCAAGCCACACCCAATTACACACTCATATCAGTTCTGCAAATATGCTAGATTTCTTTCATTGTGATTTCTGTATAATTTCTTTAGGATTTTTTTTTTTTTAAAGTCCACAACGTTTTAACATTGTGGACTTTTTAGGAAAAAATGTATCTCCTTTATCATGGAGATAAAGGAAAAAAAAGAAATCCTGGATCTACCCCTGATCCAGATCCACACCCAAATTTGTATGGATTATTCTGAGATCCATACCACATCCTTCCGCCAAGTTTTGTGGTAGTCCATCCAGATGTCGCATAATCCTGCTAAATAACAGACAAAGAAACGCAGATGAAAAGATAACCTCCTTGGGGAAGTAATTATCTGTGTATTTATTTTTATTTTGTGTATAGGATGGAAAGGATACATCATTAATTTAGTTTTTGCAACCTGATGCAATATGTATTTTGAAATATGTTGTAATCACAATAACTTGCGGTTTATACCAAAGCTGTGGTTCTCTTTCTTAGCATTCGTTTCGATGTCTCACTATGGGATACGCCCCTCGCGCGTATTCACAGAAGCACTTATACCAATTCACCAGCCCTGATTGGCTGGCAGTCGTGACGTCCGCGTCAAGGTACCGCACCTTAAATACGGTGGACGCGGCGTCACACGTCATTCAAACACCTCTTCTCGCTTCACGAACAAGCAACTTTGATCGGCGTCGATGCTAACTAGCTGCTGTCCATAGACCGGAGCTAACACCTCCATCGCCGGACGCTTGTGGTAAAAAACACCGATCCGACTGCCTTCACCATAGGTAGTTTTTCTATTGAAATAGCTAACGGCACCGGGAGCCTGCGGTCACCACACTGCCTGCCACCGGAGCTAGCTAACAGAGATTATCACTCCAGATAATTTGCTCCCCTTTAGCACACCAAGCTAAATGGACCAAGCTGCCAAGCTTCCCTCCACCTCGCAACTAGGCGATGCCCATCGCCTGTGCACCTGTGGAAATAAAATCTCGAGCATGGACACACACCAGGTCTGCTCTGCGTGTCTCGGGCAGGAACATGCCCACGCCGCTATCAGCAACGCGGGCTCGTGCGCCGACTGCGCCCGCTTCACAGCGAAGAGTCTCCGCCGACGACTAGCACGCCAAGCTAGCCTCTCTGAGAGGGACCCGATCCTTTCCAGTGCCACTACCGAGGAACCCCAACCCGGTGTGGACGAGGAGGACACTCCCGAACCAGAGATTCGGCGCTGGGGCTCCACGCTGGATTTGCTGAACCCGCTAACGGAGCCACCCCTCATGTTGGATTACGATGAGGAGGATGAGTCCGACGGCGAGGATTGTCTGGTGTCGGACGGTGACGACGAGGATTATGAATCCTCCTTCGTTCCAACTGCACAGGCTCTCAGCTCTCCAAGCCCGGCAAAGGGCTCGGGTGAGGCAATTACGCCCCAGCCTAGCGGCGATATGCACGATGTGTGTAAACGTGCCGCGGAGAGACTGCAGATTCCATGGTCTGCGGTCGTGGCAGAGGCCCCAAGGTCCCACTACGAGGGGAAGAAATTACCCGGGCTAAAGCTAAAAGGGCTGCGAGACAGCCCGGTGTTCCCGGAGCTCCTGGACGAAGTTACCACCTCATGGAAGCAAAACCCTTACTCCAGCAAAACCACCATTCAAGGTGCGTCTTCCCTGGATGTTGAAGGGATGGACAAGCATGCCATGGCCCGCATGCCGCCCATGGAGCCCCTGGTGGCAGCTCACCTTCATCCACGGCTGTCAGCTGCCTCATCCAGGGCCCACACCCTCCCCACAAAAGCCGATCGCTTCCAATCCGCCATGACTGAGCGAGCTTATAAAGCGGCGGCTTTGACAGTGAGGGCTCTCAACGTCACCTCCATGTTGTCAGCTTACCAAGCGGAGCTTTTTGACGACATAGCCGACGTGCCCGAATGTTCCGCGTGGGACGAGATCACCACAATTGCGGATATCTGCCTACGTGTCCAGCGGTGCGCTGTACAGGCGGCGGGGAAGTGCATGTTGATGTTGGTGTTACAAGAGAGGACAAGATGGCTGAATCTGACCAATCTGTCCGATAGAGAAAAGGAGGACATCCTGGACATGCCTATTGTCCCCGAGGGCGTCTTTGGCTCCGCTCTCGCCTCAATGCAAAAGCGCTGCGAGGCGAAGAAAAAGGAGGATGAGGCTCTACAGCTCTGCCTTCCGAGGAAAACACCTGCTGCGGCGCAACCGCCCCCCCGGCAGACTTTCGCTCAGGTTGCCTCTAGGAGTGCCCCCCCTGCTTTCCGCATCCCGAAGCGCCCCAGGGCTCAGTTACCGGGTGCGAGCACCAACGAAATTACCCAGTGCCACCCCTCCCTCTCGGCGACGCGTGGGCCCGGAGCTCAGTTCGTGCGTCCCAGTCAAGAGGCGAAGAGACATGGTTCAGATGTGGGATTGTTCAACACCACATCAATGTCTCACAAGCACTCACACACAGTTTGTGTCAATAAAATGTTTTCCACTGACGCATCCAGGCTCACAGCCGAGGGCGCAGGGTTACAAAAACAAAAAAACACAAAAACAAAAACAACAAAACACAGAGGTGCAGAGCACAGTGTTTTCCCCCATGACACCACAAGGGGGAAACAGCGTCCCACCTGTGGTGAAACATCCCGTTCCGCTCGTCCCGAGTCAGTCAGACCGCGCATGCGCAGTAATACTCGGCAGTGTTGTACAGCTGGTACGGGCCCCCAGAGATCGTCTGTGTCAGACAGAGCTTCACTCCCCCCTAACTTTGAGGTTAGAGAGTTGGAAAGGATGCGCAGCGTCAGAATGGGTATTGAGAACACTGGCCAAAGGCTACAGGCTTCAATTCACCACAATACCCCCCGTTTCAACGATCTCATCGCTTCCCGTGCGCGGGGAGAGTCGGCCCGGGTGTTACGGGAAGAAATATCAGCTCTATTAAACAAAAGTGCCATACGAATAGTGCTGGAGGGTTTCTATTCGAGGTATTTCCTGGTCCCAAAGAAAGGGGGGACCTGCTTACGTCCCATCCTGGACCTTCGCATTTTGAACTTGTATCTCAGGAGATACAAGTTTCGCATGCTAACACACACAACGCTGATACGTTTGATCCGGCCGGGGGACTGGTTCACATCAATCGATCTGAAAGACGCATATTTTCACATTCCCATTTATCCTCCGCACAGGAAATATCTGAGGTTCGCTTTTCAGGACACAGTGTACGAGTACCTAGTACTCCCATTTGGCCTGTCACTGAGCCCGAGGGTGTTTGTGAAATGTGTCGATGCCGCTATAGCCCCCCTCAGGGAGCGGGGTATACGCTTGGCCACTATCTGGACGACTGGCTGCTGCTGGCGCGCTCAGAGCAAGAGGCTGCGGCGCACACAGGCATTGTGCTGACACACCTGGCCGATCAGGGTTTTGTGGTGAACAGGGACAAGAGCGTGTTAACACCGAGACAGGACATTTCTGGGTCTCACGTTAAATTCACTGACCTACATGGCTCGCCTATCAGCCGAGAGAGTGTACACTTTCAGGTCCACTCTCTCTCATTTTGCCATAACACGTCGGGTCACGTACGGACTGTGCCTCAGGTTACTGGGACTGATGGCCTCAACAATATTGGTGGTGAGGCTGGGCAGGCTGTACATGAGAGATTTCCAGCGTTGGGTAGCTTCTCTCAGACTGGATCCTGTGCACCACAGACGCCGCAGTGTAACGGTTTGCGCGTCTTGCGTCCTCGCGCTGCGACCCTGGCAACAGCCGTCTTTCTTGACAGCGGGGGTGCGCATGGGCGCAATATCTGCCAGAAAGGTGGTGACAACGGACGCCAGCCTGTCAGGCTGGGGCGGTGTGTTTGAGGGCAGATCCGTGAATGGGATGTGGAGCACAGATCTCCAACATGCCCATATAAATTATCTGGAGTTGATGGCAGTTTTCCTGTCGCTGAAACATTTTCTGCCGTTCCTCCAGGGACATCATGTGTTAGTGAGGACGGACAATACGACCACGGTGGCGTATATCAATCGTCAGGGGGGTCTACGTTCTCTACAGTTACACACTCTTGCACGCAGACTGATATTATGGGGCGAGGTGCATCTCCTCTCCGTGAGAGCGACCCACGTTCCCGGAATTCAGAATCTGGGTGTGGACCTTTTGTCCAGGGGAAATCCTCTCTATGCGGAGTGGACACTTCACCCAGCTGGAGTAGATCAGATTTGGTCACGTTTCGGCCGCAACATCTTTGAATATATTGTGGTACTAATGGTCAGTTGGCCAGTGTCTTTTGTCAGCTGAATGAGGTATTTAAGCACTTTGAATGAAATTTGCCCTGAAGAGGTTTGAAACTGCAGGCTTGGTTTCTCGTCTAAAACTTGGCCATAGAACATCGCTTCAAACCATATATGGAAATCTATACATATACCTAATTTTGTATGATATGAAACTATTTTTTGGAAGCTGTGTTTTTTCCAAAGATAAATATTGTTGTAATACTCAAATTATATTTAATAGGATTTTAGCATCTTCTTTCTTATTTTACTGTGAATATCCCTCATTTAGATATACACTGTGCACAATTATTAGGTAAGTGAGTATTTTGACCATATCATCATTTTTATGCATATTTTCCAACTCCAGGCTGTATAAACTTGACTGCCTATTGGATTTAAGCATATCAGGTGATGTGTATTTGTGTAATGAGGGAGGGTGTGGCCTAAGGAGATCAACACCCTATATCAAGGTGTGCATAATTATTAGGCAGCTTCTTTTCCTCAGGCAAAATTGGCCAAAAAAAAGATTTAACTGACTCTGAAAAGTCAAAAATTGTAAAAAGTCTTTCAGAGGGATGCAGCACTCTTGACATTGCTAAGATATTGGGGCGTGATCACAGAACCATCAAACGTTTTGTTGCAAATAGTCGCAAGAAACGTGTTGAGAAAAAAAGACGCAAATTAACTGCCAAAGATTTGAGAAGAATCAAACGTGAAGCTACCAGGAACCCATTATCCTCCAGTGCTGTCATATTCCAGAACTGCAACCTACCTGGAGTGCCCAGAAGTACAAGGTGTTCAGTGCTCAGAGACATGGCCAAGGTAAGGAAGGCTGAAACCCGACCACCACTGAACAAGACACATAAGTTGAAACGTCAAGACTGGGCCAAGAAATATCTGAAGACAGATTTTTCAAAGCTTTTATGGACTGATGAGATGAGAGTGACTCTTGACGGACCAGATGGATGGGCCCGTGGCTGGAGCTCCACTTCAACTCAGACACCAGCAAGGTGGAGGTGGGGTACTGGTATGGGCTGGTATTATTAAAGATGAGCTAGTTGGACCTTTTCGGGTTGAAGATGGACTCAAAATCAATTCCCAAACCTACTGCCAGTTTTTAGAAGACACTTTCTTCAAGCAGTGGTACAGGAAAAAGTCTGCATCTTTCAAGAAGACCATGATTTTTATGCAGGACTAATGCTCCATCGCATGCATCAAAGTACTCCACTGCGTGGCTAGCCAGTAAAGGCCTTAAAGATGAAAGAATAATGACATGGCCCCCTTCCTCACCTGACCTAAACCCTATTGAGAACTTGTGGGCCTTTCTTAAGCGGAGATTTACGGTGAAGGAAAACAGTACAGAACAGTGTCTGGGAGGCTGTGGTTGCTGCGGCACAAAAAGTTGATCGTCAACAGATCAAGAAACTGACGGAATCCATGAATGGAAGGCTTATTACTGTTATTGAAAAGAAGGGTGTCTATATTGGTCACTGATTTTTTTTTAAAATGTCAGAAATGTTAATTTGTACATTTTGAGTTGTTTGTTTATTATTCTCACTTTAACAGATGAAAATAAACAAGTGAGATGGGAAAATTTTAGTTTTTCATTTAGTTGCATCATAATTCTGCACACTAATAGTTGCCCAATAATTGTGCACACATAGATATTCTCCTAAGAAAGCCAAAACCTCACTTTTACTTTCTTAAATATTCAGGTTTGAGGTTTATTAACATTTTGGATTGACCGAGAGCACTGTAGTTG
The DNA here is from genome assembly GCF_022539355.2 of Hippoglossus stenolepis. NCBI lineage: Eukaryota > Metazoa > Chordata > Actinopteri > Pleuronectiformes > Pleuronectidae > Hippoglossus > Hippoglossus stenolepis. Next base: position 2,376,569 of record NC_061493.1, read on the forward strand.
TTCAATAATAAAATGAATCCTCAAAAATACAACTTGCCTAATAATTGTGCACACAGTGTATATATAATATAGTCTCACAACATGAGTAACATGAGTATATTATTAATAAACGGAAATAGCCTGGCTAATTCACCATTGGAAGATCCACAGTAGGAAACACAGTTACTACAGTTACTTATATACAATGGCTTCATTTTCCACACTGCAAATCCGGACTAGAGTCTCGGCCAAATGTGCAGTGACTGCCTCGTTGGGGGGGCCTTGGGGCCTCAGGCTGTGAAAACACAATGGTGAAATAGATCAGATAAAGTAAACCTAGACAAAGTATTTTATACAGCACAGAGTGTCTCTTATTTAATCTCACCCTTGCTCTGGTTCGTGGCGCCGGCCATTTGCCTCAGGGATGTGAAGACGACAGACAGTTTCCTATAAAATACAACAGGACAAAAAGTCACGTTTACGAAAAAACAAGAATAAACTCTTAAGTTTAAGCAGTTCGTACATATTTAAAAATGCACTAGTTCTGCTCAAGCACTCGATGCTCTCTTCTTCTTTTAGCAACTTTCTCACGAATCCCAGTTGTTAACACGCTTTTCAGATCTAAGAGTTACTTAGCTTAGCACTAAGCAATGGCTTCTCTCTTTAGTTTACCTCTTACCGTAATTTTGTGATTGTGCGCCCGTCTTTTCCGCTTCAACTCCTCCACACTGGGCCCGTGGCTTTCCAACGCAGTCATCCTCTCTTCCAGGGAAAACAGTGTCGTGTTGACTTCAGAACGTTTTTTACACTGAAAACAGAGTCATTCATCAAACCACGCAAAACAACATCCGGTAGTTTCTTGTTTGCGGGAGACAGACGCTTCATTCATGAGGCTGTGATTGACCGAGCCCTCTAACGTGATGACGTTAACGACTGACGTGGCATCTTCAGGAATGGACGTATTCACGAACTGAGTGCGATGTTTTCAGAGTAAAACTTCACATATGACCTTTTCACTTTTGAAGCAGTGGTTATAACAGTTTTTAAATTGTAATTTACATTTATATAGGATAAGTATGTGACTGAGGACCTGTTTTTTCTTTCTGGTGTTAGGTTAATGTAATTACATGATTCTTGCTGTTCTGGGTTTGTACCCTCATAGTTGAATGCACTTATTGTAAGTCGCTTTGGATAAAAGTGTTGAGTGTTTTAATGCAATACTGAGGAAGTTTCCAAATTATTGGAGTCAACAGCTTAGTACGTCATGGACATGTGAATATGGTGCTGATTTTTTTCCAGTAATTTGGGAGGATAAATATTTGGGACTTTATCATGCGATGACACAGCTGATATGCTTTATGTGAAGCAGTGTTTTGGTGTCAGCAGAAAGACTTCTCTTAGAAAACTGTAAAGTGGTGCCACTCTCTCCTTTCCAACTGATTTTCTTGGATGAGCTTGACAGACATGAAATGTTGACAATGTATCATCAGATGTACCCTGAAAATTGTATCTATGATTACACTCATAGCATTCTTGACCTCTCAAAGTCCAACCCTAACGTCCTTGTCGTGAGAGGTGGAAGCAGGTAATGCTGACCAATAGGGCACTGGTGAAGCTCATAGGCCAATCACCTGTGAAGTGGATAAAAATGATTACAGAAACATTGATGAAGAAAAAGAAACCCGCAACCTGGGAGATGAAGACTCTCCAACCACACAGGCTGAAGAGGAAATGAAGACGCATTTCGAAAACCATACGGAGAGGGTGCGTCAGAATCTTCTATCGCCCAGGCAACCTACTAACATTGCAACCTGGAACATCAGGACCATGTACACAGCAGGAAAGACGTAAGTCATAGCAAGTGAGATGAAGAGATTCAAGATCTCTATCCTCGGTTTGTGCGAAACCAGATGGCTCCAGACGGGAGAGGTGACACTGGCCAGTGGCGAGTCCATACTCTATTCTGGACACCCAGATGATAAAGCACCACACACAGAGGGAGTGGCTTTTATGCTCTCCAAAAAAGCACAGAGGGCCCTCATCAGCTGGGAGCCCATTAATTCCAGGTTAATTACTGCAAGATTCCAAACTACCCATAAAAGAATCAACCTCCAACTCATACAGTGTTATGCACCCACCAACAACACTGAGGAGGAAACAAAGGACATTTTCTATAACCAACTACAACAGCTACTCCAGGCCAGGAAAGAAAAAGACATCACTCTACTTATGGGCGACATGAACGCAAAGGTGGGAAACAACAACAGTGGATACCAACTGGTAATGGGGAAACATGACATCGGCTGCATGAACGAAAACGGTGAGAGATTTGCAGACATCTGTCATTACAATCTGGTCATAGGTGGGACAGTCTTTCCCATAAACCCATCCACAAAGCCACCTGGATGTCACCTGACCACACTACCGAAAACCAAATCGACCACATATGTATAAACAGGAAGTTCAGGCACTCTCTCCTAGATGTCCGTGTGAAGAGGGGGGCAGACGCTGGGTCAGATCACCACCTACTGGCTGCAAAACTCCAGGTCAAGCTGAAGCAATGCAACAACCGCATCAACACAAGAACAAAGTTCAACATCCAGCTCTTCCAGGACATAGGAACAACTGAACTGTACCAGACCACCTTACAGAACAGGTTCCAAGCCCTGCAAGAAGAAGAGCACAAATCAGTGGAAGAGCACTGGAACAACCTGAAAAACATATGGAAGGAGGCATGCCTAGAAGTAGTGGGGAGAAAAACAAAAAAACATAAACCTTGGTTATCAACAAACACACTGAAGAAAATTGAAGAAAGGAGGGCAAAAAAAAGACACACTAAACAAAAGCAAAACCCGAGCAAAAAAGGCAGCAGCTCACAAAGAATATGAAACAGCAAATAAAGAGGTGAAGAAAAGTGCAAAACGTGACAAGCGGAACTACATCGAGAATTTGGCAGAGGAAGCAGAGGAAGCAGCTGGAAAAAACAACCTCAAAGAACTCTACATGACCACCAAGAAACTAGCTGGAAAGTTTAGGCAGACAAACACGCAGATCAGGGACAAACAGGGACGACTCCTCACCACCAAGGAAGAACAACATCAAAGGTGGACAGACCACTTTAGGGAGCTGCTCAACAGACAGCCCCCTGCCCAAAAGGTAGAGATCCCACCAGCCACGCACACGCTTGACATCCACTGTGCACCCCCCCCCCCAACAAGATCTGAGGTGAGGAAGGCCATCAAGGCATTGCGACGTGGCAAAGCAGCAGGGCCAGATGACATTCCATCAGAGGCTCTACAAGCGGATCTCGACACCTCAACCACCATGCTCCACCAGCTAATAAAGACCATATGGATTGAAGAAGGAAACATACCAACAGACTGGAAGGACGGGCTCATTTCTGTCATACTAAAGAAAGGAAACCTCAGGGATTGCAACAGCTACCGAGGGATCATGTTGCTATCAACACCAGGCAAAGTGTTCAGCCGCATCATCTTGGAGAGACTGCGTAAGGGGGTTGATGATGAACTGAGAGAAAACCAAGCTGGTTTCAGGAATGAAAGATCATGCAGCGACCAAATTGCTAGCCTCAGGATCATTATTGAGCAGTCCATAGAATGGCAAACACCTGTTTATGTGAATTTCATAGACTTTGAAAAGGCATTTGACAGTGTAGACCGTGAAATGCTATGGAAACTCATGGCACACTGTGGAATCCCCCCAAAGTATATCAACATCATTAAGAACATGTACTGGGACATGCAATGCAACGTACTCTTCCAGGGATGCGCACAAGAAAAATTCAAAGTGCTCACCGGCGTGAAACAGGGCTGCCTGCTTTCCCCTTTCCTCTTCCTTCTGTGCATTGACTGGATCATGGTACAATCAACCCACAATAAAAGGACTGGCATCCAGTGGAGTCTGACAGAACATCTGGAGGACCTTGACTTTGCGGATGACATTGCACTACTCTCCCATAGCCACCAACAGATGCAGGACGAATCCAAACTGCTAGGAAAAACTGCAGCTGGACTTGGACTCAAAATAAGTGGACCAAAAACCAAAGTAATGCGGATAAACACCAAGAACATGGACCCAATAACCATCGGGGACCAGACGCTGGAAGATGTTGACAAATTCACCTACCTGGGAAGTGTGATAGCTGTTGATGGTGGGACAGAGGAGGACGTGAAGACAAGAATTGGGAAAGCAAGAACAACATTCAACATCTTAAACAAAATTTGGAAAAGTAAAAAAATCTCCGTCAAGACGAAGCTCCAAATCTTCAACTCCAACGTTAAAACCGTGCTGCTCTATGGCTCCGAAACCTGGAGAACCACCACTAACATCACGAACAAACTGCAAACCTTCATAAACCACTGCCTAAGACGCATCCTTGGAGTCTTCTGGCCAAACACAATTAGCAACATCAACCTGTGGGAATGCACAAAGCAAGAAACAGTAGATATACAGCTGTTAAGGAGAAAATGGAGCTGGATTGGACACACACTACGAAGAAACACAACAGCAATAACAAAACAGGCACTGACATGGAACCCACAAGGCAAACGGGGTAGAGGACGACCCAAAAACACCTGGAGAAGGAGCACAGAGCAGGAATTCAAGAAGAAGGGGCTGACGTGGAAACAGCTGGAGAGGATGGCTCAAGACAGACGAGGGTGGAAACAATTCATCAATGGCCTATGTTCCGAAAGGAATATAAAGGCCAAATAGATAGCATTCTTACTTATATAAGGCACATTTACTCAAGATACAATTTATGATTCCAGAATTATACTAAGCCTGATGTTTTTATAGGAGAGGTTTTCTTAAAAGGGAATTGTAAAGATCACAGTTTTGTCATTTACATGTGAAAGCCTCCCCTAGACCTAGGAGCAGGGGGTCAACTGCCAAGCTTCTCAGGCTTTTTAAACTGCCCGAAACTGGAACCCCACGTCAATTCCCGGTAGTTCCTGGCAGTTTTCTGTGCTGCCTGCTGATTCCTGTGAACAGTCGTTAACCTGAACTTCCACAGAAATTTATAGGGGCATTAACTGACAAATTCTTCTTTTAATGCAGTGATGTGTGTAAAATGATCACAGGGCATTCACAAACTTGGGTTTGTTTCATCTAATCTATGAATTATGTACCTTATTAGTGGTACATAAACTTGTAGATTGCTTTTATTTGATTGAGACTACTGCTGTTTCCCCATTTCAGTTAAAATAAATGCCATTTGATTTGTGGTACTTAAACCTTTAATTAATAAAACAAATGAATTTCAAAGGTAATATTTATATCAAAAACACGATCACATTTACTAGTACACAGACCTTGCTGATATCCCTGACAACTGATATATTTTTTAACAAAATACAAAACTACTAATCAATACTATATATAACATACATAAAGGATTGGGAACATTTTTCAAATTCATCAGATTCGTCATCCCAGCTGCACTTTTCTCGGGTGGACTTTCTCGGGTCAGCATCATCTTTGCGTGCCTTTGGTTCTTCTCAAACAGTTCGTCCATTTGGCCCTTCTTGCGAGCCAGCTCCTTGTCGTCCAGTTTGTTCAGGTCTTGGTCCAGATGGAATGAGGCAAGGCTGTAGCCATGCATGTGATCTTGCTGGATGATGTGAAGCTTCTCAAGCTGGCTCTGAGACACAGCCTTCAGATAGTCCCTGTGCACAGGGTTGTTCTTCAGCCTCTCAGCAGCCAGGCTGTAGTTTGGAGGTTGAGGAGAGGAGACATCAAGGGTTCAAACACTGGTGGGAACAGTTAAAAGGATTGGATAAACCTTCTATAGGGTAATTACTGACCCCCGTTCCTCCCACTTTGTGAATATTTAGTATGTTTTGTGTAGCTTAGTGCTGCAGTTTCCTATTGAAAGTGATAGAAACAGGGTGCCTCAATGATGGAAGTCTTCCTGTCAGTTACTTTGTTGTAATTTGATCAAGTTCCTGACAATATAAAACCTCCTAAATGTTCTGATCCTTGCACTTAACGTGTGGTCTTATTGGTTCATATTCCCACTAATCTACAGTCAATTAAATTACCACAGGGTCATAACAAAATACAGGTGTTATAAAAAGGGGGATGCAGATGAAGGTCCTGGTTTTGGTGTCACAGAAGATGACGGAGACTGATGGCTACAGGTTCCAAGAAATGAAAATGAAATTTCGTAATATGTAATACAACACTAAGACATCATAATACTATGCAAGACCTCTGATACCTTCTTTTTATGGAAACCACAGTTACTGTGTCCCTCCAAACAGAGACATTTGACCCCTCAGCTGCATTGGGCATTTCTCAATATGTAATATTACTTTGCTTTAAGTGTAATGATTGTACACATCACTTTCTCCAAGTCTACCTTCAGAAAACAGGTCGTGCCACTTTTTCTTGCGTGTTGCCGGCCGGTTTCCTGCCTCAGAGGGCCAGACCCCTACAGCAGCAAACCTACGCAGATGGG